>NC_039359.1:105759860-106497086 GCF_003573695.1 Papaver somniferum | reverse complement strand
TTACATTGAGGACAATGTTAGGTTTAAGTGTGGGGGAGTGATTAAGCATTTATTTAAAAAAAAATTGCATAAAACCTCCAACTTTCAGAGATTTTAGAGTCACTAGCATACTTCTAGGTATGTTTACATATAGAATTCTGACCGACATAACTGAACTTGGAAGTGTTAGGTAACTACGTTCGGATTTCTTGCTTGTTAGAGTGTTAAATAATGGATTTAATCATGTCGGTGATGCAAATTAGGAGCAGGGAGACATGCATTATTGGAGTTGCTGATCAATCATTAGTGGAGACTACCCTATTTACATCATGCGAGGCACCGACCAAATTTCTTTATAAATAACTAAAAAGCTTTATTTTGAGTGTGTGTCACCGTACGTTAATTCCGGGTAGAATGGTGAGCTACCCAACCTCACACCAATAGAAGCACTACTCTTTGATCTTTTAAGTGCTAATTTTTTCAATCATGAGGGTGACGTCTATAGATGAAAGCCTCCTTCTTGTAGTTCGATTTGCAGTTAGCACTATTCTCTCTCTCGACAACAACATATCCATAGAAACACCATCATCATCAACAATGGAACGACATCAAAATCTACAAGGAAAGTTGAAAAAGTTCAAGGTTTACAAGCAACGGAACAAGAAAAGAGCAAATTTCATATCCAAGTAAAGCAACTAGACAATGAGCGTAATTTTATATCCAAGTTGAAGACTTATTTACAAGAGCAAAGAAAAGCAAAAGGTGAGAATTATTGAAGTTTATGATTTCGAGAAGATACAAGTTGAAGAATCAAGCGGTAAATTACTTTTCCCACGGCCATGGTTTGTTTTTATTTTTACTTCGTTTTGTATTTTATTTCTCTTGTCTCTAAAAAAAAAAGTAAATTGAAAAAAAAAAAAGCGAGACAAGAGAAAAATTTATCATTGGTTTTATTTATTTAGTAAGCCGTGGGGAAGGAAAATCTATAAGGAAGTTTCAAGCGACAAGGATTTTGAGGAAGAAAGTTACAAATTGTCAAGGAATTACGAAGTTCGAGCATTTATCATCAATAGTTGAAGCCGAAGACCAAGAAGATAAAAACGAGGAGCGGAAGGCGTTTCTATTGGATGTTGTGAGAGTGGTGTTATCATCATTGGCAATTGGATGTGAAGGTGAGTAAGTAATCTCATCCTCAGTAATAGTGGTTGATTTCCTTTCTTAGAGATCGTCAGAAAAATGGTTTTTCAAAATGTTAAAAGATGTGGGTTTTTTTAAAATATTTCGGAAGTTGTCCTTCCAAACATTCAACGTGTTGCAGGAATTCTCTCTTAATTCCTACCTGCACACATGTGAGAACCATAAAAGTATGTTCTTTGAGTGCAATTTCATAAAACCATTTTTGGTGAGGCAGAAATTGAGGCGAAATGCTTATTGATCGCTCTCAAACATGCGTTCTCTCATTATGGTGTGGTTATTTCTCAATCAGCATTTAAGAATGAGAATATGTTCTTTAGTATTTCTAACTTCTTATTACTAGCATGCAGAAACTCTATGCCTTCATATCTCTTTGGATGCTTGGGACGCTGGAAAGCTTTGAAGTTGTAAGTTTTAGTTTGATTTGCTCGAGGACTAGCAAAGTCTAAGCGTGGGGGAATTTGATAGGTGTAAAATACACCGTATTTACTATCTAGAGTTTATGCTTTCTTTGCTATTTTTCTTGTAAATTATGTATTTTACGTGTGTTTTGAGTTTTATAGCTACTTTGGAGTCATGCGGAAGAAAAGAAGAAGAAATCATCCAAAATTGAGAAAGAAGGATAAATTTGTCATTTCATTGGCGAATACTATTGGGAGCCCAGCCAGCTGATGTTAAGGGGTGGCCACATGTTATAGGATATCCACTGGGGCGTCCTCCTAGCCTGCAGTGGGGTACCGTTATCCATCCCCAAACCACCTAACCCTAAAACCGAGAGTTTATTCTCTCGTTCCTCATTTTCCCAGTCATTATTTACTCCTGAAACAGAGACGAGAGAAACAACAGCCGTTGTATATCCGATTGATCGAAAAAGGGGATCTGTTGTTGAATTGATGAGATCGACAGAGATGTTGTTAATGTGAGAAGAGATTGACGAGTTCTGCTGAATTGAGATGACAAGAAAGAGATTTAAGGGTTTTTAACTGAGAATGAAATCAAGAAATTGCGGTTGCTGACATTGAAGATTGATGATGGTCTGTAACTGAAATTGAATCATGGAAGATGAGCGTGATGCTGTCAATGAAATGGGTTTGTGGTTATGTATAAGGATTAGAATTGATTGAGGTTGAATCTGAGATGAAATTGAAAATGGGTTCGATCTGCGAGAATTGAAGATGCTGCTGATCCTGGGTTCATTATAAAGTATGGGTTTTGTTGGTCGAAGAATTATATGAAGATGAAGCTGCATTGAGGAAGAGATTTATGAAATTAGGGTTCCTTGAACTAAGATTCGAAGCTGATGATGATAAGAGATGGATTTGACAGAATAACAAGGATTTTCATGAGTATATGCCGTGGAATTGCAGCTACAATTGTTGAGAAGAATGAAAATGGGTTCTTGCTGCAATGGGGTTTATGGTGGAACTGAATTTGAGAGATGTTGATGTTGTTGGTGACGCTCAAGGGTTGGCTGAAATTGATGTTGCTGTGAGTTTTGAACAAACAAGAAATCGAACAAAGCTAGAACTGATGTTGCGGCTGAGTTGAGAATTCAGGGGATGATAGAAGATGGGTTTGATCTGTGTTGAGTAAACCCGAGAATTGATAAGATGGGATTTGTTTCCTCTGTCAAGAACAACGAGAAATTGAGTTGTTGCTGCTAAGAAGAAAATGTTGGAATATTTTCAACGCCGCTAACCAAAGGGGGGTCCTGGGGGGCATCGCCCCCATTGATGTCTGTTGATGAAGGAACCTGACGTTTCGTGAATAGAAACCTGTTGGGGAATAAAAAAACCTATTCCCAACAGGTGCAAAACCCTTTATAAATAGCTTCTCCCAGTTTCGTTTAACATATAAGAAAAATCAATCTGTTTTCTCTATTTCAAAAAGCATCATCAGAAATCAGAAATCTCTTTGTGTGTTCTTGATTGAATCAAGGGGTACAAACCTTGAATTCAGTTTTCGTTGCAGGGCTTTCATTGTATCCTGAAGGCAATATTTCGCATACCTGTTGTAATCGCCAATTGTTATTGGGAGGGTAGAAATATTTGTCTAAAAGAAATTTATACAAGCCTTGAAAGTTTTGGAGTGCAACAATTTCTTCTCTGTGTCATTCATCCTTTGTGAAACCCATTTTTTTTCCAACAGAAAATGGGTTTGATTTACTGAGATTGGTATTGAGATGATGAGTGAAGCTCTGCTGCAGGAGTGAAGACTATAATTGTTAGATGTATGCTAGGAATGTCGCAGGTATCGAGCTGAAAGAATGGCCCGAACTTGGCCTGGGAATACACCTGAAACAGAGGAAACTCTGTCTAAATTTTCCCTCTGATGAGTCAACTCAGTGACCGATCCATCTCACTTGTCTCAGACCAGTCAGCCGAGTTAGAAGCTGACTCGATAACTGACTCGGCTGACATCCCTTCCTTTGACCCGATTGACTGACGATGACCGTTACTTTGACTGTTAACTTAAACGGTACCGTGAAGGAATATTCCGTCGACGGAGAAATATATCCAGTAACCGGCGACGACTTTCCAGGCCGATTTTCGGTGATCTCGAGGACTTTTCCAGCGACCCAAAAATTATAGCTTTTTGTGTGGATTCTTCTCATGGGTGTGAAGACTTATACTTGAATTAGATGTAGAATTGGGCTTGGATATGGAAAGAGAAGATGGAAGATTTGAAGAATTGGACTTAAAATTGGAATTAGGCTCAAATTGGGGAAGTGGTGCTATTATGGAATAAATATTCTATTCCTAAGAGGATTGCTAGGAAATTGAAGCCTATAAATAGAGAAGTTCTCTACACACCTCTACACACACAACACTTATCTTTTCTTTATTCTTTGTGTGAACTACTTAGCATGAGTAGCTAATTTTATTAATTGAGGATGAATTCCTAGTTCTTTACATGTTTTGAGTTTTGTTTTAAATCTACTTTGAAGTTTCACATGATTATCGTTTGTTTTTACTAATAGGAATGTTTATACATTCATGGTTGATTGATAGGTCGTTTAAGATGCATACTAAATTGATTTGTTAATTGATCTAAAGCTAGTGAAATTTAGGGGATAAGTAATCGTTTCTTGACTCTTTACATAAGTAGAAAACACGAGACCTTGCGGAGGGATTCCGTGGAGCAATTGTGTGTGGAAGTAGACCTTGAGCTAAGAGTCTAACTACTAATATCAACCTAATAAATTCCTAAATCTTAATGCGTTTAACTAAATTACATCTTGAGTGAGCTACTACTAGGTGGTTTGGTGAATAGAATCCGGTAGTCGAGAACTTCCGTATCCGGTGATACTAGGGATTTAGGGGTTTAGCACTAAGCTAGTTGCTTTACCTACGATTGGTGATAATTTGTGACTAATAAAAAGTGGAAAAGAACATAACTTGAATCATTGTTTTGCAACGAAGGAGGATTCCTTGATCTAATATCTCTTATTGATTTCAACATACACTTTTAATTGCTTTGTTTATTTCTTTTACTTTATAAAATCTAAACCCCCTTTTTTTGTGACATTATAAGACAACTAAAACCTCTTTCTCCTCGTGGGAACGAACTTGACTACACTACATTACTTGTTAATTAGGTGGAAAAATATTAATTAATTTCTTGTGGTTACGACACGCATCACTAAACTGTTGAGTTTTTCCTTCATTCGGTATCTGAATGATACACTCGAGTAGTCCATTTCACATAACTTCTCGAGATATATCCAATGATACTAGTTTCATCTTCATACTAAAGTTATATTGATTTCTATTAATTAAATTTCATATTTAGCTAATCGAGTCATTATCGGCTAATTCGTCTATTGACCAGTCTAATACCGTTGACGAGCTTGAGGGTATCTGAAAAAGCGGGGGTCTAACAACACCACCCAATATTTCTCTTAGAAATCTGTATGGACTTACTCCGAAATACTTTCTAGAGAATCAACTAAATAGTCAGACTCAATCTAGGTAAAAGTATCTCAAGGAGTGTTAATATCTCTCTCTTGATTTGATTTACTCAAGCTAATAAAAATCAGCGAGTCTTTAATCAAATACAAGGAATAACTTGGATGGTACCAAAGACCAATATCCAAGGATCACTCAATTTAAATCAACAACCAAAGGTTGGATATTCTAATTGATGATCTACAACGCACAACCTGTATTATTTCAATTATAAAGATAAACAATATAATGCGGAAATATAAATAACACAGACACCAGAATTTTGTTGACGAGGAAACCGCAAATGCAGAAATACCCCGGGACCTAGTCCAGATTGAACACACACTGTATTAAGACGCTACAGAAACTAGCCTACTCCAAGCTAACTTCAGACTGGACTGTAGTTGAACCCCAATCAGTCTCCCACTGATCCAAGGTACAGTTGTACTCCCTACGCCTATGATCCCAGCAGGATACTGCGCACTTGATTCCCTTAGCTGATCTCACCCACAACTAAGAGTTGCTATGACCCAAAGTCTAAGGCTTGACAATAAACAAATCTGTCTCATACAGACAAGTCTGTCAAAGGATCAATCTGTCTCCCACAGATAAACCCTAAAATGTTTTGTTCCGTCTTTTGATAATAATCAAGGTGAACAGGTACCAATTGGTAATCCTGTCTTATATTCCCGAAGAACAGCCTAGAGTTACCAATCACCTCACAATAATCTTAATCGTATGGTAGCGAAACAAGATGTTGCGGAATCACAAACAATGAGACGAAGATGTTTGTGATTACTTTTATATCTTGCCTATCCGAGATATCAATATCAAGCTAATCAATCTGATTGTACTCGTACGATAGAAGACGCCATATCAGATCACACAACTACGATAAAAGTAGTATCGGTCTGGCTTCACAATCCCAATGAAGTCTTTAAGTCGTTAACTTGATTTTAGAAGAAGAAAACCACAGGTTAAAGGAGAACCGACTCTAGTATGCAAACTAATATCATATGTGAGGTGTGGGGATTAGTTTTGCACAATAATAGATGTCTCCTTTATATAGTCTTTCAAATCAGGGTTTACAATTAAGTTACCTTGGTAACAAAGCAATCAAGGTTAAAATAATTTGGGTTTTTTGAAATTTCAAAATTCTGTAATAACTGATTTAACTTCTATTTATAATTTGGAAATTAAATGAACTATAGGTTAAAATAATTTTAAATAACTGATCTTCTAAATGTAAAATAGAAATGAAATTAATTTTTTTAAACCAAGTTATAACCAAAACACATAACAATTTGCTTTAACATTAGAACAAAAACCCTCAAAAAATTTAAACGGATACCAAGCTGGGCTGTTCGGGCAGGTACCAGGCTAGGCTATTAAATTTTAGGGAAAACCCGAGACCTCCCGTTTAAACTAACCAGGCCAGGCGGCCCGTGACAGGCAGCAACAGGATTTGGGATCATTCAGTTATAGGCAAGCCCAGGCGGGTACATGCAGGCTGAGTATTTTCGGGTATTATTTACACCCCTAGGGTTCCTGCACGGAGTTTTCAAAAACCCTTTTTATAGAGACTTGGTTCTTTTCTGTAAAGATCTAACTTTGTCATTAGAAATCAATTTTTATGAGAAGAGCTAAATTTACATACCTTGGATGGGTTTGACTTTAGAACAAGTTTGAGGTTGTTTGCTAATCGATTAGCTCTCCTTTGTGGTTTGTTCACATATGTTACTTTATGTTTGTACTTGAAACAATTAGAGAGTTCATGACCCTTAATAGTACCAAGAACATGTAAGTGTGGAGGATGGTTCATGTACCATAGCCGAGCATGCTGCTAAACAAAGAGAAGTACTGAAACATGTGAGATAGAACTTTCAGTAGAAAGAGTAAAATATATTTCATCCTCCAATGTGGTCGATGGAGTTTCTCCGGGAAAAATATATTAAGATTGATGTGAGTATTTCTACAATTATCAAAATTAATATTTTCGCCAAGGAGGGCTACTCTTGATTTTTCATCTTCATTTGAATCATAGTGATCAGAGAGACCGAGTTGTCAAGATCTTCATCTGATGAATCAGTCTCAATAGGATCAACCATAGAGTTTCCAACACTTTTACTTTTATGAAGTAGTTTAGTGTTCTTTTATGCTTTAGTAGCAATATCCTTTCCAGTTTTGGATGTGTGCTCATGATCAAAGATCATTACCTTTCCAACAAGAGTGTTTTTGGAAAGTTTTTAAGGTTATTTCCTTCAACGATGACATGTTTCTTAGAATCGTATCTAGCTAGTAGCGATTTGAGAATTTTCATCACAATGTCCTTTTCAGGAATAATCTTACCCAATGCAAAAGATGCATTAAAAATTTCAGACTTTGTGATTAAACTCATCAAATAAATCTTCATCAGCCATACGAAGGTTTTCCCAATAAGAATTTAGGTTTTGAATCCTAGCTTCTTTCTCAGAAGAATTTCCTTTAAATACGGTTTCTAAGATATCCAAGCATCTTTAGACTTCATGCATGTAGTCACATGATGATGAAGATCTGGGATAATTGCATGAATGATAACATTTAATTCATTAGAATTTTGCTTTGCAGCAAGAATCTCATGATCATCATACTCACCAATATCCTTTGCAATGGTTACATCGTTTACTGTAACCATTGGAGGATTATATCCATTAACCACACGAACCCATGATTGAAAATCACGCGCTTGTAGAAAGGCACGCATAGTAATTTTGCACCATAAGTAATTTGAGCCATCGAAGACTGACAGTACGTTTATGGGGATAACACTTCTGTCCATAGAGTCAGATTGCTACAAACACAGATTTATGAGGTCTTAGCGTGTTTTCCTGCTCTGATACCAATTGAAAAAGCGTGGGTATAACAACCACACCCAATAATTCGTTCCGCAATCTGTATGGACTGAATTCCAATATAATTCCGAGAGCACCAACTTAAAAGTGAGACTCAATCAAGAAATATATCAAAGAGATTTATCTCTATTTCTCAACATAATCAGCAAATCGAACAGATAGAAATCCGTGAGCCTGATTGATATGAGAAATAACTTGGACGGTACCAAAGACCAACGCCCAAGTTTCAATTAAGTTATATCCAACAAACAAGGTCGGATTTATCAACTGATTGAACTACACACAACCTGTGATATTTCAATTATACAATCAAATATAATGCGGAAAAGAAATAACATAGACACCGGAAATTTTGTTAACGAGGAAACCGCAAATGCAGAAAAACCCCGGGACCTTGTCCATCTTTGAACACCACAATGTATTAAGCCTCTGCAGAAACTAGCCTACTACAAGTTAACTTTGGACTGGAATGTAGTTGAACCATAACCAAGTCTCACACCGATTAACGTACAGTCACGTTCCTTACGCCTCTGGAACCACACTGGATTCTGCGCACTTGATTCCCTTAGCTGATCTCACCCAAAACTAAGAGTTGCTACGACCCAAATTCGAAGACTTATAAACTGAAAAAGTAGGGGTCTAACAACCTCACTCAATATTTCGCTTAGCAATCTGTATGGACTAACTCCAATATACTTTTAAGATAATCAACTAAACAATCAGACTCAATCTTAATAAAAAGTATATCAAAGAGTTATATCTCGATTTCTCGATTCAATCCCAACTCAAACAAATAGAAATCTGCGAGTCTGAATTGAATACAAGAGAAATAACTTGAACGGTACAAAATACCAATGTTCAAGGATCAATCAATTTCAATCAACAACCAAAGGTTGGATTTACCAATTGATCGATACAACCCACAACCTGTGATATTTCAATTATATAACAAAATATAATGTGGAAAAGAAATAACACATACACCAGAAGTTTTGTTAACGAGGAAACCGCAAATGCAGAAAAACCCCGGGACCTAGTCCAGATTGAACACACACTGTATTAAGCCGCTACAGACACTAGCCTACTACAAACTAACTTCGGTATGGACTGTAGTTGAACCCCAATCAATCTCACACTGATCCAAGGTACAGTTGCGCTCCTTATGTCTCTGATCCCAGCAGGATACTACACACTTGATTCCCTTAGCTGATCTCACCCACAACTAAGAGTTGCTACGACCCAAAGTCGAAGACTTATAAACAAATCTGTCTCCCACAGAAATGTCTATTCTGATAGATAAATATGTCTCCCATGGAAATACCTATGAATTTTTTTTCCATCTTATGATTAATCAAGGTGCACAAGAACCAACTGATATACCAGACTTATATTCCCGAAGAACATCCTACAAATATCAATCACCTCACAATAATCTTAATCGACTAACGAAACAAGATACTGTGGAATCACAAACGATGAGACGAAGGTGTTTGTGACTACTTTTCCATCTTGCATATCAGAGATATAAATCTCAAGCCAATCTTACGATTGTACTAAATCAAGATAGAAATAACAAGATCAGATCACGCAACTACAGAGAAGATAGTTGGGTCTGGCTTCACAATCCCAACGGAGTCTTCAAGTCGTTAATCTACAGGGTTTCGTGAAAAACCTAAGGTTAAAGGAGAATCGAATATTGTTTATGCAACTAGTATCGCACAAGAGGTGTGGCGACTAGGTTTCCCAATTGCTAGAGTTCTTCTTTATATAGTCTCCAAATCAGGATTTGCAATCTAAGTTACCTTGGTAACAAAGCATTCAATATTCACTGTTAGATGAAAACCTGATTAGATTCAAGCTAATATCTTTCAACCGTTAGATCGACAAAAGCTTGTTATACACAAATGAAATGTAACTTCATTAGGTTTGAGTAACCGTACCTAAACGTGTACACCTAGTTGGTTCAAAAATAGTTAACAAATGGTTAGCCATATGAGCACTTTCATATCAACCTTATTCATCTTCACCATAACTAGTTCAAATGACTCAAAAGAACTAGTTAGAGAGTTGTTCAATTGCTTAGATCTCATAGAAGTATATAAGACACAATCGAAGCAAAAAAGATTTCGATTCACTCGAATCGATTCATGAACATTATAGCCACGGTTTGCAAAGATTGCATTCCTTAGTTTATATATGTCTTAGTTCACGAATAAACCATTTTTAGAAAATAACCCATTTAAGTACGCATACTTAAGTACCTGGATTGAGCTTAGTTTTAGTTCACAAACTCCAACAGAAATTCACGGGATGTGAACTTCTGGCAGTACGCGGACTTAGCTCCGGACATCCTAAACCAGTAAAGTACGCATACTTCAGTTCAAAGATTTTGGACTTACACAAGTATGAGTTCACATACAATGTTTATATCCATTCAAGGTTATATTTTCTAAACTCTCATTTCAATCATTGAAAGATTCTTAGAGAATGTTATATAGTGGTTATTCACACACTATTTTTCATGAAAGCGATTTTCAAGAGATTGAAACAATCAACATGACTTTCGTCACGAGTAAAGACGAACTTGGCCAAAGCGAAAGCTTACCAAAACATATTTCGAGAAATAGATAAGCGAGATAAACTCGGCTCGAAATAGAAAATGTGTATAATCGAAGTCTGTATAACAATACGACTTTTGTCTCAAGATAAGAGATAAAATAGATAGAATTTTGAGTGATAGATAAGTTCACGTCTCCACATACCTTTGTGTCGATGAAGATCCACCAGTTCCTTGATGTGGATGGTGGATTTTCGACAAGGAATAAAATCGTAAACCCATAACTACACGTACTTCTGATCCAGCAATCAGATGAGTAATGAGGCTCATGTCTCTCATCAAAGCGTGAAAACTCATGCCACGAGAATCTCTGACTGAGAATACTGTCTCTCAGAGTATATGTAGATGTGTAGTCTCTCAACTGAGGAAACGACATATCTCATGAATACTGAGCAATTTCAATGATCACTTCCATATAGAATCGCAAGATTAGACGGTTCCTAGACAGCTTGCCTGCTAGTATAGAGCAATAACGTCTTCAAGATGTAACAATGTTTTCCCTGACTGTATAGAAGAAGTATGACAAGCTCATATCACTCAATTCCTGAATAATTAATGCTCCTAGACGATCATACTAGTATAGAGCCATCAATTAATTATTCCTAAATCATTAGATTCATTCACTGAATCCTTGAAAAATATTCAATGTTTTTCATGATATTTCGTTACTTCAATTCATGGTTTTCTCAACAGAGTTCCATGGGTTAGTAATAAATATTCATCGTACGGGCATCTGAGCTACCTTCGAGTAAGCCCCGACCAAAATGATGCAAGTGTACTCAACAATAATGCACTAACGAGCACCTGAATGCACGAACGAGCATCTCAAAATACGACGGGACGATGAACCTATACAAAATAGGAAAGAAAATAATAAATAATAAAATACTAACCAAGGCACTGGGGGAATGGGACCACCGGACGGCCGGTCGTGCCATGGCCAGTCCCAGTCCCACGCCCAATTTTATATTTTATCAAATTTTTATTATTTCCATTGATCTCATGAAAATCCCTTCATTTGAACAAATATCCTTCGTTTTAAGGAAACTCCTTAGTTCCATGGTGTTTGCTTCGCATCAAAGAAATAATATAAAATTGAGAAAGGTGTTGTGGGACCGTGTCTACTAGCCGGCCGGCTATGCCCTAGTCATGGCCGGTCCCACACCTCATGATTCCTCATTATTTTATTATTATTTCCCTAATCTCATGAAAACTCCTTAATCTCATGGTATTTTCTTCAAACCATGAAAAAATAAGATAAAATTAGGGACACTCGTGGGACCGGGACCTAGCCATCCGGTCATGTCCTAGACGGTCCCACACACTCTTTATTTTATTATTATTATTTTTATGTTTCCTTGATCCCATGAAATTCCTTGATTTCATGGTATTTCGTTAAAATTATGAAAATTATTTCAAATCATGGAAATAATACATAAAATTAGGGAAAACTCACGGGATCGGGCCCTAGCCGGCCGACCATGCCCAAGCCGGTCCTACATGCTCTTATTTTATTATTATTATTATTTGTTTCCTTCATCTCATGGAAACTCTTTCACTTCAAGGAAAATTCTTTTATTTCAACAAACTCTTTGGTTTCATGATATTTTCAAATCATGAAAAATATAATAAAATTAGGAAAAGTGTTGTGGGACCGAGCTTATTGGCCGCCCGTCAATGCCTTGGCCATAGCCGGTCCCACACTTCATGATGGCTTCATTTTATTATTATTTTCCTTCATCTCATGAAGTTTTTCTCAGTTTCAGCAAAAATCCCTGATTTCTTCATATTTTCCAAAATGATTGCTCAAGCGCACATCAAAAAATATCAAAATTCTCAGGACTGAGACACGAACACTTTGGTGACGCGATCATATTACCTTGACCGACCAAGGTTGGCTCCTTGGCTTGCAAGAGGCCGGTCCCATTTGTTTATATTAGGTTCAAACTCTTCCAAATAATTTTGGAACTTCATAAAATGATCGACATTCGATCCCGTGACCACCCAGGGCCGGTTTCATGACCTCTTGGTCGGTCCCTCATCCCGTCATAATTAATTAGGTTTTATCACTTAAGGCTCAGACGAGTATTATTTTAATAAGTGATTAAACCCACTGTGGTCAATCATCCTTTCTTCAAAGTCTTCAAGGGACTTTGATATTTTGCTAACTGGAGCATTTGGGCGCTACAGGGTTGATTCATCATCCCATATAGCCGGTCCCTCCTTCATTCCATGGTTAATCTTCAATAAACCGTCTTTGATCATCAACCTATCGAATTAGGGTTTTGAGTCCAAGGTTCATAATCCAAGATTCAAACGCTAATAATTTTACGTTGATCTCATGATCAACATTTTATTAATTATACTCGGTCCAGTCGTCGATATCTTAATTTAATATTTTATCTGGTCAAGCTATCAAACGAGCAACATTTGCTCAAACCAAGGAATATTGGTTCAACTATCAATATTCAACAATTCATCGAATGAGCAATATTTTCTCACCTTAACTATCGACGCTTACTTGAGAATTATACCTCCAACTCAACAGACATGTTCAATTCATGAGATTCAGAACATTTGCAAATCATGTTCAACTCAGCAATACATGGACTCATCGTCCCATGAAGTCAGCAACTGACTAACTAAATACACGTCTGCCTTGCAGACTCCACAATCACGAGACATCAATTGTGTCACATTGGGGGATATTAACTATGGTTTTGGTCTGGCGGTCTATGGCACGTGTATTCATACACACAATGAGAATGTTAGCAAGTCGTGCAATCAGTTAAAGGAGTTAACAAAACAATGGACGGAAAATCGACCAAGTCTCCGCACGTTGAGCAACTGGTTTTGAACACATGATTTCCCTTTCTCCATTCTTGGATTCCATCAACTGTCACACTTCATGGATCATGTTGTTTACAATTCTAGCAATATTAATAAGTCTCTGAATCATGATTGAAGAACAAGACAATCTTACGTCAAACAGACAACACGGGATTAAAAACTCAACGTCTGAGCAAATTAAATCATTCAGAACTTATCTTATTTTCAGAATACACAACACACCTACAATCTTCGATCACCATTGATCTCACACATTTCTCAGCTTCCCTCCTACAGATGGACCCATCCTCTCTTATGACTGAATTTACTCTGGAACGACCATTGTCTTGGATTAGGCAGGAGTACTACAGATTGATCTCTCGAATTCTAAGCACTCCCTTCTTGCAGTGCATCTGTGTAAGGTTTCACCGTTCGCTCGGTTCAAGGAGTTTCCTCCGTACGGTCGTCTCCTCAATTCCGTAAAAATCAGCAACTCGTTTTTCCCCATCTACACTTGAGTAGTTCTTCTTCTTTGCATGATGAACGTTGTGGAGTCTAGAGCTCAGCTATACATACTATCCTAGTCCGAGACTTAGCTATAAGTAGACTAGTAATCAAGACTTATAGTTTTGGAAACTAAACTTTACAAACAATCTTGAGATAGCAACGGTTGCGAGTTCGACCGAGCAGTGCTCTAACAATCTCCCCCTTTGTCAATTTTAGTGACAAAACTATAAATACATATGAAATACAAAATAAATAAACTTTGCAGATTCTCTTCCACATGCATGATCTCCTTATTTCTTCAACATACTCGAAATCTTCGTCACTTCCAAGTACTCCAATGATTCCAAAGATATTCAAATCAGCATCACTGTTGTTGAAGATCCGCATCCATAACAATGAGAAAACAAAAGCTCCCAATCGTTGTTACACAGTGTCATAGTATTATTACACAACATCAAAGTTCAATTGTATCACAACTTTGACAACATTACTATAGTGATATGTATCACTCCCCCTTAGTCAATACTTCATCTCACATGAAAACCACTCCCCCTTACATAATGATCTGAAAACCATATGTATTTGTAGTTTGGACTACACATTAATTCTCCCCCTTTTTGTCAATAAAATTGGCAAAGGTACGAAAACTAGTGGGATCCTAATGAAATTTCCATAGAGACACTTCATGACCAAAAGAAAGTACATATCAACTTTTTCGATGCAATCATATAGCCGAAACTAAATGCATTCATCAACGAGTTTATAAAGATACAAGATAACCCCTATAATATTCCACAACGCACTCCCCACAAAGATTTGGCAATTAAGCACAAGTTCAATTAAGAACTCTCCCGTATAAAATATCATTCCCGAAAGAACAACAAGAGCGACCTTACTTTCACAAGAAAAGAAGGATTTCTTTGGACATTAACAAATCACATAAGAACATGAATTTGAATCAAAAAATCTCAACTAAATTAACCACAAGAGAACCCGTGATTAATTCAATCGGAAATGCTCACATAAGAAAACTTACGGAGCCATACAATATATACATAAAAATATGAATTAGGGAAGATCAATACTGCCGAATAAACAAAGATTCATTCTATTCTTCATCACTATTTGCATAATGACATATAATAAACTTAATCTTTGTAAAAAAAAAAAAGCTCATCCTATCTTCCATCAATATTTGCATAATGACATAATAGGCTTATCTTTTGTTTGTCAAAAGTTCATTCAATCTTTTATCAATACTTGCATATCGACATATGAAGGACTTTACTTTTGACCACGTATGGGACAATCATGGTTCACGGATGCAAACACACATATCCCATAACAAGTTGCAACATATGAAATCAAAAAAGATTAATACTGCAAAATGATCTTCCAAACAAACTTTAGAATTTAAATAAATAAATCTAAAAACATTGAAGATGAAAACGCTGGACATAGCTATGCGTAATCACAATAATGGCTATTCCAAACCCTAGTAATCCTTCTTAACAACACAAGAATAAATTCTCATAAGAAGTTTCCTAGACAAAATCAAAAAGAGAATCTAAAGCCCAAATAAAACCGATAAAACATGGAAAACTAATCATCATCTTCATCATCGGAGACCATAAGAGTGGCTTGAATCTTATCCATGTCATCCTTGATTTCTGGGAACTTAGTAGCAATCACAAGTAATTGTTCTTGCACACACCTTACCTTGGTACTAATATTATCAACACCTTTAATAATTTGATGAAGAAGATTCATGGAGGAAGTATCACATGGGCCATCAAGGTTGTCACATCTTTGTCTCTCGCAAGCATTCTCTTTCATACGTTTGAAGGTATATGGACGAACAAGCTTGGGATTTCCAATGGAGTTGCCAATCGGAGCAATGGAGAAGGTGCGACAAATTTTCCCAATAAAGCATGGATATCCTAACTTCTTGTTGGGAGATGTCATTGACAACATTTGATAAATGATAAACCCGGAAATGTCAAGACTTTGAGTTCCCAACTCAAGGAAATAGACCAACTCCGCAAACTCACAACTCCAACGAGAATTTTCAATCGTGGAGGGACAAAGGTTAGATATACCAAGTTTTCCAAAGGACATCAAAGGAAGACTAAGACTATTGGTAGGAAATTTTCCCATATTCCAATCAACACTCTTGCCACAAAGACCATGTGAGATGGTTTCATATGATGGTATTTCATCACTTGTTCTAGGGAGGCGAAAATTACCCAAAGGAATTTTGGTAATCCTTGAAATTAACTCTCTATTAACAAGAATCTTTTTTCTATTTATGAAAATGCGGGGGTATAACAACCACACCCAACAATTTGTTTGGCAATCTGAGAGGACTTACTCCAATACACTTTCTAGAGAATCAACTAGACAGTCATACTTAATCTAGAGTAAATTATATCAAATAGATTAATATATCTAACTCTTAATTCAATCCGCAATCAACAAATATAAATCTGCGAGCCCGATTGAATATAAGAGGAGTTACTTGAACGGTACCAAAGACCAATGTTCAAGTGTCAATTAATGTAAATCAACAACCAAAGGTTGGATATTCTAATTGATTAATCTTAACGCACAACCTGTGACATTTCAATTATATAACAAAATATAATGCGAAAAAGAAATAACACCGACACTATAATTTTGTTAACAAGGAAACAGCAAATGCAGAAAAACTCCATGACCTAGTCCAGATTGAACACCACATTGTATTAAGCCGCTACAGACTCTAGCCTACTACCAATTAACTTCGGACTGGACTGTAGTTCAACCCTAATCAATCTCACACTGATTCAAGGTACAGTTTTGTTCCTTACGTCTCTGATCCAAGCAGGATATTACGCACTTGATTCACTTAGTTGATCCCACCCACAACCAAGAGTTTCTACGACCCAAAGTCGAAGACTTGATAAACAAATCTGTCTCATACAGAAAAGTCGATAGATTTAATAAATCTGTCTCCCACATAAATATCCAAGAGTTTTTGTTCCGTGTTTTGATAAATCGAGGTGAACAGGAACCAATTGATAAATCAGACTTATATTCCCGAAGAACAGTCTTCACCTCACAATAATCTTAATCGACTAGCGAAACAATATATTGTGGAATCACAAACAATGAGACGAAGATGTTTGTGATTACTTTTATCTTTCCTATCGGAGAAATTAATCTCGAGTCAATTATTTCAATTGTACTCAATTCGATAGAATCGGGCAAGATCAGAACACGCAACTAGAAAGAAAATAGTTGGGTCTGGCTTCACAATCCCAATGAAGTCTTTGAAGTCGTTAACCTACAGGGTATCGATAGAAACCTAATGTTAAAGAATAATCGGCTCTAGTTATGCAACTAGTAACACACAGGAGGTGTGGTGATTAGGTTTCCCAGTTGCTAGAGTTCTCCTTTATATAGTTTTCAAATCAGGGTTTGGAATCCAAGTTACCTTGGTAACAAAGCATTCAATATTCACTGTTAGATGAAAAACCTGATTCAACCAGGCTAATATTTTTCAACCATTAGATCGAACTTAGCTTGTTATACACAAATTAAATGTACCCTCATTTAGGTTTATGTCCGTACCTAAAGGTGTATACCATGTTGGTTCACAAATAGTTAACCGAGGTTAGCCATATGATTACTCTCATATCAACCTTATTCATCTTAACCATAACTAGTTCGAATGACTCAAATGAAACTAGTTAAAGAGTTGTTTAATTGCTATATTCTCATAGAATTATACAAGAACACAATCGTTGCAAAATCAGTTTGATTCACTCGAATCAACCATGAACGTTATAGCCACGTTTTGCAAAGATTGCATTCTTTATTATATAAATGTTCATATTCATGTTTAAGACCGATTTTAAAACTTTAACCTTTAAGTATGCAAATGGGTACGCATACTTGAAATACCCAGACTAAGATTGAGTTACTCCAATATACAAACGGGTATGCAAACTTCAAATCCCAGCAGAAATTATTGGACATGAACATCTACGCCAGTACGCAAACGGATACGCATACTTAGGTTCCCGGATTTCTCAAACCAACAGGTACGCAAAAGGGTGCGCATACTATGGTTCCCGGACATGGATTACATATGTGCAAGAGTGCACAACATGACATATCCAATAATGGTTAAGTGTTCTAAACTCTTATTTCAATCATTGAAACTTTCTTACAGGATAACAATAGTCGTTTTTCAAACACTATTAGCATCAAAGCAATTTTCAAGTTATTGAAATAATCATTAAGAAACATTCCAAGACAACACCAAATGATTATATCACACAAACCATGTAAGATGTTACTCGACAGTTTTCACATGATATAAGATGAACTTGGTCTAAGCAAAGCTTGCCAACACATATTTCGAGAAATATAAGTGAGTTAAACTCAGCTCGAAATCTCAAATGTGTATATAGAAAACTATATCGTAATACGACTTATGTCTCAATATAGGAGATATAGTATAAATAGACTTTCCAAGTGATAGATGAGTTTAAGTCTCCACATACCTTTTGTCGATGAAGTTCCATAAGCTCCCCTTAGTAGTTCTTCATCTTCAAATGATGAACGTCGTGAAAACTAAGCTCAACTACACAATCTATGTCCTAGTCCGAGACATCTATAAATAGGCTAGAAATCAAGACTTATAGTTTTGATCACTAATATTGAAAAACATGCTTGAGATAGCAACGCATGCGAGTTCGACCAAGCAGTGCTCTAACAATCTCCTCCTTTATCAATTTAGTGACAATATTATCAATACATATGGATTACAAAATAAATAAAAACTTTGTAGCTTCTCATCCAAATGCTTGATCTCATTGGAATCTTCAATACGACTCGAAAACTTTGTCACTTCCAAGTATGCCATGATTTTAAACGTGTTCAACTCAGCATCATAGTTGTTGAAGATCCGTAGCGATAACAATGAGAAAACAAATGCTCTCAATCATTGTTATACTGTGTCATAGTATTAATACACATCATCAAAGTTCAATTGTATCACAACTTTGACAACAATACTATGGTGATATGTATCACTCCCCCTTAGTCAATACTTCATTTCGACATGAAAACCACTCCCCCTCACATAATGATCCTTAAACCATATGTATTTGTAGTATGAAACTACACATTAATTCTCCCCCGTTTTGTCAATATAAATTGGCAAAGGTACGAAAACTAGTGGGATCCTCATGAAATTTTCATAGAGATACTTCATGACCAAAAGAGAATAACATACCAACTAATTTATATGCAATCATAAAGCCGAAGCTAAATGCATTCATCAAGGAGTTTATAAAGATACGAGATAACCCCTATAATATTCCACATCCGCATTCCCCACAAATATTTGGCAATTGAGCACAAGTTCAAAAAGAACTCTCCCCCATAAAATGTCATTCACTAAAGAACAACAAAGGCGACCTTGCTTTTACAAGAAAAGAAGGACTTCTTTGGACATAACAAAATCACATGAAAACATGAATTTGTATCTAAAAATCTCAGTTGAGTCAGCCACAAAAATGATCAATTCAATTGGTCATGGTCGACATAAGAGAACTTACGGAGCAACACCGTATGTGCACAAAAATGTGGATCGGAGATCGACCAATACTGCGGAATACACAAGAATTCATTCTATTTTCCATCACTATTTGCACAATGACATACAATAGACACAATCTTTGTAAACAAAAGTTTTATCCTTTCTTCCATTAAAAGGCTTTAACTTTTGTAAGTCAAAAGTTCATTATATCTTTTACCAATACTTTCATACTGACATAATAGAGATAACTTTTGAACAAGTATGGGACAATCACAGGTTCAAGGTCGTAAACAACATATCCCATAACAATTTGCAATATATGAAATCACAAAGATTAAAATTCCAAAAATCATCTTCCAAAAACTTATGATTTAAAATAAATCTAAAAACATGAAGATGAAAATGTTGGACATAGATATGTGTACTCACAATAATGGCTATTCCAAACCCTAGTAATCCTTCTTAAAAACACAAGAATAAAATTCTCATAAGAAAATTCCCTAGACATCGAGACCTCTGAAAAATTCTTTATCGTCCCCGAACTCCTTGTCATCAACAGCCATGAGAACATATGGTTCGTGAAGAAAGGAGTCAATTCCAACAAACCTTCTAGGCTGAAGATGTCGAACCTTGGCCTTCAGAATTTCAAGAGTTATCAAACACAAAACTTTATTTGTTGAATCTCCTTTCTTGTCTCCTTCAACTCTTCAAGAACATCAGAAAATTTCTGAGAATTTGAAGGAACAACTCTTGGCTTCCTCACATTCCTTCTTTTTCTTTTCAAAGTTGGAGGTAATAGAGATCTTTCATTTTCCTTCGTGATTGATGGGTTAACAATCATATTAACATCTTTTCCATCAGAATACATGATGCTTGGAGTTTCCATGAGTGTATGGGTTTGTGAGAGGAAATCACAATTTAAGCTCAACAAGCAGTCTTAAGATAAAAAGAGTTTCAAAGAAGGAAAAAGAAATGTAGGGTTACGAAACCTTTAACAGCACAGGTTCACGCACGCATAATTCACAACCCTAGAGAGAGTCTAATTATCGAGAATAACCCTCTTTTATTGATTAAACAGGGAGGTCCCTTCCAATATCAATTAGATATGAAAGAATTCCAAATATCCAAAGTACAACAAACCTACAAAAATAACAAAAATATTTCTTTTTTAAAAGCCTGAGGTGTGCACAATCTTGTCTCTTTTGATCAGGCACATGAGACAAGATACACAGAAACAACACAATCAAGTTGTGCTGCGGTAAACGACAATATGTCCACCGTAACCCTTTTTAAAGGAATTCATAGATCCATGTCTATCAGAATGTTTATACCATACTCTTTTCTCTAGTGGTCTTAACCTATCCTTAGAAAGCAACTTCTTTGAAGAAGATCAAATCTTACATACCTCAACGGTTTTTTGAACAAGTTTAAGCTTGTTTGCTAAGCGATTTGCTCTTCGTTGAAGTTTATTGACATATCTCATCTTGTGTTTGCACTTGAAACACTTTGAAAGATCATGACCTTTGAGTGAACAATAAGAGCATGTCAATGGATAAGATGATTCAGACGCCCGAGATGTGCAAGCTGCTAGACACAAAATGGAACCTGAAAAATCAGACAGAGAGTTTCCAACAAAAAGGTTAATTTTTTTCCTCCGGATTGGTTGAGTCTTCTTCTGGAAGAATATCGAGATTGATGTATGTATTGCTACAATTATCAAAATAAATATCTTCACTAAGAAGTGAAACACTTGATCTTTCGTCTTCATTGGAATCATAGTGATCAGACATTTCATCAAGAGCTGCAGCAAGACCTTTGTTCCCAGTGTATTTTCTACGGTTTGGACACTCATTTGCAAAATGACCAAAACCTTTACACTTAAAGCATTGTGGCATATCCTCGTCATCAGCCTCGTTAGCATCCTTGTTTTCAGGAGGAATGCGATTATGAGGTTTAACTGGTGACCTAGGTTTGTCTCTGGTAAAAGTTTACTTCTCTTTAATAAGAGATCTCTAAACTGTCTTGTGATCAAAGAGACTGACTTGTCAAGATCTTCATCTGATGAACCAGCCTCATAAATATCATCCTCAGAGACATGAACACTTTTACTTTTGTCAAGTAATTTAGTGTTCTTTTGTGGTTTGAAGGCAACATCCTTTCTGATTTTGGATGTATGCTCATGATCAAAGATCTTTAGATTTCCAACCAACGTGTTTCTGGAGAGAGCATCAAGGTTATTTCCTTCAACGATGGCATGCTTCTTAGAATCGTATCTAGATGGCATCGATCTGAAAATTTTCATCACAATGTCCTTTTCAGGAATAGTCTTACCCAATGCAAGGGATGCATTAACAATTTCAGACACTTTGTGATTAAACTCATCAAATAAATCTTCATCTACCATACGAAGGTTTTCCCAATCGGAATTAAGGTTTTGAATCCTAGCTTCTTTTTCACTGGTATTCCCTTCGAATACAGTTTCTAAGATATCCCAAGCATCTTTAGACTGAGTGCACGTAGTCACATGGTGCTGAAGACCTGGGGTAATGGCATGTATGACGGCATTCAAACCGTCGGAGTTTTGCTTTGCAGCAAGTATCTCAGCAGCGTCATACGCAACAATATCCTTAGGAACTGTCGCATTCCCTACTGCCACAACGGGAGCATCATACCCATTAACTACATAAACCCATGATTGAAAATCACGCGCTTGAAGAAAGGCACGCATTGCAATTTTCCACCACGAGAAATTTGAGCCATCGAAGACTGGTGGTACGTTTATAAAGATAGCACCTTTGTCCATATCAGATCGTTATAAACACAGACTTATGAGGTATTTAATTTTTTTTTCTGCTCTGATACCAATTGAAAATGCGGTCTAACAACCACATCCAACAATTCGTTTGGTAATCTTATAGAACTTACTCCACTACACTTTCTAGAGAATCAACTAGACAAACAGACTCAATCTAGAGTAAATTATATCAAAGAGATTAATATCTCTAACTCTTAATTCAATCCGCAATCAGCAAACAGAAATCTGTGAGCCCGATTGAATATAAGAGGAGTTACTTGAACAGTACCAATGACCAATGTTCAAGTGTCAATGTAAATCAACAACCAAAGGCTGAATATTTTAATTGATTGATCTTAACGCATAACTTGTGATATTTCAATTATATAACAAAATATAATGCGGAAAAGAAATAACACAGACACCATAGTTTTGTTAACAAGGAAACTGCAAATGCAGAAAACTCCATGACCTAGTCCAGATTGAACACCACATTGTATTAAGCCGCTACGGACTCTAGCCTACTACCAATTAACTTCGGACTGGACTGTAGTTGAACCCTAATCAATCTCACATTGATTCAAGGTGCAGTTGCCTTCCTTACGTCTCGGATCCAAGAAAGATACTAAGCACTTTATTCCCTTAGTTGATCTCACCCAAAACCAAGAGTTTCTACGACCCAAAGTCGAAGACTTGTTAAACAAATCCGTCTCACACAGAAAAGTCTATAGGTTGAATAAATCTTTCTCCCACAGAAATACCAAGAGTTTATGTTCCGTGTTTTGATAAATCAAGGTGACTAGGAACCAATTGGTAAACCGGACTTATATTCCCGAAGAACAACCTAGTATTATCAATCACCTCACATTAATCTTAATCGACTAGCGAAACAAGATATTGTGGAATCACAAATGATGAGACGAAGACGTTTGTGATTACTTTTATCTTGCCTATCGGAGAAATTAATCTCGAGTCAATTATTTAAATTGTACTCAATACGATAGAATCGGGCAAGATCAGAACACGCAACTACAAAGAAAATAGTTGGGTCTGGCTTCACAATCCCAATGAAGTATTTGAAGTCATTAACCTACATGGTATCGATAGAAACCTAATGTTAAAGGAGAATCGGCTCTAGTTATGCAACTAGTAACACACATGTGGTGTGGTGATTAGGTTTCCCAGTTGCTAGAGTTCTCCTTTATATAGTTTTCAAATCAGGGTTTGCAATCCAATTTACCTTGGTAATAAAGCATTCAATATTCACTGTTAGATGAAAAACCTGATTCAACCAGGCTAATATCTTTCAACCGTTAGATCGAACTTAGCTTGTTATACACAAATGAAATGTACCTTCATTTAGGTTTATGTAACCGTACCTAAACTTGTACACCATGTTGGTTCACAAATAGTTAACCGAGGTTAGCCATATGATTACTCCCATATCAACCATAACTAGTTCAAATGACTCAAATGAAACTAGTTAAAGAGTTTTTCAATTGCTATATTCTCATAGAATTATACAAGAACACAACTGAAGCAAAATCGATTTGATTCACTCGAATCAATCATGAACATTATAGCCACGGTTTGCAAAGATTGCGTTCCTTATTATATAAATGTTTAAGGCCGATTTCAGAACTTTAACCTTCAAGTATGCAAACGGGTACGCATACTTGAAATACCCGGACTAAGATTGAGTTACGCCAGTACGCAAACAGGTACGCAAACTTCAAATCCCAGCAGAAATTCTCGGACATGAACCTGTACGCCAGTACGCAAACGGGTACATACTTAGGTTCCCGGATTTCTCAAACCAACAGCTACACAAACGGGTGCGCATACTATGGTTCCCGGACATGGATTACATATGTGAAAGAGTGCACAACATGACATATGCAATAATGGTTAGGTGTTCTAAACTCTTATTTCATTCATGGAAACTTTCTTAGAGGATGACAATAGCCGTTTTTCACACACTATTAGCATCAAAGCAATTTTCAAGTTATTGGAGTAATCATTACGAAACATTCCAAGACAACACCAAATAATTGTATCACACAAACCATGTAAGATTTTTCTCGGCAATTTTCACATGATATAAGATGAACTTGGTCGAAGAGAAAGCTTGCCAACACATATTTCGAGAAATTTGTAAGCGAGTTAAACTCAGCTCGAAATCTCAAATGTGTATATAGAAAACTATATCGTAATACGACTTATGTCTCAATATAGGATATATAGTAGAAATAGACTTTCCAAGTGATAGATGAGTTTAAGTCTCCACATACCTTTTGTCGATGAAGTTCCACAAGCTCCCCTTAGTAGTTCTTCATCTTCAAATGATGAACACCGTGAAAACTAAGCTCAACTACACAATCTATGTCATAGTCCGAGACATCTATAAATATGCTAGAAGTCAAGACTTACAGTTTTAATCACTAACATTGACAAACATGCTTGAGATAGCAACGCATGCAAGTTCGACCGAGCAGTGCTCTAACAATTTATCATCGTTTTGAATTCCTTGTCATCAAGATTAACATCAAGGATGTTAGCATATAAGATTCTTGTGAGAGCATCAAAACCTTCACCATGACCATTAAAGATGTTACCAAGATTTAATTTTTCGAAACAAATCAAATCCTATTTACGCCCACTAGTAAAATCCAACTTCTTTTATAGAATAAACCCATTAGAAGAAATTCCTTCAAAACCTTCGCACAAGAATCATTGACAAATCTAATTCTAATGGAATTTTGATTTATTGGTAAGTTCATTCTTTAGTTCATGAGTATGAGAATCATACATGACCGATTTTAGAACTTAACCACTGTGTTCGCAAACTAAGTACACAAACAACAACAGCTCCGGACCTTGGCCTAGTCAAGCCGTTCGCAAAACTGGTTCGCAAACAACCGTCCCGGACCCAACTTAGGTAAACTCATTCGCATACTAGGTACACAAATAATAGTTCCGTAACTTCTCAGGTAAATCCGTTTGCATACTTGGTACGCAAACAAGAGTTTCAGACCTGAATCTTAACAAAACAGTTCACATACTAGGTATGCATACCGTGTTGCATCCAGACATAAGTAATTGTTCTAAACTCTCATTTCAATCATTGAAACATCCTTAGAAGACGAAAATGGTAATCTCACACATACCAATTGCTTCAAGTAATTTTCAAGTGATCGAATGATCAATACGAAACTTTCCAAGCTAAAATCAAATGACTGTCTCGTAGAAATCATATAAGATGTTCAAGGTAATTTTCACATGATAATTTTTTGACTTAATATTTAGTTTCCAACAAATAAATTGTTTCCAACTAAACTCGTCAAGAATATGATGAACATAGCTAAAGCAAAAAGCTTCCAACACATATTTCGAGAAATAAATAAGCGAGATAAACTCAACTCAAAATATCAAATGTGTATAATGTAAAAGTCTATATAGCTATACGACTTAGTCTCATTAGAAGATAAAATATAATAGACTTCTAAGTGATAGATAAGTTTTAGTATCCACATACCTTTTGTTGATTAAGTTCCTCCAAGCTCCTCAGTATATCTCTTTCTTCAACTGGTGAATGTCGTGAAGTCTAAAGCTCAATTACACATTCTATCCTAATCCTAGATATAGCAATAATTAGACTAGAATCAAGTATATAGTCTTGATCAACTAAACTTGACAAACAAGCTTGAGATAACAACGCTTGCGAGTTCGGCCGAGAAGTGCTCTAACAATGTCAAGTTTGGTTGTCATATTTAGTTCCAAAACTCTAGTCGCTTAATAAGTGAACTAGAGTCAACTTCGTTAGGTTAGGCTAGAAATAATAGAAATATTGTGCTCCAGTTACTCACGAATATTTGAAGATGGATTGAAAATAACAAAGACATATCCTCCAGCTTGAAGTTAGAAACTACAAACTTGACTTGTTCCATTTCTATCTTGTTTCTTTCAAGTCTTTTAGATTGAAAACATAACATGCGAGGTTATAGACTTGGTCATATCATTATGACCAAAGTGTCAAGAAAACATACTACGAAGTATGAACGCTTATCTTTTGGAACTTCATATGTACGACATCGACACAATCTATTGTATATAGTTATTTGATATGTGTGCACTATATAGGAAAGATTTCACCCTAGGAAATAATGTTTTATAACATTCGTTTAAATGAAGTACATTTTTGAACTTGTTTCATAATCGAAGAGAAATCATGATTGGTCTTGTTATTCCTTGGATGACCAATGGAAGATGACTTTGGTAACTTATTGAGATTTATGGTATAACCGGTCATAGCCTATATAATATAGTTTGTTGTAATCGGTCATGAGCTTCATTGTAAATCTAGTTGTAACCGATCACGAGCTATATCGGAATGAAAGTTGTAACCGGCCATAAGTTACTTTGGGAACCAAGGTATAACCGTTCACAAGATGAATTTGGAAGTTAGTTGTGATCGATCATAAGCTACCTTTGGGAAGAAAGATGTAACCGATCACAAGCTAACTCAGAAAGTAAGGTGTAACCGACACAGCTACTCTGGGAAGCAAGGTGTAACCAGTCACAACCTGGTTTGGGAAACATTGTATAACCGATCCCAATAAGCAAAACCGAGTTTCCAATATTCACATATCTCTGTAAATTTTATGTGAAGCTCGGAATTAAGGTTTGGAAGAAACTTCTAGATGTCTACATATTTGAACATGTACATAACTCTTATCATTTATTGTTCAAATATATTCCTTGATACTCAAGGTGATCCCTGGTCCAAAAAAGTGAAAAAAATTTAATTATGATTTTCATCATATATGTTTTAGTTACCAACATTTAAAACATATCCTCTAAAAATATTATTAGTTAATGTGCTAAACTAATAATAGAAGTGTTTTTATGAGAGTTTTCGAAAATATTGGTTAACATTAATTAGGAATAGGAAAAACTGAATTAGATACTTTAATGCATATCTTGAGAATATATTTTCGGTTTTGGAATTTCCTTGTTGTCCAAACAACCTTGGTCTATAAATACTTGAGTTTGCATTTCTTGCAATCCTAAGAGCCAGGAAAACTTCATTTTTTGTTGTTTCTGGTGGAGCCGTCTATCCGGAGAGGAAAGTACCCTAATTAGGTGAAATCTCTTACGACCACTCGTTTAAAGACTTCTGTGGGATCAAGAAGCTCTACGAGTACCGTTGGTGGGAAACTAGATAATTGCGTTGTTTTTATTAGTTTTTGATTATTGATTTGATTGACTAACGGTTGTTTAATCATTGATTGCACCTAGTTTGTTTATTCAATGTTCCTTCTCTTCTGAAGTAAGGACACTCAAACTAGATCAAAGATTTAACGTTTCTAAGGATCTAAGTTATTCTAGATCTGTAAGATAGATTCATTGATTTGCCATTTGTTGACAGACTCCGTTCTGTGTGACAAATCAATAAGGAATCAAATTTCTTTTTGCAGGTTGTTACTTTAAAGATTAAATCGATGATTGAAGACTTTTAAGATTTGGATACTTTGTTTTTGTGTTTTGATCTTGGCGTGACTTGATTTTCCGGGATTAAAAGGTTGTTTATTTTCAATAAACATAAGTCTTTTGAGATCAACAAGTTGTTTGTGGTTTTATCATAAACCTTGTAATCAAGATTGATTATTTCGGTAATCATTGTCTTGTTTGATCTCGTAACCTGGGAGCTTCGGATCTGGTAATAGATCTTAAAAATAGAAGATCCATAACGGTGCTTTTATCATATATTTTGGTATTAAGATTAGAAAGTGAGTTTGGTTATCAAACAATTTTCATCCTTTACTGTTTGGAATAAGATCCAATCGAATCTTGTCTTTCTAGTTGAAATATTGGTAGAAGAAGTTATTGTGAACCATTAAGAAGATCTACTAGATGTAGTCCTAAAGAGAACGATTGTTCTGCTAGGAAATATAGTATTAAACGTCTATTCAGAACTTCGGTTCTCCTAGATGTTATAAAAACAAGAATACTGTTGAAGCTGAGTAACTAGGATTTTAGATTTCTTGGTATTGTCTACACAAAATTGCAAGTTTACTTTTTGTAGCGTCTTAATTCATTGAGTATTCAAAACTGGACTAGGTCCCAGGGTTTTTCTACAAGATTTTAGTTTTCCTCGTTAGAAAAATTCTGGTGTGTGCTTTACTTTATTTCCGCATTATAATCGTTATATTATAATTAAAGTAAATATACTTGTACGTTAACTAGGCACTTGATATTGATCTTATAGTGTTTCTTTCTTGTATCATAACTATTATCAAGTGAACATCTTGTTGTTGTATTGTCACGATCGTGTATCCATAGAGGATCATACAAGGTGTATTGTGATTCGCCACTTGGCTTTGATTTTTCACATTGTTAGGACGGTCAAGTGGACACTGTGTTGAAATATTCCTTTAGTGATTGTTGCTTAAAGAGGTTTATATGCGGTGGGTCTTGAATAGGTTGTAAACGAAAAGATTATGGTGTACTTGGGTACCCTCATCATTTTAGGAATTAATACTATTAGATTACAAAACCGATTGATTATGGTTTTGTTATGGTTTACCCATAAAACTGAACCAATTAAAAAAATTAAATCAAATTGCTTGTAGTTAAAACCAAATCGAATCACTGAACTAATGGTAATTAATTGTATTAACTTATAAAAAACTGATATATTATGGTTCACTTATGGTACCTGAGCTACCTTCGAGTAAGCCCCGACCAAAATGATGCAAACTAACGAGCACCTGAACGCACGAACGAGCATCTCAAAATACGACGGTACGATGAACCTATGCAAAATAGGAAAGAAAATAATAAATAATAAAATATTAACCAAGGAGCTGGGGGACTGGGCCCACCGGCCAGCGGTCGTGCCATGGCCAGTCCCACACTCAATTTTATATTTTATCATATTTTTATTATTCTCCTTGATGTCATGAAAATCCCTTTATTTGAACAAATATCCTTCGTTTTAAGGAAACTCCTCAGTTCCAAGGTGTTTCCTTCGCATCAAAAAAATAGTATAAAATTGAGAAAGGTGTTGTGGGACCGTGTCTACTAGCCGTACGGCTATGCGCTGGTCATGGACGGTCCCACACCTCATGATTTCTCATTATTTTATTATTATTTCCCTAATCTCATGAAAACTCCTTAATCTCATGGTATTTTCTTCAAACCATGAAAAAATAAGATAAAATAAGGGAAACTCGTGGGACCGGGTCCTAGCCGGTCAGTCGTGCCCTAGCCGGTCCCAAGCATCCTTTATTTTTTTATTATTATTTTTATGTTTCCTTGATCCCATGAAATTCCTTGATTTCATGGTGTTTCCTTCAAATTATGAAAATTATTTCAAATCATGGAAATAATACATAAAATTAGGGAAAACTCACGGGACCGGGCCCTAGCCTGCCGACCATGCCCAAGCCAATCCCACATGCCCTTATTTTATTATTATTATATTATTTGTTTCCTTCATCTCATGGAAACTCTTTCACTTCAAGGAAAATTCCTTTATTTCAACAAACTCTTTGGTTTCATGATATTTTCATAAAATCATGAAAAATATAATAAAATTAGGAAAAGTGCTGTGGGACCGGGCTTATTGGCCGGCCGGCCATGCCTTGGCCGTAGCCAGACCCACACTTCATGATTCCTTCATTTTATTATTATTTTCCTTCATCTCATGAAGTTTTTCTCAGTTTCAACAAAAATTCCTGATTTCTTCATATTTTCCAAAATCATTGCTCAAGCACACATCAGAAAATATCAAAATTCTCAGGACTGAGACACGAACACTTTGGTGACGCGAGCATATTACCTTGACCGACCAAGGTTGGCTCCTTGGCTTTCAAGAGGCCGGTCCCACATATTTTCATCATTTGACCTAATTTGTTCATATTAGGTTCAAACTCTTCCAAATAATTTTGGAACTTCATAAAATGATTGACATTCGATCCCATGACCACCCAGGGCAGGTTTCATGACCTCTTGGTCGATCCCTCATCCCGTCATAATTGATTAGGTTTTATCACCTAAGGCTCAGAGGAGTATTATTTTAATAAGTGATTAAACCCACTGTGGTCAATCATCCTTTCTTCAATGTCTTCAAGGGATTTTGATATTTTGCTCACTGGAGCATCTGGGCGCTACATGGTTGATTCATCATCCCATATAGCCGGTCCCTCCTTCATTTCATGGTTATTTTTCAATAAACCGTCAATTGATCATCAATTGATCGAATTAGGGTTTTGAGTCCAAGGTTCATAATCCCAGATTCAAACGCTAATAATTTTACGTTGATCTCATGATCAACATTTTATTAATTATACTCGGTCCAGTCGCCAATATCTTAATTTAATATTTTATCTGGTCACGCTACCAATTAATCATCAAACGAGCAATATTTTCTCAGATGGGCAATATTTGCTGAAACCAAGGAATATTGGTTCAACTCTCAATATTCAACAATTCATCGAATGAGCAATATTTGCTCACCTTAACTATCGACGCTTACTTGATAATTATACCTCTGTCTCAACAGACATGTTCATGAGATTCAGAACATTTGCAAATCATGTTCAAATCAGCAATACATGGACTCATCGTCCCATGAAGTCATGAAGTCAGCAACTGACTAACTAAATACACGTCTGCTTTGTAGACTCCACAATCACGAGACATCAATCGTGTCACATTGGGGGATATTAACTAGGGTTTTAGTCTGGAGGTCTACAACACGTGTATTCATACACCCGATGAGAATGTGAGCAAGTCGTGCAATTAGTTGAAGGAGTTAACAAAGTAATGGATGAAAAATCGACCAAGTCTCCGCACTTTGAGCAACTGGTTTTAACACACGATTTCCATTTCTCCACTCTTGGATTCCATCAACTGTCACACTTCATGGACCATGGTGTTTACAATTCTAGCAATATAAATAAGTCTCTGAATCATGATTAAAGAACAAGACAATCTTACGTCAAACAGACAACATGGGATTGACAACTCAACATCTGAGCAAATTCAATCATTTCGAACTTATCTTATTTTCAGATTACAAAACATACCTACAATCTTCGATCACCATTGATCTCACACATTTATCAGCTTCCCTCCTACAGATCGACCCATCCTCTTTTGTGACCGAATTTACTCCGGAACGACCATTGTCTTGGTTTAGGCCGGAGTACTACAGATTGATCTCTCGATTTCAAAGTACTCCCTTCTTGCAGTGCATCTGCGTGAGGTTTGATAGTTCGCTCGGTTCAAGGAGTTTCCTCCGTACGGCCGTCTCCTCAATTCCGTAAAAACCAGCAACTCGTTTTTCCCCATCTACAGATTGGCGACCACAGTGGGAGATCATTCTCTAGGTTGCAATCTCACTTCTCACAAATATGGTCGGTCTTAGGTCTGGTTCAGTTACCAACCCGGATTCAACACCAGGATCTAATATTGCAAGCTCTAGTGGTACTGCCAACACCACTCCCCCGGCGCAACCCGCTACCACCACTCCTTCGGCGCAACCTGCTACCACCACTCCTCTGGCGCAACCTGCTACCACCACTCCTCCAGTGCAACCTGCCACTACTTCCCTCCGAGCAGTGGTGCTCCAGTGATCACCCCTGCAAGAGACAGCACCGGAGCCATCAACAAACCACTATTCAGCCGGTCTCCTGATGAAATCAGGGAAAACCCACCTACCGTAGGTGATCTCATGAAGGTGCAAGAAACTCTTGCCAAAAATCAGACTGACATGGATGCTACTTAGAAGGAACTATTCAAGTATCTCAAGACTCTTACATACAAGATGCCAGAGAAAACTCAGGATAAAGGAAAAGCTAAAGAAACGTCTTCAGACGCTGATCCTGAGGTCACTCCAATTCATGTAGTAGACGATGAGGAAGTTCCCAATGCTAAAGACAATCCACCAGCGAAAGAGCCATCCAGCTTCATCACTCGTGAAGACCTGGAATGCCTTTTGGGGGATCGTGTAAAAGACAAAACGCCTTATGTCCACCGTCACCAACCTCCATATCCTGCTGCTACACAAAGGATTCCTCTGCCAAAAGGTTACACCTCTCCAACCTTCACACTTTATGATGTAACAAGCAATGCTCGAGAACATGTTTCTCGATTTCTAGAGGCACTGGGAGAACATGAGCATAATCATATTGTCCGTCTGAAGGAATTTTAAAAGTCTCTGAAAGGCAGAGCATATACCTGGTACAACAACATCGCACCAGGAAGTATCAAAATTTTGGTAGAAATGGTTAATGCTTTCTACATGAAGTATTTCTTTGTCTCAGAACAAATCACCCTCTCTGATCTCGGAAGGATGTTTCAAAGGAGCAACCAACATCCTAATGATTATGTGAAAAGGTTCAAAGTTCAAGCTTTGGATTGCCATGATCCAAATGTCACAGAACAACAACTCGTGGACTTGTGCATCAATAGAATGATTCCAGTATATAGAGCCTTATTGGAAAATCTCAGGTTCCAGACTTTCTCAGAACTTCATGAAGCGGGCAAGAGATCAGCAACTACTGCACCTGCTTTGTTGGAGAGGGCTAAGACTACAAAAATTGAAGAGCCACGAGAGACTCGAGGTAGCATACGTTTAATAAAAAAATAGTAAAATCTCCAACCTTCTATAAATGTTGTTGCGGAAGGGAGCAAACGAAAGGCCGAGCCTCAGCGCAAACATACTCCCTCAACTCCTTCGAAGGCACAGAAGAAGGGCAATACGCAAGTTTCTGCTCAACATACAGAAGCCGATCCAAAGGAACTCGATTTTCCCTGCCCCATTGAAGAGGTTATTGAACTTCTAGATGCCTGGGTTCAAGACGACGCAATCAAACTGCCATATGTCAAGAAAGAACCAACTGAAGAGGCCATGGAAAATCCTCGTTACTGTCGCTTTCATAGGTTTGTCAACCATCCCACAAGTGATTGCAGATATTTGAAGCGCATATTTAAGGAAAAAATCGAATCAGGAGAACTCAACTTGGGGACTGAAGGAGTACACAGAGATCCTCTCCCAGTCAGAACTTTCACCCTATCTGAACCTCCTGTCATGGAAGCAGTTCAATCCTTAATCGAGCATATCTGCGAATTGCTATACCTGTCAAAGGCTCAAAGGGGAGACATGTTTGTTGTATTGAATCACATCGTATCAGGGAAACGATTGTTGATTCAAGAGACATTTCCTGAACCGCCTTCAACAACGGACGAAGAAATGTACGACTGGGGACTTCTCACCAAAGTCTATCTTAAGGGAAATGAGTTCAAACTAGCATTAGTCGATGTCGGTACTGCTGTCAATGTTATCCCTCTGAAAACTCTCATAGTTGCTGGTATCACACGACAGGAAGCCATTCACGCTCCAGTAACAATCACAGATCATGAAGGAACACCCAGAGATGCCTATGGACACATTACTCTCAAGGTGAACATTAACTTAGTCTGGACAAAAACAAAATTTTACATAATCCGAGAGGATCCAGGATATGATATGATTCTTGGACGCACGTGGATTCATGCTGGGAAGGTAACACCGACACCTTCAATTACACATTTTTCCGCTGAAGAATCCTCTGATTCGGAAGAAGAAGATATCTCATCATTCGAGTATCTGAAAGAAGTCAAAGCCCTGACGGAGCTAACACAAAAGCCTGCGGAAAATGAAAACGCTTTCATCAAAAGATTTCATACTCAGGCAAGTCTTATTCCTCCTCATGCGTCGATATTATCAGTTCTCAAATATGCTGCTTTGGTTCGAGGGATCTACTCCACCAACAACTTATCAATTGCAAAGTGCTATGAGTGGATAACCTCGCCTCAGCAATATTTCACCAAATGGTTAAGTTCGGAGCTTCTTAAAATTAAGCATACTATCAAAAAGTTTATTGCTGAAGACATAGCCAAGCATGACAAACAGTATATCAACTACTCCCCTCTGCATGAGTATCCATATATACCACAACCATGGAACTCTACTATACAGAGGATTCCAAATCATCATAAGATATTCAGATCACGGACGATCAAGTCTAACAAGTTCCAGGAAGGAGATTTAGTTCTCAAAGCAACCAAGCGTAACTTTCATTCTGCAAAGGACTCCAACTGGGAATGACCTTTTATGGTCTCTAAGTCTTTCGCTGGTGGATACTACAAACTAATCAACATGGACAACAAGGAGATCGTGGCCGCGATACATGAGAATTAGCTCAAAGCCTTTGACGTTTAAGGTTTTGGATATCCGAGGTATTGGATGTTCAAGATGTGACACTGACATCTCAAATATTTGGCGTTTAGCAATTTTCTTTCATTGTATTTCAATTCCTCCAAAATGTTTGCAATACTTGCATTCAGTAATTTAAATTCAGCAATTTATCAAAATTCAGAAATCTCTATCAAACCCAAAGAAAATCCTCAATCATCTACTCATCGAAAACCAATCAAAACCAAAAATAAAACCTCACATCTCTCATAAGATTATGAAAGGAAATCAAAGAAAATCAGCAAAGAAATGTTTTTGCTCCTCTGCATCCTTCAAGACTTGTAAGGCCGCCTTCTCCATGTTCAGCTCTTCGGTCAGCTTAGCAATCTTGTCTTCCTTCTCCATCACAGGGTCATTGGGAAAGGGTATGTTATTCTCACATGAGTCCTTGATAGCATTTATCTTCTTATGAAGCCACTTCACGTTGAAGCCAAGTCTCTCAGAATTCTCCAAGTTGAACTCCAATCAAAGAGTATCTCTGGAGTCACAGTATTTCTGGCCCTAGGGCGTATATCACTTACAACACGCAAGATGGCACTTACTTGCATTGTTAAAAAAATAAGCACGCTTTGGGTCTCTAGCAACGATGATGTGACCAAATTTCTTTCATATCTTCTCGTACAATTTGGCATACCCAACGGGAACACTAAATCCACCAACTAGTTCATGATGTGGGAGTGATGCGTCAAATGGAGGATCAAAAGAAATCCCTGCACTCGGGTATTCATACACCACTATACGATTCTCAATCACTGGAGAAACTTTTACGATCGTAGCAACGGTTTATTCAGTTTCTTCAATGCATGGTTCAGCTTCTTTCGCCACTGAAACAACAACAATTGAAGTCTCGGTCTCTTCAACAACATCAATAATAACTCCCTCATGAATTTGAGGTGCAGATATGGTCGTTCCTTCATCAACAATCTTTGTGTTGCTCAGGCCATCATTATTAGCTCCTTCATTCTCAACTTCCGCATTTGACACCTAATACGAAGATTACATGAAATTAGGATCATTCGAGCATGGAATCAAAGGAAATCATAAACTACAGTATGAAATTTATCTAACATAATCAATTTTCTTCATTTTTCATGCTGGACATCAACAAATAACATGAAAGTCACAAAAGCACGTTTTACAACAAGCTCGCCTGAGAAGATTTTACACTGCCCTGTACAAAACGATGAACTGGCAACAATTGGTGAATAATCAAGGGTTGTGTTGTATACTTTCTCTTCGTATGGATGTTATCTACAACATATCAAAATTTCATATCAAACGGATAAACGAGCAAAAAGATGTGGTCGAAACATGGGACTGCATGACAGCTGAAAATTTCCTGAAGGTCTCCTGGAAGTTTACTGTTTCGTGTATTTCGGCCCCTGAACGTGATCAAAACTTAAAAAGCTTCTCTTCTAAAGCTTGGAAATTTCCTGGGCATAAGGATACATATGTGTATCGCGAAAATCCGATACCGGACGAAGATTTTATGACGTTTTTGCTAAAAGGCGAGTTCTGAATTTTTCGGTGACGTATTTTCGGCAAAACTTTTCATATATTCACAAGCATTCTCATTCATCCACTCATAAATCAACAAGTTTATACTTGTATGGGTAAAATAAAAGGGAAATACTTACTTGAGTGACCTCTGAAGCATTCAAAGAATCAGAATTGCTCGTATCAGCATCAACAACACCATTATTTTCATTCGGTTTTGAGCTTTGGGAGTTTCCTTTATCTCCATCCCCCGAACGAACATCATTAGTGCTCTCCACCTCCATGGAGACATCCTACTGGATACATTCTTAAATAATTAGCATTTTTTCTACAAAGCATCATGATTGAATATACGAAGAAATACTTACGGCCTCTTCTTCATCAATCAAGTCAGAAACCATCTGCCCAGCAGAGAACTGAAGACCGTCAATACTCGATGGAGTAAAATTCTGCATCGGAATATCAAACATTGGTTTTACGATCCTAATTACACGGATAGGAAGAAGTCATAGAAAATAATATGTCGATAACTCACCAAAGAAATCACTGGGGACTTTATGGTGTTAGGTAACACCTTATAATTCTTATTCCTGCTTTCTCCGCCATGAATAGTTGCTTCAGTTTCTGAGAGGTCTACATCGATTCGAGATCTTACATTACGACCGTCATGTGAAAATTTTTGATGCAATAATCAAAATGCAATTATCATAATTTTATGAAGACTTCGTAAAGAATACTTACTTGTGAACATCCTGGAGATGTTTTCCGCTTATCACCACCAGGGAAATGCTTCAATCTTGGTCGAATAACAATCATCTCAACAGAAGGAGGCTCCTTCACTAAAGGTTGATCAACTCCCACGAGATCGAGTAAACGCCTTAGTTGTTGATCCAAAAAGTCTATGTAACCCGGAGTTACATACGTGATTCTCTCACAGCTGGGGAACCAGAATTCACTTCCTTCCACATGTGTGCGGTACAGACGGGTCATGAGCTGTTCAACTGAGGATTTCCTTCTTCAAAAATTCGGGACACACTGATCCATACCCATTTGCCAAGCCGCCATATCAATATTGTATTCTTCCACTAAGAATTCTCCATGTATTATCGATATCAGATGACCAGGGGTACAACTCAACATAAAAGACCTCTCTCCATCGTCCAAATCAATACCAGACTTCAAAGTCATGCTCTCTTCAGTATTAAAAGTTGTCAACTGAGGAATATAAAGTGGAACTGACACCATGGACGGAAGTTGAATTCGGATTCACGGTCTAAGGCGTCAACGAAGCGGGTTTTGAGTCGAGGTTGCTTCGTGGACCAACGCATAATACTAGCATTGGATTTTTCAGAGAAAACATGGCGAGCATCAGCATTCAATCCTTACAAGATAGTACGTGGAATGGGTGCATAATTCTTGAAAATCTCCCACATCAAAGCTTGAAGAAACATTGTGTTGGCATAGCATTCAATCTTCATAAAACCATTCGAGATACTGGAGTCTATAACCAAGGAATCCAAGTTAGAGTACAAAGAACCCAAGAACAAACTACCTATTGGGAGTTGCTCACCCTGAGCCATCTTATTCGCAAAGGGAATCACGAACAGCTTCAACAAATTTCCAGCGTCTTCAAATATATCTCTGGACAACCATAAACACAAGAAAGCAGCAATAGATAACGTACCATCAACAGGCCACTCCAAGGGAGTATCTCTCGTCCACCAATATATTAACCAATGAGCATAGAAACCTTTGCTGCCGGATTTCTTATTAATCTTCTCCATTGCGGCTGTCAAGATGTTGGAAATTCCAATTTCCTCTGATGAAGAAGGACTTTCAGGAAAGTTACCCGTGATGGGAAGATGCAGCAAAGCAACTACATCCTCTAGAGTAATGGTGAACTCTCGCCATCTGCATATGAAAGAGTGAGTTATAGTACACCAACGAGCAAGTAGAGCTATTGTACCTCGCGCATCGTGAAAAAATGAACAAATCTCCAGAAACCTGTATAGCCCGTATCACTTGTGCGTCATGCAACTTGGCTCGAACACGAGGGAATCCTAGCATATACCTTGCCAATCAGAAATTTTTTTCTAAGGGCCGTCGTGAAAGCTTGAATTCAATGATTGATGCAGAAAAATATCCTCGTTCAAGACAGAACCGAATAGTCGCCTAAGGAATCACCAATTTCTTCTGAGTAACCTCTCTGGGATTTATCAGAAGACGAAATACTGGAGTTTTGAGACGCTTTTCAGGCCCTTGATCCACAAAGAACGCATCCTCTATGTTCGGAACGTTCTTAATTCCATGGGTCTCATCTTCACCAATGGAAGTCTCATCCATGAATGAATCATCCTTATAAGCATCATTTTCTATGAACGAATCCTCCCTGGAGGCATCATTATCCACACGTGTATCATTTCCGGAGGCATCATTGGCTTGGGAATCATACATCCTTGCAAGGTAGCTGTAACGTACACACAAGGCTCTGCTTCAGTATATCATTCATGCAAGACGCAAATATCAGTGGAATGAAGTAATTTAAAAAAGGCTCAAGCAGACATCTACAAAATGGTAATTCTCAACTCTTACCTTTTATGATCCAACTAACAGTAATGATTGCAACGTAAGAGTTAACACTTCAAAACTTACTCGTTTCTTCGAATCTACAAAAGACGAGCAAAACTCATGTTTTCATAAATTCATGAATATTTCTACTGTGCGAACATTCACCACGAAATTATGAAAACAAAAACATTATTTCATCATAAATAATTATTTACTTCTAAGTATTACACAAAACTCAAGTTTTGATTTTTAAAGAAAATAATATATATATTTATATATATATATAAACAAAAAAAAACGTGATTAACTCACGTAAATAATTTTTTTTTTTGAAATGAGCAAGGATCACGTAAATAAAATGTGTGGACATTCCACGGTCTCATCAAAAAAAACATCCATGAACAATCCATGATTTTATAAAAAAATAAATCTTTTCCTTCGTACTATCATTTGTCTTCAAAACGAGGGTTTATTTCGATTTTTGTGAAGGTTCACATCTTTCAAGATAAAGTTCTGATTTTCATGAAAGCTCATAAACAAAATTTTATCACTGGACACAGGTCTATATATAAAACGGTCTCTCTCCTAAATCAGGGATTATTACTAGTTTCTAAAGCTAACGATCGAACGAACATACATTTTCTAAAGCAAGGGTTTTCAACAAAACTCACACTCATATACGCACATATATATAATATCAACATGAAAAACTCATGAACAAACTATAAACTTATAAAAAAAATAAAAATTGCTTACCTGGTCGGTGTCGGTCGGAAGTTGGCCGGACGTTAACGGCGACGGACGGCGGCCGACAGTGATGATCCTGGCGATTTTTTTTCTCTCTTCTTCTCTGCTTGGACGTGAGTAGGATGAAGAGATGAAGGTGGTGGACGGTCTTGTGGGAGAAATAAAAAAAAGGGGGATTAATTCCCTTTTATATCAAGTTTTATTTCCAAAACCTAATCTCACAGGGATTTCTTTATTGGGCCCGGCCCGTGAGTCCTAAAACGACCAAGGTTCCGTCATCAAAATCAGCGGTTCAACACCAACCTATGCTCATTAGACGATGTTCTATCATGACACTGGGGTCTTCATTCAAGCTGTGGTTTGCTCGAACTATCCAGAATCCGGTAACGCCTTATCTTACGACTAAGTTTAATTGCTTATATTGTTTATAACTGGAAAATCGCCATTCAATGCTCACTGAGGAACATGATTGTCCCTCACTAAGCAGGGGAATTAATGTAGATGGTGGATTTTGGACAAGGGCTAAAATCGTAAACCCATAATTACACGTACTCTTGATCCAGCAATCAGATGAGTATTGAGGCTCATGTCTCTCATCAAAGCGTGAAAACTCATGCCACGAGAATCTCTGACTGAGAATACTGTCTCTCAGAGTATATGTAGATGTGTAGTCTCTAACCTGAGGCAACGACCTATCTCATGAATACCGAGCAATTTCAGTGATCACTTCCATATAGAATCGCAAGATTAGACGGCTCCTAGACAACTTGCCTTCTAGTATAGAGCAATAACGTCTTCAATATATAACAATGTTTTCCATGACTGTATAGAAGAAATATGACGCTTCAACAAGCTCATAGCACTCAATTCCTGAGTAATTAATGCTCCTAGACGATCATACTAGTATAGAGCCATCAATTAATTATTCCTAAATCATTAGATTCATTCACTGAATCCTTGAAAAATATTCAATGTTTTTCATGATATTTCGTTACTTCAATTCATGGTTTTCTCAACAGAGTTCCATGGGTTAGTAATAAATATTCAGCGTACGGGCATCTGAGCTACCTTCGAGTAAGCCCCGACCAAAATGATGCAAGTGTACTCAACAATAATGCACTAACGAGCACCTGAATGCACGAACGAGCATCTCAAAATACGACGGGACGATGAACCTATACAAAATAGGAAAGAAAATAATAAATAATAAAATACTAACCAAGGCACTGGGGGAATGGGACCACCGGACGGCCGGTCATGCCATGGCCAGTCCCAGTCCCACGCCCAATTTTATATTTTATCAAATTTTTATTATTTCCATTGATCTCATGAAAATCCCTTCATTTGAACAAATATCCTTCGTTTTAAGGAAACTCCTTAGTTCCATGGTGTTTGCTTCGCATCAAAGAAATAATATAAAATTGAGAAAGGTGTTGTGGGACCGTGTCTACTAGCCGGCCGGCTATGCCCTAGTCATGGCCGGTCCCACACCTCATGATTCCTCATTATTTTATTATTATTTCCCTAATCTCATGAAAACTCCTTAATCTCATGGTATTTTCTTCAAACCATGAAAAAATAAGATAAAATTAGGGACACTCGTGGGACCGGGACCTAGCCATCCGGTCATGTCCTAGACGGTCCCACACACTCTTTATTTTATTATTATTATTTTTATGTTTCCTTGATCCCATGAAATTCCTTGATTTCATGGTATTTCGTTAAAATTATGAAAATTATTTCAAATCATGGAAATAATACATAAAATTAGGGAAAACTCACGGGATCGGGCCCTAGCCGGCCGACCATGCCCAAGCCGGTCCTACATGCTCTTATTTTATTATTATTATTATTTGTTTCCTTCATCTCATGGAAACTCTTTCACTTCAAGGAAAATTCTTTTATTTCAACAAACTCTTTGGTTTCATGATATTTTCAAATCATGAAAAATATAATAAAATTAGGAAAAGTGTTGTGGGACCGAGCTTATTGGCCGCCCGTCAATGCCTTGGCCATAGCCGGTCCCACACTTCATGATGGCTTCATTTTATTATTATTTTCCTTCATCTCATGAAGTTTTTCTCAGTTTCAGCAAAAATCCCTGATTTCTTCATATTTTCCAAAATGATTGCTCAAGCGCACATCAAAAAATATCAAAATTCTCAGGACTGAGACACGAACACTTTGGTGACGCGATCATATTACCTTGACCGACCAAGGTTGGCTCCTTGGCTTGCAAGAGGCCGGTCCCATTTGTTTATATTAGGTTCAAACTCTTCCAAATAATTTTGGAACTTCATAAAATGATCGACATTCGATCCCGTGACCACCCAGGGCCGGTTTCATGACCTCTTGGTCGGTCCCTCATCCCGTCATAATTAATTAGGTTTTATCACTTAAGGCTCAGACGAGTATTATTTTAATAAGTGATTAAACCCACTGTGGTCAATCATCCTTTCTTCAAAGTCTTCAAGGGACTTTGATATTTTGCTAACTGGAGCATTTGGGCGCTACAGGGTTGATTCATCATCCCATATAGCCGGTCCCTCCTTCATTCCATGGTTAATCTTCAATAAACCGTCTTTGATCATCAACCTATCGAATTAGGGTTTTGAGTCCAAGGTTCATAATCCAAGATTCAAACGCTAATAATTTTACGTTGATCTCATGATCAACATTTTATTAATTATACTCGGTCCAGTCGTCGATATCTTAATTTAATATTTTATCTGGTCAAGCTATCAAACGAGCAACATTTGCTCAAACCAAGGAATATTGGTTCGACTATCAATATTCAACAATTCATCGAATGAGCAATATTTTCTCACCTTAACTATCGACGCTTACTTGAGAATTATACCTCCAACTCAACAGACATGTTCAATTCATGAGATTCAGAACATTTGCAAATCATGTTCAACTCAGCAATACATGGACTCATCGTCCCATGAAGTCAGCAACTGACTAACTAAATACACGTCTGCCTTGCAGACTCCACAATCACGAGACATCAATTGTGTCACATTGGGGGATATTAACTATGGTTTTGGTCTGGCGGTCTATGGCACGTGTATTCATACACACAATGAGAATGTTAGCAAGTCGTGCAATCAGTTAAAGGAGTTAACAAAACAATGGACGGAAAATCGACCAAGTCTCCGCACGTTGAGCAACTGGTTTTGAACACATGATTTCCCTTTCTCCATTCTTGGATTCCATCAACTGTCACACTTCATGGATCATGTTGTTTACAATTCTAGCAATATTAATAAGTCTCTGAATCATGATTGAAGAACAAGACAATCTTACGTCAAACAGACAACACGGGATTAAAAACTCAACGTCTGAGCAAATTAAATCATTCAGAACTTATCTTATTTTCAGAATACACAACACACCTACAATCTTCGATCACCATTGATCTCACACATTTCTCAGCTTCCCTCCTACAGATGGACCCATCCTCTTATGACTGAATTTACTCTGGAACGACCATTGTCTTGGATTAGGCAGGAGTACTACAGATTGATCTCTCGAATTCTAAGCACTCCCTTCTTGCCCAGGCATCTGGTAAGGTTTCAACGTTCGCTCGGTTCAAGGAGTTTCATCCGTACGGTCGTCTCCTCAATTCCGTAAAAATCAGCAACTCGTTTTTCCCCATCTACACTTGAGTAGTTCTTCTTCTTTGCATGATGAACGTTGTGGAGTCTAGAGCTCAGCTATACATACTATCCTAGTCCGAGACTTAGCTATAAGTAGACTAGTAATCAAGACTTATAGTTTTGGAAACTAAACTTTACAAACAATCTTGAGATAGCAACGGTTGCGAGTTCGACCGAGCAGTGCTCTAACAATCTCCCCCTTTGTCAATTTTAGTGACAAAACTATAAATACATATGAAATACAAAATAAATAAACTTTGCAGATTCTCTTCCACATGCATGATCTCCTTATTTCTTCAACATACTCGAAATCTTCGTCACTTCCAAGTACTCCAATGATTCCAAAGATATTCAAATCAGCATCACTGTTGTTGAAGATCCGCATCCATAACAATGAGAAAACAAAAGCTCCCAATCGTTGTTACACAGTGTCATAGTATTATTACACAACATCAAAGTTCAATTGTATCACAACTTTGACAACATTACTATAGTGATATGTATCACTCCCCCTTAGTCAATACTTCATCTCACATGAAAACCACTCCCCCTTACATAATGATCTGAAAACCATATGTATTTGTAGTTTGGACTACACATTAATTCTCCCCCTTTTTGTCAATAAAATTGGCAAAGGTACGAAAACTAGTGGGATCCTAATGAAATTTCCATAGAGACACTTCATGATCAAAAGAAAGTACATATCAACTTTTTCGATGCAATCATATAGACGAAACTAAATGCATTCATCAACGAGTTTATAAAGATACAAGATAACCCCTATAATATTCCACAACGCACTCCCCACAAAGATTTGGCAATTAAGCACAAGTTCAATTAAGAACTCTCCCGTATAAAATATCATTCCCGAAAGAACAACAAGAGCGACCTTACTTTCACAAGAAAAGAAGGATTTCTTTGGACATTAACAAATCACATAAGAACATGAATTTGTATCAAAAAATCTCAACTAAATTAACCACAAGAGAACCCGTGATTAATTCAATCGGAAATGCTCACATAAGAAAACTTACGGAGCCATACAATATATACATAAAAATATGAATTAGGGAAGATCAATACTGCGGAATAAACAAAGATTCATTCTATTCTTCATCACTATTTGCATAATGACATATAATAAACTTAATCTTTGTAAAAAAAAAAAAAGCTCATCCTATCTTCCATCAATATTTGCATAATGACATAATAGGCTTATCTTTTGTTTGTCAAAAGTTCATTCAATCTTTTATCAATACTTGCATATCGACATATGAAGGACTTTACTTTTGACCACGTATGGGACAATCATGGTTCACGGATGCAAACACACATATCCCATAACAAGTTGCAACATATGAAATCAAAAAAGATTAATACTGCAAAATGATCTTCCAAACAAACTTTAGAATTTAAATAAATAAATCTAAAAACATTGAAGATGAAAACGCTGGACATAGCTATGCGTAATCACAATAATGGCTATTCCAAACCCTAGTAATCCTTCTTAACAACACAAGAATAAATTCTCATAAGAAGTTTCCTAGACAAAATCAAAAAGAGAATCTAAAGCCCAAATAAAACCGATAAAACATGGAAAACTAATCATCATCTTCATCATCGGAGACCATAAGAGTGGCTTGAATCTTATCCATGTCATCCTTGATTTCTGGGAACTTAGTAGCAATCACAAGTAATTGTTCTTGCACACACCTTACCTTGGTACTAATATTATCAACACCTTTAATAATTTGATGAAGAAGATTCATGGAGGAAGTATCACATGGGCCATCAAGGTTGTCACATCTTTGTCTCTCGCAAGCATTCTCTTTCATACGTTTGAAGGTATATGGACGAACAAGCTTGGGATTTCCAATGGAGTTGCCAATCGGAGCAATGGAGAAGGTGCGACAAATTTTCCCAATAAATCATGGATATCCTAACTTCTTGTTGGGAGATGTCATTGACAACATTTGATAAATGATAAACCCGGAAATGTCAAGACTTTGAGTTCCCAACTCAAGGAAATAGACCAACTCCGCAAACTCACAACTCCAACGAGAATTTTCAATCGTGGAGGGACAAAGGTTAGATATACCAAGTTTTCCAAAGGACATCAAAGGAAGACTAAGACTATTGGTAGGAAATTTTCCCATATTCCAATCAACACTCTTGCCACAAAGACCATGTGAGATGGTTTCATATGATGGTATTTCATCACTTGTTCTAGGGAGGCGAAAATTACCCAAAGGAATTTTGGTAATCCTTGAAATTAACTCTCTATTAACAAGAATCTTTTTTCTATTTATGAAAATGCGGGGGTATAAACAACCACACCCAACAATTGTTTGGCAATCTGAGAGGACTTACTCCAATACACTTTCTAGAGAATCAACTAGACAGTCATACTTAATCTAGAGTAAATTATATCAAATAGATTAATATATCTAACTCTTAATTCAATCCGCAATCAACAAATATAAATCTGCGAGCCCGATTGAATATAAGAGGAGTTACTTGAACGGTACCAAAGACCAATGTTCAAGTGTCAATTAATGTAAATCAACAACCAAAGGTTGGATATTCTAATTGATTAATCTTAACGCACAACCTGTGACATTTCAATTATATAACAAAATATAATGCGAAAAAGAAATAACACCGACACTATAATTTTGTTAACAAGGAAACAGCAAATGCAGAAAAACTCCATGACCTAGTCCAGATTGAACACCACATTGTATTAAGCCGCTACAGACTCTAGCCTACTACCAATTAACTTCGGACTGGACTGTAGTTCAACCCTAATCAATCTCACACTGATTCAAGGTACAGTTTTGTTCCTTACGTCTCTGATCCAAGCAGGATATTACGCACTTGATTCACTTAGTTGATCCCACCCACAACCAAGAGTTTCTACGACCCAAAGTCGAAGACTTGATAAACAAATCTGTCTCATACAGAAAAGTCGATAGATTTAATAAATCTGTCTCCCACATAAATATCCAAGAGTTTTTGTTCCGTGTTTTGATAAATCGAGGTGAACAGGAACCAATTGATAAATCAGACTTATATTCCCGAAGAACAGTCTTCACCTCACAATAATCTTAATCGACTAGCGAAACAATATATTGTGGAATCACAAACAATGAGACGAAGATGTTGTGATTACTTTTATCTTTCCTATCGGAGAAATTAATCTCGAGTCAATTATTTCAATTGTACTCAATTCGATAGAATCGGGCAAGATCAGAACACGCAACTAGAAAGAAAATAGTTGGGTCTGGCTTCACATCCCAATGAAGTCTTTGAAGTCGTTAACCTACAGGGTATCGAGAGAAACCTAATGTTAAAGAATAATCGGCTCTAGTTATGCAACTAGTAACAAACAGGAGGTGTGGTGATTAGTCCCAGTGCTAGAGCTCCTTTATATAGTTTTCAAATCAGGGTTTGGAATCCAAGTTACCTTGGTAACAAAGCATTCAATATTCACTGTTAGATGAAAAACCTGATTCAACCAGGCTAATATTTTCAACCATTAGATCGAACTTAGCTTGTTATACACAAATTAAATGTACCCTCATTTAGGTTTATGTCCGTACCTAAAGGTGTATACCATGTTGGTTCACAAATAGTTAACCGAGGTTAGCCATATGATTACTCTCATATCAACCTTATTCATCTTAACCATAACTAGTTCGAATGACTCAAATGAAACTAGTTAAAGAGTTGTTTAATTGCTATATTCTCATAGAATTATACAAGAACACAATCGTTGCAAAATCAGTTTGATTCACTCGAATCAACCATGAACGTTATAGCCACGTTTGCAAAGATTGCATTCTTTATTATATAAATGTTCATATTCATGTTTAAGACCGATTTTAAAACTTTAACCTTTAAGTATGCAAATGGGTACGCATACTTGAAATACCCAGACTAAGATTGAGTTACTCCAATATACAAACGGGTATGCAAACTTCAAATCCCAGCAGAAATTATTGGACATGAACATCTACGCCAGTACGCAAACGGATACGCATACTTAGGTTCCCGGATTTCTCAAACCAACAGGTACGCAAAAGGGTGCGCATACTATGGTTCCCGGACATGGATTACATATGTGCAAGAGTGCACAACATGACATATCCAATAATGGTTAAGTGTTCTAAACTCTTATTTCAATCATTGAAACTTTCTTACAGGATAACAATAGTCGTTTTTCAAACACTATTAGCATCAAAGCAATTTCTTCAAGTTATTGAAATAATCATTAAGAAACATTCCAAGACAACACCAAATGATTATATCACACAAACCATGTAAGATGTTACTCGACAGTTTTCACATGATATAAGATGAACTTGGTCTAAGCAAAGCTTGCCAACACATATTTCGAGAAATATAAGTGAGTTAAACTCAGCTCGAAATCTCAAATGTGTATAGAAAACTATATCGTAATACGACTTATGTCTCAATATAGGAGATATAGTATAAATAGACTTTCCAAGTGATAGATGAGTTTAAGTCTCCACATACCTTTTGTCGATGAAGTTCCATAAGCTCCCCTTAGTAGTTCTTCATCTTCAAATGATGAACGTCGTGAAAACTAAGCTCAACTACACAATCTATGTCCTAGTCCGAGACATCTATAAATAGGCTAGAAATCAAGACTTATAGTTTTGATCACTAATATTGAAAAACATGCTTGAGATAGCAACGCATGCGAGTTCGACCAAGCAGTGCTCTAACAATCTCCTCCTTTATCAATTTAGTGACAATATTATCAATACATATGGATTACAAAATAAATAAAACTTTGTAGCTTCTCATCCAAATGCTTGATCTCATTGGAATCTTCAATACGACTCGAAAACTTTGTCACTTCCAAGTATGCCATGATTTTAAACGTGTTCAACTCAGCATCATAGTTGTTGAAGATCCGTAGCGATAACAATGAGAAAACAAATGCTCTCAATCATTGTTATACTGTGTCATAGTATTAATACACATCATCAAAGTTCAATTGTATCACAACTTTGACAACAATACTATGGTGATATGTATCACTCCCCCTTAGTCAATACTTCATTTCGACATGAAAACCACTCCCCCTCACATAATGATCCTTAAACCATATGTATTTGTAGTATGAAACTACACATTAATTCTCCCCCGTTTTGTCAATATAAATTGGCAAAGGTACGAAAACTAGTGGGATCCTCATGAAATTTTCATAGAGATACTTCATGACCAAAAGAGAATAACATACCAACTAATTTATATGCAATCATAAAGCCGAAGCTAAATGCATTCATCAAGGAGTTTATAAAGATACGAGATAACCCCTATAATATTCCACATCCGCATTCCCCACAAATATTTGGCAATTGAGCACAAGTTCAAAAAGAACTCTCCCCCATAAAATGTCATTCACTAAAGAACAACAAAGGCGACCTTGCTTTTACAAGAAAAGAAGGACTTCTTTGGACATAACAAAATCACATGAAAACATGAATTTGTATCTAAAAATCTCAGTTGAGTCAGCCACAAAAATGATCAATTCAATTGGTCATGGTCGACATAAGAGAACTTACGGAGCAACACCGTATGTGCACAAAAATGTGGATCGGAGATCGACCAATACTGCGGAATACACAAGAATTCATTCTATTTTCCATCACTATTTGCACAATGACATACAATAGACACAATCTTTGTAAACAAAAGTTTTATCCTTTCTTCCATTAAAAGGCTTTAACTTTTGTAAGTCAAAAGTTCATTATATCTTTTACCAATACTTTCATACTGACATAATAGAGATAACTTTTGAACAAGTATGGGACAATCACAGGTTCAAGGTCGTAAACAACATATCCCATAACAATTTGCAATATATGAAATCACAAAGATTAAAATTCCAAAAATCATCTTCCAAAAACTTATGATTTAAAATAAATCTAAAAACATGAAGATGAAAATGTTGGACATAGATATGTGTACTCACAATAATGGCTATTCCAAACCCTAGTAATCCTTCTTAAAACACAAGAATAAAATTCTCATAAGAAAATTCCCTAGACATCGAGACCTCTGAAAAATTCTTTATCGTCCCCGAACTCCTTGTCATCAACAGCCATGAGAACATATGGTTCGTGAAGAAAGGAGTCAATTCCAACAAACCTTCTAGGCTGAAGATGTCGAACCTTGGCCTTCAGAATTTCAAGAGTTATCAAACACAAAACTTTATTTGTTGAATCTCCTTTCTTGTCTCCTTCAACTCTTCAAGAACATCAGAAAATTTCTGAGAATTTGAAGGAACAACTCTTGGCTTCCTCACATTCCTTCTTTTTCTTTTCAAAGTTGGAGGTAATAGAGATCTTTCATTTTCCTTCGTGATTGATGGGTTAACAATCATATTAACATCTTTTCCATCAGAATACATGATGCTTGGAGTTTCCATGAGTGTATGGGTTTGTGAGAGGAAATCACAATTTAAGCTCAACAAGCAGTCTTAAGATAAAAAGAGTTTCAAAGAAGGAAAAAGAAATGTAGGGTTACGAAACCTTTAACAGCACAGGTTCACGCACGCATAATTCACAACCCTAGAGAGAGTCTAATTATCGAGAATAACCCTCTTTTATTGATTAAACAGGGAGGTCCCTTCCAATATCAATTAGATATGAAAGAATTCCAAATATCCAAAGTACAACAAACCTACAAAAATAACAAAAATATTTCTTTTTTAAAAGCCTGAGGTGTGCACAATCTTGTCTCTTTTGATCAGGCACATGAGACAAGATACACAGAAACAACACAATCAAGTTGTGCTGCGGTAAACGACAATATGTCCACCGTAACCCTTTTTAAAGGAATTCATAGATCCATGTCTATCAGAATGTTTATACCATACTCTTTTCTCTAGTGGTCTTAACCTATCCTTAGAAAGCAACTTCTTTGAAGAAGATCAAATCTTACATACCTCAACGGTTTTTTGAACAAGTTTAAGCTTGTTTGCTAAGCGATTTGCTCTTCGTTGAAGTTTATTGACATATCTCATCTTGTGTTTGCACTTGAAACACTTTGAAAGATCATGACCTTTGAGTGAACAATAAGAGCATGTCAATGGATAAGATGATTCAGACGCCCGAGATGTGCAAGCTGCTAGACACAAAATGGAACCTGAAAAATCAGACAGAGAGTTTCCAACAAAAAGGTTAATTTTTTCCTCCGGATTGGTTGAGTCTTCTTCTGGAAGAATATCGAGATTGATGTATGTATTGCTACAATTATCAAAATAAATATCTTCACTAAGAAGTGAAACACTTGATCTTTCGTCTTCATTGGAATCATAGTGATCAGACATTTCATCAAGAGCTGCAGCAAGACCTTTGTTCCCAGTGTATTTTCTACGGTTTGGACACTCATTTGCAAAATGACCAAAACCTTTACACTTAAAGCATTGTGGCATATCCTCGTCATCAGCCTCGTTAGCATCCTTGTTTTCAGGAGGAATGCGATTATGAGGTTTAACTGGTGACCTAGGTTTGTCTCTGGTAAAAGTTTACTTCTCTTTAATAAGAGATCTCTAAACTGTCTTGTGATCAAAGAGACTGACTTGTCAAGATCTTCATCTGATGAACCAGCCTCATAAATATCATCCTCAGAGACATGAACACTTTTACTTTTGTCAAGTAATTTAGTGTTCTTTTGTGGTTTGAAGGCAACATCCTTTCTGATTTTGGATGTATGCTCATGATCAAAGATCTTTAGATTTCCAACCAGCGTGTTTCTGGAGAGAGCATCAAGGTTATTTCCTTCAACGATGGCATGCTTCTTAGAATCGTATCTAGATGGCATCGATCTGAAAATTTTCATCACAATGTCCTTTTCAGGAATAGTCTTACCCAATGCAAGGGATGCATTAACAATTTCAGACACTTTGTGATTAAACTCATCAAATAAATCTTCATCTACCATACGAAGGTTTTCCCAATCGGAATTAAGGTTTTGAATCCTAGCTTCTTTTTCACTGGTATTCCCTTCGAATACGGTTTCTAAGATATCCCAAGCATCTTTAGACTGAGTGCACGTAGTCACATGGTGCTGAAGACCTGGGGTAATGGCATGTATGACGGCATTCAAACCGTCGGAGTTTTGCTTTGCAGCAAGTATCTCAGCAGCGTCATACGCAACAATATCCTTAGGAACTGTCGCATTCCCTACTGCCACAACGGGAGCATCATACCCATTAACTACATAAACCCATGATTGAAAATCACGCGCTTGAAGAAAGGCACGCATTGCAATTTTCCACCACGAGAAATTTGAGCCATCGAAGACTGGTGGTACGTTTATAAAGATAACACCTTTGTCCATATCAGATCGTTATAAACACAGACTTATGAGGTATTTAATTTTTTTTTCTGCTCTGATACCAATTGAAAATGCGGTCTAACAACCACATCCAACAATTCGTTTGGTAATCTTATAGAACTTACTCCACTACACTTTCTAGAGAATCAACTAGACAAACAGACTCAATCTAGAGTAAATTATATCAAAGAGATTAATATCTCTAACTCTTAATTCAATCCGCAATCAGCAAATAGAAATCTGTGAGCCCGATTGAATATAAGAGGAGTTACTTGAACAGTACCAATGACCAATGTTCAAGTGTCAATGTAAATCAACAACCAAAGGCTGAATATTTTAATTGATTGATCTTAACGCATAACTTGTGATATTTCAATTATATAACAAAATATAATGCGGAAAAGAAATAACACAGACACCATAGTTTTGTTAACAAGGAAACTGCAAATGCAGAAAACTCCATGACCTAGTCCAGATTGAACACCACATTGTATTAAGCCGCTACGGACTCTAGCCTACTACCAATTAACTTCGGACTGGACTGTAGTTGAACCCTAATCAATCTCACATTGATTCAAGGTGCAGTTGCCTTCCTTACGTCTCGGATCCAAGAAAGATACTAAGCACTTTATTCCCTTAGTTGATCTCACCCAAAACCAAGAGTTTCTACGACCCAAAGTCGAAGACTTGTTAAACAAATCCGTCTCACACAGAAAAGTCTATAGGTTGAATAAATCTTTCTCCCACAGAAATACCAAGAGTTTATGTTCCGTGTTTTGATAAATCAAGGTGACTAGGAACCAATTGGTAAACCGGACTTATATTCCCGAAGAACAACCTAGTATTATCAATCACCTCACATTAATCTTAATCGACTAGCGAAACAAGATATTGTGGAATCACAAATGATGAGACGAAGACGTTTGTGATTACTTTTATCTTGCCTATCGGAGAAATTAATCTCGAGTCAATTATTTAAATTGTACTCAATACGATAGAATCGGGCAAGATCAGAACACGCAACTACAAAGAAAATAGTTGGGTCTGGCTTCACAATCCCAATGAAGTATTTGAAGTCATTAACCTACATGGTATCGATAGAAACCTAATGTTAAAGGAGAATCGGCTCTAGTTATGCAACTAGTAACACACATGTGGTGTGGTGATTAGGTTTCCCAGTTGCTAGAGTTCTCCTTTATATAGTTTTCAAATCAGGGTTTGCAATCCAATTTACCTTGGTAATAAAGCATTCAATATTCACTGTTAGATGAAAAACCTGATTCAACCAGGCTAATATCTTTCAACCGTTAGATCGAACTTAGCTTGTTATACACAAATGAAATGTACCTTCATTTAGGTTTATGTAACCGTACCTAAACTTGTACACCATGTTGGTTCACAAATAGTTAACCGAGGTTAGCCATATGATTACTCCCATATCAACCATAACTAGTTCAAATGACTCAAATGAAACTAGTTAAAGAGTTTTTCAATTGCTATATTCTCATAGAATTATACAAGAACACAACTGAAGCAAAATCGATTTGATTCACTCGAATCAATCATGAACATTATAGCCACGGTTTGCAAAGATTGTGTTCCTTATTATATAAATGTTTAAGGCCGATTTCAGAACTTTAACCTTCAAGTATGCAAACGGGTACGCATACTTGAAATACCCGGACTAAGATTGAGTTACGCCAGTACGCAAACAGGTACGCAAACTTCAAATCCCAGCAGAAATTCTCGGACATGAACCTGTACGCCAGTACGCAAACGGGTACATACTTAGGTTCCCGGATTTCTCAAACCAACAGCTACACAAACGGGTGCGCATACTATGGTTCCCGGACATGGATTACATATGTGAAAGAGTGCACAACATGACATATGCAATAATGGTTAGGTGTTCTAAACTCTTATTTCATTCATGGAAACTTTCTTAGAGGATGACAATAGCCGTTTTTCACACACTATTAGCATCAAAGCAATTTTCAAGTTATTGGAGTAATCATTACGAAACATTCCAAGACAACACCAAATAATTGTATCACACAAACCATGTAAGATTTTTCTCGGCAATTTTCACATGATATAAGATGAACTTGGTCGAAGAGAAAGCTTGCCAACACATATTTCGAGAAATTTGTAAGCGAGTTAAACTCAGCTCGAAATCTCAAATGTGTATATAGAAAACTATATCGTAATACGACTTATGTCTCAATATAGGATATATAGTAGAAATAGACTTTCCAAGTGATAGATGAGTTTAAGTCTCCACATACCTTTTGTCGATGAAGTTCCACAAGCTCCCCTTAGTAGTTCTTCATCTTCAAATGATGAACACCGTGAAAACTAAGCTCAACTACACAATCTATGTCATAGTCCGAGACATCTATAAATATGCTAGAAGTCAAGACTTACAGTTTTAATCACTAACATTGACAAACATGCTTGAGATAGCAACGCATGCAAGTTCGACCGAGCAGTGCTCTAACAATTTATCATCGTTTTGAATTCCTTGTCATCAAGATTAACATCAAGGATGTTAGCATATAAGATTCTTGTGAGAGCATCAAAACCTTCACCATGACCATTAAAGATGTTACCAAGATTTAATTTTTCGAAACAAATCAAATCCTATTTACGCCCACTAGTAAAATCCAACTTCTTTTATAGAATAAACCCATTAGAAGAAATTCCTTCAAAAACCTTCGCACAAGAATCATTGACAAATCTAATTCTAATGGAATTTTGATTTATTGGTAAGTTCATTCTTTAGTTCATGAGTATGAGAATCATACATGACCGATTTTAGAACTTAACCACTGTGTTCGCAAACTAAGTACACAAACAACAGCTCCGGACCTTGGCCTAGTCAAGCCGTTCGCAAAACTGGTTCGCAAACAACCGTCCCGGACCCAACTTAGGTAAACTCATTCGCATACTAGGTACACAAATAATAGTTCCGTAACTTCTCAGGTAAATCCGTTTGCATACTTGGTACGCAAACAAGAGTTTCAGACCTGAATCTTAACAAAACAGTTCACATACTAGGTATGCATACCGTGTTGCATCCAGACATAAGTAATTGTTCTAAACTCTCATTTCAATCATTGAAACATCCTTAGAAGACGAAAATGGTAATCTCACACATACCAATTGCTTCAAGTAATTTTCAAGTGATCGAATGATCAATACGAAACTTTCCAAGCTAAAATCAAATGACTGTCTCGTAGAAATCATATAAGATGTTCAAGGTAATTTTCACATGATAATTTTTTGACTTAATATTTAGTTTCCAACAAATAAATTGTTTCCAACTAAACTCGTCAAGAATATGATGAACATAGCTAAAGCAAAAAGCTTCCAACACATATTTCGAGAAATAAATAAGCGAGATAAACTCAACTCAAAATATCAAATGTGTATAATGTAAAAGTCTATATAGCTATACGACTTAGTCTCATTAGAAGATAAAATATAATAGACTTCTAAGTGATAGATAAGTTTTAGTATCCACATACCTTTTGTTGATTAAGTTCCTCCAAGCTCCTCAGTATATCTCTTTCTTCAACTGGTGAATGTCGTGAAGTCTAAAGCTCAATTACACATTCTATCCTAATCCTAGATATAGCAATAATTATACTAGAATCAAGTATATAGTCTTGATCAACTAAACTTGACAAACAAGCTTGAGATAACAACGCTTGCGAGTTCGGCCGAGAAGTGCTCTAACAATGTCAAGTTTGGTTGTCATATTTAGTTCCAAAACTCTAGTCGCTTAATAAGTGAACTAGAGTCAACTTCGTTAGGTTAGGCTAGAAATAATAGAAATATTGTGCTCCAGTTACTCACGAATATTTGAAGATGGATTGAAAATAACAAAGACATATCCTCCAGCTTGAAGTTAGAAACTACAAACTTGACTTGTTCCATTTCTATCTTGTTTCTTTCAAGTCTTTTAGATTGAAAACATAACATGCGAGGTTATAGACTTGGTCATATCATTATGACCAAAGTGTCAAGAAAACATACTACGAAGTATGAACGCTTATCTTTTGGAACTTCATATGTACGACATCGACACAATCTATTGTATATAGTTATTTGATATGTGTGCACTATATAGGAAAGATTTCACCCTAGGAAATAATGTTTTATAACATTCGTTTAAATGAAGTACATTTTTGAACTTGTTTCATAATCGAAGAGAAATCATGATTGGTCTTGTTATTCCTTGGATGACCAATGGAAGATGACTTTGGTAACTTATTGAGATTTATGGTATAACCGGTCATAGCCTATATAATATAGTTTGTTGTAATCGGTCATGAGCTTCATTGTAAATCTAGTTGTAACCGATCACGAGCTATATCGGAATGAAAGTTGTAACCGGCCATAAGTTACTTTGGGAACCAAGGTATAACCGTTCACAAGATGAATTTGGAAGTTAGTTGTGATCGATCATAAGCTACCTTTGGGAAGAAAGATGTAACCGATCACAAGCTAACTCAGAAAGTAAGGTGTAACCGATCACAAGCTACCTCTGGGAAGCAAGGTGTAACCAGTCACAACCTGGTTTGGGAAACATTGTATAACCGATCCCAATAAGCAAAACCGAGTTTCCAATATTCACATATCTCTGTAAATTTTATGTGAAGCTCGGAATTAAGGTTTGGAAGAAACTTCTAGATGTCTACATATTTGAACATGTACATAACTCTTATCATTTATTGTTCAAATATATTCCTTGATACTCAAGGTGATCCCTGGTCCAAAAAAGTGAAAAAAATTTAATTATGATTTTCATCATATATGTTTTAGTTACCAACATTTAAAACATATCCTCTAAAAAATATTATTAGTTAATGTGCTAAACTAATAATAGAAGTGTTTTTATGAGAGTTTTCGAAAATATTGGTTAACATTAATTAGGAATAGGAAAAACTGAATTAGATACTTTAATGCATATCTTGAGAATATATTTTTCGGTTTTGGAATTTCCTTGTTGTCCAAACAACCTTGGTCTATAAATACTTGAGTTTGCATTTCTTGCAATCCTAAGAGCCAGGAAAACTTCATTTTTTGTTGTTTCTGGTGGAGCCGTCTATCCGGAGAGGAAAGTACCCTAATTAGGTGAAATCTCTTACGACCACTCGTTTAAAGACTTCTGTGGGATCAAGAAGCTCTACGAGTACCGTTGGTGGGAAACTAGATAATTGCGTTGTTATTTTAGTTTTTGATTATTGATTTGATTGACTAACGGTTGTTTAATCATTGATTGCACCTAGTTTGTTTATTCAATGTTCCTTCTCTTCTGAAGTAAGGACACTCAAACTAGATCAAAGATTTAACGTTTCTAAGGATCTAAGTTATTCTAGATCTGTAAGATAGATTCATTGATTTGCCATTTGTTGACAGACTCCGTTCTGTGTGACAAATCAATAAGGAATCAAATTTCTTTTTGCAGGTTGTTACTTTAAAGATTAAATCGATGATTGAAGACTTTTAAGATTTGGATACTTTGTTTTTGTGTTTTGATCTTGGCGTGACTTGATTTTCCGGGATTAAAAGGTTGTTTATTTTCAATAAACATAAGTCTTTTGAGATCAACAAGTTGTTTGTGGTTTTATCATAAACCTTGTAATCAAGATTGATTATTTCGGTAATCATTGTCTTGTTTGATCTCGTAACCTGGGAGCTTCGGATCTGGTAATAGATCTTAAAAATAGAAGATCCATAACGGTGCTTTTATCATATATTTTGGTATTAAGATTAGAAAGTGAGTTTGGTTATCAAACAATTTTCATCCTTTACTGTTTGGAATAAGATCCAATCGAATCTTGTCTTTCTAGTTGAAATATTGGTAGAAGAAGTTATTGTGAACCATTAAGAAGATCTACTAGATGTAGTCCTAAAGAGAACGATTGTTCTGCTAGGAAATATAGTATTAAACGTCTATTCAGAACTTCGGTTCTCCTAGATGTTATAAAAACAAGAATACTGTTGAAGCTGAGTAACTAGGATTTTAGATTTCTTGGTATTGTCTACACAAAATTGCAAGTTTACTTTTTGTAGCGTCTTAATTCATTGAGTATTCAAAACTGGACTAGGTCCCAGGGTTTTTCTACAAGATTTTAGTTTTCCTCGTTAGAAAAATTCTGGTGTGTGCTTTACTTTATTTCCGCATTATAATCGTATTTATATTATAATTAAAGTAAATATACTTGTACGTTAACTAGGCACTTGATATTGATCTTATAGTGTTTCTTTCTTGTATCATAACTATTATCAAGTGAACATCTTGTTGTTGTATTGTCACGATCGTGTATCCATAGAGGATCATACAAGGTGTATTGTGATTCGCCACTTGGCTTTGATTTTTCACATTGTTAGGACGGTCAAGTGGACACTGTGTTGAAATATTCCTTTAGTGATTGTTGCTTAAAGAGGTTTATATGCGGTGGGTCTTGAATAGGTTGTAAACGAAAAGATTATGGTGTACTTGGGTACCCTCATCATTTTAGGAATTAATACTATTAGATTACAAAACCGATTGATTATGGTTTTGTTATGGTTTACCCATAAAACTGAACCAATTAAAAAAATTAAATCAAATTGCTTGTAGTTAAAACCAAATCGAATCACTGAACTAATGGTAATTAATTGTATTAACTTATAAAAAACTGATATATTATGGTTCACTTATGGTATTCCCTTAAAACCGAATGAATACAATCGGCAAAAACCAATTAGTTATTTACAATTTAATTATCTATCCATGACTAGAGCACCATCACTCCTCACTCCTGACTCAACGAAATTTTTTTCTCTCCATCTTACCCAAGAGTACCACTAGTGCACTATCTTGCTATTGAAACTGTGACGACCCAATTACTAAACATGTCTAGATAGTAGGATTACAACCTAAATGAAGTATCAAATCTAGTTTATCGATTATAAGAATCATAATTTCATAAACTGAACTAAAATAAACCCCCATACTCTCTGGTGCTTTATATGAGAATTTCTCAAAGTGATAAGAATACAATAATGTGTTGTTTTACAGATAAATAAGAATATAGATATAAAAAATATAAATAAGCGTAACATATTTCGGTAAAGCTCTACAATACGAATATCTTCACGTACACCAATTCTTATGATAACTGCAACTGAAGTGGGAACGAGTTAGCACATCATCCCAAAGGGGTGCCCAACAAAAATATATAGTTTTCAAGTATCACTAACATGCTTCACAGTTCTACTAAATAAAAAAGATCAAAAACATCTTTTACACACAACATAAAGCAGAAATTTCTTCAACTTACTTCTCAAGATATTCCGTCCATCGTGGAAATATCCATGAAAAATCCACCACCTGATGATCTACGAGAAATGAATTAAATAACCTAGACATATGTTATCATAACTTCGTCTCACTCAATAGAGAAGAGGATGCTAGGAATGACTCCAGCCTCAAATGATAACATGAATCCAGGTACCATAAAATATTATCGTGGAATGCGTACACCTCATAAATTCTGATGCCACCGTCTAAGTCTAGAATATATAATAAGGTTTTGATTACCATAATCTGACCCCGCGCAACAGGTTAACAAAAGGCCCAATCATTATACATAGACCGAAATCTCCAAATAATGACCATCTCCGATCATGAACCTAGAATCTCTTTCTAAGTCAAGGTCATAGTAACCCAGTCATAATACTAATACTGAACAATCAAGCATAATATGCATACGAGTGATTCCCCCCAGATAAAATGGTATATATTATATTAAAACGGAAAGGCATCGGCCATACTAAGTAATATTCAAGCATAAAACATCCGACCTACTATATTAAGACAATAAAATTAAAAGAGATAATATTCAAATGGAAGAGCATCCGCCCTACTAAATAATATTGACGACGGAAGACCATCCGACTTACTTAACTTATCAAGGATCCGTGGGGAAAACGCAGACACTTCTCGCGATGGAAATACACAACTCATATCACGCAACATACTCATTCACTTGCATAACAACATGCTCACAGATAACAAAGATTCATCATGCTCACAGATAATGTAAACTTAATGATTACAAGAAGGTTACAAAGTTCCTACCTGATTTGATGACAAACCACGCCTACTTCAAGAATTCCTTTCTACAAGTATATATTATCGCCTCTCATTATTATCATCATCATGAACGTGTAATTACCATATGAATCAACATGACAATGATACATAAAAGGTTGTTCAGAATCTAGTCGATATCCCTTGCTTTATCTCAATATCCTTTACAGTCTTCCACTATCTCTTTCTTTATTAATTTCCATTGATTATTTTACATCTAAAATAGACATTTAAAGAAGTAGAAAGAGTGGTCGGAAATTTAGCCGGAAAAGTCACCGGAAAACACTTCAGGTCACTGGTCAACTAATAGTCAACGTCGGTCAAAGAGTCAAGTCAATATCAATTGACCAACCGAGTCAAATATGAAAATCAGTGTGTCAAGTTGGATTCCACTGGGTCGACTCAGTCAGACAACTGAGTCAGGGATAAACTAGACCAGTTAGTCATCTGACTAGGCTGAAAAGAGTTTGGCCCGAGCCATTGCACATGCCATATGCCAATGCCAAAGCCTGTTGCACCAAAGTGGTACAACACAACCGATTGTTGAAACTTAACTTCCTCAACCAACCTTATTTCAGACTTCTATCATAGTCTCATTATTCCATCTACCAATTCATCAGCATTGTCCACCTTCACATCCAATTTCAATAATTGCATCTAAATAATGAATTGCTTTAATCCATCTCAGTTCAATACCACTAACTGCAGTTCAATCCCAAACTGAACCCCCTTCCTGCAATATTATAGGTTCAGTACAGTTTGTAAATTCTTCCACCAGCTACACTAGTTACTGTTACATCTCATCACAAGACAACTAGTTGAACACCACTACACAATTCAGTTCCATATCCATCTTCATAACTTTGTCTTTCACCAAACTATCACCACTTATAATTCATAACATCATAATCAATTCAGACTAACTCACAATAATATCCCCTTATCCAATTCCAACTGACAATTCTTCAATACCAACACCCTCAGTAAAACGAACAATTTAATGTGAGTACTTGTAGTGCCTATTTCATAATTCTAGTTTTATACACCCATGCTCAAATGTAACTCCATTCATTCATTATATGTACGTTCAGATTCCATCAGCTACAACACACCCATGCCTAGTTAGCAATTTTCCGAACTATACACGAATAGTTCTGAGTCCGTATTTTACCCGTACCAGTCGCGTACGAATGCAACTCCGACCAATCAGCAGAATTATGCGCAAATTTTTCGAATTCTGGTCTATTCGATATTGTAATTCGGGTCCACGTCACTGTTTTTTATAATAATTTATACTTCATTTATTGAGTCTCTTACACTGTCGCCCTACATGCAGGTTTAGGTTTGAGGAAAAAATGCCACGAACTGAAAGAATCGAACCTGAGACGCCCAAGCTCATTATCCATTACATCTAACCACAGTTCCATGTGTTGATTTTTTATTAAGAGTTCGTATATTTTTATATAACTACTCTTCTTAAAATATTATCTTTTCTGTATAATCTATATATATACAAGACTTACGCTTTTAAAATTACGAATACTTATTAATTTAATTATATATATGGGCCGAATTTTCTCTCTCGTATTTAAATATCTAAAACGAATTATACACGTACGTATGTCGTTCCGTATTATCCCCAAATTAGAAATGGTTGACCAATATTGGACCGAATTTATCTTTCGCCGAAAAACATATGTATATCGTCCCAAAAGTTTCCCGTACACCGAATTGCTAACTAGGAACCCATGAACTATTTCCATTTCAGTTCACTTGAACACCATAATTGTAGCTCAACACAATAAATAAAACCCATCACACCACCATTTCAACTGAAATCGTACCTACATATTAATAGTCCGCAATGATTGTATTTCAACTCTAAAAGTAATAACACATGTTAATAAAAACAATTCAACTTAATTGATGCAGAAAATAGTACCTCAAATACAAATCCCTTTATCTGAATTAGATTCTTTCACCACCAGACCTATCTCTTTTCCATCTAAATTCAAACCCACCCTAAATCTCTGTTCTATCAAGAATCCTATCCATGAAGTTTAAATCCAATAATTAAACAAATCTAAACCTTAATCAAACAAACCCATCTCTCGATTCATTTTAATTCTTCGAATTGAACTCAGACAAACCTTAGTTTCGCAATTAACTTTTTAATCTCAGACCTAAAATCAAAACCTTATTCTCTGATTCTTCATGGTGAATCGAGGACTAGCTGTTAAATCTTCTCATCTGCTTTCAATGCATAATACCCATCATTAATTCATCCCCAATCAGCTAAGCTCTCAACCGGTGTGATAAACCCTATTTTTTACTAAATCAATCAACCCTAAATTCACCTTCATTGATTCTGAAAAGACGAGGTACCCAAATACACCACGATTTTTTTGTTTTCAACCTACAAGTCCTCTTACCGAAAGTGATCATCTATGGACAAAGTCGAGACAATGCAACAAATCGGTATTCACACTTTGTGTGATTGTTTATGGATGCGACATCGAGACAATACGACTACAAAAGTGTGATACTTGATAATAGGCTTGAACTTAACCAAACTCTATAGGATCACTATCAAGTATATCGGAGTTAACGTTTGTGTATTTTACTTTTAATTATAATAAACAATTATAGTTACGGAAATAGAAAAGTAAAAGACACGGCAAGATTTTGTTAACGAAGAAACCGCAAATGCAGAAAAACCCCGGGACCTTGTCCAGAATTGAATACTCTCAGAATTAAGCCGCTATACAAAATCTAAACCAACTTCGTATAGTTGAGACCATACAACTACCCCTAGTTCACTTAGTTTCTCGGTATCCATGCGCTTTCGACTTCGATGGGTGCACGCACTGGTACAATTTCTTTGGATCGTATTCCAAACAACAAAGGAATAACAAATATGTTTGGTAACAACCCTATTGATTCTTTCAAGATAAAGATATCTCAATTCATATGCAAAGGCTCTTCCGTTTAATATAATAAACTCATTTTCCTGGTTAGATCAATCTATTCAATAACTACAAAAGTAGTTAAGTTTAGATTCGCATTCAATCAAAGTAAATCTCAAAGAGATATATTGAAAATGCCGATCTCACACAACTAATCAATCAAATAAATACGATTCTAGATGGATCCCATCCGATCAAGGTTTGTGCACACAAAAAGATATGAGAACTGAATAAGAAATATTCTTCATCTTCAAATCTCGTTTAATCTTCAATAAACACCTGCACAACACCATTTGAATCTCTTGTGATCAATCACACATAGAATGGAGTCTGTTAACAATGGATTATCACAAGATATATTTAGATCTACAAACAGTTCCAAAGATCCCGTTGATACTTCAATATTATTAAGTGAATCTTATATCAGAAGAGAAGATTCTCAAGAATAAATAAACTAGGTGCAACCAAAGATTCCACAACTGTTAGTCAATCAAACCAATCGAAAACTAATAGCACTGGAATTATCTAGTATCCCACCAACGGTACTCGTAGAGCTTCTTGATCCCACATAAGTCTTTAAACGAGTGGTCGTAAGAGATTTCACCTAATTAGGATACTTTCCTCTCCGATTAGACGGCTCCACCAGAAACAATAAGAATGAAGCTTGCCTGGCTCTTAGGATAGTTTGCTAGAAATGCAAACTTAGGTATTTATAGACCAAGGATGTTTGGACACCAAGGAATTTCCAAATCCGAAAATATTCTCAAGATATGTGATGAATGCCAAAATCGGTTTTCTTAATTCCAATAAATGCTTGTCCAATATTTTTCAAATCTCTCAATAGAAAATCACCAATTAGTAAATGCGCATTACTGATTTTTATTCTCTAGAGATATGCATTTAATTGTTGGTGATTAAAAAATATAAAACCAAAAACCTTAATTAAAAGATTCCCAATTTATTTCGGCGCCAGATCTCTTTGATTACTAAGGAATATCTTTGAACAATAAATGATAAGAGTTATTGTACGTGTTCAAAGTATGTTGACATCTCTTCACTGTAAATCCTTATTCATATTAACATGGATTTATATTCTTGGAATCAGTTATACCACACTTCCAAACAATTTTGGAATTGGTTGACATGTATTCCAAGATAACTATGTGATTGATCAAATATCAAATCACATATATGGATTCAATCGGTTCTACCAATCACTAGGATCGGTTATACATTAATATGGAAATACTTATGATCGGTCACACAAGTTACCAGGACCGGTTACATCAGTTACCAGGACCGGTTACCATATTCCATGGTATTGCTTGTGATCGGTCACACCAGTTACCAGGATCGGTTACACCAATTACTAGGATCGGTTACACCAATTACCAGGAGAGGTTACCAATTACAAGGATCGATTACACAATACATTGTGATTGGTCAAACCAATTATTAGGATCGGTCACACTGATTACAACTATCAATCATACCATCTCATGGTGATTACTTAGGATCGGGTACACCAATTACTAAAAACTAGTCATACCAAATCATAAGTCATGCATTGTGATTAGTTATACCAAGATACATAAAAAATTTACGATCGGTTCTACCATCTCACACATATTGGTAATCCAAAGATTTGCAATGAATAGCCATACCAATAAGCATAATGATTTCCCTTTCGATTCATACAACAATTTCATGAATATACTTCCTTTAAACAAATGCAAAACATTGTTTCCTAGGATGGAATCTTCACCATAACCCATTCACATAATCATAATAGTATATATAAGATTATGTCGATGTCATATCTACGAAGTTCAAAAGATAAGCGTTATACTTCGTAGTCTAATTCCCTAATACTATGATCATATAGATATGACCATGTCATATCACTAGAGTATCATATAATATGTAATTTATATACAGCTTCGCAGTTATGTTTTCAATATAGCACGACTTGAAAGATACGTTAGGAATGAAACAGTTCAAGTAAATATTACTAACCTTAAGAGGAAGGATGATGTCGTCGTTGTAGTTTGCTTCTTCTTCACATTCTTCAGGTCTTCGTAGTAATACTTGTATGTCTCAACATTCCTATACTTTCTAGTATAACCTAAACAATGTTGACTATAGTATACAATCAAGCGACTTTAGATGACTTTTGACACACTAAAATATGACAACCAGACTTGACATACCAACGCTCGGTGAGTTCAACCAAGATATGCTCCAACAGATTCTTCGTGGTTATTTTACATTATCACCTTCTCCCTCACTTATTACCTCACAGTTCACATGATTACTTTCAAATAATTTTCGTTTGAGATTTTCTCAGAAGAATTACTGTTCTTTGAATCGCCAGTGAACATAGAAGAAGAAGAAAAGTAAAGAGGAATAAGAGAAAATGAATTTTCTTTGTTTGATTTTGGTATTAACCCAAAAGGTATTTATTGAGGCCCCCACTCGAGTGGATATGGGCAGCCTCATGGTTCCCCAAGTAGATATACCAGATTCCATAATAACAATTAGATGGATAATGACTATTTTATCCTTCATATACAAATCAAATGACTGCTTCCTCATCTGATATCCGATTGACACGTTCAAGTAGTCTATTTCACATAATTTTTCAATATCTACCCAATGATACTAGTTTCATCTCCAAACTATTCTCGTATTAATTTATATTAACTCATATACATATTTAATTAATCGAGTTATTAGCGGCTTAATCGTCTCTTGACCAGTCAAATAGTGTTGACGAACTTACGACTCCTTACGGAAACCTAAAACCATCACCACCTTCTTCTTCTTCTTCTTCTTCTTCTTCTTCTCTAACAAGTAAGATGTCACAACCCACAAGTTCACAACCATCCCCGCTAGTCGAAGTTTTCAACCCTAAAAGCAAGAGTAGATTAATATTGAAGTTTTCAAATCAAGTCACTAATCTAATTGAGTTGAAAAGGTATGATATGATATTAGAATGTTATCGATTCTAGAATCAGCGATGAAATCAAGAATATTTGGGGTTTTTTCAAAATTAGGGATAATTATGTTGATTCTGATAGTAATATGAACTAGGATTATGGTTGTTTTCGATTTTGACCACTAATTTTTTTGGTGGTTGATAGTTACAGTTACACCTCTACTTGATATTTGATCATGCAAGAACCCAATCCAAAACTTTCAATAAGATTCTCCAGTAACACTTCTTAATTTGTTTCACGCCTTTATATTCAAATAGCATGAGTATTTTAGTCCATAGTGAGGTCAAATTAGGTCTTTTTTGGTATATTATTTGATTTTGAAGTAATATCTTATTTCCCATAGAATTTGCTCTTAGGATATACAAAAAACTGTAGCTATAAATTTGAGTTAAAGTACAAAAATTTTGTCCTGAGGATATGTTATACCTGGGATGAAATCTAATTATCACAACATGGGTTCTCAAAAGATGCTTTAGTAACAATCCATGAAAAGAAAGGCATTATTCTCTTTTCACTGAAGAAAGTGCCTCTCCATGATCATGAGGCATTGCTACAACGTTTATCAGATAAAAGACCACATTGGGAAAATTGTTAGGTTTTAGAAACAAACCCAAATACAGACTTTCTGGCAAACATGTTTAAATTGTATTAGAGCATTGCTCGGTCAAACTCACAAGTTTTGGTCTGTCAAGCTTGTGTTCAATCTTAATTGATCAAAACTATGTCTTGGTTTATAGTGCACTAATGCCAATCCAGGACTATAATCATATCATGGTATTTGATTCTCAGAACTCACCAATCGAACTTGAAGACTGAAGACAGCGTCAACCGAAATTTCATCAACATAGGTATATAAATACTGATTATCCTATTTACTCATATTATTTACTATTCTATCTACTTAGACAAGCCGTATGACTTTAGTATAATGAAGAACATTTACGAAGAAGAATGCAAGCTAATTAGTAAGTCAAGTTAGTTCTTAAAGTTCACAAACTGTTTTACCTGTTCACGAACTTGAACTAATAAATATAAAGACTTGATTTCTAAATCCCAATTAACTCGTGTAAACGAACTGATTTGCTCAGTTGGAGACTAGTCAATTTTGAGATAGTATTGGACATTATTTATTTCAAAGGTACACGAACTAATTTATACAATTCTCTAAATAGATGATTTAAATGTTTCACGTATACCTTTTGTTTTCAAGTACATAAAGAGTTCTGACAGTTCACGAACTTGCCAAAATAAAAAGGTTCCTGAGTTACATGATGACTTTGAGTTCACAAAATGCTTTAACGGTACATGAATTGATTAGGTATTGCGATATATATATACTCTACTTATGATTGATGATTCCGGAACCACTTAACTATGGATCTCTAGCAACCCACTTGGTGTATCACATACTTAAGGTTGCACACATCTTCTTTGTGAATCAAATCAAACTTCTCACATGATTTCATGCACAATCTATACGGACAAGTTTAGCTTGCTTGAATATGAAGCAACTTGTAAACATGGAAACTAGTTCACGAACCTTCCTTGTGTAGCATTGTTCATCAATATAAATAGTAGACTTCCTGCACTAGAATCTCAATCATGGCACTTCTGTGTCCAAGTTGCAGCTAGAGTCGTTCTCTAAAAACCAAGGTTTCCTGTGATGAAACTATATTAGGCTACTACTTTGAAAGACTTCACCGAAGGTTTCGTGGATCCTGGCTGGACATTTCTGAAGTAAAATTGGGTGGTGTATTGTACCCCTCTTTTTCAAGTTGGTTACTTAATTATTTTTTTAATATAAGTTGTACGTATTTCAGGCTTAAGTTTAAGCATATTAATCCCAAGTTAAAGTTTTTTTTCTTTCTTTTTCTCGATCAAGGGTTTCCCTAATCAGAATATGCTAAAGTGAGAATTCATTTCTTGCAAACGCGACCAACACTTTTGATAGTCTTACGAGCTTGAGGAAATAATTAACTATCCAACTAACTCGTGAATTTTGCATCAAGGGTTTATATCTATATTTTAGTCTTAGATTTTGGGAAAACGACTTTTTAGCTGTTTTTCTCTCCAGACTCTGATAATTTATGTCAAGTATTATTGTACATCACATATTGTCTCGAACTCAATGGTCAGTCTTACCACTAGATTGGATATTAGAGTTATCTTCCCGGTTTATTCTTGATTGTTCAGTGGGGTTAGGTGTCCACGAGTTTCATCACCTAATAACTTTACCATCGTAAGACAACATACGTGGATATTAGGATTATCAAGAGATTATTTCTTGCCCTGAAATACAACTTAATAATTGAAAATAACGTCATCAATTTTGGAGAAGATAAAATTTTCATCAGGAAAGGAGATGTGACACATGGGGCATACATTGATCCCTTAACACCTTAAATGGTTTTGAAGAATCCATGCTTATTCATAAAAGCTGGTGGAACTTTAACAAATAAAAAACAAAGACAAGAAAAATGAAATCTTTTTATCTCATACTATGGTATGAGAGGAAACCGTTGAAAGTCAACTCATAATCTAATTGCTAGCTAGACATCCATGTTTCTACTTTCCTAACATAATGCATTAATCGATAAGATCGAAAAAGAATTACCTTGAGTTTATTTTTTGGTACAAAAGCATATTGGTTTTTATATCGAAGTATCTATTAAGGGGGATTCATTGACGTGGTAATTCCCACGTTACCTTACAATTACAGCACTAACGTTTTAATTTTTATAGATCCCAACAATGAAAAACTAAGTTTTTGTGATATGTTCCCCTTATAATGCTTTACATTCCTAGCATAAAAATTAGTGGATCTCTGGATACAAAATCCCCTTCTAACCATTGTAGTTTCTACAATTAATTTTCAATTCCTAGCAGAAAAATTAATTGATCCATGGATACAAAACCACCTTCTAACCATTGTAATTTCTAGAACTAACTTTCAAAGTGGTCGGTGGTGTTGTTAGACGTCTTGGATCCTGCTCATTTTAGGTAGTAATGAACACGGGGATATAAGAAAAAATAATATTATTTGGAAGTAATTCATAAAACCCCGATCCTCATATTTTTGTTAATGGCAAAAAAATAAAATAGAAATAATTTCTTAAACCACGATTACCATATTTTCTTTTCATGAGAATAGGTTTAGCTATTCAAAAAGGTGTTGGAGCTCAACTTGTTGCTAGACTCCCATCTAGTTTCTAATAAAACTTTTCTTTTCTTTTCAAATAAAAGTTGTGTTGTAATAAAAAAAAATCTGATAAATTAGTGTTAATTAAGATATAGTTAATGTTAAAAAATTAGAGTAATAATAGAGAGATTGTGTGTCAGGGATGATGAAGAATTTCATAACGAAACCAAAAATGTTGATTTTTTTTTTCCGAAGCAAATGAAAATTATAATGTCACAAATAGTCAGCTATACGTGTCAAAGGAGCTCGAAACTTACACTTTATCATAATCGTCAAATACATGACAGTTCTTGATAATCAATATGTTATATAAGTTCATAATTGCCGATTCCGGATATGACCAAAATTACTTAAAATCAGCAAGTACAAAAATGCAAAACCTTCCGACTATAATTGTATGCTCAATTCAGTTGAAATCAGCGGATGTAAATGTACATATCTCCCAATTTGGGCCCAAAATCGTACGAAAAATTTGAATTTTTTTATACTTTACAATCAGCAGCTATGAATTTTTATATTTGTCGATTGCAACCTTAAAAATTTCACAAAAAACCATGAGGTTTGCAATCGACGGCTATATATGCAAACACCTTTCTATTTTGGCCAAAAAATTCGACATTAAACTTTTGCATTTTATTCATTGTAAATCGACGGGTAAGTCACTTAATACCTACCGATTGTTCATGATGTTCTTCCTGAATGATGAACATCAAAAACAATCCTATATATAAATACTTGTCAATTGTTTCTGATGTTCTTCGTAAATGATTAACATCAAAAACAATCGGCAGGTAATTTGCATAAAAAATTTGTTGATTATTCCTAAACTCGGCAGCCTAATGTTTAAAATACTCATATTTAATGGATAACATCAATTAAAAATTTAAATTTTTAATTGAAATCTGGACATAGTCTAGTTTTTAGGTTGGAATACTTGATGAAACGGTAACTAATAGTTTTAGGTCGAAGTATTAGGATAAGGGTAACTTGGACTTTTTACATCCTTCAGATAAGGGTGACTTGGACCATAAATTCTGTATGCCCCAATTAATAAAAAAAATGGCATCAACTTAGCCAAAATTCACTATTGCTTGGGTTTCATGAAAAGGAAAGCTGGTGCTGAAATTGTGGGAAGAACAATGTCAATTGCTCCTTCACTTTTACTCCCTCTGGCTACGATGTGGCTCCTCTTTATCTATTAACACGTTGAAAAAGTAGTTTTAACAAATTAAATTCACATTTTTCTCTCACGTAAAAAGTACTTCCTAAAAGATGCCACTTCCAAATTCTGGAATGAGCATCACCATTTTAAGAAAAAAAGAAGTGAGAACTGAAATAAACAAAAATAATGGTTAACAAGACAAATAGGCCTTGTTTGGAAAAATTTATGATTATCTATTTATGATTATGGATAATCATAAATTGATAAATGATTTTATATAATCATTTTTAAAATAAATTTTCCCAAACACTCTTTTTAAATAATTGATTATCTAATAATGATGATCTCACAAAGGAAAAGAAAGAACAATGATTTAGGATGTTTTTTAAGTCTTATGTTGTTTTTTTTATCTCTTTCTTGATAGTTTAGAGAAACAATTCAATTTGAGTTTGTTGGAAAAAATAATTGATTATAATAAAATTTGAAAACAACTTTTTTCTGTTTATGGAAATAATGGATTTTTTTAATTATGATTAAAATAATCAATTATTATAATGGTTACCAAACACATATAGATGATGGATTATGAGCTGATAATCCATTAAAATAATGGTTATCAAACAGCCCCATAACGAATTTGCGCATCAACAAACTAAAATGGGCAACCGCATCATAGCTACACTGCCTTTTACTCTATATTTGCAAAAGTTTCAGCCATAATTTGTTCTTCAAGGTTGCATCTCAACTGGTTTACCATACAGGCCATTGACTTTTTGGCACGAGTGCTATGTTGCATCTCAACTATGATGATGGGTGAAGAATTATTTTACTAGTATATAACTATATATCAATAACTCTGGAGCTTTCCTTTGGCCTAATTACAACGAGATTCTTAAAAAGAAAATAAACTTTCTATTTGTATCTGAAAAATGGTGACAAACATCTCTGATTTACACTTTGGGTTACAAAGGAAAAAAGAATAAGAATCATCATACTACTGGTAACACTACTATCCAACTACCAAAACCTAAACACTGCAATTAGCAAGAGACTGCAGAAAAGAGAAACAAAGAGAATCTCCTATAACTAGTAACTGTGCAAATTTTTCAACCAATGTATTCACATAATGGACTTAACAACGCTTGTTTCCTGCTTCTGCCTTCTTCTATATCTATTGTTAAATTGAATTTCTCTTTACTCCTTTGCTCCTTTGTCCACCAAGAAAAAATGACTTCAATATCTTGCCTGTACATGTGCTTTCTTCAAAAATATTTGACCACCTTTTATGGAAACTATATATATGTGCTGGCCTCATGAACCGTAAAACTGACAGAGACCTCTTAAAAACCGAATGAATTCCAAAACTAAGTTGGACACAAACTACCCCATGAAAAGATATTTCAAATCATCAACGGTGAGACGAGTCTGTTGACCACCTGCATCATCCTCCCCAAATGCAGATGCAACCATTGATCTCTTCTTTTCCTGAAAAGTCAGTCCCAAACATATCTAGATCAATCACCATTCAACAAAATCCAAGTTGTAAAACTACAAAATCCTCTTCAAAAGGTCCCAACAGGAGACTATAAGCTTGTGTTCAGCACGTTGTGAAAGCAGAACATACTAGTATAGAAAGAGAAAGTGGAAAGGTGCAACTAAGAAAGATATTGGGAACAAAATGAATGTAGCAAAGAAATTCAGCTTAATTCCAATATCACAACATGTAGATCTCAAAACTAAAAACTAACAATCATATAGGCCAATTAACATTAATGTAAAAGATGACGACTTAATCCTGATTATATGTTAAAGTAGCCTCGCATCCTCTTGGGTTCTCTAAATTTATTTAAGAGTAATTTGTTTAATAGTCTAATGGTTGAACAACTCTTCCTCTGTCGGTTTTCAATAGGATTGAGGTCCATGGGCTTTAACATTATAAATATTGATGGTCGAATTTGTTTGCCTGCCAACAGGGTATCATTTACTTGTCTTTTGCCATCTCTCTCAGTGAAGCTGAGTATTTGAAATGGTCATAAGGTGGCTCCAGCGCTTTGCCTTTCGTCTAGACCTCCTGCTGTTTATCTGTTCAATGCAAAATTGAAGCCACCTAATTTTCTGCTCTCTACATCATTGATGATTATGCACTCCCCTTCCTAGTCAAACTAACCTAGTTTCCAAGTTTTAGAGCCTGGCCCTAGGGATTCACCCTAAAATTACAATCTAAAAAGATCCAGTGTTTCTGATCGGCTATAATTTCAACCTAACCTAAAACATGTAATCCTGAAGAGCAAAACCAAAAAAATAAAGCAAAACAATTAGAAAAGTTAAGTATACCTGAAGAGCTAGTATTCGGTCTTCAACTGTATCCTTCACAGTTAATCTCAAAACAGAAACAGGACGAGTCTGTCCGATCCTATGTGCTCTATCAATTGCTTGGTCTTCAGTTGTAGGATTCCACCACAGGTCCAGAAGAAGAACATGACAGGCAGCAATCATGTTCAGGCCAAGACTTGCAGCTTTTAAAGACATAATGATAACAGTGACCTGTTACAAGCAAAGGAGGAAATATTCAGATTTAAGGAATCTAATTGAGATTTCGTGGGAAGGATCTTCACTTATTTCTACTGCTGAATTTTTTTTACACGAGGTCCCCTCCTGTTTAGATTAAGGACACATACTGGGCTCTTTAAGACTTATGCTTCCCAATCAGACAGTCATAAAATGCTGAAAGTAAATTCCCGTTCTTTTGTCACTTGCTTGGTGGAATAAACTGCTTTGCCTTGTGTTCAAACTTAATTTTCGTGTACCCCTAGATATTTATACATCTTAACTGTAAAAATAATATGTAAATTAAAAAGATGAAAAGAAACGCAAACAAACCTCTGGAAGTGTCTTAAAATCCTTCACAGCTTTATCCCTTGCGAGAACAGACATTGTCCCATCCAGTCTTCTATATTGAATTGAAGAACTCTTCAAACGAGCTTCAAGCAAATCCAGCATCCGTGTCCATTGCGAAAAGACAATTGCTTTCTCAGGAACTTGCGAGATTAAGCAATCCGAAATTTTCTCCATTCCGAGAAGTTTTTCGCCGATTGTATCACTGGCTAATTCCTTGCAATGAGAATCAGAAGCAATCTTTTCACTAATTTCGGAGGAACTCACTTTGATGGCACAATTTCTTGGTTTAGAGAGTGACTCAAGAACTTCCATAGCAGCTTTGATTTTGGATGATTCAGAAATGCCCTCTGAACAAGGCTCAAGTTTCTCAGCGAGTTGCAGGTCAGATTTGCCAATAGAACAATCATGACTAGGCTCGTTGGACACAGAACTTCTTAATGTTCCTCTTGAAAAGATTGATGTCACACTTAGTTGAACCTTGCACTGGGTAGAAGGACACTGCGTATCGTCACCTGTGAGGTGTTCACAGATGCATTGATTACAGAAGACATGACCGCAGATAGTAACAACAGCATCTTCAGGGGGGTCCTATCACACAAAATCAAACAAAATGTCAAACAAAAGATTTACAAATGAGAAACTAGAGAAAGGCTGTGTTACAAAAACAAAACAAAACAGACTGAAACCTTCATTTGCCAGCATTAAATTGACAAAAGGAATCAAAAAACTTTTACTGGAATTGGCAACTTGCAAGTACAAAACATAAAACTATCTAAGACTCAGGGATCTACAAATGAATACAAATAAATATTGTCAAGTGAGAATGACTTACTTTACAGATGCTACAAATTGCCAAACAACCTTCCAATGTGGTTAGCAGATCCATTTGTTTTTCTCTTGGAAGTGCCTTTGCTATCCCTAGAGAGGATTTCCAAACAGAATTAGAATTATATCCCTTAACGAGAAGAGGATGGTCACAAGCTTGTCGAAGGCGCAATAGCATCAAGAGAATATTAACGTAATTTTGCTTGACGGTCCCAGCTGCTGCATAAACCTGATGATGAGGCAAGAGTACAACATGTTAGAGACCAATTAAAATGTTATCGCCACAGTGCAAGCTAGACCTAAGGCTAATACTACAACAAACATCGCAAAGCTCTTACTTTGAACTGGGCACGTGAATAAGCCTCTAGCTGGGAGTAAAAATCCCGTTCCTCCATCGAGAAATCCACCTTTTTGAGTTCTATGGTTTTTGGAGGTAATGTGATGATAGGCTCCCCGTCAATAACCGTGGCTACAGAAAACATTTACTACCATTAAATAAGTATAACTCAACTGCAAAATGTCAGCATTCATGTATTCCTAGTTGCACTCCGAGAAAAATAAACGAAAGCGAACATAGATACGAACTTGTGTATTGGATCAACTGACAGATCACCAACATTACCAATATTTTAGTATAAACAGTGCCAGAAATATAAACTACAGCTTGAATATTGACTTCAAGAATTGAGAAAATAGGTAGAATGATACTATAAATGAGCACAGATACTTCCCAACCTGTAGTGTCTTCTTAATTATGATGACAAAATAAAACCAAATAGAATAATGCTCTCTTAAAAGCTTAAAAAATACTAAAAAAAGACATGTAAGGTGTTTGAAAAAATCTTAACACCTGACAGAGCAACAAAGTTTCTGAAGAGAAAAAAAAATAGGGATATAGCAATGAGGCAACTAAGAAACCCAGCAGCTACAAAATGACTAATGACAAGGTGGTCATGGGAACAATCTTAAGGTAGCAATACAACGAATACATATAGTGACTGGTATTTGGTGTTTGGTGCCAGCAATAGCTCCATCTGAGTGAGGTTATTGTGACTATCACATATGTCTTAACCATAATTATTAGAGATCGCACCACGTGGTCGAGTATGTGCTCTTTAAACATGGTATATCATTTACATTTCTATAATTTCGTTATGATAGGTTTTTTCGGTTCCTTTTCACAATAAAATATATTCAATCCAAGCAAAGCAAGTGACAGTTCTGTCTTCTAAACTGTGATCTCTGTGATCAAATACTGTACCTCAGTGAGGAAACCAGGACATGACAGAATATATGAAACATCAGAAAGGGATTACACCTAAGAGATATGAGGGAAGTCCGCAGGCACGAAAGAGATGAGATACAAACCTCACCCATGACATTGGGAGTTCAAGAATTGACGAAGAGTCAATATATTTACTGATCCATTAGTTGGAAGATATGGTTCAAGTAGCCATCTGGAAAAGAATGGTGGCTATCCACTACTACTGATATCCACCAAAATAAATCAAATAAGATGAAACGCAAAACTGAATTTGTTTTTTACCTTTTGTGCGACGCAGCATTATTGTCTTTAGGACAGCTTGCAGCTTCTTGTACCCATGTTCGGAGTTCCGCTGTATTGGAGCCTTTATTGTTGACAAGAATAACTTATAAGAAGCATAAGGGTCGAATCTAAGAAATCTGAAATAGCTATAAAGATCGTCAATCGCATTCTGGATGGGTGTTCCTGACAAGCACCACCTTCTTTTAGCTCGGAGTCCCCAGCATGCCCTAGCAACTTGAGTCCTGTGATTCTTTATGCTCTGGGCTTCGTCCAACACTACTCTAAACCATCCAACCCTTGCAAGAGGGCGTGCATCAACATCAAGCAATCCACTATCCATACTGTCTTTATCCTTCCTATTTTTCTTACCTGAACTTGGAGGATACTTCCTCTTTTTATTGGAAGACAGTCCCACTAGAGAATTATCACCAGCTTGTCGCTTCCCTTCCTCCTCATCATCTTTGTCAACAAGTGGCTGCTTCGGAACCTCCATGCTTACAATTGAGTATGTCGTGAGGACAACATCATATTTGGCCAGCTCAAAAGGATCTCTAGTGCGGTTACTTCCATGATATACAAGAACAGAAAGGTTAGCTTCTTTTCTGACCTTAGTATGCAGCTCATCAGCCCATTGCCGAAGGACACTTGTTGGACACACAACCAGTGTCCCAGCAGCTGGCCTACCCTTCCTCAGAACAAAAGCATTCTCACGGTTTCTAAGATTTTTATTTTTATTCACTATGTCATGACCAGAATAACCATCTTCCTTACTTTCGTCAAGGTCCACAACACCATCCTCGTCGTCCAAGTTCAAGGCTTCAGACTCCTCTTCCTTCACAACCATGGAAGTCACTTTGGAAGATGGAGATCTTTCCTTCAGTATCAGTGCAATTGTTGATATTGTTTTTCCCAAACCCTGTCAGACAGTGAATCAAACAAGATATAATTACTTCTTTTTCTTGATAATGAAACTTCAAAAAAGGTCAAGGAATAGAGGTCACTATGAAACTAAACCTGATCATCTGCAAGTATTCCTCCAGAGCAGTGATAGCTGGCAGTTTCCTTTTGGACCATCCAGGATAAAGCAATTCGCTGCCAAGAAAAACTTCAACATTATATTGATTGGATAGCATAAGAAATACTTGGGTAACAATTGTATATTTATATCGTAATGGATGACATCTTGGAAGAGAGGGTATATACGCAAGCCATTAATCTCAGCAACAATTGAGAACACAAGGCACACCAAAAAATGAATACATTATATTAGATCGAGTTTTGAATCAGAAGACTAGTGGACCACTAACTGGGGGAGTACTTGCTGCAGGCCGGCACTGAGCCCAACATATGGACTATTAGTCATTGCCAAACAAAGTCAATAATTGGGCGACACCCTGTTACCCCTAAACCACCCTCACACCAGAAATGAGTCTCCCACTAAACAAAGAGCACTTGTGCGCATAAGGAAACAAAGAGTACTAAATCCATACCTGATGTCTCAAGAGAGGAACAGCCAAAACACCATCTGGTGGACTAGCTTCTGTCTTGGGCTGAGAAAGATCCTGCAGTGATCAAATCCTTAGTTTAATATTTCAAAGCACCCCACACAAATTGTTAAGCAAAACCAGAGGATTGGTCAGAAAGATAACATTTATGAAAAAGAGAAAGTATGGTACACTGAAACTGCAGTTTCATGGCACCTCATAATTCTAAATCACCAGGCTTGACAAAGGTATGCTATATACAATTGTTTTTTCCAATCTTTTGGCCTTGCCTACTGTCTTTTCACAGACCCCATCAGGACCACAAAAGAAAATTTGTGCCACGCTTAACGTTAAATAGAACATAAAAGATTTTGAGTATTAGGCATAAATAAGAATTTAAAAACTTGCAGGACATAAGTTGGACATATATTTCAACATGTTCTACTTCCAGTATTACTACTAAACTTACTACTAAACACATGTTGGTGATAATTACCTGCACTGCAGTTCTAAAAACAACCCTTTCATCAATTGCATTAATCCGCGTGACTCCCATTTCTGGGTTAATGGAGTCATTGAATCCAGAAGAGTGAGCTGTAACGAGAGATTTTCCATGCACTAATACTGAAGCTGGAGTTCTGGGGTCACTGATGTCTTCAAGGATGCATAAATCAGCATCATCCTCAATGCAAATTATGTCCCTTTCACTTGAAGCCAACGAGTGAAAAGCATTGTTACTAGAATGCCCATTGATACCAACTGGTGAAGGGCAGTACTTAACACGTTTACTGATGGCATCTGCTACATGTTGAATTTTGCCAATTCCTTCCCCAGAAGTGATTTCCTTCTTAGTATAGGGCAGTGGCTGAATTAAAGACCGCGATAGACTTGTAGCAGCGGAGGCATTAGAAGAAGGATCTCTTCCATTAGTGCAGTCTCTCATGAAGATCCCACTGAGAGATGCATTAGTTATTACTTCCTCTGCTCCTGAAGTAGTCTCAGAATTTGTACACCCATTTTGATACACTAGAACATTATCCACTACCCCGTCCTTAGTGTACATCATGTTCTCTCTCTTAATGGAAGTCGAATTGTCAGTGACACATCCACTATTAGCGACAGCACTTGAGAATTCACAAGACACTGCTGCCGAACAATTGTTGCTCGACTTAACATGAGAAACTCTACAATCACTAATCTCTGAATACGGTGCAGTTGGTGGTGATAGCTGGTGTGTATCCATGAACTGAAACTCCATTGAAGATGTAGACGGATTTCTTTCCAGTGATCCCAGATCTTCCATACTGCTTCCACTTGCAGCACTGTAAGTTCCATGAGAGATCTCTGATTTCTCTGTTTCCATCATAAATTGTGTAGGACCTGCATGGTTGAACATTTAAAAAGTTATTCCTAGGACAACAGAAGATTTAGCCATGCATCAACTAAGTACGTCGTACAATACAAATCAGCACCAAATATTGAATGTTTCTATAAAACAGTATGACATACATCTCAAATGAAGATCTCCTCCCAGATGCTGGAATTCATTCTCCCCAGCAATTTCACTCTTCACGTGCATGAAATTCATACCACCAGAGGAATTTGGAATCTGGTTACCTTCCCCTTGAGCAAGATATAAGGCAGTACTGTAATCCGGTATAAAGTTCGGTATCCTTTCGCAATCAGTGCTCCTCTCCCCAGACCAAATGTCATGTTCTGAATGAGAACTTGAAAACCAATCTCTAAGACTGGCAGAGCAGCTATCAACAGGAGAGTTAGTACTTGATGGAGCTTCATGTTTACTTTGATCATATATCATGCCATCAAAATATCCTGGAGACCCAGTAAAGCAGTCTGATTCCATCTCCGAGTTACAATATGATGGATCCAAATATGCCGGAGGATACCAAGCTGTGGATTCTTGTCCCACTTGATGTGCCTCCCCGCATTCTTGACTACCTGAAAGCAACGTCAAAAAGACAAATGCAAACCCAGATTTGCAATTAGGTCTTACCAATACCTTCACATAGACATCAATCGGGAACAGCTAAGAGATTATAAATACATTATGTGAAATATATAGGAAGAGTCACGGCCATAGAAACCAACCATTTTGATGTTCGGGTGCTCTCGCCTTGTGGACATCATCAGAAGTTAACTCTGCTTGGATGAAGCTTTTACCTGACAGATCCTCTGGACTACTCTGTAAATCACTTTATGTTATTATATGAGCCGTACATTGAAAAGCACTTAACAGTACCAAATGCCCAAGGCAGAGATGGTACTAAATAGGGGTACAAAAAAGAACTAATATCAAACTAATAAACAAGAGTGTAACTGTCCAGTGAAACTACTACAAAAGAAAGATATTTGCAACAAAGAATCTCTGGTGGTGCCTAGAAATTAATCTAGGGTGTGATATCATCCCTCTCTCTTGTTCTTTATCATCCCTCGACAAAATTTGAGACCTAAGACACGTGATTTTAAAAGCATAATAAAACACTACGCCCATGCATTTCTAGGTTCAACTTTGCATTAAGAAACAGTTGCATTAAGAAACAGCCCTGAATAATTTTAAAATTTGAATTCTATCCCTAAGAAAAATACTAGAGTGGCTATTTCCTAAAACCTATTTGGGAAGTGTTTACAAACCTTCGAATTCGTAGTTTAAAAAGAGCTATATTAATAAATAGTGTGCTAGGTGGTACATATAGAGGGTAGAGAGATTACTGCTACAAAATAATTCAAAGTGGGAATAAGATGAAAGGAGAGTTGCAATACCTAAGGTATAGTTGTAAACGTCTCCACGTCAATTAAATAGAGAGATTCAACACCTAGGGCAGTGAACAACTTGAAGGTAAAGTTGTAAACATTATTTTTTATTTATACTCTTGAGCAATCATCTATTTCTGTTATTTCTCTTGTTTAGCTACTGTTTATTATCTTATTGGGTCTAAGTTGGTATCTGAGCTAAAAGGTAGTACAGCAATGTTTCCTGTGATGGATGGAAGGGCATTTGTACCATAAAATCCCGGTATTCTGATAGAATCACTAGAAGAATGAATCAGCGAAAACATCTGTTTTAACATCATCAAGTCCACAAGAATTCTATATGGAGAATTGGCAGAACACATATGCTGAATCTAGTGATGGAGATAGTATATAGATTACAATCTGCATCTTCCAAAACAACAGATATTCAGACACCTAACCAGAATTCATAAAAATAGCTCAGGCCTGTTGGAATTTGTCCATTCAAATTGGAGGCAATGAGAATTAAGTCCAACAAAGCTGGATCGAGTCTTTGGAGGTTTATTTCAGCACTAAGGGGTTTATCGAGGAGCAAAAGGTGAGTTTTCCCCAGACTAAAACTTAGTAAACATGCTCTTATTTGGTGGGAAGCATACACATCCAGTCTGCCTCTTAACAGTGTGCAATTCTGTGGGCGGTGGAAGATCAGCGTGCAAGGATCCCTTACTGAGTGCCGCAAGCAAGCCATGGCATTGAACGTGAATATGAGAGATTCAGAAACTGTTGAAGAATACAAGGTAGGATAAGCATTCCTTAATCAGACACAGCTGACACTTTTCTTAGTTAATTGTATTGACGATGGTTGCAAGAAAGCTATGCACAATGAGATGATGAATCAACCCTATGATGCGTAATAGGTCTACAAAGAGAGGAAATGATAGATTATGCAGCAGCAAGCCAAGGTGACCTCTATTGTGATAATTGTGAAATTAATCGACGCACTAAGGAAGGATGCTGGAAATTGCATTGGAAGTTGAAACCACCATGGTGGACCGACCGAAAACAGACTACTACACACTTTTGTGGGGAAGAAGATGAGGTGATCGTAGGTTCATCTGAACCTCATAAGAAGCTGGAAATGGTGAAAATCAAATAGGTTGCAGCTGCAGCGAAAGAACAGAAAGTTGCTCTTGCTCAGGCCACTCACACCCAGAGCTACAAAAGAAGCTCAATTATTGGTCCGACGCTTTAAAGGGACCAGAAGCCTTCTGATGGAGATGGTATAATCCAATTTTAAGTGCATAACCCATCAGAAAACCCAATACCTAGGCTTTAGACTATTCCCAATGCATATTGACTAGTTCTACATTTGCAGCTACAATAAGTTCTCTACATAACCATTGTCTATCAAAGTCTAATAATGTCGAATTACCAATTTCATCTCACTGAAAACATTTCAGAGAAAACAGATGAGCAATATCCTCTCTAGTGCACATACTTTTCAAGCTGTGATCAAATAGAATCTTGAAAATAAAAACCCTAAAATCCAATTTAAAAAGTACAAAAAACATACCTGGTTATGGTCAATAGACGGATCAGAATCTTCAGAAAGAATTGCATTAAGTGAATCAAGATCAATCGAGTATTTATCCCAGTCATTAGTTTCCAAATCACCAGTAGACCAGAAATCAAAATTATTATTATTCTCAGTCTTCAACATCTTGATAATAAAAATCTCATGAGAGGAGTAGTAAAAAAGTAATGACGAACCCTAGATATACCAAATTGATTTCACACAGTCGACAGAAAAACCCTAGAATTTTACAATTTCGTGGTGAAAGGAAAGTTCGTTTTTTGTTTTTTTTTTAGAATAAAAACGCGACTTGGTATTGGAGAGAGGAGAGGAGAAGACGACCAAGGCGCGAACGTGTACGGTGAGAAGGATAAAAGAGGCTTTTGAGACCGTGGGTTTAAATAGAGTGTGAAACCGAGTTTGACACTGACAAAATTTTAGTACTTTGTTTTGAACCAATTATAACAACGTTGCTTACTTGGAAAGATATAGATATTGTGCTCTCTGCGGTGGTGGGTCCTACTACCAAATTCTGATGACTTGTTATATAAGGGAAGCGATAATTCAGGTTCCCATTTGAATTTTGAAATTTTCAACCGGGATCGGCTGGGGTGAAATATTCGTCTCATTTCGGGAAATTGGTGCAGTGATGTGCAAACGGATCTGCTCACTGTCACTCGTCCCACCAGCTCATTTATTAGCGAGTCAAGGTATTCATATTTTTGGAAAGTGGGGAAATTTGCAGGAAATTGGCAAGTGTTTGGATTTACTTTGAAAAGACGGATGCTCCGCTTAGTTAGGTTGAAAAATTAAAAGTTAGTTTGATTTTTATGACGCAAGAAAAATTGATTTTAATGGTTTTTGTTCCAATAAGCTTTCGCTTCTAATATTTAAATATTAGTTTTATTTTTAATAGGCATTTGCTTCTAGCATATGTCAACTTCAGGATGTTACTGAATTCATATGAAACAAAATAATTTTCACTACTGGATTGACTTGGAATTTAAAGTTTTTATTTTTGATAGGCATTTGCTTCTGGTACATGTCAACTTCAGGAGGTTACCAAATTCATTTAAAACAAAATAATTTTCTCAACTGGATTGATCTTCCCAATGGAGTTTGGTAATCCCATGTAGCAGTTTTGTATTACTTTTTGTTGAAATCTTTCTAAGATGAGTAAAGCGATATGTGCGAAAGAAAGCAAATGCCCACTTCCCTTGTATTTCCGTGGCTTGTCACTGTTGGTTGTGCTAACAGATTTCTTACGTCTTTTGGAATATTTATCTTGCTTATCTTTATCCAGACTCACTCTTTGCATGTTCTTTTGAAATTTGGTGACTCTTTTGTTGCTTTTCTTGAATCCCCAACAGGTATCTTTATCATGCCTTGAGTGTCCACAGAAGGAGCAGATCAATGTGGATTTTTCGTCTCCATGTAATTTTTCCTGTTTGACACAACACCTAATCATTGTTTCCTGATTTGCAGAATCCATCACTTTTGCTGTTTTGCTTTTGAATCCTAAACCATGATTGTTTCCAAAGGATCTCTGACCAAACAACATTGCTGCAATTTTGTCAGAGCTTCCAGACACCTTTGCAGGTCATCTCTGAGAGAATTAATCTCTTCTTCCTTTAGAGATATGGTTTTGACGAATTTAATATTAAGATGCTCTATCTCAATATTTTTCGTCTGGAGTGATGATTCAAGATTCCTCAATGAGGCTTTAAGACGAAGGTTCTCTTGAAGAATCTCTTTATTCAGGAGATCAACCAACTCAGTGTCAAATTCAAGTTCCGAATCAGAATTTGAAGTTGAAAGAGAATCTGAAGTAAGGGCAGTAAATCCATTGCACCAGTTAGACTCTTCTGAGTTATTTTGAGAGGTATTGTCTTCTGTTGAATTATTTTCAGTACACAGAGAAGATGGAAAACCTGCAAATTTATTCTTCCTTTTTATTAGATTCTTGACCTCCTTGCATATTAGTGAACGATCACATTCACCATCCCAGGACAGGTGAGAGGAAGACATCTCAGTTTTGTTCACAACGTTAAGTGCGAACGTTCTTCCTGTCTCTTGATCAAGAATTCTTAACTTTCCATCAGTGAGGTCTTGGAAAGTGTGTCAGGGTTATTTCCCTCAATGATGGAATGCTTCTTAGAATCGTATCTTGATGGCAGCGGTCTGAGGATTTTCATCACAATATCCTTTTCAGGAATGGTCTTACCCAATGCAAATGATGCACTAACAATTTCAGACACTTTGTGGTAAAAATCATCAATCGGTTCATTATCTGCCATGCGAAGATTTTCCCATTTGGAATTCAGATTTTGAAGTCTGGCTTCCTTTTCACTGGTATTCCCTCCGACTACGTTTTCTAATATATCCCAAGCATCTTTAGACCTAGTGCAATTTGACACATGGCGCTGAAGATTTGGGGTAATGGCATTCAAACCGTCGAAATTTTGCTTTGCAGCAAGTATCTCGGCAGGATTATATTCACCAATATTCCTGGGAACGTTTACATCTCCAATTGCCACAACGGGAGCATCATAGCCATTAACAACATATACCCATGATTGAAAATCACGCGCTTGAAGAAAAGCTGGCATAACAATTTTCCACCATAAGTAATTAGAGTCATCGAAGACTGGTGGTACGTTAATAGAGATGTCACCTCTGTCCATAGAGTCGGATCGCTACAAACACAGACTTGTAAGGTCTTGAACGTGTTTGCCTGCTCTGATACCAATTGAAAAAGCGGGGGTCTAACAACACCACCCAATATTTCGCTTAGCAATATGTATGGAATAACTCCGAAATACTTTCTAGAGAATCAACTAGACAGTCAGACTCAATCTAGGTAAAAGTATCTCAAGGAGTTAATATCTCTCTCTTGTTTTGATTTACTCGAGCTAATAGAAATCAGCGAGTCTTTAATCAAACACAAGGAATAACTTGGATGGTACCAAAGATCAATATCCAAGGATCAATCAATAACAATCAACAACCAAAGGTTGGATTATTCTAATTGATGATCTAAACGCACAGCCTGTATTATTTAAATTATAAAGATAAAACAATATAATGCGGAAATTGAAATAATACAGATACCAGAAATTTTGTTAACGAGGAAACCGCAAATGCAGAAAAACCCCGGGACTTAGTCCAGATTGAACACACTTTGTATTAAGTTGCTACAGACACTAGCCTACTCCAAGATAACTTCGGACTGGACTGTAGTTGAACCCCAATCAATCTCCCACTGATCCAAGTTACAGTTATGCTCCTACGCATCTGATCCCAGCAGGATATTGCGCATTTGATTCCCTTAGCTGGTCTCACCCATAACTAAGAGTTGCTACGACCCAAAATCGCAGGCTTTGACAATAAACAAATCTGTCTCCCACAGACAAGTCTATCAAAGGATCAATCTGTCTCCCACAGATAAACCCTAAAGGTTTTGTTCCGTCTTTTGATAATAATCAAGGTGAACAGGAACCAATTGATAATCCGGTCTTATATTCCTGAAGAACAGCCTAGAGTTATCAATCACCTCGCAACAATCTTAATCGTATGGTAGCGAAACAAGATGTTGCGGAATCACAAACAATGAGACGAAGATGTTTGTGATTACTTTTTATATCTTTCCTATCGGAGATATCAATATCAAGTCAATCAATCTGATTGTACTCGTACGATAGAAGACGCAAGATCAGATCACACAACTACGATAAAAGTAGTATCGGTATGGCTTCACAATCCCAATGAAGTCTTTAAGTCGTTAACCTGGTTTTAGAAGAAGAAAACCAAAGGTTAAAGGAGAAGAGACTCTAGTATGCAAACTAGTATCACACGTGAGGTGTGGGGATTAGTTTTTCACAATACTAGATGCCTCGTTTATATATATAGTCTTTCAAATCAGGGTTCGCAATCAATGTTAGCTTAGTAACAAAGCATTCAATATTCACCGTTAGATGAAAACCTGATTTAGATTCAAGCTAATATTTCTCAACCATTAGATCGAAAACTTAGATTGTTACACACACTTGACAATGCACACCTCTAGGTTTGTTTACCGTACCCAAACGTATGCACTTGTTGGTTCAACAATAGTTAACCAAAAGGTTAGCCATATGAGCATTTCATATCAACCATGTTCTTCTTCACCATACCTAGTCCAAACGACTTCAAATGAACTAGTTATAGATTTGTTCAATTGCAAGGAAATCTCATGTACTACACAAGACACAATTAAAGCAAAGATGATTTGATTCACTTGAATCGGTTCTTGAACTTTTATAGCCACGGTTTGCAAACTGCATTCCTTAGTCTTTTTAATTTTAAGTTCAGAAATCATCTTCAGATATATAACCTTCTCAAGTTCGCAGACTAGGTTCGCGGACTTAAGTTACCGGGCAGAGTTTACAAACTCCTGCAACAATTCTCGGGTTTGAGAACTTCTCCAGTTCGCGGACTGAGTTCGAGGACTTGACATACGCCATTCCTCCGGTTCTCTTGATCAAAGTTCGCAAACTTTGGTTCAAGGAATATGACTTATACATAAATGTGTTTCCACAACAATGTTTATGTCCACCATTGGTTATGTAATCTAAACTCTCATTTCAATCATTGAAACATTCTCAGAGGACATTACATAGTTTTTATTCACAAACCATTTTTCGTCAGAGCGAATTTTCAAAGTGATTGAAATATAACATGACTTTCGTCACTAGGTAAAGATAAACTTGATCGAAGCGAAAAGCTTACCAATACATATTTCGAGATATAGATAGGCGAGGTATACTCGACTCTAAATACCAAATGTGTATAATTCAAGTCTATATATAACATACGACTTCTTGTCTCAAAGAGTACGAGATAGAGAAGATGGACTTTTGAATGACAGATAAGTTCAAGTATTCACATACCTTTTTGTCGAGAAGTTCCACCGGTTCCTTGAGTAGTTCTTCTTCTTGTATGATGAATCTCCATGAAGTCCTTGAGCTCAACTACACTTTTTATCCTAGTACGAGACTTATCTATAATAGACTAGAAATCAAGACTTATAGTTTTGATCACTAACATTGACAAACATTCTTGAGATAGCAACGCATGCGAGTTCGACCGAGCAATGCTCTAACAGTCTCCCCCTTTGTAAATTTTAGTGACAAAACTATCAATACATATGGAATACAAAAAAGATAAAGAAACTTTGGTAGCTCCTATTCCACATGTCTAATCTTCAACATTCCTCGAAATCCTCGTCACTTCCAAGTACTCCAATGATCCCAAAGGTTGTAAGTTTAGCATCACCGTTGTTGAAGATCCACAGCTATAACAATGAGAAAACATAGTTTTTGATCATTGTTATACAATGTCATAGTATTATTACACCAACGTCAAAGTTCAATTGTATCACAACTTCAACAATAATACTATGGTGATATGTATCACCCCCCCCCCCCCTAGTCAATACTCCATCTCACTTGGAAACCACTCCCTCTTACACAATGATCCTAAAACCATATGTATTTGTAGTGTGAACTACATATTAATTCTCCCCCTTTTTCTCAATAAAATTGGCAAAGGTACAAGAACGGGATCATAATGAAATTTCCAAAAGAGACATTTCATGACTAAAAGAAAAAAATACATACCAACTAATTTAGATGCAATCATAAAGCCGAAGCTAAATGCATTCATCAAGGAGTTTAAAGATACAAGATAACCCCTCTAAAATTCCACAGCCGCACACCCCTCAAGATATGACCATTAAGCACAAGTTCAAAAGAACTATCCCCCGTTTGATGTCATTCCCGAAAGAACAACAAGAGCGACCTTAATTTCAAAAGAAAATAAGGATTTTTATTGGACACCAAAAAACATGAAAATGATTTTCTATATCCAAAAACTCAATCAAATTAATCACAAGTAAACCCATGATTAATTTAATCGGAATACGCAATCAAATCAAACACAAAAGTGATCAATTAATTGATTGTTCTCAACATAAGATAACTTACGGAGCTACGACTAAGTTAACCATAAGATAATGATTAGCTTAACCGTTCATATATTCAACACAAGAAAACCTTATGGAGTCATGAAAATACTCAACTAGATTAATTACAAGAGAACCCATAATTAATCTAATTGGAATACACAACCAAACTAATTACAAAAGTAATCAATTTAATTGTCATTTGTTTTGCTCGACATAAGAATACTTACGGAGCAATAACTAAATAACCAGAACAACAACTAAGCTAATTGTCATTTAGTTCAATATGCTCGACATAACATATCTCACGGAACAACAACTAATCTAAGAAAATCAACTTGGTTGTATGATGCTCAACATAAGATACATTACGGAGCCTCACAGTAATACATAAAATATGGATCAGGGATGATTAATACTGCGGAATACACAAGGATTCATTATATCTTCAATTACTGTTTGCATAACGACAATAATAGACATAATCCTTGAAAACAAAAGATTTTAACCTATCTTCCATCAAGATAATTGACAATATAGGCTTAACTTTTGTACTTATCAAAAGTTCATTCATTATTTTACCAGTACGTGAATACCGAGCACGGACGACTTTACTTTTGACAAAGTATGGGACAAATATAGTTCACGGACGTAAACACCAATATCCCATAACCCATTTAAATATAATAAATCATAAATATTAATACTGCAAAAACTTCATCCTCCAAATATTTTTAGAATTTAAACCAATAAACAGGGTTCTTTTCAGACTTGTGAAGATAGATTTTTTTTTAAAACTTAGAAATGTAACAAAATTAAACAAAGTGATGTGAATTTTTATGGAGAAAAATAGAGGTGAAGATTGCACCTTTCAACAATATTTATGTAATGTTATTTAATTTTTAATTATGCAAATTAAACAATTGATTTGATTCTTAATAATTGCCAAAAGCAGATTTCCAAAATATCAAATGTTAGTCGCAAGCATAATGCATCAAGAGTATAAAACTAAGCATGCATTATCAAGAGAAAATACAATTGATTAATAAAAACAATTTAAATCATTTTTTTTTCAATGCAATTAATCATATAAAAATATTGCAAAAATTAAATAAATAACAATTACCACATAAATATTGTGTGAATGGCTTCCTCCGTCACCCCTGGGATTGGGTTTAGCTCATCATGGTGTAATACATCTCAAAAGATTTTATTAATGCTCAAAAGTTGATTACAAATGATGAAATAATAGGAAAATCGACTTAAGACCGTCCGTTACGACACGCAGGAAGCGTCACGAAAGAACGACACAACTGGAGTGCTGTAAGCGCTATTCCTAAGTCGCGAGAAAGGAATTGGAAATTGTCGAAATTAAGCGACACTTTTCAACGACTTTCTCTTACCGTCTAATGTTCTTCGTGTTCTTCCTTGCACCAGCAGGAAGCTTTTCACGCTGTTGGTTTCTTTCGATTCTCTTGGATTCTAAACTATCCCAAAGACTCTCCCAATGACTTGCCAACCTCTTTTCGACGAATTAGGCTAGTATTTATAGTGGTTTGGAGCCCAAAAATACTAACATCAATGCGTATAATTTCCCATTAATCCTCTAATTGCTCGCTGCCCAGAAATAGGAATAATTACTAAATTTAGATTCTCCACATGTTAACTCACTCCCTGTACGCTCCTAATCAGCTTCTCCATGCCTCAGAAGCTTTCCCGCGCCTCCACATCACTCCATGCATAGCATAAACACGATTGAGCTCGTGTTCAGTTCACGTTGCTCTGTTTTGAGCTCGTGAATTAAAACGAGCTTTCCAGCCAATGTCGATCAAATTCGATGCCCAAAATGTCTTCCCTATGTCATATCACATCTTTATGCCAATTTTCAGCGATTGAATCGCATTCCAACTTCTTTATTTTCTCGATCAAAAATCATGCAGAACTGTTCTTCGTTTCCCGCCAATTTTCAGTTTTCAAACGAAGAAGAAAGGGTGTCCCCCTATCCTGAACTGGGGTGCGAATATCAGCTGCCTTGGGGTGACCTGGGGTGACCTGGGGGTGCCCCTTAGTAATTAGGTTACCCCTTATCCAAAAACGAGAGTCCGAATAACACTTGTCCTCCGGGTGCCAAAATCAACTTTTCGAGCCGAATTTTCCAAAAATATTTATTTCCAAAAAATACCTACAAATACATAAAATAACAAAATTAGTACAAAATCGAGTGCCAAGAATATATAGTATTGAGATCAAATTATACACAAAAATGTGTCTATCAAATACCCCCAAACTTATTATTTGCTAGTCCTCGAGCAAAATTTATTCTTGAAAAAGTGACCGAGTTAATCTCGGGTGGGCTTATCAGAGGTGTACCCATAAAAACCAATACTCCAGACCCTAGCTATCTACGCAGAACCTTGGAAAGCACTAAAGAACCTCCTTGGTTGGCATACAATTATTGACTCTAAGAGGAAGAACCCTGATGCGAAATTCTAATTGCTGTACACGAGTTTGCACTCAAGCATACTAAAATTCATATAAGTGACAGAGCTCTACTAAGATAGTTTCACAATGGACATCATACTCGGAGTCAAACTAATCACATGAAAAGATTAAGAAGATGGAAAAAGAAAAATGTAGATGGTTGAAAAGTGAACGGTGTTTCCCATATCTGTCTGAAGGCCTCTGCCAAGATGAACTTAACCTAAATGACTGAGATACCGGTCTGACTAATATTAACACACTGGCATATACAAGGGAACCAGTGGTCAATAACTTAAATCTAGATCAACAAACTGGCAAATACAAGGGAACCAGCAGTTGACTACACATAACAATAACCATTTTTTTTTTTTTAACTTAACGGCATGAATAGATCTTTTTGATCCAAGCGCATGCTTCTTGTCAGTAGATTACACGATAGTTCCCACGGGTCCTGCATTCCACGCTTGCTTACGCGACGGAAACAGGGAGAACACACGCATATTGCTATCCAAGTGTTAATACTTATTCCGATTGGTCTAACTGGTCCGGTCTTTTTTTTTTTTTTTTTTTTTGTTGATAACTCAGTCACTCTATTTCACCCTAGCAAAGGTAACAACTTGAATCGTGTGCCCCACCAAATAAAAGAAAACTAAAAATAGAAAGTGAAAAGGACTCGACGAGATATGGCGAAACTATCATGATATTTCTAACACCTGAGCTCTGTGCTTTTATGAATAGACTTTATAGATTTTTCCATCTAGTCAGATTGGTTCCTCAACTCCTAAAATAAAAATGTTTCCATCCACTTAGATTGGTTAGTGCCATCCTTAATAGGCGTAAATTTCTAGGCTCTGGAGTTTATTTATTGCAACTTAAAACTAACAAAAAGTTTCTTCCCCACCCCCAAACTTAAATCTAACATTGTCCTCAATGTTCTAAAGATAAAATTAAAAGCATGAACAAGGAGAAACTGTTACCACTTGAAGAAAAAGAGTTAAGGAAAGATATTACCATGTTGCATGAGATTGGGTTACCTCCCAAGAAGTGCTAAGTTTAAAGTCTTCAGCCAGACATCAAATACCTCAAAAAGGATCTTCACCTTCCAAAGTCATATACCAATAGCCGAAAGAGTTGTGGGTCCATAATACCAAATAGAGCTAACACCAATATGAGACAACTGCACTGGTTCAGAAAAATGAACAGAAGGAGCACATCCTCATCTAAGGTTTCTTGCAAGACAACCGGATCTATCCAGAGCCTCCAGTTGGGCTTCATAAGAGTGTCTTGAAAAATAGATTCATCCGAAAAACGGGTTTCTAATATATGGATTTCCTCCTGAAGTATCAGGCGGATCAGGTTGTGGAGTCTGAATAGACTCAAGCGATACCTCAGATGCACTAGGCTTGAGTCCCAAGTTAGGGACTTCTACTGGGGATAATTGACAATCTCTACCCCCAAATTTAGGGTAATCACTATTCTCCGTAAGACCTTTAACTATGGCTTGAATTTCTTCTAGTTCACTACCCCCAAACTTAGAGTTTTGGGTATCTCTACATAAACTAGTCACAATATTCCTAATTTCTAGACCATCCGGTTCCTGAAAAAGGTCAATTGCTTTCTCTGAGTTATAATCAGGTGGTTCATCCTCTAAATTCTTTTGAGGTATACTAGCTATAGGACTTATATGTTTCATATCCTCTATGGTCATCCCTAGGTTTCCTTATTGTGTTGAAGCACGGTTACTGGCCTAATTTCATGATCACTATCCAAATCGGAAGTTATAGGCAAAATCTCAGATGGGCCTACAAATGCATAATTGGGGTCCAACTTAGGAGGATCTTTAGGCTCTTCGAAATAAGGGCTTAAGGTAGATTCGGTAGCTAGTAATGGTTCAAACCTAGATTTCCATCTATCGGTATCTAACATAGGAATAGAATCCAACAGAGCATTTACTTGTTCAATGTTGCTATCATCGTCGAAATCCATGCTAAAACGGGCTAGACAACTCTCTAATGGATCTTCCGATTCGGTGTTTGGTACAGACTTCGGAACTAAGGTTCCTATCATGTTGACCTCTTCAATGCACGTGTCATCTAGCTCAGAATGTAGCTTATTGACATTAAAAATATTCAACTCAATAGTCATATTACCAAAAGATAGATTCATAATACCATTTCGACAGTTTATGATCGCATTAGATGTGGCTAAAAACGGGCGACCTAAAATCACTGGTATTTGGTTCTCTGGGTCAGGGACAGGTTGGGTATCTAGGATAATAAAATCCACTGGATAAATAAACTTGTCAACCTCTATGAGAACATCCTCGATCACACCACGAGGAATTTTAACGGACCTATCAGCTAACTGAAGTGTCATCTGGGTAGGTTTCATCTCACCAAGTCCTAGCTTAAGGTACACATGGTATGGGTAAGTTCACACTGGCTCCTAAGTCAAGCAATGCTTTCTCAACACGGTACTTACCTATTGTACAAGCAATGGTAGGGGACCCTGGGTCTTTATACTTAGGAGTAGTGGTATTCTGAATAATAGAACTCACGTGACTAGCTATGAAGGCTTTCTTCTGGACACTGAGCTTACGCTTTCGCGTACACAAGTCCTTAAGGAACTTGGCATAAGAGGGAATCTGCCTAATTGCATCTAATAATGGAAGGTTGATATTAACCTGCTTAAAAACCTCCAATATATCATTAAAGTTGGACTCCCTCTTAGTCGGAACTAGCAGTTGTGGGAATGGGGCTCTGGGAACAAATCAGACTCAATCATGACCCTCATTGGTCTCTTTAGAGACTCTATCAGTCTCTCATTTCTGGCTCATAAGGGTGAACTACAGCATGTTCACTATCAGGCATGGCAACCTTGTTGTCTACTTTCTTTCCACTCCTAAGGGTTGTGACAGCATTCACATGATGTGATTTCTCCCCTTTGGGATTAGGTTCAGTATGACTAGGGAACTTTCCATCTTCTCTCTCACTTATAAACTTAGCTATTTGTCCTACTTGAAGTTTTAATTCGGCAAGACTTTGGAAGTATTCTTCAATTCTTGCCTAGTTTCTTGTTGAAAGCTCATGTGGTTCTTTGATAGCATTATGAGATTTTCCTCTAAGGCAGAGATGTTTTTCTCGGAAGTGTTCTGAAACTGAGTTTGACCCGAAGAGTTCTTAAAACCAAATCCTGGGGGAGGCTGAGAATTACTAGACTGTCCTTGATTCTGACCCTTAGACCAAGAAAAATTAGGATGGTTTCTCCAACCAGGATTGTAGGTCTCTGAGTATGGGTCAATCTTCTGACGGTTCTCAAACCTAGCATTGTTATAGACAGCATGAGCTTGCTCTTCACTAACCTGACCTTCCCAAAATGAATTATCGGGCTCTATTCCACAACTAGAGACTTGAGAGGCTCTATTAGGTTCAACAAGGGACCTATTTTTAGACTGACCCATTTCCAAAGCTTCTAACCTTCTAGACAAAGCAGCAAACTTAGCATCAGACACAAAACTCGTATCTACCACATTGGTGCTACTTCTATTGACCAAGAGTCTTTTAGGGGGTTCAACACAAGATTCCCACTGTTGGGATTTTTCAGCGATAACTTCTAAGAAGGTAAAAGCATCATCAGCACTTTTACTAGTGAACTCACCAGCGCACATAGACTCAACCATGGCTTTGGTCGAATAGTCTAAACCATCATAAATAATTTGTACGAGTTTCATCTTATCAAATCCATGGTGAGGACACTGAGATAGGAGATCATTGAATCTCTCTAAAAATCTATAAAGAGACTCTCCCTCTTGTTGCACACTAGCACTAATTGTCTGCCTAACAGCTGCAGTTTTATGCTTAGGGTAGAATTTCATATAGAAAGCGGCAATAAGTTCCTGCCATGTTTCAATGGATTCAGATGGTAGGTTGTTCAGCCAGGTCTTGGCTTTATCTCTCAAGGAAAAGGGAAACATCTTAAGTTTCAAGACTTCATCAGTAAGGTCTTTTATTCTAATTGTCCCACAAATTTCCTCAAAGTCCCTAATATGGAAATAAGGGTTCTCATCATCTTTTCCTAAGAATATAGGGATCATTGGAGAATACTAGGTTTTATCTCGAAATTAGCCGTAGTGGCTGGCAATTTAATGCACGAAGCTCGGTTGGTCCTAGTTGGGAACATGTAATCTTTCAAAGTTGCCATCGCTGGCACAACAGAAGTACTAGGGGTTATGAGATTTTCACGAAGAGACAGATTCTCAAAACTGAAGTTTCCAAAAACAGGGCTCTCAAAAGAACAATCTTCGAGCTCCCTGCTTAAATCAGAAGAACTACTAGGTTTTTCGCTAATCAATCGACCTAGAGTATCTCTTTTCCAAGCCCTATTAACAAAATCGGGCATACACTAAAAAAATCAAAAAGAAATAAAAAAAATAACAGGAAGGTTCTAGCAATCACACAGCAGGCTGACTCGACTTTACCACAGCAAACCTAGAGATTTCTAGCAAACAACAAGCATGATGGCTCACTTAGATTGTTTCTAGACCAGCTTCTATATCTCGAAGGGGAATTCGTTACAATTTAAGCAAACCCCTCTGGAATCAATCCGAGTCAAAGTAAGTTGAATCGAGGCGAGGGAAGGTTAGTGGAGCTTTGATACCCAAGGCCTCACCGCAGTACAAGGCGGCGCAGTCACGCATTCAACTCACAGAAACCGTCATGAACTTCGAAGTATGCTAAAAGAATAACCAATATCCTTCGAAAATTTTTCCTAACAAGCTCGATACCCTATAGGTCTCTTTCTAATCAGATTTTAAAGCTTGGGTTCGCGTTAGGTTTTGTTCTCCTAAAGCGGGCAAGAAGGGAGCGGTGATGAAATCTGAACCCTTATCTTGTTTAGGCCAGGCCTTGTCCTTTACTAGGAAAATAAAGACAGTCCAAATTCGTCCTCAATCAATGATCACCTTAAGGAATACAGTAACTCGCTTACAGGAGATTCGCGAGTGTTTCGATTGGACTTACCTCCCGTACCAGACGGGGGATGAACCGTTTTCGTCGACTCGGGCCACGACTCCTATGCCGTGTGCGAACCCGAGGGTCCGAGGTGATATTGTAATCACCGTCCTTCCCTGCACACAGTTTGTATTTAACTACCCTTCCGTAGGGTTTAAAAAAAAATAATAATAAAGTCCAAGAGTCCAGTCCAAAGTCCAAATAAAGTAAAGTGCAAAAGAAAAAGAAAAATAACCTAAAAAAAATATATAAAAATCTCTCTTTTTTTTTGTCTTTTCTATATATAAAACAAAAAAAATTCCTCTTTCGCTCCTTTCGCTTTAAGCTTTTCCTTCCAAGGTCCTTAGTACTCCACTTCGAACCTGCAAATCAAAGACAAAAAGAAACGTAAAAAGGAAAAAAAAATAATAAACCTAAAAAAATTCCACCTAAGCACAGGTCCTCGTTGGCGGCGCCAAAAATTTGATGTATTTTCAAAAGTTGTTGTAGATAGTGGTTTTAAAACAGGGTTCTTTTCAGACTTGTGAAGATAGATTTTTTTTTAAAACTTAGAAATGTAACAAAATTAAACAAAGTGATGTGAATTTTTATGGAGAAAAATAGAGGTGAAGATTCCACCTTTCAACAATATTTATGTAATGTTATTTAATTTTAATTATGCAAATTAAACAATTGATTTGATTCTTAATAATTGCCAAAAGCAGATTTCCAAAATATCAAATGTTAGTCGCAAGCATAATGCATCAAGAGTATAAAACTAAGCATGCATTATCAAGAGAAAATACAATTGATTAATAAAAACCATTTAAATCTTTTTTTTTTCAATGCAATTAATCGTATAAAAATATTGCAAAAATTAAATAAATAACAATTACCACATAAATATTGTGTGAATGGCTTCCTCCGTCACCCCTGGGATTGGGTTTAGCTCATCATGGTGTAATACATCTCAAAAGATTTTATTAGTGCTCAAAAGTTGATTACAAATGATGAAATAATAGGAAAATCGACTTAAGACCGTCCGTTGCGACACGAAGGAAGCGTCACGAAAGAACGACACAACTGGAGTGCTGTAAGCGCTATTCCTAAGTCGCGAGAAAGGAATTGGAAATTGTCGCAATTAAGCGACACTTTTCAATGACTTTCTCTTACCGTCTAATGTTCTTCGTGTTCTTCCTTGCACCAGCAGGAAGCTTTTCACGCTGTTGGTTTTTCTTTCGATTCTCTTGGCTTCTAAACTATCCCAAAGACTCTCCCAATGACTTGCCAACCTCTTTTCGACGAATTAGGCTAGTATTTATAGTGGTTTGGAGCCCAAAAATACTAACATCAATGCGTATAATTTCCCATTAATCCTCTAATTGCTCGCTGCACAGAAATAGGAATAATTACCAAATTTAGATTCTCCACACGTTAACTCACTCCCTGTACGCTCTTAATCAGCTTCTCCACGCCTCAAAAGCTTTCCCGCGCCTCCACATCACTCCATGCATAGCAGAAACACGATTGAGCTCGTGTTCAGTTCACGTTGCTCTGTTTTGAGCTCGTGAATTAAAACGAGCTTTCCAGCCAATGTCGATCAAATTTGATGCCCAAAATGTCTTCCCTATGTCATATCACATCTTTATGCCAATTTTCAGCGATTGAATCGCATTCCAACTTCTTCATTTTCTCGATCAAAAATCATGCAGAACTGTTCTTCGTTTCCCGCCAATTTTCAGTTTTCAAACGAAGAAGAAAGGGTGTCCCCCTATCCTGAACTGGGGTGCAAATAACAGCTGCCTTGGGGTGACCTGGGGTGATCTGGGGGTGCCCCTTAGTAATTAGGTTACCCCTTATCCAAAAACGAGAGTCCGAATAACACTTGTCCTCTGGGTGCCAAAATCAACTTTTCGAGCCGAATTTTCCAAAAATATTTATTTCCAAAAAATACCTACAAATACATAAAATAACAAAATTAGTACAAAATCGAGTGCCAAGAATATATAGTATTGAGATCAAATTAGATACAAAAATGTGTCTATCAGCAGCTTATTCCTTGGATCATTGTACTTTCATATGGATTCTTTGGCAGCAGACATGCATGCTTCCAACAGATATTAGAAAGTGTAATCATATGTTCATATTGCTTTCCTTCAGGCGTAGTTATGGGAACACTTCAAAGGTTATGCTCCTGTTCCTGCAACTTCGTTTTCTAGTTTGTATGGCGGTTCGAGAATACTCCGTTGGCAAAACATACGTCCAAAACCTGGGATGAGGCTCATTGATTTTCTCGATAACGTGTACGCCATAGATTTCCGTCCATGGGGTCCGGTTCATGCTTCCGTGATTCATCCGAAAACCTTTGCCACGGCTCCCGACGCTGTGTTGTATACCGATGGAAAGGATCTGAGCTCTGGAGAGATTATATTCCTGCGAAGTTGTACACCGGGATACGTTCCATCCTTTTTTGATGAACTCCTTACTGCAGTTCCTTATAATATTGACAGGGGCTCCCGTCAGATGGGATTCGATCAAGGCATCTTGTTTGATCGTTCGCATATGCCTTCAGTGGAGCTTGTACCGTCTGTTCTTGATGCTAGTATTTTTGCAACGAAGCATAGTCTTCCGTTTCTGCTCCTTGAAATAAAACCAGCGGCAACTGGTAGGTACAAATATTTCTGGAGGAAAGAGTTGTTAGTTTTTCAGAAATTCTCGGAGGAAGTTGTGGCAGTTCCTCGCGGCGAGCCATCCCCCGAAATTTTGAAGCAGCATAAACGGTTGAAGCCGCTTCCGGGTAAGCGAACCAGGGCTGACGCTTCGGATGACCACAGTCCCAAAGATGCAGGAGTGAGATCCAAGAAACGAGCAAGCGGTCCCGTGGTCTTCAATTCCTCTCATATGCAGATACTTTGAACTTCTTTCTTCTGATCCTCCAATTTTATTCATCTTGAGTAATGATAAACACGTATGTGCTACATTTTATACCCATATTTGTATTAAGTAGGACTCGATATTTTGACTTATAACACTATTTTAGTGTGCTTTTATAGAAAGTACGAGTGAATACCATCATCCAAAAATAAACGGCTAAATTTAAAAGCTTGAGCGCGTTTGCAACAAAAATGACCGGAGCGTCTCAAGACACCAGAGGGAGGGAGACAACTTAATTAATTACGAGCTATCAAGTAAAATATGTTTTAGCACCACTAACAATTTTCATGGATAGTAAATTGTGAAACAGAGAAGTGCATTCTTTGATTCAAGCAAGTGACGTGTCCACCACAACATCATATTTCATATTTCTTATATGAGACAAATGGAATTCTCATGCAGGTGGCATTTTTTAACCGAGAAGGGTTAAAGAAGTAGGAATCTGGGAGACGTGTCTAGTTTCCCAACTGCCTCATTTCCTTACGAGGCAGAATATGCATTTCCTATACTCTCTTCCAAGCAGCTGGTATCACAGTTTCTTCCTGGTGATAAATAGTAATCTACAGAGAAATTGGCGATGGAAGATTACAAAGGGAAGACACTGCAGCAACGAGAATGAACCGGCAGAGATGGTTGAGTTGCTGTCATCGGTACACGGAGGTGGTATGGATGGACTTTGCAGCTTGTGTTTTGTTCAAAGAAGATGGAGCTAAATTGAGTAGATACTTGAGCTGCTGGAGTCGAAAAAATGATTACAATGGTGGTGTTTCTCTATTACTTCGAACGGTTTTGTGTCAGCATGAGATGGACAAAAATGGTGGTGATCTCTCTTATCCACAGATTGGAATGGAATGAAGATGGACTGTAAGCACTAGATCAACTGAATCTCTTGGGTTTGTGATCGAGATGGTTGCATTCTGTGATAGATGAAATGTATGTTGTTGTCGAAAGTTCTGAAGAAATGGAAGCTCGAGAAGGAAATGAGAACGGGAAGAGGCTTAGATGATCATGGAACATCAGTTGGCTGCAGCTCTCTTACTGGCGGTGGTTGTTATGGCCGTGCAGGCATGAAGAAGAATGGTTTTGTCGTTGATTCTTTAGTGCTGTGTTAGATTTGTTTGAAACCAAGTCAATAAGTTTCTCAGGCGGACAGTTTGTATGAGCTGTTGATATTGTTAGAAGATGGCAGTGCAATATGGTTTGATTAGTCGGAAGGTGGTCGGTCTGGAATGGAGTTGAAGCGAAGAAGATGGGTGTGGCTGAGTTGATACGAGAATAAGAAGGTGATGATACGAGTGTTGCTGCCATTGACTCGTGGCTGTAAATGATGGGTTTTGAGATGGATCTTATGTTGAATGAGTTGAATTCGTAGTGGAGGTGATGTCAGATAAGCAGGGAATGAAAGTTGGTGTGTAGGAGAACGAATTGCAGCAAACAAAGACTTGAGACGCTGGTCTTGGAAGGAATGGCCATGTTCTTGGCTGATAAGGATCAGAGGGTAGAGATCGGTACTCGGGTTCCTACATGGTTCAAAACTGGTGTGTGAAGTGGAATCTTGTGTTGTGGGTAGTCAAGGAAGGAGCTGGAGTAATTGATTACGCTGGTGGTTGACGAAATTGAGATGGCCAGAGAAGTTGCGACTGATGGCTAAACAGAAGTTGGACTTGACAATGGGCTTAAATATGGTGGGTATTGTACCGAGCCTCAGCAATTCTGCTGGGTCTTAGGTGGAGTTCCAACGACACCTTATATGGGAATCGAGAAGAAACAGAAGAGGGAGGAAGCCGACCAGGCTACAGAGGAGATGGCTACACAGCCGCAACCGGAAGAGAAGATTATGGTTTGAAGTTTCATTTCTTCAATTCCATTTTCGCTTAGCTACAATTTTTGATTTTAATTTGTTTATGGTTTTTGAGAAAACCATGTCTAGCTAGAGCCATGTTAGGGTTTAGATGGAAGCCAATTTAATTTTATAAACTGTATGATGATATTTCTAATAATAATTCGTCGACTAGTGATTTCTCTTCAAATATGGCTTGACATTTAATAGTTCATGTGATTTTCTTGATTATTTATGCTTTTCAATTGATATTTCGTGCTTGGGTTAAGTCCTTTGACGTGGTATGCTTTAGGATTGATATGTAATGCTTTAGAATCACTACCTATGAAGCGAAGGAAACTACAATGGAGAAACTGTATTTTAGAATTTAATATACCATCTTCCGAGACATGAGATTGATTTCGAAATTGCCTTGAGTAATAAATAGAGATTAGTAGAGTTTTATATGATTGAATTGGTGGAAATCGAAGACCCTAATAACCCACTCCTACTTTGTTTATTATTACGATTATTTGTTATTTCATTTTGTTCCGAATTTCTGAAAATCGTTAAAACATCATCTATTTGATTATTTAGTTGTGGTATTAGTTGGTAGAGTATTTCACACTCCTCGTGGGAACGACCTATACTTGCCATTGTTCTACTAGTTAGACACTGTGCACTTGCAGTATTTTATTGTAGGTTTCCCAACCTACCAAGTAACCTTCACTAAAAGCGATTCTTGTTCGAAATCAGGGGATCCCGAAGGTAAATGCTTTTACAAGGTTGGCCCGTAATGAGAAATCCGGAAGTACTGATCTTCTTGAAGTTGACGATAAGGATGATGCAAACTCGGTTGGCGACGAAAAAAGATTCTTCCAGAGTGGCAAGGAATCTGATCGTTTCAATGAGTTGGTAGATGAGACCGTGGCAGAAATCAACCTTCAGGGTGAAGTGAACAGTACGGGGAACGTTGGGGAGGCTACATCCACGATTGCAGAGGCGCCCTCTAAAGAATCTTCTACAGCTGACAAAGCGTTGGTGATGTATCCTGCTGTCCCTGGAGCTATCTTTGATCCTCCTTTTGATATTCCTTATACAGATCATGTGTTGGTTGGAGGATTCAGCGTACCATCCAAGTATGAGGAGTTATACACCAAAATATGGAAAAAACATGGTCATATTGCCACCTTCGGAAAACTTAAGAGTCGCTTCGCACTGGCCAAACGTTTTGAAGAAGCTTTATCCACCATCTATGGCATGAGTGTCGTGACTGGGCTGTACCATTTCTGAATAGATAGTTTTAAACTGGGAGTTCCATCGGGATGTGTTCGTGCAGTATGATTTTAACGCCTACTGGTTCTGTAAAGGGTTTTCCGAAATCCAGAAGCTTCAGAAACTGCAAGGTGAGATGCGTGAAGTTCCCTCCGCAGAATGCATTGCTCGCCAGGAAGAAGAGATCGAAAAGTTATCTAAGGAGCTGAATCTGAAGCAGGCCTCCCTCCAGAACATGAAAGCTACTCTTTCCCAGAAGAATGAGTTGTCGCTGAAAGACTTCCCTTGAATGCTTTACGTCTCATTTTCTTATACTTCTCTTTTTTAGATGTTTTGAGTGATGTGAGGAATTTCTTTCATAGTTTGACTTGATTTTTTTTTGTTTTTTTGCATCAGAAGTGATTGCTTTTATGAAGATATTTGAATTTGATTTTGGGATAATTTATGAGTAGTTTTCTCTGAGAGGAATTATGAGCGGGTCAATAGAAATTCCCATTTTTGAATGCAGGTAATGTACCGTAAAAAATTGTGTATGTTGCATGAAAATTGCAAACATCACATGAAAGGAGAACATGTTAAGCCAAACATAAGATGGAGATTGAGAACGATATTGACTTCATTCTCAAAAATGGGATGCGTGTGAGTCCCCAACAAATTTCTAATAGATTTCTCGTGCAAATAATTTTTCTAACGAGACTTACTTGTTGACGAAGTTCCAATAAAATTGGGATTCCCAGATAATTTCTTAAAATCCAAGTTGCGTGTCAAGCGGTCGTAACACGCCTCTGCTAATGAAAAGTCGCCAGTTGATTCGATCTCTCCTGTGAAACTGCGCATGTCGGATTGTGGAGAGAGGAAATGTTCCCAGTTCATAGGCGCAACTCCTTTGAATTGATTCTTTCCTAGACAATGCGTTTTAGGCCGTTTCATTCACTGGTGGGGTGATGGATGAATCTGTGGTGATGGAATTATCGCGGATCAATCATCTCTTGATCAGTTGGTGAACGCCATACAGTAGGTAGTTGAATTACTCCATCTTGCAACCAAGCCTCCAACAGGTCCAGAACCTTTCTCATTGAAAATAGGAAATGCGGGTACTCTGAGTATGGCTTTTCTTGCATTTGCAGCTGTTGTCGTGATAATTCTTGCGGGTTTTGATACAAGGCTCATTTCGAGAGTGGGGATGAATTGTGCGTTGACATAGACGCAGACCGTTTAATTTGGTGGCTCTGCCGAAGTGTAACTCCTCCCGAGGGCCCCGCATCACTGGCATTACGACGCAGATGAACTGAGTACCGTTCGTTAGTGAAGTTTTCATTCTCATGATGGACTTGGTAAATTTCTCCTTCTTCAAGTGCCTCTATGTTTGGTAAAGACGTTGTGGTTGGGGGCGTGGACTGTTGAACAACTCTCTGAACTTCTGCAAGGGTCTTGAGATATATACTCTCCAAAAGAGTTTCATCAGCTGGACCTTGAATCTTATTCTGAAAGTGTTGTGACACTCCTGGAGAGCCATGTTCCCTGTGAAATGTATTTGGCCCTTCGTTGTTGAGTGGATTTTGATCGTTTCCTTTCAGCTCATATCTACGGCTATGTATCTTGTCTGCATCACCGCTGGTAGAAGTGTGGACTTCAGATAAAGGTCCAATGTCATCTTTATCGTTAATGGTGTTAGTCAATTCTTTCCAAAATCGGTTTACCATACTTCGTAAAAGACGAAGCATCTCGTTTTGCCGTTTGGATATATCAGTCTGACTTGTGAGAATATCTCTTAATACCCTAGCTATGTCTTCCGCGTTTCCATCATTCATGACTTTCGGAGGGCTTGGCAGGCGAGGATGCATCAGAGAATGGAAGTTTTGAGATTTGTGATTAAAACGAAATTGAGTTAAAGAATGTGTTTAGATCCTAAAACCACCTTCCCGAATTCGAGAAAATTGAAAATTGAAATTGATCTTGCAACCAAGAGATTAATCTCCCACTGTGGTCGCTAGTTGTTTATGGGTAAAAACTGATTATGCTGTTTTTGGTAATTTGGGGTGTGTTGATGAAAAACGAGTTCAAACCCTAAACAAATGCACTGAACGGGAGTGCTTTTAGGTTCGAGAAATCAATCTGTAAGACTCTGGCCTAAACCAAGAAATGGTCGTTCCAGATTCAATTCGGTCACAAGGTGAAGGAGAAGGGTTGATCTTCGGGAGGGAAGCGAATAAGGTGTTGAGATTATGAAGGTGTTGGCCGTTTATGACTTGTATCAGAATGTTGAACTGGCTTGCACAATGTAAGCTATCAGTTCTGGCTGTTTCTGGATACTATGACAACACTTGGTTTTTCTGTGTGTTGTTTGAAAATAGGTCGGGGAACACATTTATACAAGTCATTGAGCGCAACCCTCATCTCGTAGGAAGTGGAGGAAGTGAAGTGATGGAGTAGTGGGGTTGTGTATGTGATTGTCACACGATCACGTCTTTGCCCACTTCCCTCATCATCATTAACCATTCATGACTCCTGACACGTTCTCGTAATGGGTGCATTGCACGACACACGCTGCAAACCGCCATACCAATACCCCAGTAAGTATCCCCCAGTTTGTGACATGTTTGATGCCTCGAATGAGCGGGTCAAGTCGTGGGACCCGCCGCAAGAAATAACATACGGTGCTATCAGGTTAAATAACTATGTTATTTATGGAATTCATATTCATGAAATACCGTGTATGCTCGATGCATGTAATGTATCGCTTTTACGCAAGCAACTCAAAACGATCGATATGTATGAAGCATCGTTGTTTCAAAGTTTGTTTGAACAAGTCGCGGATTAAGTGTCTTAAAATGGCAGTACGTCCAAACATCTTTGAGTGATTGGAGGCCGCATGGGTGGGCCACCATCTGGTCGATCAATCCCTGTGGCAGAGTGGCGGACATAATCATTGAGATGCTTCATTGATCGCCTAACTTTTAATCCAAGCGTCCGACCAAGCTGACAAAGTTGGACGAACGAGATAATGTACGGCACATACTTGCTGCCGTTGATGGATTTTAGGGTTTTTTAGAGGTGTGCAACATCCTCTCTTTGGCTTGATCGAATCCAAGCATGGGCGCTATTTTTGAATGAGTCGATCGGGGGTGCGTGAAGATGGCTCACTGACGTGCATGCTTGACCCTCTCGGTCCCACATATGTTCGATCTTGGCCACTCAATTTGACCAGTAAAGATGAGTGGTCGTGATCGATTTGCGACAGAAACATATTGCTGCAAAGAGGTTTAAAGGTTGTGTGGCATGCCATCTTTGGGACGCGCGTTTCGAGGTGCCGAGCCCTGGTGTGCGTATGCCGGCCGGTCACACGCAAAGGTGGGCCTATGGTGATCACGTTGACATCCTTGGGACCTCTTGAGTCTATGTCTACACCCTCCGTTTAGGCTGGCGAAGATGGACGATCACGATCGAACCACGACAGATGTGCATTTCCGCAAACCCTAATAAGGGTTTTGAATCAGTCATGCACACGTGACTTTGGCCAAGCGGTTTGGCATGCTGTGAGCCTCCTCTTGGGAGATCGATCACGTGGGGACCATGTTGGGCCGACAGTGAACGCATGTGCACCTTCCTGGTGGTCCTAAATACGATATAAGCCATCTAAATAGGCTGGCGAAGTTGGATGGTCGTGATCGATTTAAGACCCTAGTGGACTTCCGCGACCCTTGGAAAGCATCACGTCCATCATGTTTCGGGAAAACGTCTATTGCTCCATGACCACGTCGCGAGCAAACCGATCAGGTAAGGGTAGGGTGGGCCCGCCAATATGTGTGTTAGCGCTTCCCAATCGTTCATTGTGCGATTTAAGCCGTCCAACCAGGCTGGAAAAGTTGGACAGTTATGATCGTTTTAAAACTGCGCGAGACAGCCTATTGTTCGAACGAAATTCTTCAAAGCAGCACGGCCACCCTATTTAGGGTTAGTGTTTGACAGTGTCGGGAGAAGTTCGTGTGATGTACGACCGGCTAGGGAGTAAGTGGGACCGCCGGTGGTCATCACGACAATCGCCTATTCTTGACAGGGTTTGTCTAGGCTTGTTAAATTGTGCGGCCAACTTGTGTCACGCGATCGTTTCTGAGACTAATATAGACAATCTAGATTTCTCTTAAGGAAATTAAGCATGCTCGATCGGGCTAACCAAAGTGCGTCGATGCGAGACTCTCTCTGTCAGAGAGTGATGTATCCTGCGTGGGTATTTCGTGCATGTCTCTATATTGGCACTTCAGGAGATTCATGCTACTCTGATGAGAGTGAACACTCAATCGTCATGTCATGTCAATAATGAGAGTTCGCCTGAGAACATAGCACGGAAAATACTAGGGAAATAATGTATTAATTAATAATGCTAATAAAATTCACAGAATATTTGGGATTGCTGTTGCACGCACCATTCTGGGTGAATTTCGTGTATTTATTGAATTGCTTCAAATACAGTGAAGAGGTTTTCTGCACTCATCACTTCTTAAACGGATTTTCTCTTTGCAGGGTGACAGCGCATAAAATACAGGTTTTACAATTTTAGCCCTGAACTAAAATCCACCATCAACACCTGATGAGCATCCCCCAGTTTGTGACATGTTTGATGTCTCGAGTGTTTTCGTGGAAAACATGTATCACCTTGCTACGTGTGACAAGTCAAAGTCAAGGGACTACCGTAGGAAAATATCATGTGATGCTATTAGGCTCGTTTAGGCTGGTCGCCTAAAACTTGCCACGGGCCTGTCAGTTCGGTAGTGAAATCGGATGGTCGAGATTACATCCTGTGAGGAAGGGTGGTCGTTGATTATGGCTACCTTCCGTTAGCGCCTGATAATGTACGCCAGTGGCAATGTGGCACGGCTGGCATGGCTCGCGCATTTCAATGGCACGGTGGTGCAAGTGGCTCCTGGCGTAGCCATGGCCATTAGATCTAGGAAGCTAGTCGTCTGAAACTTGCCACAAGTCTGTCAGTTCGGTGGCGAACTTGAATGGATGAGGTTGCATCTCATGAGGAAGGATGGCCATTGATTATGGCCATATATTGTTGTATAGAAAAGTGGCGCCATTGGCATAGCGGCGCCTGGCGTATCCGTGGCATAGCGGCATGCTAGTGGCATGACAGTGGTGTAGCCATGGCATAGCGGCATGTTAGTGGCGTAGCCGTGGCATAGAAGCATGCCAATGGCGTAGTCGTGGCATAACGACATGCTAGTGGCGTTGTGGCATCACCACGCCTGTGGCGTTGTAGCATGGCCAAAGCTAATATTTGGCTCCATGGACAAAGTTAGGGCTTGGCAGCATGGCCAAGGCTAGGATTTGGCGTCGTGGCCAAAGGTTAGGGTTTGGCGGCATGTCCAAGGCTAGGGTTTGGCGTCGTGGCCAAAGGTTAGGGTTTGTCTGGCATGGCTGGCATAGTTAACACATGCCAGTGGCATGAAGTAGAGTCTGGCGTAGCCATGGCCGCTAGACTTTGGCACCTCGGTGTTGGACCTACATGTGGCATGGAAACATTGGCCATGTTTCCGCATCAATCCCAACACTCTGGAAACGTTATTTGGCTTTGGTTGGCGTAACAACTTTGCCCAAATTAGCCTTTAACATGTTGAAACCCTAATTAGTGCGTGTGGCATGCGGCAACCGCATGGCGATACTTTTGTGCAAATGGCTCCATAGCTATGCCAAAGGAGTTATGGCAAGGTCATAGTGTGGAAACGGCTACAAGAGTAGGGATTGTCGTGGGTGGCTATGATATGGCGCCAACCCTAGGGATTCCTGGGTCCCACACGGCTCATGGCATGTTGTGTGGCCGCGATCGTTTCTGGGACTGATATGGACAGTCTAGATTTCTCTTAAGGAAATTAAGCATGCTCGATCGGGCTAACCAAAGCGCGTCGATGCGAGACTTTCTATGTCAGAGAGTGATGTAGCCTGCGTGGGTATTTCGTGCATATCTCTATATCAGCACTTCGGGAGATTCATGCTACTCTGCTGAGAGTGAACACTCAATCGTCATGTCATGTCAATAATGAGAGTTTGGTGAGAACATAGCACGGAAAATACTAGGCAAATAATGTATTAATTAATAATGCTAATAAAATTCACAGAATATTTGGGATTGTTGTTGCACGCACCATTCTGGGTGAATTTCGTATATTTATTGAATTGCTTCAAATACAGTGAAGAGGTTTTCTACACTCGTCACTTCTTAAACGGCTTTTCCCTTTGCAGGGTGACAGCGCATACAATATTTGTTTTACAATTTTAGCCCTGAACTAAAATCCACCATCAACACCTGATGAGCATCCCCCATTTTGTGACATGTTTGATGTCTCGAGTGTTTTCGTGGAAAACATGTAGCACCTTGCTACGTGTGGCAAGTCAAAGTCAAGGGACTTACCGTAGGAAAATAACATGTGATGCTATTAGGCTCGTTTTGTTGGTCGCCTAAAACTTGCCACATGCCTGTCAGTTCGGTAGCGCACTCGGACGACCGAGATTACATCATGTGAGGAAGGGTGGATGTTGATTATGGATACCTTCCGTTGGCGCCTGATAATGTACGCCAGTGGTAATGTGGCAGAGCAGGCATGGCTCGCGCATGCCAGTGGCACGGTGGTGAAAGTGGCGCATGGCGTAGCCATGGCCATTAGATCTAGGCATCTAGTCGGCTTTGGTTGGCGTAGTAACTTTGCCCAAATTAGGGTTTGACATGTTGAAACCCTAATTAGTGCGTGTGGCATGCGGCGGCGGCATGGCGATACTTTTGTGCAAATGGGGCCATAGCTATGCCATAGGAGTTATGGCAAGGTCATAGTGTGGAAACGGCCACAAGAGTAGGGATTGATGTGGGTGGCTATGATATGGCGCCAACCCTAGGGCTTCCTGGGTCCCACACGGCTCGTGGCATGTTGTGGGGTCGAAGTGGCACAATTTTTTCCACGACTGGAAATTAGGGCTTTGGTTAATGCATAGGCGTTCTTTTGACCAGAAAACCCTAATCTTAAGCTTTTTCATGGCGTTGGCCACGAACAGGAGGTAGGTTAGCACATAGGGCGCTATTTATGGCATGTTTCCACGAAGTGGCGTGTTTGGCATGTTACTGCGGCAGAGTGTCATGTTTGCGTGCCGATCAACATGTTGTTGTGTCAGGGCGCATTTTTCTTTCCAGTTAGTATGGTGGCGCGGCAGGGTGCATTTGGCCTTTAACATATGGTGGCAAGTTTAGAGCGACGTGATTGGCTAAGAAAAGGGGCCGGCCAAACATAAGGCGCGGCCACACCTCTAGTGCTTGTGGCGCATGTAAAGTGACCCGATTGGTTGGTAGGAAGGAGAGGGGTCGGCCAATCATGGGAGCAACTACACTTCTGGTGTGAGTGTGGCGACTTTAGAGCAACCTGATTGGTCGATGGGAGATGGGGCCGGCAAGTATGGGCCCATCCACAACTTATGTGCGTGTGGCGAGTTTAAAGCGATCTGATTGGTCGAGGGAAATATGGTCGGTTTTAGGATGGGGCGTGGCCAATGGAAAGTGGCTCCAAGTCATGGCCACGCCTCCCTTTGCTGCTGCGGCTCCCTATTTTCTGGGCAAGATTTTGCACCTACTAATCCATGGTGGATTAATTACCTAGTTTTCCTAGACTTACTTTCTGAGCAGCATGCTTTCTGATTGAATACCTCATGCAAAGACCTTATCCTTGATATTTGGAAATTTGTGCTACTCTGTTGTGAGTGAACACAAATTATCATGCCATATCAACATTAAGGGTTCAGACGGGGAACATAGCATAGAAAACATTCAATGAAACTTATATTAAGTGAATATAGGCAAGGCGCCGAAATTTACAGAACATGGGATTGTTGCTACATACACCAGTCTGGATAAATTTCATGTAAGTATATTGAACGGCTCAATAAACGTGCCGGAGGAGAGGCTGACACTCATGGCTCCGTTTCCTTACAAAGTGACGTCACATCAGATGTAAGGTTTTACAATTCTAACCCTAAGCTAAAAACCACCATCAAGTTGGCAAATCCGAAATTTACAGAACATGGGATTGTTGCTACATACGCCAGTCTGGATAAATTTCATGTAAGTATATTGAACGGCTCAATAAACGTGCCGGAGGAGAGGCTGACACTCATGGCTCCGTTTCCTTATAAAGTGACGTCACATCAGATGTAAGGTTTTACAATTCTAACCCTAAGCTAAAAACCACTTATCCTTGGTATAAAAGGATAAGTGGATAATAGTTGGCAAATCCGGTTCACGAACCATGTCAATATGATTTCTCGAGCCGAGTAGGGTTGGCGGACCCATTTCACGAACCATAGCACTCTGACTAGTGAACTAGCCTTACAGTTCACGAATCGTTTCACCAATAGTCCCAGTAGAATTTAGCGGATACTCAAATACTTATTTTTTAAATATGTTTAGCGTTGCTACAACTCTCTTACAACACCTCTAAGACATCATAATCATTAAAACACCTGTGTATGTGTATCATGATTAAATTCTGAAGTCTTTAAATGAACATCAAATTGCTTATTGTTCATAATGCATATTTTCCAAAAAGAACAGTCATTATACACGGTTCTGTAACCGGACCATTGTTTATATAAATCTATGTAGGTTTCAAGACAATTTCTCACATGCTTACTTGAAACCCTAATTAGAGTTTCGTCAAAACCGAGAAAGTATATGCTTGATTCTCAAGTTATTTTAGCTTGAATTCTAAGCAACCCTTAGTATTGAAAAATTATAAATAGAGATCTTATTTAAACTGGGTAATTCAATCCCTGACACTTTGCGTCCTAGTTGATTGCTAGACTCGTCCTCTATTGACCTAAGTTTCCTCTCTGAAACGCTATTAGGTTTAGGACTAAAAGACTTCGCTTTAGGGATTGGTAAAGCCAAGTCTGACTATCTTATACCTTGATACTCCGTGTATCCTGATCTTTCTTTTCTGTTATCGAGGTTCTCGTAATCTATTTCAGGCAAGATAGATAGTAATCACAAATTTATATTCGTCTCAGACTTTATGATTCCTCAAGATAGATATCTGAAAACTATTCTTAATTGATAAGTTGAAGATTGTTCTTGAGAGGTGATAAAGAATACAGTCTTCTCATCTAAGTGAGCGTAAGTGTTCCGGATTTATGAGGTTTGATAGCTTTGTCTATTGCAAACAGATTTCCAATCCTTGATCTTTGATCTAAAGGGAAATCAAATAGACTTATTTGTTAGAGGTAGATTGGTATCAAAAATATTCACTTAGGTTGAAGCAACTCTTAGGATGTAAAAAATGTCATCTAAGGAAATCAATTTGCGTAGAGCCTTGCGAGGTTCAAGAGAAGTAAGGAGCGCGACTGTAACTGAATCTCTCAGAGGGTAGATTCGGCCTGAATTAAATTCCATTATGAAGTCTGATAGTAGGCTAGTGTTTGTTGCGGCTTAATACAATTTTGTGCTCAAATCTGGACTATATTCAATATTAGTAGATACGTTTAGGAGACTTGTTTCTTGTAGAATTCGTATCTTGAAAGATAGATAATAATTTTATTACTTGGAATAATTCCGATTTGATTATTTGGATACGACTAGATTGATCTTGGATATTGATTTGTAAGATCGTCCAAGTACTCTTCTTAACAATAAGGTTCACAGACTCCTTAGTCTATACATACTGATTGAGAAAAGATAAAGATATAAACTTTACATACATACTGTCAAGGATCATTAAGTTCGTGTGCTTGCAATTGTGTTAGGTTTTGTCCATACAGGTTTCTGAACGCAAAAGTTGGTGGTGTACTTGGTTCCCTTTCCTATTCAATACCATCAACATTGCTTGGTAAATTTTTTGGAAAATGGATACTTCACCATCCATCCAACTATTTATATGGAAATGTGCTCGTGGTATCCTTCATACTAATGCCAAGTTTTCTAGTATTCTCAGTTACGTTGATCCAATATGAAACCTCTATAAAATAGCTGAAGAGGACACCACTCATACCTTGATGTCATGTCCATATGCCTCCTCGCCATGGGCTCAACTATATGGATCTCATAATCATGATGTGTTTGGAGACTCTACTATTTTTCTGGATTGGCTAAACAAGTGGTTCCTCCCTCAGAATCCTCTCAGCGGCTAGATTTCTACCTATGCCACTATCTGTTGGTTTATATGAAAAGAAAAATGTGATTTTATCTTCAAAACTTTAACTCTTGCGGATGACTCTACTGCTAACAATATCAGACAACATCTCTGTTTCTTTGAAAGAATTATGCACAAGCAGAGTCATATCCTGAACAACCTCTATACCAAAGATATATTCATGACATCAGGGAAAGGATTATCAGACACCACAAAGAAAAATCTAGGTCACTATAAGCATAAGCACAATGGATATTCATTCCATTGGAGCTTAAAAAAACTCTTACATGTATACTAACTTCGCTCTTGTTACCATGTCATTCTCAGGGACCATGGGAGCAAGAAACTTCAAAGACTCAATCTCTAGGGACTGCAGAGTAAGGAAATGAAGTGAACTAGATCTGAGATGGGGAAAGGAGTTGCAAGGGACCAATATAGACTATCAAGCTGAGGACGATGCAACTCTAAAAGAATAAACGAAGCTTACAACAGATAAGTTCAAGGCAGATTCAACCTAGGATTTTATTAGGTGAAGGTTGGAAATTTTGAGGCAATCGATTTTGTGCTAGTGTGGATGGGGAAAAACGATTTACTGTTTGTTAAGGAATTGAGGAGAATACCATGCGGAGGATATTCCTTGAACTGAGCAAACTGCTTAACTTTACACAGATGCACTGCAAGAAGGGAGTGCTTTAAGTTCGAGAGGTCAATCTGTAGGACTCCGACTTAAACCAAGACAATGGCCATCCTAGACTCAATTTGGTCACAAGATAGGATGGGTCGATCTGTAGGAGGGAAGCTTAGAAATGTGTGAGATCAATGGTGATCGAAGATTGCAGGTGTGTTGTACGTTCTGCGTGAAGAAATAAAATAAGTTATGATTGATAGAAGTTGCTCTGTTGAGAGTAATTTCTCAGACGTTAAGTTCTTAATCTCTTGCTGTCTGTTGACAAGAGATTGTCTTGTTTTTTTCAATAATGATTTTTAAGACTTATTTATATTGCAAGAATTTTAGACACCTTGATCCCATGAAGTGTGACAGTTACTGGAGTCTAAGAGTGGGGAAGTGGAAATCGTGTTAAAACCAGTTGCTTATCGTGCGGAGACTTGGTTGATTTCATACCCACTACTTTTCTAACTCCTCTAACTGCTTGCACGACTTGCTCACATTCTCATCGTGTGTATGAACACATGTGCGATAGACCACCAGACCAAAACCCTAGTTGATATCCCCCATGTGACACGATTAATTTCTCATGATTGTGGAGTCTGCAAGGCAGACATGTATTTAGTTAGTCAGTTGTTGACTTTATGAGACGATGAATCTTTGTATTGCTGAGTCGAACGTGATTTATAAATGTTCTAGGACTCATGAATTGAACGTGTCTGTTGAGACAGAGGTATAATTGTTGAAATTTAAGGTGAGCAAATGTTGCTCATTTTATGAATTGTTGAATATTGACAGTTGAACCAATATTCCTTAGTCTGAGCAAATATTGCTCATCTGAGCGAATGTTGCTCGTTTGATGAACTATTGGTAGCGGGACCAAATGAAATATTAATTTAAGATACTGACGATTGGGCCGAATATAATAATTAAAATGTTGATCACGGGATGAACGTAAAATTATCAGTGTTTGAACCTGCTCAGAATTATGAGCCTTGGATTCAAAACCCTAATTTGATCAATTGCTGATTACTTGATGATTTATTGAAAATAAACCACAGAGTGAAGGGGGGACCGGCTACATGGGATGATGGACCGGCCATGTAGCGCCCAGATGCTCGAGTGAGCAAATACCAAAGTCTCTTGAAGACCAGTTGGTGAAAGGATGATTAAATGCTGGTTTAATCATTTATTAAAATAATGCTCGTCTGAGCCTTATGTGATAAAACCTAATTATGACGAGTAAGGGACCGACCAAGGGGTCATGGAACCGTCCCTGGATGGTCATGGGATCGAATGACGGTCGTTTGATGAATTTCCAAGTTATTTGGAAGAGTTTGAACCTAATATGAATAAATTAAGTCAAATTATGAAAATATGTGGGAATGGCTTCTTACAAGCTAAGGGGCCAACCTTGGTCGGTCAAGGTAATATGCCCATGTCACCAAAGTGTCCGCGTCTCAGTCCTGATGATTTTGATATTTTCTGATGCGCGTTTGAGCAACATTTGAGAAAATATGAAGAAATCAGGGTTTTGCTGAAATTGAGGAACTTCATAAGATGAAGGAAATAATAATAAAATAAAGAATCATAAAGTGTGGGACCGGCTATGGATATGGCATGACCGGCCGACCAATAAGCCCGGTCCCATGGCATTTTTCCTAATTTTATATTATTTTCATGATTTGAAGAAAATATCATGAAATCAAGGAGTTTATTGAAACAAAGGAGTTTCCTTAAAGTGAAGGAGTTTCCATGAGATCCTCATGAAGGAAACAATAGTAATAATAATAATAATTGCAGTGACATTATCCAGTGACATTTCCATTAGATCCTTAAGGTGGTCCCGTCAGTTTAAACGAGCAATATTGCAGTGACATTATCCAGGCTTGGGTCTAGGAGTATATACGATGGCTGATAGCATCCAGTATTGCTATATTGCTTCGTGTTATCAAATCAGGCACCTCCAAAACAAATTATTGCAGGCTTCAGATGATCTTGGTCCTCATTTTCAAGACGCTCTGAGCACCTACATACAATCATGTGGTTTGTCTCCATCTTTGTTTGATATTAGTAACTTCGCCCCACAGCCCATGCACCTCTTGGCGAATTATTACTTTGATTCTATTACGAAGAAGATACCACTACTTATGATATGTCAGAAAGGGACTCCATTCTTTGGCAGTGCAATAAGAAAGCTCAGGCACAAGACTATCTTAAAGCTATACCCATCCAGGGCTTAAACCAAGCAGTGGGGCCGCGACAATTCAGGGCAGTCCTTCAATACAGACTTGGTATCCCTCTCTTCGATGATGATAGCGTATGTTCATGTTGCCAAAGAGTTATGGACAAGTTTGGCGATCATGTTATTCACTGTGCAAGTGCAGTGGGTTTGAAGTATCGTCATGATATGGTACGGGACCTTTTTTCCGAGCTGTGTTACAAAGCAGGTGTGGCAGCGATGAAAGAAATGTCGATTGGTCACACAACCGACAGGCATACTCCACTTAAACCGACAGATATCATGGTGTACAATTGGGAAAATGGACGTGATATTTTCTTTGATGTCACTGGTGTCTCTCCGTTTTCTAAAGGGGTCAACCGTAGTTTAACTCCAGGGCATGCTATAGTTGCTGCCATTACCCGTAAGTATAACAAATATGCAGATTTATGTTCGTCTCATGGGTATAGTTTTGGTGTCCTGGCATTTTCAACTTTAGGGGAGTTAGGAAATGATGTTATTGACTTCTTGAAGAGATTGAAGAACTGCATGGCGGATCATGATGTTAACAACCATTTAGGCAGTACTCTTTTTCATAGGCTAGGTATTGTTATTCAGAAAGGTGTTGGGGCAAAGCTTGTTGCGCGACTCCCAGCCAAACTTTGTAAGTACTCTTATGTTTTTCTCTTAATAAATGCCTCGGTGGCCCTATTTTTAAAATAATAATAATAAAGGGTGACGAGAGAGAAAGTCCGAGCGATTTACAGGCGTCAGAAAGTCTGCAAATCACTTCCGGCAATATCTCTGGATTTCTCCAGCGGTTATCCATCAAACACTTTTCACTCGATCCCCCTTGTTATACTCTTTTCATCAATGCCTTTTTCATGCACTGTTCTTCGATTCTCTTTGATCGATTGGGCGGTTACTGGCAGTTATCACCATGGCAAGAAGACGGGCGCGTTCTTCTTCTCAACCTGCAATAACATTCTCTCCTCCTGCGTCTACTGTCGTCTCTTCATCACAGCCTAATTATAGTTCAACATCCAGCATTCCTGACGATGGCCGCATCCACTGTCCATTCAAAAACTACGACGACTGTAACGATGGGACTAATGGAAGGGGATATGTTCGCAGTTCGTTTCAGAGACATCTTACTGACAGGCACTTCCCATCAGAACAAGCAAAACAGCAATGCCGAGAACGTTTGGCAACTGATAGTGTTACATACATTGCTTGGGAGAAAGTATTACAACAATTGCGTTGTTGGTTATGAAGCCACTGTATCGTTTTACACGCCTGGAAAAAATCCTGCAAACATGGTAACGACATCATCCCTGGACCATCCAATGGTGAAGCCGTGAATTTTATCATATAAGACATACCAATGCCCTTAATGGCAGTCAGTAATACTCCATCTACCTCATCAGATGCCCAGTCTGTATCCCTCTCCTTGGAGTTACTGAAAGATGTTTTTCAGAGACAATTCATCACTATTTCTTCCATCCCTGCACCTTGCAGGCTGAGTTTTTCCAGGACCCTTAAATCATGCCTAGATACAGTAATTGCCAGCCCCAGCGAGATATCTCCTTGTATAGACCCCTGCTACTTCCCATATGCACCCTCAACCGATACACTCCCAAGAATTCATCAGAGGAACGCTCTGGAACACGCAAAAGATTGCAAGTTGCATCGATTAACCAATCCTTGGTAACTTGGAGAGACCCAAATGGTTGTATTACTCTGATCAACACCATGTTGTACTAGCCGAAACACTGTCAGTTAAGCAAGCCTAAGAGCAAACAAGCACAGGCCTGTGCAAATATGGAAGCTTACCGTAAGAAACTTTCTGATGGACATTACACTGCAGCCGTCAAAGTACTCTCCTCCGATGGTTTGGCTCCATGCAATGAATCTACACTCACAGAACTACATCACAAACACCCTCTGGCTCCTCCACCAACCATTCCGGCTGAATCCATCCTGTGTGATGCCATTTCAGTTGATCATGTGTCAGTGCTTAATATTCCGGCTGAATCCATCAAAGGTTTCCCCAAAGGTACCTCCTGTGGAAGAGATGGGTTGAGAGCCCAACATCTCCTTGACGCAATGAGAAGCTCAGCCAATGCAGTCACGGATGAATTGACCAATTCTATCACCAAGGTTGTTAACCCGTAGTTAGCAGGCAAGTGCCCATCCTCTCTTGGATAATTATTAGTCAGCGCCCCTCTAACTCCCTTGAAAAAGCCTGGTGGTGGCATTCGACCAATTGTCGTCGGTACTATTTGGAGGAGACTGGTCTCCAAACTTGCTGCCTCTAAAGTTGGGAAAGAAATGTCGTCTTACCTTGGAGACTACCAGTTTGGAGTTGGCGTTCCGTGCGGTGGTGAAAGCATCCTTCACACAGTCAACAGATTACTGGAAATCAAAGGCAATAGGTTTGATACCTCTGTGTTACTTATTGAATTTATGAATGCATTTGACATGGTGGATCAGACTTCATTAATTCAGGAGGTAAGAATACATTGCCCCACTTTGTCACGTTGGGTAGAATATTTCTATGCGACTCCGTCCAGGCTATATTATAAGGATTTCATCCTCTCCTCGGCGCAAGGTGTACAACAGGGAGATCTTCTCGGACCCCTGCTCTTCGCTCTCACACTACACCCCATTGTGAAAAACATCGCATCGGAAGAAGGTAGCAGTCGAGGTATACACCTAAATATTCACAAAACGGAAGTTTTTTAGCGCAACACAGATCCTCGGAGTCACAACCAAGATGTCTTTCCACCTGACATTTGCAGGCCAACATTTGGAGTCAAATTACTTGGCGTCCCTGTTAGCTTAGACCTTCAGTTTTGTAAAGACATGGTCTCACAACGCGTGGAGAAAACTGTCCACCTTATGAACACGGTGACAAAGCTTAAAGATACCCAGTGCGAGTTGTTATTGTTGCGCAACTGTGTAGGTGTCACAATGGGAACTAAAGCATCAACTGTTGTTGAGCATGCTGCCTTTCGCTATGATGATTTTCTGCATCAGTACCTACGGCAGTTGATTACCGCAGATGGCTCCGGTTTTGGTCCACTTCAGTTCCGTTTGGCGACGCTCCCGATTAAAGATGGTGTCCTGGGAGTCCACACGATGTCCGACACATCTAAGTACTGCTACTTATCCCCGTAGTTTCAGACACAGTCGGTCCAACGAACCATACTGCAATGCGTTGAAACTTCAAGCCCAATTGCAACTTCGCAGCATGCCTTGCAGACATACATCCAGGTTTGTGGAATCCAATATTCTCCTCTTATATTTAATACTACACCCCCCTCCCCATGCATTCCATGCATTCGTTGGCTGTGACTTATTTTGAAGCTATCAAGAGACAGATTCCCACTGCCTATACCATGTCTGTGTGGGATACTGTGCTATGGCATAGTAACAAAATAATGCATGCACAAGACTATTTACTGGCGATACCCATCAGTGTCTTAAACCATACAATTAGCCCTCGCCATTTCAGATGCGTTCTCAGTTGTCGTTACGACATCCCATTGTTCGAAGAAGGAAGTCGATGTTCCTATTGCAATAGAGAAATGAACATATATGGTGATCGTGCACTCCACTGTGCCAGTGAGGTCGGCCTTAAATTCCGCCATGATCTTGTATGAGATATCTTTGTCGACATATGTTTTAGGGCTGGAATATCGGCAAGGAAAGAAGCGTCACTAGGCCTCTCTATAGGGAGTAACACTACCTTGCTACCCGTTGATTTACTGGTGTACAATTGGACCAACGTGAAGGATACATGTTTCGACATCACCGGTGTATCTCCTTTTACAAGCGACATCCGTTATTTTTCACCTGATCAGGCTATTGCAAAAGTTTTCCTTCGCAAGCACAACAAATACCTCGCTACTTGTGAAGCACATGGATACGAGTTGGGCATTTTAGCATTCACCACACTAGGCGAATTAGGTGAAGACACTACCATATTTCTAAAGAGATTGAAGTACATCCTTGCTAAAAATGATGCCAGTGGCACTGGCAACTTTCTATTTCATAGAGTAGGCATTGCAATTCAAAAGAGTGTTGGCGCCTAGTTGGTAGCTCGACTACCAACAAACTCTGTATGAATATTTTTTTATTTATTTTCAATAAAATCCCTGAGAGGTGACCTTCCATAATAATAATAATAATAATAATAATAATAAAAGATATTCAGACATGTCGGGCTTAAATTCAGACATGATTTAGTAAAAGATATTCTGGCATACATGTGTTACAGAGCTGGGGTTGCGGCTAGAAAAGAGGTTTCTTTGGGAGTCATCAATAATAAGGATTTTCGGCCGGCGGACATCATGGTTTATAATTGGGTAGATGGGAAGGATGTTTGTATCGACGTCACTGGGGTCTCTCCGTTTACCAGTGCTAAGACACGCCACTTCATACCAGGTCATGCCATTTCTGCAGCAATTACTCGCAAGAACACTAAATACTTAGATGTTTGCACTTCTCTCGGATATGGGTTCGGTGTTTTGGCTTTCTTCACTTTTCGCGAGCTTAGTACGAATTTATTAACTTTCCTGAAGAGATTAAGGAATTGCATGGCAGGACATGATGCCAACTTTAAGATAGGCAATTCTCTTTTTCATAGGCTAGGAATCGTTATTCAAAAAGGTGTTGGTGCCCAACTTGTTGCTAGGCTACCCACCATCTCTTGTAATATTGTTTTTGATTAATAAATGCCTTAGTGGCTCCCTTTATAATAATAATAATAATAATAATAATAATAGAATAAGGGGTGTGTGGGACCGGCCATGGCTAGGGCATGGTCGGCCAGCTAGGGGCCCGGTCCCGTGAACATTTCCTAATTTTATATTATTTCCTTGATGTGAAGGAAATATCACGAAACTGAGGAATTTCATGGGATGAAGAAAATAACAATAAAATAACGAGGAACACAAGGTGTGGGACCGGCCACAACTAGGGAATGACCGTCCGGCTAGTGAACCCGGTCCCGTGACACTTTTCCTTATTTTATATAATTTTCTTTATACGAAGGAAACACCATGAAACTGGGGAGTTTCCTTAAAACGAAGGAGATTTGTTCAAAATGAAGGGATTTTCATGAGATCGGGGAAAAATAATAAAATATGATAAAATAAAGAATTAGGCGTGGGAGTGGCCACGACACGACTGGCCGGCCTGTGGGCCCAGTCCCCTGGCGCCTTAGCCAATATTTTTTATTATTATTATTATTCCTATTTTGCATAGGTTCATCGTTCCTTCGTATTTTGAATGCTCGTTCGTGCATTCAAGTGCTCGTTAGTGCATTATTGCTGAGTACACTTGCTCTATTTTGGTCGGGCCTTACTCGATAGCGACTCAGATGCCCGGTACGTTGAATATTTATTACTAACCCATGAAATTCTGCTGGGAATAGCCATGAATTGAAGTAATTGAAATATTATGAAAACGTAGAATATTTTCTAGTATTCAGTTAATAAATTTAATGACTAGAAATAATTAATTGATGGCTCTATACTAGCAGGCACGCTGTCTAGGAGCATTAATTATTTGAGGATTGGGCGATATGAGATAGTTGAAGCGTCATATTTATTTATTAGTATAGTCAGGGAAAACGTTGTTGCATCCTGAAGATGTTATTGCTCTATACTAGCAGGAAAGTTGTCTAGGAGCCGTCCAATCATTAAGATTCTATACACATGTCCTTTATATAGTCGGGGAAAATAGTGTTACGTCCTGAAGACGTTATCGCTCTATACTAGCAGACAAGCTGTCTAGGAGCCGTCCAATCGTTCGATTCTATATAAAAGTGATTACTGCAATTTCTCAGTATTCATGAAATGTGTCGTTGCCTCAGTTGAGAGACTGCATATTCATGTATGCTCTGGTAGACAGTATACTCAGTCAGAGGTTCTTGTGGCATGAGTTTTCATGCTTTCATGAGAGACATGAGCCTCAATATTCATCTGATTGCTGGATCAGGAATAGGTAAGATTATGGTTTTACGATTTTAGCCCTTGTCAAAAATCCACCATCAACATTAAGTCCCTTGCTTAGTGAGGGACAATCATGTTCCTCAGTCAGCACTAGATGGTGATTTTTCTAGTTATATACACAATAAGTAATTGAACTTGGTCGTAAGATAGAATGTTACCGGATTTTAGATTGTACGAGCGAGCCATGGCTTGAACTAAGATCCCAGTAGCATGATAGAGCATCGTCTGACGAGCATAAATTGGTGTAGCACCGCTAGTGATGGAACCTTGGTCGATTTAGGATTCACGGGTCCGGGCCCGAGAAAGGAAATCTGTTTCAGCGCGTCTTATTACTGATGTGTTTAACTCCAGACTTTTCGTAACAAATAATGGTAGCCTCTGATTATAGCCGCGTCTATGCTTCAATCTGGAAATACCAAACCAAACATGTGGGATTTTTGCAGATGTCCGTTCCAAGGTGAATCACCCTGAGATGAGGGAGTTGATTCGTGGTACGCCTCTTGATCAGCTGAGGAAGAAGAGGGGCGAAGATGAAAAGCTTAGAACCCGTTGATCATAGGGTTGAGTCGTATCCACTCGGTATGAAGGTTGATCATTTATCCAAAACCAATTTCCATGTTCAATGTAAGGAAAATGACCATTTGGATGTTGTCTATGATGATTCTGAATATCATCTCGAAGAGATTGCTGCAAAAACATCCATCTTCTTGCGTCTTCGAAACTTATGGAGCCATGGAGGGACGTGTAGTATCACAGTAGCAGACTGCCAGTCCCTAGTATTGATGGGATCTTCTCTTCGTTCGTTCTCTTTATTCTTTCTTATTTATAGAAAGATGGACATATCGAGGTTTAAAGACTTTGTGGAAATACCTAGGGGACGTCGCTCAACTGTGAGTGTTATGAATTTCCGTGTAGAAATTTTTGCTTGTATGTCATCCTCTCTGGAAGTTGCCGAAACTTCATACAATGTTTAAATTTGATGATTGACCCCAAATTTCGAAGCTAAGAGACCGAGGAATCATATGCAAAAATAATCCTTCGGCTTGGAGATGTCTATGGAGGTCAATGGCGCGTGCACATTCATAACTTGTAATCCCGAGAAAATTTTCAGATTTCATAAACCTGAGTGTGAAAGCCGTATATTTCTGCTCGTATGTCCGATTGATACGCCCTTTTAGTATATTGTATCAGATGCATAGATGAACATTTTTTATCAAGGAAGTATTGTCCCATTACTCACTCATTGGTACGTTTTTTTAAACCCATGGCCTGAAGTATGTTGTATCTCATTTATAGAGGTGATGATAACATCTTGTAGAAGACTTCGTCTTGTGCTTGTTCGACGTGCAAGATTTGAGGAGACTTTCATGTCTTCATATCTTGATACGAATTATTAGTGCTTAGAGAAGTGTGATCCATCGAGTAATCACTTCAGAGGATGGATAGTTGATGAAGCCGATCTTCAGGATGTTGCTCCTGAGATCGCTGTTAATGCTGAGATCACAATTGGAATTGCGTCAGATATCCTTGTTAGTGTTGAGACCGTGGAAGGAGTTTCTTTATAGATCCTTGTTGATGCTGAGACCATGGATTGTTGTGGATTTCACGGAATTGGAAGAAAGTGTCTGGGGCAGAGAAGTCAAAAGTTGTTAACGCTCCTTCCATCATGACTTTTCTTATCCGCGCAATTAGGATCACAAAACCAATGTTTGTTACTTCGTTTCATAATTTTGCTCCATCGAGTATTGACGGCCTTCAATTCCCTACTGCTGGACAAGCAGCTCCCATGAGAAAATTTCCATGAAAAAGGAGAGTACAGATGATGCTTGCTCGTCTTCAGAGGATGGCGAAGAAGAAGAGTCCCAGAATCCAGTACCAAATGACCGATGATCTTCTTAATGGCGATGCTGGCAACTCCTTGAATGCAGAAAATTCAGAACTCAAACTTTTAGCAAAAATACTGTAGAATCTTTGTTCAATGTCGGATTTTTGTGGTCCTCCCCTGTTTTCTTATGCCCAGGAAATTTCCTAGATTTAACACAGAATCTTTTTGGAGTTTAAGCATATTTAGGAGTCGAAATTGACGAAACAACAAACTTCCAGAAAGTTTTCAGAAAGTTTTAGTTTGCATGTAGTTGAGTGTTTCGGCCGCATCATTTTGCTCGCTTATCCAATTGATGTGCGTTTTAGATATGTTGTAGAGGACATCCATACGAAGAGAATAATATATTACTCAACCTTATATTCCTTACCAATTGCTCCCAGTTCATCGTCTTGTACATGGCAGTGTAAAATTGACTCAGACAGACTTGCTTGTAAAATGTCTTTCTTGTATCTTCACGTTATTTGCTTGTGTCTTGAAGGCATAATGAAGAACTTTGATGTTGTTATATCACTTACATCCTGAATTTATGATTGCCTTTGCTTTATATGCTTGGATCGCTCTATTCTCATGTAATCATCATATTAGGTGTCGAATGATAAAGTTGAGAATAACCGAGTTAATGGCGATGGTAAGAGCGGTATTGTGAATCAAATAATTGACGCAACCATTTCTGCACCTGAGGAGGTTGTTACTGAAACTATTAAAGAAACCGTCGTCATCTCTTCAGGGGTAGAAGAAAAACCATGCTAAGGATTGAAGAAACTGCTTCAATGGATAGAAAAAGCTGCTCCAATGGTTGAGACTCGTATAGCGGAGAACGAATAACCTAATGCAGGTATTTCCTTTGCTCCTTCATTCAGTGAGTTACTCTCGTATCATGAACTAGTTGGTGGATTCAGCGCACTTAATATGCCGGCTTGTACGAAAAGATATGCGAGCGGTACGGTCATATCATCGTTACCCAAGACTCCAAACGTGTTTACTTCTTCACAATGAAAGTAGAAGCTATCTTGCGTGTCATGGACGACATGCGAGATCTATAAGTACTGTTACTCAAGACATACCCTTTGATTAGGAGTGCAACTTGGAGAACACTTAGCTTCAATGTGAAGTGGCTTGGTCAGAGAATAAATATTATCAAGGATTCTTGTGAGAAGAAAATACCCTTTCCCAATGAAATTGTGATGGAGAAAGAGTCCGCAGTTGCTGGATTGACCAAGGAGCTGGAGTTGGAGAAAGAGTCCGCATTTGCTGGTCTTGAAGAATGCAGATGAGCAAAAATCTTACTTTGATGATTTCCTTTCATGAAATTTGTTAGACTTGACCGTCCATGCTCTGAATATCTTATGTTAGACTTGACCGTCCAGTAGGGTTCCACGTGAGCCTTCCAAGCTTGTGGAACATGTGGACACTCATGCAGAGGAGAATATCCGAGATGTTCTTCTTCGTGTTTAGACATCATTTCAGCAATGAGTGTCCAGTGAGATGCTCAATCTGAAGAGGTTCCAGATTCAACCATTTGGTAAAATATTGGTGTGGTGAAGCTATCCATTCATAACGCCTCACAATAGCAGAGTTGTTGGTAGGATTGAGTCCTCAGACTAGAAGAGCATGTTTGAAAACAGATGACATGGATGTATGAGGAGGAATGAGACTTTCCTGAGTGCGTAATCTCCTGCTAGCACATCCTCCTCGGGCTCTTGTTTAAACTCCATCAAAGTTTGGAATTGCTTTAAATGCTCTGTGGATGGAACATCCGTTGAATTTTCCGAATCAGAGCTTTCTCCGTCCGAGAGGGGTGTAGGCGCCTCAGTAGTCATCTTTTCAGCATGAATCCATGTTCGTACAAGAATCATAGCATATCCAGGATCTTCCAGATTATGTGAAACTTGGTTTTTGTCCAGGTTGAACTTATGTTCAGTTTGAGGGTGATGTATCCATAAGTATTTCCGAGCGTTCCTTCAAGGTCTCTGATTGAGATGGGATCATGAGTAGCTTCTTGTCAAGTGATGCATGCGGCTCTGAGGGTTTTCATGGAATAATGTTGATAGTGGTGCCAGCATCGATCAACGTTCTTCCGAATTCATTTCCTATGAGATAGACTGTGGTAAGCAGTCCCCAGTACTGCATCTCCTTGTCTATGTGTTGATGGTGGTTTTTAGCTTAGGGTTAAAATTATAAAACCTTGCATCTGATGTGACGTCACTCTGCGAGGAAACAAATCCGTGAGTGTCAACCTGTCCACTGATATATTTATTGAGCCGTTCAATATATTCACATGAAATTTATCCAGACTGGCGAATGTAGCAACAATCCCAGATGCTCTGTAAATTTCGGCGCCTTGCTCATATTACTTATTAATATAAGATTCACTGAGTACTTTTCCTGTGATATGTTCCCTGGAAGAACCCTTAATATCGGTATGACATGACGGATTTGTGTTCGCTCGCAGCAGAGTAGCACGGATATCCAAGTACCAAAGTTAAGGTCATTGCACGAAATACTCAGTCTGAAAGCAAACAGAGCCGTGGAGTAGGAGCAACAACGAGGAAAGCGTGCGTCACTTGGACACACCCCATGATACCCAACCGGCCCTTATTCCTCGTCGACCAATCAGGTTGCTTTAAACCTGCCACACTCCCAATGAGTTGTGGCTGGGCCCATACTTGCCGGCCCTATTTCCCATCGACCAATCAGGTCGCATTAAACCTGCCACGCGCACCAAAAGGTGGCCACGCCCGTGCTTGGCCTTCCCCTCCTTTTATATACCAATCAGGTTGCTTTAAACCTGCCACAACACTGAAAGAGCTGGAAATTGCGTCAAGTGGTCACCATGCCAAATCGGCTTCCCAAAGATTGTACAAACAACTGGGAACGTCTGGTAAACAGATTTTAGTATGATCTACATGCCAAAAGTTTCGTATGGATGTCTAGCATAACATACTAAAAATTTAAATCAATCGGAGCAACGAGCTAAAAGATACAACATAAAAGGCGATCTAGGTCATGGATGAAACTGACAGAATCCCTCCTGAATTCTTCCTAAGTTTTACTGTCGGGATGTTTTCACCTCCTAAACGAGCTCAAAACCTAGATATTACTTCTACGGAGATAGGAAATTCTTTTCCGATCAAAATAGAGAGACGGACCGTCGAAATCCGAGTTCGTATGAGAATTCTACAACGATTTTAGTGAGGGTCCCACATCTGAATTTTCTGATTACGAAATTTCATGAGTTAACACAAAACAAAAGGTAGTCATAATCAACGACTACCCTTCCTCATGAGATGCAATCTAAGCCATCCAAGTTTGCCACCGAACTGACAGACTTGTGGAAACTTTTAGGCAACCAGTAGCCATGGCTACGCCAGGCGCCACTCGCACCACTGCGCCATTGGCATCCACGAGCCATGCCGTCCATGCCCGCAAACCCTAATTTTAGCCATGACGCCAAATCCTTTGGCCATGCCGCCAAACCCTAATTTTTGTCCACGAAACCAAATCCTTTGGCCATGCCGCCAAACCCTAATTTTTGTCCACGAAACCAAATCCTTTGGCCATGCCGCCAAACCCTAATTTTGGCCACGACGCCAAATCCCAGTTTGGCCATGCCGCCAAACCTTAATTTTGGCTGCGACGCCAAAACCTAAATTTGATCATGCCACCATGTCACCGGCATGTGCCAATGGCACCACTTTTCTATTGACAGGCGCCAACATAAGGTAACCATAATCAATGCCTACCCTTCCTCCTGAGATGCAATCTCAGCCATCCAAGTTTTCCACCGAACGGATAGACTTGTGCAACTTTTAGGCGACCATCCGCCTAAATCCAGTGGCCATGGCTACGCTAGGCGCCACCTACACCACCGTGCCACTGGCATGCACGAGCCATGCCAGCCATGGTGCAACGCCGCTGACACGCACTAAAGGCACCACTGCACCATTAGCAGGCGCCGGCATAAGGTATCCATAATCAACGTCTACCCTTTCTCATGAGATGCAATCTCGGCCATCCAAGTTTTCCACCAAACTGAAAGACTTGTGGCAACTTTTAGGCGACCAGCCGCCTAAATCTAGTGCCGATTAGGACGCCAGGTGCCACTTGCACCACTGTTCCACTGGCATGCACGAGCCATGCTGCATCGCCGCTGGCATGCACCAAAGGTGCCATTATGCCATTATCAGGCGCCAACATAAGGTAGCCATAATCAACGGCTACTTTTCCTCATGAGATGCAATCTCAGCCATCCAAGTTCGCCACCGAGTTGGCAGGCTCGTGGAAAGTTTCAGGCGACTATCCAAGACAAGCTTAATAGCATCACGTGATATTTCTTATGACAGGCCTCTCGATTTTAACTTGCCACACGTAGAAAAATGCTACATGTTTCCCATGAAAACACTCGAGACATCAAACATGTCACAAACTGGGGGATGCACATCAGGGTATTGGTCTGGCGGTTTACAGCGTGCGGCGTGCAATACGCGCGTTACAAGAAAGTGTCATAAAGTGGGGCCGTTAGTAATAGCAAGGAGTAATGGAGTGAGCGGATCCACCTTCCTCATTATGGAAACATAAATCCCAACGTTACACGTTACTCTTCCACCTCTCAATCGTTTCCATTTCCTACGAGACCAGGGTACGTTTTATTGCGACTTGTATAAATAGGTCTCACCTATTTCCACCAGACAAAAAATTTTGGTCGGAGAACAACATAGTATCCAGAAATCTCCTGGTAGCTTTCCATTCTGCTATCCAGTTATACTTTCTGATACAAGTCATAAACAACCACACCTTCAGAATCAAATATTCTGGTCTCAACACTTTCTTCGCTTCCCTCCCTAAAACCAACCCTTCTCCTTCACTTTGTGACTGAAGCAAGCCTGGAACGACCATTTCTTGGTTTAGGCCAGGATTGTACATATTGATCCCTCGAATCAAAAGTACTCCCGTGCAGTGCATTGTTTAGGGTCTATACTCGTTTCTCATCCACACACACAAAATTACCAAAACTGGCAGAAGCAGTTTTCACCCACAAACACTATGGATGAAGGTTCAAGGAGTATTTCCGGGATGGACAGACGTCTGACACAATGTAATTCAGTGTTGTGAACATGCCTTTCCTTTGTGCCTTAGCCAGATAGAGAAAATTCACAGATATGTTAGATCAACGATTGAACTGCTTCTTTGACTGGTTGTTCAGAATGTAAAGGCTCTGACTGAGAGAGGATTTTTGTGTACTCCTTAAGTCCCCAGTTGAAGCTATTATGGATCATCCTTCTCTTTAAATATGTGCTTCAAAATATTGCAGTTACTTGTTGGATGATCGATGAACCTAAGAAGGAGACAGTACCAAGGATTCTCCATTTCTTCTTCAGTTGGCTCTCTCTTGATGAACGAAAATTTTGCACCACCCATACTTCCAGTGATTCGATCACTCCTTCATGAGAAGAGAGGATCTTGAGTCTGTCTGATCATTTTCCCGTTTGTTGATGCCGGGTCGAGGTTTGTACATTTCAGGATTGGTTATCTTTTCTTTGCGCCTTCATAGGAGCATGGGATATTGGAGAAGCGCTCTGATGCAGTGTCTCGGATTTCCTTTAATTCCTTTTTAGCAACAACGTTTGTTGAAGGCTATAGATTGTACTGATTGTTGACTAGGCGTCGTCTGCTTCGAGGTTCCTCGACCTTGCATACTTTGCTCTTTCCAGTAAAGCAGGTGCAGTGGTCGCTAATCGTTTGGCTGCTTCATGAATCTCTGAGAAATTCTGGAACCAGAGATTTTTCAGCAAGGCTCTGTAGACCGGGATCATTCCGTTGATGCACAAGTCTACCAGTTGTTGTTCAGTGACATTCAGGTCATGAAAATCCAAAGCTTGGACTTTGAACCTCTTCACATAATCGTTCGGATGTTCATTGCTCCTTTGAAACATCCTTCCAAGATCAGAGAGGGTGATTTCCTCTGAAACGAAGAAATATTTTCTGTAGAACGCGTTAATCATTTCTCCCCAACTTCCTAGTACGATGTTGTTGTACCAGGTATATGCTCTGCCTTTCAGAGACTTTGAAAATTCCTTCAGACGGACGACATGGTTGTGCTCATGTTCACCCAATGCCTTCAGAAACCGAGAAACATGTTCTCGAGCATTGCCTGTTCCATCATAAAGGGTGAATGTTGGAGAGGTATAACCTTTTGGCAGAGGAATCCTTTGTTTAGCAGCAAGGTATGGAGGTTGGTGACGGTGGACAGAGGACGTCTTATCATTCCAAGGTCCTCCAAGAGGCGTTCCAAGTCTTCACGAGTGATGAAACTAGACGGTTCTTTCACTGGTGGGTTGTCTGAAACCTTGTGAACTTCATCATCATCTGGTACATGGATTGGAGTGACTTCAGGATCAACGGCAGGAGATATTTCTTTAGCTTTTCCTTTTTCTTGAGTTTTCTCTGACATCTTGTCTGTAAGAGTCTTGAGATAATTGCATAACTCCTTCTGAGTGGTGTCCATATCGATCTGATTATTGCCAAGAGTCTTTTGCACCTTCATGAGATTACCTATGGTGGGCGGGTTGTTGATAGTGTCAGTAGCATTTATTGCAGCACTGACAGGGGTGATCATTGGAGCATCAACACTCGGAGGAGTAGTAGTAGCGTGTGGCGTGATGTTGCTGGCCGAAAGAGTGGTGTTAGCGGTACCACTAGAGCCTGCAACTTTGAGAGGAGTAGTACTTGTAGTAGTACCACTATAACTTGCAATGTTAGAGTTGGGTGTTTAACCCGGATTGGTAACTGAACCAGACCTAAGACTGACCATCTTTTGAAAGTTTGAGGTTGCAACCGAGATATTAATCTACCACTGTGGTCGCCAATCTTTAAATGGGGAAAACGATTTATTGTTTGTTAAGGAATTGAGGAGACGACTGGGCGGAGGAGATTCCTTGAACCGAGCAAACTGCTTAACCTCACATAAATGCACTGCAAGAAGGGAGTGCTTTAAGTTCGAGAGATCAATCTGTAGGACTCCGTCCTAAACCAAGACAATGTCCGTTCCAGAGTCAATTCGGTCACAAGAGAGGATGGGTCGATCTGTAGGAGAAAAGCTGAGAAATGTGTGAGATCAATGGTGATCGAAGATTGCAGGTGTGTTGTGTATTCTGTATGAAGAAATAAGATAAGTTCTGATTGGTTGAAGTTGCTCTGTTAAGAGTGATTTCTCAGACGTTGAGTTCTTAATCTCTTGTTGTCTGTTGATGAGAGATTATCTTATTTTTTTCAATAATGATTCAGAGACTTATTTATATTGCAAGAATTGTAGACACCTTGATCCCACGAAGTGTGACAGTTACTGGGGAAGTTAAAATCGTGTTAAAATCAATTTTTCATCGTGCGGAGACTTGGTTGATTTCATACCCACTACTTTGCTAACTCCTCTAACTGCTTGCACGACTTGCTCACATTCTCATCCTGTGTATGAACACAGGTTCCGTAGACCACCAGACCAAAACCCTAGTTGATATCCCCCATGTGACACGATTGATGTCTCGTGATTGTGGAGTCTGCAAGGCAGACATGTATTTAGTTAGTCAGATGTTGACTTTATGAGACGATGAGTCTTTGTATTGCTGAGTCGAACGTGATTTGTAAATGTTCTAGGACTCGTGAATTGAACGTGTCTGTTGAGACAGAGTTATAATTGTCGAATAAATTGTTGAAATTTAAGGTGAGAAAATGTTGCTCATTTGATGAATTGTTGAATATTGACAGTTGAACCAATATTCCTTAGTCTGAGCAAATATTGCTCATCTGAGCGAATGTTGCGCGTTTGATGAATTATTGGTAGCGGGACCAAATGAAATAATAATTTAAGATACTGACAACTGGGCCGAGTATAATAATTAAACTGTTTATCACGGGATCAACGTAAAATTATCAATGTTAGAACCTGCTGAAAATTATGAGCCTTGGATTCAAAACCCTAATTTTTATCAATTGCTGGTTAATTGATGATTTATTGAAAATCAACCACGGAGTGAAGGAGGGACCGGCTACATGGGATGATGGACTGGCCATGTAGCGCCCAGATGCTCGAGTGAGCAAATACCAAAGTCTCTTGGTGAAAGGATGATTAAATGCTGGTTTAATCATTTATTAAAATAATGCTCGTCTGAGCCTTAGGTGATAAAACCTAATTATGACGAGTGAGGGATCGACAAAGGGGTCATGGAACCAGCCTTGGTTGGTCGTGGGATCGAATGACGATCGTTTGATGAAATTCTAAGTTGTTTGGAAGAGTTTGAACCTAATATGAACAAATTAGGTCAAATTATGAAAATATGTGGGACCGGCTTCTTGCAAGATAAAGGGCCAACCTTGGTCGGTCAAGGTAATATGCCCATGTCACCAAAGCGCTCGTGTCTCAGTCCTGAGGATTTTGATATTTTCTGATGCGCGTTTGAGCAACATTTGAGAAAATATGAAGAAATCAAGGTTTTGTTGAAACTGATGAACTTCATAAGATGAAGGAAATAATAATAAAATAAGGAATCATAAAGTATGGGACCGGATATGTATAGGGCATGGACGGCCGGCCAATAAGCCCGGTCCCATGGCACTTTTCCTAATTTATACTCCCTCTGTCCTAGTTTACTTGCCAAAATTGAGTTTTTTTTAGCAAAAGTGTACCAAAAAATTACTATATTTTCCACTAAAATTTTCTAATTATTAAGAAAGAAATAAAAACTAGGATATAAAAACTAATATAGTAAACAAGTAACTTGGAAGATTGATGGCGTATGTGGAAGTAATTTGAATTTGTTTCAAATTTTTGCAAAATGATATTTTGGCAAGTAAACTAGGACGGAGGGAGTATTATTTTCATGATTTGAAGGAAATATCATGAAATCAAGGAGTTTGTTGAAACAAAGGAGTTTCCTTAAAGTGAAAGAGTTTCCATGAGATGAAGGAAACAATAATAATAATAATAATAATAATAATGGGCACTAGCTCAGCTGGTCATCCCCGTTCCCCAAAGGTGATGCGCTCCAGGAGGTCCCAGGTTCGAGTCTTCCATGGCGTAATATTTCAGGAATTATTATGGACGCTAGAGTTCGCTTGCCCCCCTTGTGACACAATCTCGCCTCCCAGTCCGCCGTTTCGGCTCCCCTTGGAAAGGTTACCCATGAGGCCCGCTGGTAGGCTAGCACAGCAACCTGTTAATTCATGTAGTAGTACGCCGTTGGAGCTTAGCTTGTTAGGCTTCCAACTAGTTATGTAATCATCGTTCTCTCATTAATAATAATAATAATAATAATAATAATAATAAAAATAATAATAATAATAAAATAAGGGGCGTGTGGGGCCGGCCATGGCTAGGGCATGGTCGGCCGTCAATGGGCCCGGTCACGTAAACCTTTCCTAATTTTATATTATTTCCTTGATGTGAATGAAATATCATGAAACTGAGGAATTTCATGGGACGAAAGAAATAATGAGGAACGCAAGGTGTGGGACCGGACACAACTAGGGCATGACCGGCCGGCTAGTGAACCCGGTCGCGTGACACTTTTTTTTATTTTATATTATTTCCTTGATACGAAGGAAACACCATGAAACTGGGGAGTTTCCTTAAAACGAATGAGATTTGTTCAAACTGAAGGGATTTTCATGAGATCGGGGAAAAATAATAAAATATGATAAAATAAATAATTAGGCGTGGCACTGGCCACGACACGACCGGCCGTCCGGTGGGCCCAGTCCCCTGGCGCCTTAGCCAATATTTTATTAATATTATTTTTCTTCCTATTTTGCATAGGTTCATCGTTCCTTCGTATTTTGAATGCTCGTTAGTGCATTATTGTTGAGTACACTTGCTCTATTTTGGTCGGAGCTTACTCGAGAGCGATTCAGATACTCGTACGTTGAATATTTATTACTAACCCATGGAATTCTGATGGGAATATCCATGAATTGAAGTAATGCAATATTATGTAAACGTAGAATATTTTCTAGTATTCAGTTAATGAATTTAATGACTAGAAATAAATAATTGATGGCTCTATACTAGCAAGCACGCTGTCTAGAAGCATTAATTATTTGAGAATTGGGCGATATGAGATAGTTGAAGCGTCATATTTATTTATTACGTATAGTCAGGGAAAACGTTGTTGCATCTTGAAGACGTTATTGCTCTATACTAGCAGGCAAGTTGTCTAGGAGTGATGAGTGCTAAAAAGTGCATATTTCTATATATTTTTCTTGGCATTTAACTCATCTTTTGTGCATTAATTCTACATTTTATCCCATATTCTGTGTTTTCGTTGTTTTCAAGAATAAATACTTTTCTTAATTAATTTTGCATTTTTAGGTACTAAATAAAGCCTGGTTATCTCACGGAGCGAAAAGAGCAAAAGAACCGGCAAAGACTCCCGCTAGGAGGAAGCGAAGAATGATGTTTGCAAGAGCCGGATCAATTAGAAGTGGGCTTGAAGAGGAAGAATTGTTCTTAAAGAAGATATGGGCTTGGCATACCCAAGTCCCAAAACCCTCACCCAAATCCATTTCCTATATCCATACCCGTTACCCTTTCTAGCCGTCAGATTGGATCATCTCAGCATCCTACGGTCGTAGCATCGCCGTACATCAAAGTCTGAAGCTCCTGTCTAACACTACAGCACCTAACTCCATCTGGAGCCGTCAGCTTCGTTGTATCACTTAATCCAACGTTCGCTCAGAGCTTGTTTACATCGTGCCGTTCGATTCAATTAGTAAGTGATTATCCAACGGATATCATCGCTGTGCATCAACTTCAGATGATTCCGCTCAACACCTTAGCCATCGAACCCATCGACCTAAACCAAACACACCCTTCTTCCCAAACATCGAGTTCTTCTCCTCCACTCCGTCTGCAGAGAAAACTCTGCCATCTCCATCACCACCATCTCTTCCATCACCATCTCGAACACCACCACTACCACCTTCCCCCGACAAACTCAGTATTCCATCACCACCCTTGTCTCTTCCTTTCTCGTTTGTAGCATCGAGTCCTGATGCTACAAACTCGACAGTGAGAGAAGCTAGGGTTCACAGAAGTCTAGGGCTAGGCCAACAGCGCAACAAGAGCTAGAGGAGGAGCAGTAGAACATCAACAGGGCATGGGTCGAGCAGAATTCACACATGGGTGAGAGAATTTGATTTTCCCCAAATTAATTTAGGGTTTTCAAAATTAGGGTTTTTAGAAATTAGGAATTTGATGTAAGCTATAAATAGAAACTGATGTAGGATGTTAAAACGGTTCTTGGGTCATCCGAGAAACCCCCTAATTGGGTTAATTTGATTTTTCAATCCAATGCATATCTTCTTCTTATCCACTGTTAATGTCTGTTGTGTTAGTGTTCAATGTTTTGTTAATGTTTAAGTTTCAAGTATGCTCTGTCATGTGTAGTTAACTTTCTTGTGCTATTTCATTATGTTCTAAATCACTGGTGCTAAGGTTGAGATGAAACCAATGCCACTGCTAGTTAGTTGAAATCATAGATATTGTTCTTGTTGTGCTAGAACTGTTTAGGATAAATTATCCTTCAGGATTGCTTACTCATCTAAGTGATTGATCTGCGGTTAGTTTGTTTTGTGAGAGGACAGCTAATACTAGGATTAGATAATTATCTTAGTGATACTAAACCATCCTCTTGAAACAACCCTTTGATGAGCAGCAGGCTTGAACCTTCACTGCCATCTAGATAGTCAGCAAGCCTAGAAGCTCACTGATATCTACACCAGGGACAAGAGTGATATTGAAACTGAGATTGCCTTAGCATAGGTTATTGGTGGATTCAAGACCTTAGTGTTTTACTTCTTTGTCACTGTTTTACTTAGAGAACTCACTGCTCATTGCTCACTGTTATTCATTGCCTTTGCTTCTTTGGCTCACTGCCACTGTCACTTACTTTCACTGCTTAGCTTAGAGAATTAGCTTAGGAAATCTTCAATCACACACCCAAGTCCCTGTGGAATGACCCTGTTCTTGCACACAAGCTACAACTGACCCTGTGCACTTGCAGGTATAACATGTAGGCTGCTTCATTGTCTTATTTTCTTACACTCTTAAAGGCCTACCAAGGAGCCATCCAATCATTAAGATTCTATACACATGTCTTTTATATAGTCAGGGAAAACATTGTTACGTCCTGGAGACGTTTCTCTCTATACTAGCAGGCAAGCTGTTTAGGAGCCGTCCAATCGTTCGATTCTATGTAAAAGTGATTACTGAAATTGCTTAGTATTCATGAAATGTGTCGTTGCCTCAGTTGAGAGACTGCATATTCATGTATGCTCTGGTAGACAGTATACTCAGTCAGAGGTTCTTGTGGCATGAGTTTTCATGCTCTCATGAGAGACATGAGCCTCAATATTCATCTGATTGCTGGATCAGGAATAGGTAAGATTATGGTTTTACGATTTTAGCCCTTGTCGAAAATCCACTATCAACAGCTAGACAACCCGATCAGGGTGGGACAGGATCAGAACAAAACGACAGTCAGTTTAGCAAAGTTAGCAGCCAATTCCATGGCTCTAGGAAACTTATTTGGTAAGGTCCAAACTTGTTGCAATTACTTCAAAACTTACATTCGGCATAAACAAATATCAATGTCAATATCATGTATGTCAATGACGGGATCCTGCAGGGTCCAAACAATGTCCTTCATCTGTTTTATTACATAAAAAGAAAGAAAAACCCCACCGTTGCACGGTCATCTATTCAACGTATTGGAGACCGGTAAGAACGTGGTAAAAACAATCAGTATTATCTTACTCCGCGGGTGCTGCCTCTGGCGAATGATACAATCAAGCTAACTTCTATTCTGGGATATCAACTGACTCGGAAAGAACATGGTCAGAGTGGAAAGTTGAAGCTAATCCAATGCCCAATGATGAGATCATTTCTGTACAGCTTAATGAAGTCCATGCACTGCCTAAATCTCGAAGCTCTGTTAGCTTCTATGCTCTGACATTTAACCAGACTTCCTATCATATGAAACTTCTAGCCCATCACACATACAAAAATATGGTCTTCTAAAGATATATAATCTGGAGCGGCGGCAAAGCCTACTTAGCAGACACATTGGTTCCTCATCGAAAATCAGCATTCACAACCAAGTTTTTCATGAAGAATATTTGCAGTTGACTGCACAATACAACTCCACCAAGAGGCAAAAAATAGGATCATGTATCAGGAACAAATGAAGAGGAAGCATTGTCCTTCAATAGCAGCCACCAACAACAATACCAACCAGCAACACCAATTAATAAGAATGACTAAAAACAAGACAGGAACTCCTCTTCATCCTAGTCTGTGTTGACCACCCTCGTACTTGAACTGATGTCACTCGTCTATGGGACGGGGAATTCCAGTTATCTCTTGTGTAAACCAATACTTTTTAACCTCTTTTTTGCGTGTGCTTTTGATACTAGGTTATCTGCATTATAGCTAGTCTTAACTATTAGGGTTCTATCGGTGTTTTTCATTCCAGAAATGTGGTATCAAGTGTCGTGACAAATGGATACCTTTATGGCTACATAAAATTTGTGTGACTATTAGACATGATTTACCATGGCCGAAACCTCTATAACCGTGTCTATATGATACTCATATTTTTTTATGTAGTCAAGAATTTTACCTATCACCGTGGCCATAAGATCCTTATAAACACACAATTTGATTTAAACGTGGCTAAAATTTAACTTAAAGTCACGTGAACTTTATTTTAGCCATGGCCTTTGTCATCAATCGGACACGCAAAATTCATTTTATATGGCCAATTCATGAGTTACAATTACCCTAGCGTCACACTAATTTTTCTTAACGATGGCCATCTCTATCATTCGGTCACACGGAAAATAATTGAACAATACATGACTTACAGTCACGTTCAATCTATATTACCATGACCATCCATATTTTCGAACACATGATAAATATTTTTACATGGCCAATTGATTAGTTATGGCTGCTACAAATTTGCAGCACCATGGATAAAAGCTATCGAAAGTCGCACCAAATGTTTTCAATGTGGTTGTTATTCACGTTTTGGACACAAGGAAAATATGATAAACCATGGCGCTGAACTTTATAAAATCACACATAATGTTTTCAGTTGTTCACGTTTCAGACATGGGAGATACAATTAACCATGGCGCTAAACTTTATAAAATCACACAAAACGTATTCAATATGGCAAATATTAGTTTTTAACCACTCAAAATATTGATAAACCATGACGCTAAAATATTGAAATTTTCATAGCTCGGTTTATTCTTTGGCCATGGTTTTGAATCTAAATGGTGGTTGTATCTTATACTCAACCACATGAATGCAGTATTGGCCACCTATACCGAGTCTTTAGGGACCTATTGGCCTCCTCTTTCTATCACGTGTAGCAAAACTCATCTTAATAACCATTCACAAAATTTAATCACACCAGGATTAAAATTGAACCAAAAATAAATTTTATTAATCATATGATAAACATCTCAATATCTGAACAGTTGGGCAATAACCTTAAGATAACAAAATTTGAAAGGGAAATTTAAATCTTAAACATCCGAACTCTTCAGTCCACAACTATTTCTCTTAGTTAATTAGGCTGCAGTCTTGAGTCTCTTGCTGGATCTCTGAGACTTCAGTTCCCCACTCTTCGTCGAAGGTTTCTTCTTCTTCTTTGTCTTCTTAGTCTTTGGGTCGGCATCATGTTCACCAGGGTCTGAAAGTGGTTGGTTCTGCAGCAAGCAAGTGGATGTATAAGGCAACAAACTATGCTAAGGTAATAACTCAAATGTTCTCCGTTAACTGCCTCAACAAACATAAAAAATATGTGCAACGGGGACAAAATATAGTTATCTCATATTTGCTTGTGTTAACGGCTACATTACTGAACATAGCATTCAGTTGAGTCAAGCATGTTCAGAGATGATGTCAAAGCTACACAAGCAAGCTTGTGCATGGTCGCACATATTTGTTATAACAGATGGACTAAATTAAGGAATATAGGAACTTACAGTAGAGCAAGAGATCACAAACTCTTTGGGCCAAGCTACAAAAGATTTTTCAGCATCCCTTACTGTTTTGAGATGAGAAGATTGGATTGGCAGAGAATGATTCGGAAATATCGCTTTATCAACCGACACTTTAACACAATCATCCTTGAGTGGATCTCCATGTACTAACTGATTTGGTTTTGATGGAAGAATGGTACCCAATGCAATGATGTTTCTCAGTGTCGCACTAGCCAGTTTGCACTTACCAATCTGCAAACATATATGCTATATTAACATCAACAGATTCAACTCTCAAAACGCTAAGGATTTAAACATCTACAAAAAGGACATATCGTTGACAACTCAGTTTGGTCTTTAGATTGAGATTCGTCCTGAGAGTTAAGGGACTGATGCTCAGAAGCAAGAGACGTTTGTTTGAATTTTCCAGTCTGCAAACAGATATGCTATATTAACATCAACATATTTAACTCTCAAAACACTATATATTTATTAACTACCGGCAAAAAAAAGAACACCATTTGGAGTTCATATTTGTCTTTCGATGTCGCCGACTGAGATGTACGTTGAGATTCAGGGGACTTGCTATTTGAATTTGATTACTGTCTTTCAATTGGAGAATTGCTTCTAACAGGGACCTCAGGCATAAGAGACTTCTCTATAATAGGAGATTTCTGTAGAGTGCAGTTGACAGGGTAAAGAAATATTAGATACTTCAATTTTATTAGGAAATACATACTTAATCAAAATTGCTTAGATGAATTTAAACATACCTAGTTAAAAATACTGATATAAACCAGCAACATAGAAATTCAGCACAAATCAAAACAAAACATACCTATAAGCAATATGGAATATGCTTACCCGTGCCTTTTTGTTGTTGGATTTTTTTTTCCAATACTCCTTGAGATTTGAGCTGAGACATTAAGCTGTTCATCATTTTTGCTTGTACATTCATTGCTTCCTTCAGTTCCTTCATTTCTTTATCCTTCCTATCTCTCTCCATTTGGTTCACACGTCTTTCATCATCCAGCTGTTTCTTCAGTTCAATGTGCTCCTTGGACGCTCCTTTCCGTGGCAGGTTCCAGTATGTTGTTGGAGTTACTCCCTTGCCTGCACATCTTACACGCCCACCATGTTCTTCCCCAAACACAAGTGTGACAGAATCTGTGCCTGGCTTTTTTGTTAAAGTTCATCTTCCAGCTGCTTATAAAACTCCTCCTGCACAAAAAATTTAGGGGATTAAAAGTGTTAATCAATTAAAACAAACTTAATTTGCACATTCACTCAAACACATAACAAATATCTAGGTAGTTTCAGTCGCATTACAAGTTGTGTTGCCTTTTCCCTAACACCATCATCATCATATTCTCCATTTTTGTTTTGATGTGCCTTCCTCCACAGTAAAGACCGTGAAGGATTTTCATCTTCACGAATCTTTTTTTCTTCAATCTAGTAATTATTAGATACACAAGCCAAATATTAGATAAACTCTTCATATCATTATTAGATGTACCCTCTAATTAAGCATACAAGCTATCAGGACATTGTCGTATGATAACAAACTGGAGTGCCGCATATCCTGCTCTTCCCAACCTATGGTCATATTTGTGGTGCTCACGCGCCTCAACTCCCCTAGTGGACAATTTCTGAACACATAGATTAAAAGAATTTCATTCATAAAAAATTTAGACTAATTAATGAAATTAATATTGATAATGATACTAAAGCGTGTAATATACAACCTTGCATTCAGCAGACAGCCTCAAGTCTACGAAGTTGTCCCATTGTTCTTGGTTCAGCAACAAACGATATTGTTCAGGAATAGTCATAAGTTTAGCAGGTTTACCCAAATTGGGCACTATAAACTTCACATACAGTTAGGGGTGTAAATTCGGGCAGGCCGGGCCGCCCGGCCCAAAAACTAAGACAGGTCGGGCAGGCCAGGCTTAATATTTATGAGCCCGTAAACAATTTCAGACCGGGCAAAAGTAGATAATTTGCTACCCAAAGACCGTCCAAAGCCCGCTTTTTATACGGGCAGGCCAGATCGGGCCGGACATGCCACAATTTTTTTTTCAGTTTAAATTTTCAAATGAACGATATTAAATTTATTTACTTTTAATACGATATCCTTTCCTTTCTAACATTGCATACCGTAAGTGATAGTATTATTTTATATTTAAATTACAATGACAAATTTTAAATTTTAGCCTATAATAATTAATTAATTAGAGTATAGTAAACTTTCTAATAAGAAAATATATTACCACTAATGTTTTGAAAAGGTTAATTATAAGTAAAAACAACTATATACTTTATTTTTCTTGACACAAAATTTACAATTATAAAATTGTAATGCTTAAGTCTTTTTAAGAGGATATTAAATGATTAATGGCACATAGAAGGCTTTCAGGCCGGGTACCAGGCCGGGTACCAGGCTGGGTATCAGGCCGAGTACCATAATTAATTGCAAACCCCGGGACCGCCCAATAAATTAAGCCAGGCCATGTCGGGTGTCCCATGACGGACCATAACAGGCTTTGGGCTACTTCGTTTACAGGCGGGCTCGGGCGGGTACAGGCAGGCTGAGTATTTTCGGGTATTACTTACACCCCTACATACAGTTTTCTTCTAAAATTGCGCAAATGTTCACCGAAGTATTTCATAATTCGATTTCTCCTAGTCTCCTCAATTTCATAAAACCGCTGCCAAAATATGAATTGGATGTTAATGGCGGTAACTCAGCAAAAATTAGTAACAAATATATATTAACATTAAATATAGAAATCAGTATACACATACCACTAGTTCGTCCCATAACTTATCCCTCAACTCTATCTTTACTTTCTTCCAATTCAAGTGCCTGAGACCTACGTCCCGACGTACTATTACACCCATGTAACTAGCAATTTCAGATTTGTACTTCCCCTTAAAATGACCCAATTTATCAAATTCTATCACACGTTTCTGGCCATTCCAATTTTTCCTTAGCTTCTTTAGCCTAGTTAAACCTCGGACATTCTTCTCTTTAGACTCTGCTTTACTCTTTGGTTCCCCTGTGTCTTTTTATAGATTAAAAACCCACAATAAGAGTAAACCTGGTGTAAGAGAAAACTCATTCTATCTAAGTCCAAAATAGAAATCAGGCTAGTATAACAGGTCTAACATTACCAAGATGCTCAGAACTTTCAGCAGATTCATCATCAGAACTGGATCTACTGCCATCAGAACTGGAGCTACCATCGTCGCTATCTTCGCCTTCATCCTCTGACTCTTCTCCATTCTGCAAGGCTCGAGCCTCCAAGACTGCAGTCTCATTGTCAGCATACTCATCATCATACTCTGGATCGCAACTCAAGTTCTTGTGTGTAGACATATCAGAAACTGCATATACATGAACATAATTAAGATGATTTACGAGTGATCCAAACATAGAACTCAAATATAATACCTAGGTGTTCAGCTATGTTACAGGATACCAATAACTTTGTAAAAGATCCTATACATTATGTTTTCCCTAATTCTGACTTTCATACAAGATAGTATACCTACATAACAGCAATACGAGAAACATAAACTAAGACAAATCTTCTATGATGCAGGCTAGTTACTTTCTGCATAAGTATTGTTCTGCTAAAGAAATATCGCCTACATAAGCTATTGCAGGTGGAAAATAAATATGTGCATACATATTTTGCACTACATCTACCTAATTTGTTGACTGACATTTGGTCTAACGACTCCAACCTATATCCATCTAAAGTCCAGATCCCAGGTCCCTCATCTGGTCTAATCTAAACACCTGCATCAGAATGTGGAGGCTTTTTGAGAATTTGCACAAGCTTTGTGTACTATATTTTTATAGGGAAGATCGCCAAAAAATCGCATGACAAATAAAGATTGGATATGACAAGAGAACGTATATGACAGGGAAAAGCTTTTGCAGTGAGCTCAATGTTTTTCCTAGGTGTCCAGCTATGTTACAGGATACTACTAACTTTGTACAAGATCTTATATATTAAGTGCTCCCTAATTCTGACTTCCATACAAGATAATATACGTACATAACAACAATACGAGAAACATAAACTAAGACAAACATTCTATCCTCAGCTTATCCACATGGAAATACTCACTCAATCCAAACGTATTATTCGGCTTCCCTTTCTTCGGCTTCAGCTGCGACAATTGCACCTGATATTAAGAGAGAAAATAATGAGCACATCTCAATGGAAATTTACACATTAGGACTAATAATTAAAATGCCAAGTGATACAAGAAAAAATACACAGGGAATTAAAAATGCCAAGTAACATCAGAATCAAATTGAACAAACATAACATCTAGGTCATTAGGGAATTAACCAGCCACAACAAAACCATGAAGAGTAAAACCCACAGTATCAAAAGAAAATATTCATAACCTGTAACTATTTTACCCAAGATATAAAAAAAACCGAGAATGTATTTAGAAAATTGTAATTCAGTAAAATCAAGTTTGAGAATTATACCTTTAAGAAAACCACAATCCAATTCAGATAAGTTCCCTGTCAACAGAAATTAAAACCAATTAGGGTTTAAACAAAAAATTCAAGGCTAAGGGTTCCCTTTCTAGTTGATGAGAAATCCAGAAGAAAACATACCTAAATAAGATGAAGATGAAATTCGATGCAATTTCTTTATCATTTTAGGGCTCTTTATATAGGCGGACAGATTCACAGCAAGCGGGAATAATCCCCGCCCAAAACGATTTTCTTTTGATTTCATCCCGCCAAATGAAATTGTTAAGGTTCAAATCGAGAAAAATATTGACCGAGATTATTCCCGCTAGATGTTCTTCTTCCATTCCTTGTCAAGATATCCTTGTTTACATCAGATTTTCATCCTACGACAATGCTGAAAAATTTCCAAAATTGCAGACCATATCTCCTCTAAATAACCCCTAATTTTCTGCCAAAATATTAGAATTTCCGAAAGAATTTTTTTTTACCGAAGATGAGGATAGAGATGGGATGAAGTGAGGAAGATACGGTAGATCTAGAACAGATTTGGAAGAAAACTTTCTTTTGACATCCGTGACATCAACGACACGCGTCTTTCCTTATTTTCTTTCTTTTTATATTTCTTTTAGTAAACGTACACGCCATAAGCCCACCAAGCACATACCTCTACTGAGACTCACACAATCTCGAATGTGACTTGGCATTAAACTATAGCTCTTTCCACTCCAAAGTTATCTTTTACTATTTTTAAACGGATTTGACTGGGTTGACTGGCACCAATAAAAAAAGAATGTAAAGTTTTTTTGGTAAAATTGTTTTTGTGAGTATAATAAAATAATATTGCCACACAAATTTAATTAAAATTAGAAATTAGAGTTATTGTATATGATACTCTGTGATCGATGGAATATTTCCTGGTCTCGCTCATAATCAAGTCGGTGGTTATTAGTTATATGGCATGCTGCAATTATTACGGTAGTTGTCCAGTTTCGCATAAAATTATGTTACTTGACTATAAATGTTACAGTGGAATTGCAGCGAGATGTTGTCGGTAGTCAAGACTCGACACTTCAATCCTTTCGAATTCATGCGGTTTGGGTAAAAATTTAGGTGCATAATCAAGACTTGACACTTCAACTGAAATTTTGATCGAGTTGGAAAGAATTCGAGGAAAACTGAAGAAACAGGAACTTCATCCTTTCGAAATCATGCGGATAGTTGCATAATCAAGACTCGACACTTAAACTGAAATTTTGATCGAGTTGGAAAGAATTCGAGGAAAATTGAAGAAAGTGGAACTTCATCCTTTAGAATTCACGCGGTTGCGTTAAAAATTTAGGTGCATAATCAGGACTCGACACTTCAACTGAAATTTTGATTGAGTTGGAAAGAATTCGAGGAAAATTGATAAAACTGGAACTTCAACCTTTCGAGTTCATGCGGTTTGGGTAAAAATGTAGTTGCATAATCAAGACTGGACGATTCAACTGAAATTTTGATTGAGTTGGAAAGAATTCGAGGAAAACTGAAGAAACTGGAACTTCATCCTTTCGAATTCATGCGGTTTGGGTAAAAATTTAGTTGCATAATCAAGACTCGACATCTCAACTGAAATTTTGATCGATTTGGAAAGAATTCGAGAAAAATTAAAGAAACTGGAACTTCATCCTTTCGAATTCATGCGATTTGGGTAAAAATTTAGTTGCATAATCAAGACTCGACATTTCAAATGAAATTTTGATCAAGTTGGAAAGAATTCGAGGAAAACTGAAGAAACTAGAACTTCATCCTTTCGAATTCACGCGGTTTGGGTAAAAATTTAGTTACATAATCAAGACTCGACATTTCAACTGAAATTTTGATCGAGTTGGAAGGAATTCGAGGAAAACTGAAGAAACCGGAACTTCATCTTTTCGAATTCACGTGGTTTGGGTAAAAATTTAGGTGCATAATCAAGACTCGACATTTCAACTGAAATTTTGATCGAGTTGGAAAAAATTCGAGGAAAATGGAACTTTATCCTTTCGAATTCACGCGGTTTGAGTACAAATTTAGGTGCATAATCAAGACTTGACACTTCAACTGAAATTTTGATCGAGTTGGAAAGAATTCGAGGAAAACTAAAGAAACGAGAAATTCATCCTTTCGAAATCATGTGGTTTGGGTAAAAATTTAGTTGCATAATCAAGACTCGACACTTAAACTGAAATTTTGATCGAGTTAGAAAGAATTTGAGGAAAGCTGAAGAAAGTGGAACTTCATCCTTTCGAATTCACGCGGTTTGGGTAAAAATTTAGGTGCATAATCAAGACTCGACACTTCAGTTGAAATTCTGATCGAGTTGGAAAGAATTCGAGGAAAACTGAAGAAACAGGAATATCATCCTTTCGTATTGAGATGATTTGCGTCAAAATTTAGTTACATAATTAAGACTCGACACTTCAATCAAAAATCTGATCGTGTTAGAACGAGTTCGAGGAAAACTAAAGAAACTGGAACATTATCCTTTCGTATTGAGACGATTTGCGTCATAATTTAGTTACATAATCAATACTGGACACTTCATTTGAAATTCCGATCGAGTTGGAACGAATTCGAGGAAAACTGAATAAATTGGAAGTTCATCCTTTCATATTCAAGCGATCGAGTTGGAACGAGCTCGAGTAAGGTAACTTCATCTTTTTGAATTGAGGCAATTTGTGTCAAAATTTAGTTACATGAATAAAAATTGACCCTTCAATTATAATAAATCAAAAACAATATAAATATTTTTTTATTAAAGTTCGATCAAGTTTTATCATAATGAAAAATTACACTCAAAAATCACTTGATCATAGTCATTATGGGTGATTATGCTTATTGTGTATGTATTTCCTTCTAGTTCAATCAAAATATCCACAATTTTACCAGAAGATCACTCGACCGTGCCCGTAATGACCATGTATCATCTAATTCAATTCAATTGTGCTCGTAATTCAATCGAAATCTTGAGCTTAACATTATATATATTCGTTATCGACCAGAAAAATTAAATATAAGATTTGAATTTATTTTCTTAATTAATATAATTTATTTTATTCTTTTACTTTTTTTTCCTTTTTAATAATGAAATTCTCCCTTTTCAAATGCACCTAGTTTGCTTTAAAAAAAAGGAAAAAAAATGCACCTAGCTGATACACCAGACACGTGCACTATCACACCAGTCCCCATTTATGTTTCCAAACACCAAACCAGAAACCCCTTAAATTACACGCAGGAAATTTCCTTCTCTCGGTCTAGATTTCTCACTTCTTTCTCGAATCACAGAGAATCGCCATTGCGAATCTTCATTATCGACTGTGTAAGAGTCATTTTTAATTTTTAAATTCAACAATATTTGAATCTAAAATCATTCTTATTAATGTAGAAGAAATTGTCAAAACTCAATTAGGTTCAACCACAATTGGGGAAAAGGGTAAATTTCTGCTTAGTTTTTGATTTACAACTTTGTATTCGATTTCTCCATTGGAAACGACAGATTAACTCAATTGTGTTTTCACATTCTCAGGTACTTTGTGAGTTGATTCTCAAAACGGTTGATTTTGGTGAACAATCTTTGGAAGAGCTTCATCCGAAAATGCTACTTCTGAATGAATCAAAGCTGAGAACATGATGTTGTCTACAAATCTGATAGAAGCTATATCTAGAAGGGGTCAAGAGGAAATAACAGTTACCCTTAAATGTAATATGTACACACACTGGTAGACACACCATAACTTTTTTTATTTTGTTCACATAACAAGACTAAACTCTATTCACACTTATCTTACTAAGGAGAACATTACAAATTAGAATATTCTAACACTCCCCCTTAATTTGTAATGGTCTTTGGTTTCTTGATCTTCCACCAAATCTGTTTATCCTTGGCTTCTCTTGCTCGCAGTGACTTCATAAACCAGAGTTGCAACCTAATACAGAAGACAAAGGAACGATACTTCCCGCAGCATGTTATACATTAACCACGGAAGAAAATGACATATTCTTGGAGACACTATCTGAGTTAAGAGTTCCATAAGGGTATTGTTCGAATTTTTCCACCCTTGTGAAAAAAAAAGAGCGTAAGCTGATCGTACTTAAATATCATGATTATCATATGCTTATGCAACAATTTTTTCCTGTGGCAATTCGATCAATTATGCCTACAACTGTGAGATATGCTATTATCAGGTTTTGTTTCTTCTTCAAATCAATATATGCCAAAGAAATCAACGTGGAAGAGCTAGATAAATTGCAAGAGGATCTCTGTGTGACGTTATGCTTACTAGATAAGTATTTTCTTCCATCCTTTTTCAACATCATGATTCATTTAACTGTACATCTTACCAGGGAAGTGAAATTATGTGGTCCGGTTTGCTTTCGATGGATGTATCCTTTCGAAGGGTGTACGAAGGTTATCAAGGGGCATGTGCGGAACAAGAATCAACCTTGTGGATGCATTGCCGAAGAGAATGTTGCAGAAGAGACGATTGAGATATATTTTGAGTACCATAGAAGCATCAGGACAATTGGTATTCCTTTGGATAGGCATAATACATCTCACCATGGTCAGGATTCTGAAGCTGTTATGGATGGAGAACCGCTATTAGATGGAGAGCCGTTTAAAGTTACCTGTGACCAGTTGAGACAAGCACATTTCTATGTAATGGAGAACACGCCTGAAATTGAGCCCTACATAGAGTAAGTATTAATTTGTTTATTTTCCTTCTTTTTTTTCCGAGAGTTCAAAATATAATAACATTGGTTTTGTACATACCATCCGACATAAGCTCTATTTGCAAACTAAATATTCTACTAAAAAGCGAGCATGGCAGGAGAGAGAGCACTTTAACTCGTTTGGCGATTGGTTAAGAAATGAGGTAATAGGTTATAGAAAAGGTGTCATGTTTGATGTGTTATATTCCTTTATAGTCAAGGTTCATCATGATAATGAATTTCAGGTTGAGAAACAGTTGGCAGTGGACATAAAAAGTATCTCAGAGAACTTAAGATGGATATCACACGGCCCGCACTACGAAGTAACGAAATACATCGTATATCGCATCAATGGATATCTATTCCGCACAAAATCTCGTGATGGTAAAATTCTCCAGAATAGTGGGGTTAGCGCTGCGGAAAATGACATGCACATATCTAGAGATGATGGCGTAACATATGGTAAATCGTCTTATTATGGTGTCTTGGAAGAGATATGGGAGTTAGATTACGGTGAAAGAAATGTTCATTTGTTCAAGTGCAATTGGGTTGACAATAAACGCGGGGTCAAAAGAGATAGTCTTGGCTACAATATTGTTGAGCTTACCATGTTGGGTCACAAAAATGATCCTTTTATTTTAGCCTCACAAGCTAGGCAGGTATTTTATGTCAAAGACCAGCTAAATAAGAAAAAGTCTATTGTTTTTGTGACACCTCCCAAAAATTATAGAGATGCGTATGATGATGATGGCAACGATGAGGAATTCAGTACAGTAGTTTTTTCTCGGAATGATAATGTCTTGTCGGCTGTAGATCCACAAGACTTGGGTAAAGAATCTCGAAATGATTACTTCCGAACTGACTGCCGGGGTTTACTTATACGCAAGCCAAAATGACACACTCCCGCTGGTACGTCGCTTTATTTCCTTTAATCTGTGGTTATTCAGTTAGTGACATGATTTTGATAGAACGGAAATGATGGTCCTTTTGTTTATTCCTGTTCCTTAGCATGCTCGAAAATGACATGATTTCATTCGTGTCTCATATGGAACTTCAATTGCAATTGCTACTCTTGTACTTGGAAACTTCCTACTCTGGTCACTCTTAAATAAAGATCCAAGAGAATGACAGTTGGTATATTTTTTGTCATGTTGCTTAAAATGTTGGTATTTATTTTTGTTATATAGTGAAACGTTTATATTTGCTTTGTTGTATGATCTCTTTGAGTCTGTGCATTTTGGTTGACATTTATGAAATTAGATATCTCAATTTCATGTTGTTGGTAGCTTAAGTTAGGTTCATTCTGAAAGTTCTGTCGACTTTGGTGTCTCAAATATCAATACATAATTACTAGTCTTTGGAACTTGGTTGTCAACTTTCCATTGAGTACTTTTGACCTGCTTAATGTAAAATTCCTGATTGTGGGCTATCTGCTTAATTTTTGTATTTTTGTTTTCTTGCCTCTTATTACTACTAGTTTTTTGTTTCCCGCACTACTGTATGTTTCCCGAGCTTAATCTTTGGACCGGTAAAATGTTAGCTACAAATCCACGTATATATGTGGAAGTTTAGTTCTTGTGATTCTTCGTACAAGTACAAATATACTCGTTTGGTTGTAATTTTATGGTAATTTTTTTTACTGTTTAAATTTTCTACTGTTTGAATTTCAGGATCAGCAATTACTGGTCCAATTGGGAAGGAATGTAGCCAGGGATTGCTAGTGCCGTAAATCTTGTTGTTTAGTTTCCTGAAAGTTAATTAGTCCATCTATTTGCATCGAAAATTTTGGTTTCTGTCTTTATTTTTGAGCAAAAAAGAATGACTGTTATAGGCTAGTGAAACATTGGACGAGCTGTGTAACTTTTGCTTGGTTAATTGATATTGTTGATGCCTAATCTTAACGAAAGATATTCAATGACTTTGAGTTACTCGTGTGCAATAAAAGATATTGACTTTGTTGAGTTACTATATGTGCAAAAGTTTTCATGTTTTGTCATATACATTTTATTTTTTCTCAAAAATATAAAATGCATTATCTGTATACATTTTTTTTCTTGTTCTAACTAATAAATTTCTTATGAAGAAAAATGTTACAGTCCGACATTTTATTGAATTTGTTTTGTGATGTTAAACAATATTCTATGATTACTCTACTCTCTCCAAAGCCAATAGATGACACTTTTTTTAATCAATAGTGCCAAACATTTGGTTTTATGATGAAGCAGCTGAATACAGAAATCTCCAACTATCTCTGGCCCGGCCAACATACAAAATAGAAGGCAAAAAAGATATAACACAAAATAAAACACTTGTTGCAGTTGATCGAGGAACTGATATTTTCATTCGGTTTCTCAGAGAAGGAAAAAAATGGATACACCGACCACGAAGTTGCTAAGGCCATGTGCACATAGTACACGGTGTTAACCAGTCACTACTAATGACCTTGATCGTACATAGCTAATTTTTATCGGATAGCAACTGCATATGATATATAAACACTCTGAATACGTAAACGTATTCGTGCTATATGATAATCCAAAAAAATTGAATTTCATGTAGTTATATGTCTATCTTTGGATATGTTGGACAACTGTGTCTATTTCTTTAAAATCCCAGTGGCTAATATATTTGATTTTGCCTCAGTGAATTAAAGTGTCTAATAAACCCTAGATTTTGGACATATAAAAGAATTAATATGGCCAAATAATTTTGTTTTCCGCCTCGGCTGAATAGGCGTGTCTGTTGCCACCCTACGCATTAGACACGCACACAATTGTTTAACGTGACCATATACCTATCTATGGTTACAGGTCATGGGTTTATACTTAAAACCATAGACAAATAGTATCATATGGCTACAGCAGAGTGATCAACGTGGCCACAACAACAATATATGCCTGTAGCCACGGAAAAATATTTTGGTGTGGCTAGGCTTTTGATCTGAAGATGTGGCCTATGTGACAGTTTATACTAGTGCTTGTAGTTTGCATATCCTTTAGTAATTTTTGGCGTGTATCTCGATCTCTCCGTTTCTACGTAGTGCTTTTGGCTTTCCTCTGTATGGTGGCTTTTGCAGCTTTGTAATATGCCTACTTCTTAATATAATTTTATTTACCGATAAAAAAAAATACAGAGTGCTTTTGGCTTGTACCTGTGTAACTAATTATAGCTACCTGTCTGTTTCTTAAGTAGGTTATGCGTGTCTTAATCTCTCTGTCATACACAGTGCTTTTGAGATATTTGTATTCTTGTATCTTATATAATTACTAAATCTGCTACTGTACTCTAATACCCATTCCCTTGTCTTGGTGTTCTCTAAACAGTTTGTGCCCTGTTTTTTATTGAGGTATTTTAGGTGTTTACTTGGTTATAATTTAACCCCTTTCTCTTACCTGGCCAGATTGGGGTATGCCCATTTTGTTCCCAACCATAATAGAGGTTAAGGAATGTCTAATATGTGTAAAGTTACCTAATTACCCTTCTCTTAATAATAACCAAAACCACCCCTTTTGGATTTTAGATCAAAACTTTATTAATTTCTTTCCTTCTCCTTCATCATCAATCTAATGATCAATTCCTTTCTCCTACTTTATATTTTATCATTTTCAAATGAAAAAATTTCATCGATTATGATTTTCTTTATTGTCGATTAATCCTTTTAAATTCATTATAGTATTTTGTTTTGTTATTTGAATGACAAATTAGATCAGAAAATTTGAAATTGTTGAATTTTAGTTACACAATCGGCATGGTATTTGTTTGTCGAGCATGCCGACTTTTCATATTTATTTTTAGTCGGCAAGCTTTAGGATGAACAACATGCCGACTTTTCATATATTATTCTTAGTCGGCAAGGTTATAAGATGAATAACATGCCGACTTTTCAAAGAGGTTTGTTTCTGAAAATAATATTTACAGGGTCGGCACGGTATTCATTCTTATACCGTGCCGACTAATTATGCATTTGTAACACCTTTCTCTGTATGTCAAAAATCCTATAGTCGGCACGGTATTTTTTGACGACCTTGCCGACTATAAGGTACCTGGCAAGGTAAAAAATCAATAAGATGCCGACTAGTGAAACATCTACAACAGTCTCATGTATGTCAAAAATAATAAAATCGGCATCTTCTTCATTCACCGACCTTGTCGGCCGAATATAGTCGGCATGTTACTCATCTGTAGACCTCTTCGGCCAGATATAGTCGGCATGTTCTTCATTCATCGACCCTGCCGACTTTTCATAGTTTCAGAACTGAAAGTGTTGATTTCTTCTTTAATTTTGAGTATGATTTCACACATCATCTTTGCAATCCCCTTTTTAGAAGTGTCTGGGTAGTATGTTTTCATTTTCGTTGCAAAAAAACTTCTCAAAACAAATTTTTTTCATCAAAAATCTTCCCACATGAGTTCAATCAAAAACAAAATTTGATAACTTAAATTCATAAGTTTTAATCTATTTAATTAATTCATGTAAACTCAATTAATTAACTTAATCAGAATTTTTAGTGTTAATTAAACAAGGGTGTATTAGCCATTTAGAAAATACATGGTTAAGGGGTGGCTTGGTTTTACTTCAAAATGACCAGATTTTATCTCATTAGGTATACCCCAATTAATTTGGGTATACCCCCAATCAATCCAGGTTCTCTTACACTCAAACCTGTTGTTTTTTGTGCTGGATTCTTTTATATTCTCCCCTAGCTTAATTCTTTGCAAATTTTTAGTTGTGATAATTGATTAATTTATGCATTGTTTCCTTAGTTCATCTGTTTGTGTTAGTTTATGATTCATCCACCCGACTGCTTCCCCTTCCCCTGTCTATACTCCTCAAAGTAAGGTTGATTCTCCTTTGTTGATGTGACACCAGTGAACATTATTTTCTGTTTTGTTGGCACTTACCACCAGTCTACTACTGCGTTGTAGACGTTTCTAAACTAATTGTTTCTGAATGCTTCTACTTTTGATATCTTATAGAATTTAAGGCTACCTGACTGCTTCTACTTTTGATATCTTATAGAGTCTAAGGCCATTTAATTAACCCAAATCTCACGCTCATCTATGTTTCCTAGCTGGAACATATTCTCGTGCCTATTCGCAAAACGGTTATACCTCTCCCGTCAATAAACCCTCACTCAAAGAACTTTAAATCTCAAAGCATCACTTAATGCGGATATACACTGATGGTATTTTTCAATGATGTTGTAGTAAGATGATTCGTTCACTCAGATTTGTTGAGAATTTGTTTTAAGATTTAATAAAAAAAATAAGGAAAAATATATATACGAAATTTTTCACAGGATGAAGAGAGACCGAGACTCGGGATTCCACTGGTTTTCATGTTCATGGGGTTCATAAATTAATCCTTGACATTTATAACTCAAAGCAAAAGAAACAATAACTCTATTCTTTGCCAAAGTAGATTTCGTAAAACATCAATTGTAAATTACAAGCATGGTGTATCTAAAGCATCTAAGACTAAGCATACACTATCTAATAAGATAACAAATGATGAATAGAAATCATAAATCATTTAAAATTTATGCAAAAAGTAAATAAGGAATTTATTAAATTACCCCAAGGATGAAATACAGCTTCCTCCGTCGTCCCAGTGGTGGGTTCTAGCTCCACATGGTGAAAACACACTCAAAAAGATAACTCATAGCTCAAATGGTGTTTTTATTGGAGAAATAAGATAAAAACAGAGATTTGCAATGGTCTGCGGGTGTTACAAATGTTGCAAAGAAGCTGTTACAAAATTATAGCACAAAACAGTCGCCGAAGCAACAGTCTTTTTCTGGAAGAAAACGAAACGGTTTTAAGACACTAGAAAATGACTGCTACTTGCAGTCTATTGTTCTTCGTGTTCTTCTCTAATGGCAGCAGCAACAACTCTCTGCAACTCTAATTTCTATACTCTGTTCTCACACCTAACTCTCCATCCTTCTATGACTCTCGAGAATCCTTTTTATACCCAACAACCTCATAAAATCTTGCTCAATCACTCCAAATATTCTCCCATTACTCGGCAGTAAACGATATATTTTTCTTTCCTTTTTTTTATCTCGATCACGTATCTGCAGCTGTCAATTACGTGAAAACTATCCATGTTTATCTTTGTCACGCTCCAACAAGTCGTTCAAGTCATTACACATCATCATAACACGTACAAATTCTTCCAGAACCCGTGGATATCTTCTCCCTGTACGTGTTTTCCCTGTGTTGCAACTCGTGGATTGCCTAGCCGATTTCTAGCTAATTCTGATCGAACCAAAAGCCCACAACGTGTTTGCTAGGCCATATCACAACTTCATATCAAAAATCAGCCATTGAATCTCCCTAGAACACGTTCAAAACTTCGATCAAAAATCTGTCAGTGAAGAAGGAAATTTTCACGCCAAAAATGAAATTTGAATTTTAGAAGAAGGACACCCCTTATCCAGTGGTCTCCCCTTATCCGTTGCTGGAGTCCGAATAACACATTCCCATGGGGTGCCTTTAGTAATTTTTCTGGGGTTTTTCCAACTTTTTTCTGGGGTGCCTTTAGTACTTTATCCTAGGGTGTAAAACACCACTTTTCGAGCCAATTTCGCCGCAAGAGCTTATTTCTCTATAAATACCTACAAAGACATAAAATAACAAAATAAATACAAAATCGAGCACTAACAATACGTACAAATGAGACATATTAGACACATAAATGTGTCTATCAACACCCCCAAACTTATTATTTGCTAGTCCTCGAGCAAAACTAATATGGAAAATAAAATCCTAACTCACTAGGTGTCCCTAGTGTACCCACAAAACCATTACTTCTAATTGGTCACAAGTATCCAAAGAGCTATGAGGACATACATATCCTCAACCTATCTGCAAATAACTAGAATGCTAGAGAAATTAAAGGTGTCAGCTCTGAAGATGACTGAAGAAAAGGGGAGACATATCCGCAACACTGCTAGATAAAGAGATATCCGCTACACAGCTAGATAAACATTGTAAGATGCGTCCGCTGATTTACAGATGGATAAGATTAGGAGAGAGATAAAGATGAGAAGGACATCTGCTACACAGCTGGACTAATTACGTGTGATGAGTTAAACCAGTGCTAGAAAGATCTTGTGCCAGATGGAAAGCGGACTAACAAAGCAACCAAAATGCATCTCTCTTCGACTCTCTCATAGTGCTCAGTAGAAACGTCTTCTTCGGCTTCAACTATTGATGATAAACTCTCGAACCTCGTAAAACCTTAACAATAAACTTTTCTCCTTAATTTCTTGCTTGAAACTTCTTTATAGATTTCTACTTCCCTATGGCCTTATTGAACAAAACTTAACGATGATTTATTTTATTTTTTTTCATTTTTCATTTTTTCATTTTTTCATTTTTTTTTATAGACAAAAATAACAAGACAAAAGTTTAAATGTCCATGAGAGAAGGACTTTAGAACTTGGATCTTCTCAACTTGTGATGTCTTGGTATCATGAACTTCAACAACTTATATCATTTGTTCTTATAACTTTTTGTAACTAAGTCTTCAACTTTGATTTTTGAAATATTCTTTTCTATTGTTACTTTTAAACCTTAAACGTCTTCAACTTTCTTCATATATTTTGATGTCGCTCCGCTTGTTGATGATGATAAGTGTCTACTGAGAGAGAGTCGTAATAATCCAGTAATTAAGACTACATTGTGAGGTTGCTTTTTCTTTCTGGCATTTCCTCGTTAGGTCCATCACGGTTACCCTCTAAAAGGAACAAGTTCTCTCCTGAATTTCAAGGATCTCAATGTTTTTTCTCTAATGTCTCAATAGGTTGTTATCTCTAGCATTCCAATTTCTATCTTTTCGGTGAGAAACAGTATGTAAACTTAGCTAACCCGGTACTATGTGACGCTAGAAGTTTCAAAAATGCGACTAAAATGTTTCTCCCATACCCCCAAACTTAAATCTAACATTGTCCTCAATGTTCTAAAGATAAAATTAAAACCATGAACAAGGAGAAACTGTTACCACTTGAATCAAAAGAGATAAGGAAGGATATTACCGTGTCGCAAGAATATTGGGTTACCTCCCAAGAAGTGCTAAGTTTAAAGTCTTCGGCCAGACATCGGAAGGAATTAGTCACCTCATAGAATCATATAGAAGTAGTCGGAATAATTGTGGGTCATCTGGATCAAAAAGTATTACCCACAAGAAGAGGAAACTGCAACAGACCAAAAAGATACCGAACATACCCTTGTTTAAGACAACTACATCTAGTTGTGGCTCAGGTTCAGGTTCTATAACTGGGTCTAGATAATAGGTTTTCCTCGGTTGGATTTCCTCAAAGTTAAGATCCGGTTCAGGTATTAGAGTCTGGAAAAACTCAACTAAGAACTTAGAAGCACATAACAACAACCTGAATAATTGGGGATCCTCTAAGTCAATTAGATTTGACTCACACAGCTGACCACAATGAAAGAGGTGGTCTTCCTTAAGAAAATGTGTCGACCCTAATATCCTAAAGTGATTAGGTTTAGTCTCAAAACTTAATAATCGACACATCTTAAAATCAAAATTTCCCACAATTAGAAGAAAAGTTTTTGGTGGGAAAACAAAGTCAATCTTGGTATCATAGCCTGGGTTAACCACATAGATCAGAGGATGGGTTTCTAACAACTGAGCTTCTTTCTGGACATCATTAGGTTCGGGAAAACGTGTATGAATATAATCTTGTAAGATGGTTGAGGCACAAATTTCAATTCCTACCGGAGGGTACTTTCGAAGAGTTAAAGCACACGGAGAATGATAATCACCCCCAAACTTAGAGTTTTCTGTGTCTCTAGAAAGACTAGTCACAACTTCCCTATTTTATAGGTCTTCAGATTCCTGGAAATGGTCAATAGATTCTTCTAAGTTGGGTTGATCCTCACTCATTTCTACGAGTTTATCATCTTCTAAGACTAGTGTTTCTAAATCGCTAGATTCTAAAACAGTATTCTCAGGGTAAACTCTTTCCTCTAAACCATCATCACAATCATATAAAGGATTATCAGAGAAAGTTTCATATAAAGGCTCATCAACTAAGGTTTTAATCATAGTTACCTCCTCCGATTCACTGATAGGCACATCAAATAATGGATTATCCAACATACTGCAGGCTAAAGGATCATGAACTACACCGTCTAAAACGGTGGTATATCTAGTCAAATCCACATCCTTTTGAATAGGTGAATAATTACTAAAATTATTTGGATTTGTATTAGAAACAACACTATCATTATAAATATATGTACACCGTTCATCATCCACCACGTGTACAGAAAGAGACACGTGGAAGGCATGCAAAACAAGATATCAAAACATGATAGAAAGCATCTCATCAAAAGATGCCACTGGTCAGCAGATCCGACGTCAGGGACAGAAAATCACAGAGGTATGATGGCTCAGAGGAGCACCAGATAATACCCCTTGGGTGTTATGACACCCAATCCCGAGGAAGATCCCAGATCAACGGCCGAGAGGGAGTTTGGCTGACACAGATGTGACCAGACAAAGAGACACTTGTCTGACACGAGCATGCATCCATCTACCCGCATTAAATACCAAAGAGATATACACGTGTCAATCAGCGCGTGGAAGAGGCGAGGATAATCCTTCGTATTCAAGCTCAGTCCGCGACATATGCCGAAGACCTCTGCGTAATGGGCACAAAGCACAAGAAGATAAGATTACAACGGCACCTCAGAAATGGGACCCACGTTCCAACCCTATAAATACCCCTCTCCACTAAGAGAGAAGGGGTGGACCAAGTAAGAGAAATTATAGGAGAATACCGAGAGAGAAATAGGAAGAGTAAGTAATCCCCCTACTTCCGCAGACCTATGTATACTCTAAAGTCATTCGACTATCTTTGTAACCATTCAATGCATAGTGAAACACCAACCCCGTGGATGTAGGCCTTAGTGCTGAACCACGTAAATCTGTCTTATTTACATTTCAGCACCTTACATTCAGCGTTAAGCTTCATATGCTTTACATTTATACTTGATTCTTGGTTTATTCCTTTATACGAACATTATTTATGATAATATTCGACTAGACAATGACAAGCCCGATGGCTTCGAGTCGATGAATCGATATAATCATCCCCATTACGCATACGACGTACAGTTATAGAATTAGGATGTATGCGAATATTGTTTGTGAACACGTGGATGGATTCGTGATTTATGTGTTCACAATCTGGCGCTAGAAACAGGGACTTTGTCTCGGTAAAAGATTTATCTTATCCTGTGCTTTCACCTTAAACGCGCATTATGGTTGTGCCCTATTCTGGGTTCAGCGTGCTTTCAAAACCTTTTATATTCTGGATTCAGCGTGCTTTCAAAACCTTTTTTATTCTGGGTTCAGCGTGCTTTCAAAACCCTTTTTATTCTGGGTTCATGGTCTTCATTTTCACAAACACCATTTCAAAGCAGACAAACCCACGACTACCTATCACAAATTTGCACAAGAGGAGTTTTCCTTTTAAAACTAAGACTTAATAATCCAGATTCATGAGTTCGCGCGACGGATCGGCCTTTTCAAGAGTTTTCTTTTTCAAAAGTAGTCTGAAAACAAGGTCCATGATTGTTTATTAGAGGATTTGTATTGCAAAAATTAGACTGGTGAAGTCTTTACATTTCTCTTTTTATTAAGGCCCTTAGGCAGCTCATTTCCTTCTATTCCAAATAATCTTGCGGAAATGAATGGCACTAACCCGATCCTCGTGGATATCTTTGGTTCTCTTTATTTATTCCCCTATGCAGAAAAAGATTAAAAATGGAAAAGATACTAGAGGCAGGAAAAACCAAAGCCTCATCAAAGGAGACACCGAGGATTACCCCGGTCATGACCCGAAGCAAGCAGAGAGGATACAAAGCTAAAACAGCTACTCAGAGGCAGGATATTGCGGAAATCACCTCACCTATGAACACTAACTCCATTGCAGCCGCGGCTCTCAAAGAAGCAGCCACGAAGACTGTTGCGGCCCTCCAGGTTGCAGAATCTAACAAGACTTTGGTTTCAAACCAAATCCATCAACAAAAAGAAGGGGTGGCAGAATCTATGACACATCAGCCCGCACATCCACCAGTCTTCATAATGCCGTCAACCAACGGACATAATCGAACCATACAAGTGGTTTTAGTACCGCAGGTGGAAGCTCAACCGAGGGGACCAAACTTGGAGATACCAACAATTGAAGTTGATCCTCGGCCACCCTTAATACACACAGTAGACGAAGGGGGAACTATGGCCGTAGGGGTACAAGCCGTAACTCCCAATCAGGGATCAAACCAGTCCCACCGACTGATGGTAGAGCTCGAAGAATTGAAAAAGAGCCAGCAGGTCTACGCATATGCCGTAGCTCTTCTGGCCAGGGAGAACCAAGACTTTAAAGATAGGATTTCCCAAAGCACGAAGACTAGCCAACAACTGGACGAAGCAAATTATAAAGCACCAGAGCCTAATCGAGACCGAAGAATCATCCTAGCAAACGCTGCCAGGGGAAGCAGTGCATCCGATCCGGAATATGCCGCCGAAAACTTAGACTATTATGACAGTGAAGTTCGAAGAAAGAAACGCTTAACTGAGCATGAGAACGTGGGATATTACCGCGCAATGGAGGAGTTGCGCGATGAGATGATGGCTGAGATCAGGTAGTTAAAAGCCAAACAAGGCGGAGGAAGGCTTGAAGAGGTGATGAAAGAAGCTAACTCCACGCCCCTAACTCATCGCCTGGAAAATACCCCCATTCCGTTAAAGTGCCATGTCCCAACTTTTGAATGTTATGACGGATCCAGTGATCCCGCGGCACATATCCGGTATTATAATCGTATCTTAGCCCGATGGAGTCAAAACGATGTCGTCCTCTGTAGATATTTCTCATCAAGTCTGAAGGGATCAGCTTTGTCTTGGTTTGACAGCCTGCCACCTGATTCCATCAACTCCTACGATCAACTCGCAGAGAAATTCTTGAGAACCTACATGTACAACAAAGCTGTCAACACCGGAACAGATAAACTTTTTTCTCTGACAATTGGTTACAAGGAGAACACGAGGGAATACACCAACAGATGGCACAAGATCTGCCAAGCCATAGGGAATGTGGATCCCGTAGTAAGTATCAACTGATACAAATGGGGATTAGACCGAATGAGTCCACTATTTGTTGAGATCCACGGAAGCGTACCTAAGACAGAAGGAGATCTTCGGATAATTATTGAGAAGTACGCTCGTCTTGAAGAAATCCAGCGTGAGAACCCGAGGACACAAACGCAGAGGTATCACCGTACCAATTCCGCAGAACAAACGAGCGGGGCCAAAAGAAATAGCTCAGTGGAACGGCCTCACGAAGATAGGAAGGAACGAAGAGATGAACGACGAAAATACGATCGAAAATTCGAAGATCAGGTTTGCACGAAGCTCAATACTAGCTACGCTCGGATCTTGCGAGAGATCAAATGAAGGGAAAATTTGGAGTGGCCGTGGTCTAAGGGAAAACATCCCCCAAGAACCGAGAAGTCTAAAGATTACTGTGAGTATCATTGCTTCAACGGACACCAGACCGAGAAATGCAAAAACCTCAAAATAATGATCCAAAAATTGATTGATGCTAGCGAACTCAAGCAATACATACGAAAGGAGGTCACCGAGGACAGATCTAAACGAACCAAGCAAGTCCAACTTCCAGAGGGAAACCGCACAATCAACACCATCTCGTGTTCCGAAGCCGCAGGGCCCTCACTTACAGCGCAGATAGGAAAGAGGTTACGGAAGCAATTCGAAGACCACTGCGAATTATATAAGATCGATGGCGTAGAGGTGGACGAGCACGAAGAGTGGATGGACGCACCTATCATCTTCGACACTGAAGATATCGAAGAAGATATGGAAGACCATAACGATCCCTTGGTCCTCACACTACCAGTGGCCGGATGTAACCTCAAAAAGATCCTCATCGACGGGGGGAGCTCAGTGAACGTTCTATTCTACGACGCCTTCAAACAGATGAAGCTCCATGATGAACAACTGATGACCTCTTATTACACCATCTACGGGTTCAACGGAGCGCCCACAAAGCCATTGGGAGACATCGTGTTGCAGGTGAACGCCGGGCCCATGAAAGTAGAAACACGATTCAGCGTGGTAGACGCCCCATCCCCCTATAACGCGATTATTGGACGAAAGTGGGTACACAAACTCAAGGGAGTGGAAGCAACTTACTACCAATATCTCAGGTTCCCTACACCCGAGGGAGTAATGGAAATCAAGGGAGATCGGGTCTCTGCAAAAGAGTGCCAGGCCACTCAGGATCGTATCAACAACGAACAGGAAGAGCAGCGAAAACCCCGAAGGATCAAAAATAAAGAAGTTGCGAAAGAAAAGGCCATAAACCCGTTCCTCAAGAAAACCCCAGGGAAGGGCTTGACAAAAGATGATAATGTCCTTAACACAGAGGCAGGTACTCCAACAGCCAACGAAGGACATAAACATACCAAATAGCAATTAAAGAACGTCCCAGTCCTCGGGGACCCGGAGCCGGTATTCACACCAGTGGAGCCCGTAAAAGAAATCAACATAGGAACGGAAGAAAACCCGAAGATGATCAAAGTAGGGACCATAATGGACGAAAAAAAGAAGATTCCTTAACTAAATTACTTAAAGAATACGCGGATGTATTCGCCTGGAAGTTAGGAGACATGCCGGGGAAGATTCAGGCCATAATGGAAATGCCATCTCCGAAGAATTTAAAAGAAGTGCAAAAGCTCAATGGGTCCTTAGCGGCCTTGGGCATATTTATTGCCCGTTCCTCGGACAAATGCAAACATTTTTTCAATATTCTCAAAAAAGGGAGTAAGTTTGAATGGACCGCAGAATGCGAAGAAGCCTTCCAAAGAATCAAGGAACACCTGGCTTCAATTCCAATCTTGCAGAAGCCTGATCCCGATGAGGTTTTGGCATCGTACATAGCAGCGACAGAAGACGCAGTTAGCGCAGTGTTGGTCAAAACCAATACGAAGATAGAACAACCTATCTATTATGTCAGTAAGACCCTCAATCCTGCGGAAAGGAATTACACAAAGATCGAACAACTCATCATGGCATTGGTATGGGCTACTCAAAAGCTGAGAACCTATTTCCTAACTCACTTCATCCGTGTCCCATGCAAAGCACCACTGGAAGCATTCCTCAAAAGCGCGGGAAAAATAGGTAGAATAGCCAAGTGGAACACCCACCTGGACCAATTCAACATCATTCATGAAATTCAACATTCCCAAAAATCCCAAGTTTTGGCGGATTTCTTAGCAGACCTCCCCCTGGACAACGACGAAGAGATTAGGGGAATACCAGAAGCCGACGAGGAAAGCAATGATCCAGTTGATGTCCTCGAAACCGCGAGTCAAAGACAATGGGAAGTCTTCGTTGATGGTTCCAAAAATAAGGAAGGGGCAGGAATATGCATTGTCATCACCACCCCAACTGGATAAATGATCGTACAGGAACTCAAGTTAGAATTCAAAGAGCATACTAATAACATCGTCGAATACGAGGCAGTCGTACATGCCCTCCACTTAATAATAGAGATGGGGGTAACTGATGTAAGACTGACAAGTGATTCGCAGCTTGTCATACGGAAAATAGGGCTCGAATACAATGTGTACGATGAGACCCTCTCAGCTTACATGGCCTTGGTCCAAACATTGGCATCACAAATTCCGAACATCAAGTTCCGGCACTTATGCAGAAGGGATCTCAAGCACGCGGATGCCCTAGCATATATATCATCCATGCTGAAGGACAAGAGTATCGAAGCTATCAAAATAACAAGGGTATACGAGCCTTCGATTGCATCACAATTTTCCTTGGCTACATATCAAGATACATGGGAACAAAATATCGAAGATCAGGTGGGAGAAGACATCCGTGGCGATTTTGACGAAGAAGATATCCTGTCAAGAGCAAATCAAGACGAAGATTTCACTAACGAAGATGATTGGAGAATGATGATCCATGCGTTTCTCAAGGATGGAACCTTACCCGCGGATCACAAACAAACCCGGAAAATACTCTCCAAAGTAGGAAGATATGATCTTCGGGATGGGATCCTGTACAAGAAATCTTTCCTCGGACCGTTACTACGTTGCTTATCCAGGAAAGAGGGGCATCGAATTCTAAACGACATCCATTATGGTGACGCAGGGAATCATAGCGGCATGAGATCACTAGCCGACAAAGCAAAAATGCAAGGATATTACTGGCCCACAATGATACAGGATGCTGCAAGAATGTCACGACGATGTGAAGAATGTCAGCGTGTCGCCAAAAAGATACACGCACCAGCAACAACGTTGAATTCTGTGGATAGTCTGTGGCCATTTGCAAAATGGGGCGTAGATATCGTTGGGCCTTTCATCGAAGGATCAGGGAAAAGACGATTTTTGATAGTAGCCACGGACTACTTCAGTAAATGGGTGGAAGCCAAAGCCTTAGCCAGGATCAGAGACGTGGACGTGTTTACTTTCATATTCCAAAACATTATTTGCAGGTTCGGCATACCAGCGGAAATCGTGTCCGATAATGGTAAACAATTACAGGGGAAAAACATAGACATGCTCTTCGACACTTTCAAGATAAGGAAAAACAAGTCCACCCCCATATACCCTCAAATCAACGGACAACCGGAAGCTATTAACAAGACCCTCGCCCTTATCCTCAAAAAGAAATTAGACGAACACAAGGGGAGATGGTGTGAACAGCTACACAATGTATTATGGGCATACAGGACAACACGAAGATCTGCCACTGGGGAGTCCCCATTTCTCCTCACTTATGGAGCTGAAGCAGTCATCCCAACAGAGATCCTCATGCCAACCACAAAGACCGAAGCATGGGAGAAAAATCTCACAACAGACATGATGTTAGAGAGACTGGACGACCTGGAAGGAAGGAGGGAAGCAACATTGCAAAAGATGGAAAATTATCAACGGAGACTAGCGAGAGAGTACAACAAAAAGGTTAAGCTTCGAAATTTTGTAGAAGGGAAGTATGTGCTAAGAACAATCCCGCAGTATCAACGAGATAAGAAATGGGGAAAGTTAGCACCTACATGGGGAGGACCTTTTATAATACACGACATTGCGGGAAACGGTTCCTACTATCTTCGCAATCTAAGAGGCGAGGTCCTCCGGCACCCTTGGAATGCTAAATGGCTCAAACCGTACTACCCATAGGAGCAACGCAACTTTGCATCTGCGTGGAGAATACCATAAGAAGAAGGCAGCGTAACCGCTTTACATGTTTCTATCTCTGGACGAGGAGTAGCAGGCCTCAACATATCAATCAAACGAACTTTTTGGGAAATCTTCAAGCAAACGAAATGGCCAAAAGGCCCGCTGGATGAACGCATGTACATTACATAATAAATTAACAATATTGGGGAAAGTAGTTAATCTACAATCTCTCAGGGCTCCCCTATCAGTGTCTATGAGTGTAAGACCAGGGGGAAGGCACCCAGCAGAAACAGATGCCCAACCAATTTTAAGGCAGCGGGTCGACGGAATGGTGCATGTAAATATTTTCAACTAAGCATTCCATATCCTAGAACGCTGCCTCGGCCCCCACCGTTTGGGAATCCTCTGGCCCAGGATTCGCCAGCGGGGTGACAGGTCTCAAGACGATCACGAAGGTATTTACTTTCGGTGTCACACCCAAACACTCTCAACTTTTTACAAAACAAGTTATTTCTAGTTTAACACTTCACAATACTTAAAATAAAAAGATGAATTGATAACGTAGGTATGCCAAAAGGATGATCCATTTCACAAAGAGTTGATTACAAGATTCAGCAAATAAGATAAAGCAGGAAACACATCAAAAAATGATTTGAAATTATATAATCAACAAGGATCAACTTTCTATGACTAATAAAAGAAATCTACTTGTACGATACATCTCCATCGACAGGGTTGTCTCTGCGAGATGAAGGTACGCTACCACCTGAAGAGGCCCAGAAGAACCAGGCAAGGGCGCGGGAAGGGGACGACGCGGATAATTCTTGACAAGACCATGTTCGACTTTAAGATCAAGTTCAATCTTATCTAGGACTTTGTTGGTCTCTTCAGCCAACTGACATCGAGCTTTATAAGTGATAACAGCGGTCCGCTGGTTGGCCTGAGACAGCAATGCAGATAGGCGTTCCGCCTCTTTGGAGGCAATCTCCGCTGCTTCCTCACGAGACGCGGCCAACCCTTTGAAATAGTTGGCTTGTCCTTCCTGCTGCACTAAGGCAGATTGAGTTTTTTAAGCTCATCATTTGCTGCGTGAAGCTGTCCCTCGAGTGCTGAAAACAAGAAATACCAAGGGGTTAAAACGAAGAAATAACAGAATCACACTCGATAAAACGAGGTTATACCTTCGACATTAGCCGAAGCCTCTTCATACTCATTGACAACTGCGTCCCGAGCCTCATCAAGAAAGTCATATTCGTGGATAGTTTCTTATAATCCGTTTGAAGGTTCGTAAGAGCAAATTGACTCGCGTCTAAGTCTACCTGCTTCATTGAATCCAAGTGACGAAGATGGTTGACTTCGTCATTCATCTCCCCCATCCTTTTATGGAGTCGATACACATTCACTTCAAGATCTCTTTCAGACTCCACTTGGCGAGCAACATCAGCTCGAGACGCTGCTAGGGCTTTACTAAGAGCACCAACCTCCCCTAGCATTATCTCTTTCTCGGAAAGACGCATACTATCCCTAACCCCGGGGCCTAAGAAAGAACGAGCCTGTTGTAACTCTCCTTCCAAAAAGCGCACTCTAGCCTCTAAGTCCGAAGCATGTTCTCGAGCATCACGCAGGTTGTCACGCGTCCATAGCAGCGTACCATTAAACAACAACGGTCATGATTGTACTTATTTTGCATATCAACCATCAGTGTTCGCTTTTCACGCCACTCAGCTGTTAAGGCGTTGTGCTCATCAGCACGAGCATTCCACTTTACGGCTTCGCTTTTCAACTTACCCACCAACTCTGCAATACGGGATTTCTGTCGTTCCCTTTCTTTCCGAAGCCATATCAGCTCGGGGACTCCACCCACTGAAGATAGGGTGGGGAGACTCAGACAGAACACCAAAATACAAATAGGGAATCACGAGGAGTGAAAGACCTAAAATACGAACCTGTGAGGACGAGACATTTCTACGAGTCTGCTCCAATTCGTTGCGGACTATAGCAAGTTTGAACGAGACTCTCCTCAGCGTTACCCAGTGTCTTTTTCCTTCAGACGGCCCCTCAGTTCACTTATTTCCATTCAGCCGCAGATAGTTCTCTTCTCTATGACGAAGCTTGGCCTCCAACTTTAAAGACTTTGCTTTAAAGAATTGGTATAGAACATGGTTACAATGTTCGCTCCTCATCATCTATGTCACAAACAACAAACATTATTATACCAAGGGATCGGATATCACGAATACAATTTTATAAAAGAGTACAAGGATTTACCTCTAAGACACGCTGCTGGGGAAAACCGTATTGGTACCCATCAGCTATGGCCATCATATCAGCAACAGAGGAGGGAGGGTCAACCACTAGGTTAGCTTCGAAGCTCTCAGATTCTTCTCCCACATCTCAGCAACGCGGGCTTCAGAAGACAATTGCATCATCGACGAGTATAAGCGTCGGAATTCTTCTCACCAGGACCACTGGGGCAGGGTTAGGGACGAACATCAGGTTCTTCTTCTTAAGCCAAGCCAAAATGGCATCTTCACCTTCAGGCATTAGCGAGTAAGGGAAATCCTCTGAAGGAGACTCAACCGCAGACTTCCCCTTGGCGGTTATCTCCTCACCCGCGCAAGTCTCGACATTACCACCCTCAGCATGACCACCGCGTTTCTCCTGCTGATCAGTGGTACCTTCTTTGCCAATTCCCAAGCACATCCCAATCATCATTTGGGGAAAGCAATGAGAAGTCTTCGGCAAGACCCATGGCAGCATTCACATCAAAGGATTCCCCCGCGGAATATATCCTACCGAAAGAAAATTCAGGGGAAATAACGGGCAGAGTACCCACACCAACAATATCATCGCCAACAGGGGCAGATCCACCCCGCCAGTACCACCAACGGTAATATTACCCTCAGCCTCACCATCACCACCCGCGCAATTCTTCTTCACCATCACCCCCCGGACAACTTCTTCTTCACCATTACCACCTTCGTCATCAGGGTGAGAAGTGTCGGTACGCTCTTCTCCATGGACATTTCTTCATCCTCACCATACCCTTCGTTTACGGGACTCGTAACCTCCTATAAACCTCAGCCTCAACGGTAACCGCAGTAGAAGATTGTTTGGGTCCAAGTTTCTTCTTCTTCGACACCTACAAACCAGTATACATCCCACAAAGGCTCATTTTTTCCCTCACTTCAAAAAAAAATTATTTCAAGCAAGGAAAAAGGGGCAAATAGAATAGAGAATATAAGAAGAAACTATACCTTGGCAGCAGCAGCACTCTTCGTTGGATGGGTAGCACCAGAACCCTCCTCCTCATCTCCATCAACGACATCAAGAGCATAAGGAAAATTCATGCCCGCGAAATTCGGACGCCAAGGACAGAAATCTCCATAACGAGCAGGAGGAGTTTCACGAGGCTTGCTATTTTCAGAAGGACGCCAACCGCGTGGACCCGGAATCCATCATAAGCCCAAGGACCAACTACCTCAATAACAGTAGCATGCCATTCATAATCATGGTCACGCTTAATCCTTTCACGAGCAGGAAAGAGTTTCCGTTTAGCAGATCCCTCAGTACCAGGAACATACTTCAGCTTGGCATCACTCACCTCACTCAAAAGACGAATTTCACCACGGGGAGCAGCAATATTACGAAGACTAACACTCCACGGCTTACGGTTTCTGCTGTTGACATAATCCCCAAAAGAACTGTTAAAATTCTGAGGAGTGTACCACTCTCTCTCAGCAGGATTTGGAACATAGCAGGTCATCATAGTCTCTCCCTTGCTTCGCAGGTAACATTCCTTCAGTGAACGAAGATAATTCCCAGATAGTTGTGACACGGAACGATTATGAGTGTTCGTGGAAGAGCCTTCGCGACTAGCCAACACGTCATAATAAAAGGAGTCACCCGACTTATATAGGGGCAACATGAGACCCGCCTCGAAGGCTCCAACCGTAGTCAACAGATGAAACTCGTCAAACTGATACTTAGCAAGGAGCTCGTAAGTGATATCATCGTCAGGGGCATAGAAGCGAACCTCAAAAGCTTGAAGTTCATGTTTTTCCTTGAACATCTCAAGATCAATATGCTTGAAAGTGACCTTCTTCTTACCAACTGAAATGCTGCGTATCACGGGGACAGTTTCTTCTTCGTCTGCGGAATCAGAAGTAGGACTCAATTCCGAAGCTTTCCTTTTAGAAGGAAGATTTTTAGACGGATCATCTCTCGACATAGTACCCTTGGAGTACTTCCCTTTGAAAGAAACCGCGGGAGGAGGCGGCAAAGATTTCTGCGGAGGCACTGAAGGAGGAGCCATTGAACGAAGGGGCGGACATCCACTATTTCAGTACGAGGAGGAGGAGCCCGCGTACTCCTAGAGTCATCACGAGGAGGAGCCTGCGTACTCCTAGAATCTTCACGAGGACGAGAAGGGGCGCGGTTAACAGCATACCTAGATCCAGAAGGACCCTTCGGCATCCCCTTTCTTAGTAGGCACAACCTTCGCACCGGAGGAAGATGAAACCCTATGACCCCGAGGATCCGATTGCGAAGACTTGTAAGGACCTTCCCCAAGTGGAGATCTGTCAGAATCTCGACGCGGAGGGGATCTTGGCGGACTAGACGGCGGGGTTTGGTAAGGAGCCCGCGGACGATCAGACATATCTACAAGGAAACACAAAAACAGTTTAGAGAAGAATACGAGGAGATCACTAAAGATCAAAAAACCCATAATTGATGGTTCATCCGGATAAACATTAAAAACCCTAAGAACTAAAAAAAACTCCAGGGATACAGACTCACAGACGTTGTAACAAAGAACAGGGGCAAGCATATATGCTTCGACATGTATGATCTTCACAAAACCAAGAATACAGCAGCAGGAGACAAACGGGTAGATACATAGATAAATCAATGATGAACAGCTAATGAAAAACCCCATACCTGTATAGAAGAGGACGACAAGCACCAACCACAGTCGAAGAAAGGAGGATCGGAGATATCAAAATAAGAATAGTTATCTCAAAACAATGCAGAGAAACAGAAAAACAGAGAAAAAATTGAATGTTGTTATCTTCCTCACAAGAATGATGATAATAAATGACTAAAGAACAAGAATAGAAAACAAGAAGAGAATGAACACTGACAAGAAGAGGATAAAAGTTTTTTTTCACATTCTCTTTCCTATTTATGAAGCTAGAGAAGACAATAACTGCTCCTCGTACCAAGGAGCAGTTACGGGGAAAGTTAATGCAAAGTGGGAAACGTGTAGGACTACCTTTCTTCTTCAAAATTGCAAAATACGCCCAAGTTAGAAGAAGAGGGGCAAATTGTATGTACACCTTTCATCATCCACCACGTGTACAGAAAGAGACACGTGGAAGGCATGCAAAACAAGATATCAAAACATGATAGCAAGCATCTCATCAGAAGATGCCACCGGTCAGCAGATCTGACGGTCAGGGACAGAGGATCACAGAGGTATGATGGCTCAGAGGAGCACCAGATAATACCCCTTGGGTGTTATCACACCCAATCCCGAGGAAGATCCCAGATCAACGGCGACGAGAGGAAGTTTGGCTGACACAGATGTGACCAGACAAAGAGACACTTGTCTGACACGAGCAGACATCCATCTACCCGCATTAAATACCAAAGAGATATACACGTGTCAATCAGCTCGTGGAAGAGGCGAGGATAATCCTTCGTATTCAAGCTCAGGCCGCGGCATATGCCGAAGACCTCTGCGTAATGGGCACAAAGCACAAGAAGATAAGATTACAACGGCACCTCAGAAATGGGACCCACGTTCCAACCCTATAAATACCCCTCTCCACTAAGAGAGAAGGGGTCGACCAATTGAGAGCAATTATAGGAGAATATAGAGAGAGAAATAGGAAGAGTAAGTAATCCCCCTACTTCCGCAGACCTATGTATATTCTAAAGTCATTCGACTATCTTTGTAACCATTCAGTGCGTAGTGAAACACCAACCCCGTGGATGTAGGCCTTAGTGCTGAACCACGTAAATCTTTCTTATTTATATTTCAGCACCTTACATTCAGCGTTAAACTTCATATGCTTTACATTTATACTTGATTCTTGGTTTATTCCTTTATACGAACATTATTTATGATAATATTCGACTAGACAATGACAAGCCCGAGGGCTTCGATTCGATGAATCGATATAATCATCCCCGTTACGCATACGACGTACAGTTCTAGAATTAGGATGTATGCGAATACTGTTTGTGAACACGTGGATGGCTTCGTGATTTATGTATTCACAATAAAGCTCAATCGGAGTAACAAATTCCTGATCACTGTGCCTACATATTTCATGTTCTTAATCATAATCATCACTATAATAACATGAAAATGATCGAACCTTATCAAAACAAGTAGTGTTACCAATTCTAACCTCGTCATCTTGATTATGTGAATAAAAACTATCCTTATTTTCGAGGGTGGTATTGGAAAAACTACACTGGAAATTAAGACTATCCTGAGCAAGTTTTTCCACAATCCTATTTGTATTCTCAGTAAATTGCTTGAGGGTCTCTTCTATAGATATCTTAGTTGACCGCTCTACGGACTCTTCTGGGAGAAGAATATTATAAGTATCTTTCATAAATAACTTCCGTGCTGACTCATTGAAACTCTTGAGAGACTCTTCTAGAGAAATAGAAGGATTTTTTTGCTCGTATGACCTATGGGTATGTGGATAGTAATTGGGATCAAAATGGTATGGACCATAACCTTCAAAGGTTTCGCGTTCCCAATCACTATTCACACTATGGTCATAAAAAGGATAATGTCTAAGCTGCTCAGTCGGATACTCATTGTATTGGCTATTATAATACCAGTTCGACATCCTAACTGCAAGGGAATTCTAAACAAACACAAAGAAGGCTGCTCACTCAGATTTGTTGAGAATTTGTTTTAAGATTTAATAAAGAAAATAAGGAAGAATATATATACGAAATTTGTCACAGGATGAAGAGAGACCGGGACTCGGGATTCCACTGGTTTTCATGTTCATGGGGTTCATAAATTAATCCTTGACATTTATAACTCAAAGCAAAAGAAACAATAACTCTATTCTTTTCCAAAGTAGATTTCGTAAAACATCAATTGTAAATTACAAGCATGGTGTATCTAAAGCATCTAAGACTAAGCATACACTATCTAACAAGATAACAAATGATGAATAGAAATCATAAATCATTTAAAATTTATGCAAAAAGTAAATAAGGAATTTATTAAATTACCCCAAGGATGAAATACATCTTCCTCCGTCGTCCCAGTGATGGGTTCTAGCTCCACATGGTGAAAACACACTCAAAAAGATAACTCATAGCTCAAATGGTGTTTTTATTGGAGAAATAAGATAAAACAGAGATTTGCAATGGTCTACAGGTGTTACAAATGTTGCAAAGAAGTTGTTACAAAATTATAGCACAAAACAGTCGCAGAAGCAACAGTCTTTTTCTGGAAGAAAACGAAACGGTTTTAAGACACTAGAAAACGACTGCTACTTGCAGTCTATTGTTCTTCGTGTTATTCTCTAATGGCAACAGCAACAACTCTCTGCAACTCTAATTTCTATACTCTATTCTCACCCCTAACTCTCCATCCTTCTATGACTCTCGAGAATCCTTTTTATACCCAACAACCTCATAAAATCTTGCTCAGTCACTCCAAATATTCTCCCATTACTCGGCAGTAAACGATATATTTTTCTTTCCTTTTTTTATCTCGATCACGTATATGCAGCTGTCAATTATGTGAAAACTATCCTTGTTTATCTTTGTCACGCTCCAACAAGTCGTTCAAGTCATTACACATCATCAGAACACGTACAAATTCTTCCAGAACCCGTGGATATCTTCTCCCTGTACGTGTTTTCCCTGTTTGCAACTCGTGGATTTCCTAGCCGATTCTAGCTAACTCTGACCGAACCAAAAGCCCACAACGTGTTTGCTAGGCCATATCACAACTTCCTACCAAAAATCAGCCATTGAATCTCCCTAGAACACGTTCAAAACTTCGATCAAAAATCTGCCAGTGAAGAAGGAAATTTTCCCGCCAAAAATGAAATTTGAATTTTAGAAGAAGGACACCCCTTATCCAGTGGTCGCCCCTTATCCGTTGTTGGAGTCTGAATAACACATTCCCATGGGGTGCCTTTAGTAAATTTTCTGGGATTTTTCCAACTTTTTTATGGGGTGCCTTTAGTACTTTATCCTAGGGTGTAAAACACCACTTTTCGAGCCAATTTCGACGCAAGAGCTTATTTCTCTATCAACACCCCCAAACTTATTATTTGCTAGTCCTCGAGCAAAACTAATATGGAAAATAAAATCCTAACTCACTAGGTGTCCCTAGTGTACCCACAAAACCATTACTTCTAATTGGTCACAAGTATCCAAAGAGCTATGAGGACATACATATTCTCAACCTATCTCCAAATAACTAGAATGCTAGAGAAATTAAAGGTGTCAGCTCTGAAGACGACTGAAGAAAAGGGGAGACACATCCGCAACACTGCTAGATAAAGAGATATCCGCTACACAGCTAGATAAACATTGAAGATGAGTCCGCTGATTTACAGCTGGATAAGATTAGGAGAGAGATAAAGATGAGAAGGACATCTGTTACACAGCTGGACTAATTACGTGTGATGAGTTAAACCAGTGCTAGAAAGATCTTGTGCCAGTAAAGCGGACTAACAAAGCAACCAAAATGCATCTCTCTTCGACTCTCTCATAGTGCTCAGTAGAAACGTCTTCTTCGGCTTCAACTTTTGATGATAAACTCTCGAACCTCGTAGAACCTTAATAATAAACTTTTCTCCTTAATTTCTTGCTTGAAACTTCTTTATAGATTTCTACTTCCCTGTGGCCTTATTGAACAAAACTTAACGATGATTTATTTTTATTTTTTTCATTTTTCATTTTTCATTTTTTTATAGACAAAAATAACAAGACAAAAATTTAAATGGCCATGAGAGAAGGACTTTAGAACTTGGATCTTCGCAACTTGTGATGTCTTGGTATCATGAACTTCAACAACTTATATCATTTGTTCTTATAAATTTTTGTAACTAAGTCTTCAACTTTGATTTTTGAAATATTCTTTTCTATTGTTACTTTTAAACCTTAAACGTCTTCAACTTTCTTCATATATTTTGATGTCGCTCCGCTTGTTGATGATGATAAGTTTCTACTGAGAGAGAGTCGTAATAATCCAGTAACTAAGACTATATTATGAGGTTGCTTTGTCTTTCTGGCATTTCCTCCTGACCTACTCGCCTTTCCATCATGGATGGTTAGGTCCATCACGGTTACCCTCTAAAAGGAACAAGTTCTCTCCTGAATTTCAAGGATCTCAATGTTTTTTTCTCTAATGTCTCAATAGGTTGTTATCTCTAGCATTCCAATTTCTATCTTTTCGGTGAGAAACAGTATGTAAACTTAACTAACCGGGTACTATGTGACGCTAGAAGTTTCAAAAATGCGACTAAAATGTTTCTCCCATACCCCCAAACTTAAATATAACATTGTCCTCAATGTTCTAAAGGTAAAATTAAAAGCATGAACAAGGAGAAACTGTTACCACTTGAAGCAAAAGAGATAAGGAAGGATATTACCGCGTCGCAAGAATATTGGGTTACCTCCCAAGAAGTGCTAAGTTTAAAGTCTTCATCCAGACATCGGAAGGAATTAGTCACCTCATAGAATCATATAGAAGTAGCCGGAATAACTGTGGGTCATCTGGATCAAAAAGTATTACCCACAAGAAGAGGAAATTGCAACAGACCAAAAAGATACCGAACATACCCTTGTTTAAGACAACTACATCTAGTTGTGGCTCAGGTTCAGGTTCTATAACTGGGTCTAGATAATAGGTTTTCCTCGGTTGGATTTCCTCAAAGCTAAGATCCGGTTCAGGTATTAGAGTCTGGAAAAACTCAACTAAGAACTTAGAAGCACATAACAACAACCTGAATAATTGGGGATCCTCTAAGTCAATTAGATTTGACTCACACAGCTGACCACAATGAAAGAGGTGGTCTTCCTTAAGAAAATGTGTCGACCCTAATGATTAGGTTTAGTCTCAAAACTTAATAATCGACACATCTTAAAATCAAAAGTTCCCACAATTGGAAGAAAAGTTTTTGGTGGGAAAACAAAGTCAATCTTGGTATCATAGCCTGGGTTAACCACATCAATCAGAGGATGGGTTTATAACAACTGAGCTTCTTTCTGGACATCATTAGGTTCGGGAAAACGTGTATGGAGATAGTCTTGTAAGATGGTTGAGGCACAAATGTTAATTCCTCAGGAGGGTACTTTCTAAGAGTTAAAGCACACGGAGAATGATAATCACCCCCAAACTTAGAGTTTTCTGTGTCTCTAGAAAGACTAGTCACAACTTCCCTAATTTCTAGGTCATCAAATTCCTGGAAATGGTCAATAGATTCTTCTAAGTTGGGTTGATCCTCACTCATTTCTACGAGTTTATCATCTTCTAAGACTAGTGTTTCTAAATCGCTAGATTCTAAAACAGTATTCTCAGGGTAAACTCTTTCCTCTAAACCATCATCACAATCATATAAAGGATTATCAGAGAAAGTTTCATATAAAGGCTCATCAACTAAGGTTTTAATCATAGTTACCTCCTCCGATTCACTGATAGGCACATCAAATAATGATTATCCAACATACTGCAGGCTAAAGGATCATGAACTACACCGTCTAAAACGGTGGTATCTCTAGTCAAATCCACATCCTTTTGAATAGGTGAATAATTATTAAAATTATTTGTATTTGTATTAGAAACAACACTATCATTATAAAGCTCAATCGGAGTAACAAATTCCTGATCACTGTACCTACATATTTCATGTTCTTCATCAATACTATCCTCATCATAATCATCATTATAATAACATGAAAATGATCGAACCTTATCAAAACAAGTAGTGTTACCAATTCTAACCTCGTCATCATTATGTGAATAAAAACTATCCTTATTTTTGAGGGTGGTATTGGGAAAAACTACACTGAAAATTAAGATTATCCTGAGCAAGTTTTCCACAATCCTATTTGTATTCTCAGTAAATTGCTTGAGGGTCTCTTCTAGAGATATCTTAGTTGACCGCTCTACGGACTCTTCTGGGAGAAGAATATTATAAGTATCTTTCATAAATAACTTCCGTGCTGACTCATTGAAACTCTTGAGAGACTCTTCTAGAGAAATAGAAGGATTTTTTTGCTCGTATGACCTATGGGTATGTGGATAGTAATTGGGCTCAAAATGGTATGGACCATAACCTTCAAAGGTTTCGCGTTCCCAATCACTATTCACACTATGGTCATAAAAAGGATAATGTCTAAGCTGCCCAGTCGGATACTCATTGTATTGGCTATTATAATACCAGTTCGACATCCTAACTGCAAGGGAATTCTAAACAAACACAAAGAAGCCTGACTCGACCACAACAAGCCTATTTTATCTAGCAAACAAAAAGCATGATGGCTCCACTTAGATTGTTTCTAGACCAGCTTCTAATCCTTCGAAAGGGAATTCGTTATAATTTGAGAAAACCCCTCTGGAATCAATCCGAGTCATAGTAAGTTGAATCGAGGCGAGGGAAGATGCGTGGAGCTTTGATACCATAGGTCTCATCGCATTACAAGGCGGCGCAGTCACGCATTCAACTCACAGAAACCATCATGAACTTCGAACTATGCTTAAAAAAGTAACCAATATTTTTCGAATGACTTTTCTATTAAGCTCGTTACCTTATCGGTCTCGTTCTAGTCCAAATTTTAAGGCTTAGGTTCGCGTAGGCTACGTGTTCCTAAGGCGGGCAAGAAGAAAACGGTGATGAAATCCGAGTCCTTATCTTGATTTGGCCAGGCCTTGCCCTTTACTAGAAAATTAAATCCGATTTCAGGTCCTCAACATATACGCATACAAAATCATCCAGTAAACCCGCTGACAGGGGATTCGCAGGCGTTTAGAATTCGTACCTCCCGTTCCAGACGGGGGATGAACCGTTGAAGTCGACTCGGGCCACCGACTCCAATGTCAGTGTACGAACCCGAGGAGCCGAGACGATATCGTAATCGTCGTCCTTCTCTGCAAACAATTTATTTAAAAGTACCCTTCCGTAGGGTTTTAAAAATAAATAAATAAATAAAAATGTCCAATGTCCAAAAATAAAAATGTCCAAAAATAAAACTTTACAAAAATAAAAAAACTTAATTACAGTTTCTAAAAAAAATAAAATAATTATTTACAAAATCTTCTTCTTCACTCCTTTTGGATTTCTCTTTTCTTTCCTTTTTGGGCTTCGCCTTTCTTTTCAGCACTTCTCTTTTTCTTTAGCTTAGCTCCAAATATGAAAGCAAACAAAAGTACCAAAACGCGTAAAAAATAACAAATAAAATAAAACCTAAAAACAAATCTATAAACAGATCCGCGTCGGCGGCGCCAAAAATTGATGGTATTTTTCAATGATGTTGTAGTAAGATGATTCGTTCACTCAGATTTGTTGAGAATTTGTTTTAAGATTTAATAAAGAAAATAAGGAAAAATATATATACGAAATTTGTCACAGGATGAAGAGAGACCGAGACTCGGGATTCCACTGGTTTTCATGTTCATGGGGTTCATAAATTAATCCTAGACATTTATAGCTCAAAACAAAAGAAACAATAACTCTATTCTTTGCCAAAGTAGATTTCGTAAAACATCAATTGTAAATTACAAGCATAGTGTATCTAAAGCATCTAAGACTAAGCATACACTATCTAACAAGATAACAAATGATGAATAGAAATCATAAATCATTTAAAATTTATGCAAAAAGTAAATAAGGAATTTATTAAATTACCCCAAGGATGAAATACAGCTTCCTCCGTCGTCTCAGTGATGGGTTCTATCTCCACATGGTGAAAACACACTCAAAAAGATAACTCATAGCTCAAATGATGTTTTTATTGGATAAATAAGATAAAACAGAGATTTGCAATGGTCTACGGGTGTTACAAATGTTGCAAAGAAGTTGTTACAAAATTATAGCACAAAACAGTCGCAGAAGCAACAGTCTTTTTCTGGAAGAAAACGAAACGGTTTTAAGACACTAGAAAACGACTGCTACTTGCAGTCTATTATTCTTCGTGTTCTTCTCTAATGGCAGCAACAACAACTCTCTGCAACTCTAATTTCTATACTCTGTTCTCACCCCTAACTCTTCATCCTTCTATGACTCTCGAGAATCCTTTTTATACCCAACAGCCTCATAAAATCTTGCTCAATCATTCCAAATATTCTCCCATTACTCGGCAGTAAACGATATATTTTTCTTTCCTTTTTTTTATCTCGATCACGTATCTGCAGCTGTCAATTACGTGAAAACTATCCCTGTTTATCTTTGTCACGTTCCAACAAGTAGTTCAAGTCATTACACATCATCAGAACACGTACAAATTCTTCCAGATCCCGTGGATATCTTCTCCCTGTACGTGTTTTCCCTGTTTGCAACTCGTGGATTTCCTAGCCGATTTCTTGCTAATTCTGATCGAACCAAAAGCCCACAACGTGTTTGCTAGGCCACATCACAACTTCCTACCAAAAATCAGCCATTTAATCTCTCTAGAACACGTTCAAAACTTCGATCAAAAATCTGCCAGTGAAGAAGGAAATTTTCCCGCCAAAAATGAAATTTGAATTTTAGAAGAAGGACACCCCTTATCCAGTGGTCGCCCCTTATCTGTTGCTGGAGTCCGAATAACACATTCCCATGGGGTGCCTTTAGTAATTTTTCTGGGGTTTTTCCAACTTTTTTCTGGGGTGCCTGTAGTACTTTATCCTGGGGTGTAAAACACCACTTTTCGAGCCAATTTCGCCGCAAGAGCTTATTTCTCTGTAAATACCTACAAAGACATAAAATAACAAAATAAATACAAAATCGAGCACTAACAATACATACAATTGAGACATATTAGACACATAAATGTGTCTATCATACACTCAACCACATATTCCTCCTGTGCCCTATTTCAATCCCATTTGCGGGCCCAATTTTCAAACTAACCTTTTGTGCAGAAATTAATCAATCTTTTTCTAATATCTTAACCTCATAGCCTACCATTCTCGAAGTTAATTTGGCACACCAAAATGAGCATCTTAGTCTAGAATTGCCAAGGAATTGATAACCCAGTAACAATGGAACACCTAAAATGGTTGGTTTCCTTACACAAGCCCGTCATCCTTTTCTTATTTGAAACTCTGTCCAACGAAACCGATGTGGCAGGACCTTCCCAATCCCTACACTTCCGAAACCTCACCATTATTACCAAGATAGACAGAAAAGGGGGGCATTGTCTTATGTGTAGGAACCACCTAAACATTCACCACCCCTCCAGCTCCAAGTCAACTTTGGATTTGCATAAGTATATAAGTCCCACCACACCCAGTTGCAAGACAAGACTTATGGCAGGATTTACCCATAATTCTCTCCGCCTTCAACGCCGCAACATCATGGGTATTACTAGGAGACTTTAATAAAGTGATGGACCAATCAGAAAAAAAAAGGAGGGAGGCCGGTAACATATGGACCAAAGCAACCTTTCCTAACAATGATTGATCAGACGAGGTTCATCAATCTAGGATTCGGCGGATATCCATACACATGGACAAACAATCAACAATGGAAAGATAACATAACAGAAAGACTGGATCGAGCCATCGCCACCCATGATTAGGGCACCGCCAACCCTCATGCAGACGTGACTCATATCATGAGAATTTCTTGTGATCATGTCCCAATCTTTTTCATACCAAAGCAATCGGCTGCCATGGGCAAAAGAACTACAAGTTCGAGCATCTCTGGCTAACTCACCCTCACCTCAAACAAATCGTCGAGGCATCCTAAAATTAGCAAAATAACTCGGAAACTGCTTTATACCTACATCTAAAGCTAATTACTACAGGGGAAACCCTTATGGAATGGAACAAAGAAACCTTTGGACACCTTCCAAAACTAATCAAGAAATCAACAACTCAAATTCAAATGGGACAACATCAATGTGCTATACGAACTGGTGAGGAACTTCACTATTGGATAAACCAAGAAAAAAAGCTTCGAAACCATCACTTAACTTTTCCACAATGTCATGCAACATATTGGAAACAAAGATCCAGAAATCAATGACTCCAATCAGGAGACAACAATACAACTTTCTTCCACACAAAAGCCACAATTCACCATAGTTTTTATAACATACAACAATTACAAGATCAACAAAACAACCGGGTCAGCGATAAAGATCAGGTAATTCGAATCATCTTTGATTATTTTACCGATCAATACATATCCCAAAGTACAACAATAGACGATAAGCTCCCTGCACAAATCACACCCAAACTATCATCAAGACAATGTACCAAGCTCATAGAAGAGGTGACTACAACAAAAATTGAACATGATTTATTATCCATTAACTATGAAAGCGCTCATGGATTTGATGGATATACTAGTAATTTTTTTCAAGATATTTTGGAAAACCACATACCATCAATTAATAGCCATGGTCCGCAGTTTTTTAGCACCTTAAACATTCTCACACTCCTGAATCACACCGATATCACCTTAATCCCAAAAATCGACTATCCATCAAAACCATCCCAATTCAGACCGATCAGCCTTTGCAACGTAGTACACAAAGTGATATCCAAAATCCTGGTAAATCACATGCGCCCTCTCATTTATAATACATGATAACATAATAATTGATGGAGAACTATTTCATCGCATTAAAACCTCAGCCCTCGCCGAGATCCAACAATAACACTTAAATTGGATATTAAGAAAGCTTATGAGATCGGGGCTTCACCAAAACAACATTTACAAAAATGGGATTTCCAATCATATGTGTAGAATACATCATACTATGCATCACTACAGTTACCTACTCCATTAATATCAATGGTACCCCTCATGGATATATCACCCCTATATTTTCATAATATGTGCTGAAATCCTTTCGACAAACCTAGGCAATCTGGATGCCCAAAATCTTCTAAAAGGTCTAAACATCTCTCTTAAAGCTCCACCTATATTACATCTAATGTATGCAGATGACCTCCTTATCACTTACAAGGCATCCCAGGAAAGAAATGACCACCTGAAGATACTTCTTCAATCTTACAGCTCTTTAGCAGGCCAGGAAATCAACACAGCAAAATCAACAATAATTCACCATCCAAGACTGCAACAACATCAGTTTGACGTTATTCAACAATTTTTGACATGCCAACATCGTCAACCCCACCAATATACTTGGGGGTACATTTCAAGCACGAAAGATCCTCTAGTCACATTTTCGACCCATTGATCCAACTTTTGGAGATAAAATCTCAAGGATGGATGATCAAATGCTTTACTCAAGCAGGAAGGTTAGTACCCATTAAAACATTTGTAATACCTACCTCAAACCACCTTATGCAAACACAATTATTCCCCACCCATGTTCACAAACAGATAGATCGAATCGCTAGGAATTTTTCTGGGGGCATGACTCATCAATTAAAAAGCTCCACCCATTAGGATGGACTAAACTAAACAAACCAATAACAAAAAGGGGTCTCGACATAAGGAAAAGTAGTCATCACAATAAAGCCTTGCTCATGAAAATAATTTGGAATATACACGACCAACCTAATTTCATTTGCACCAGATTGCACAATGATAAATATCTGCAAAATCAACCAATATTCCAGGAAAACACACACATCCCTTCCTCCTCCAGCCCACAATGAAAAAAAATGACCTCCCTAATATCTACAGTACAACAACAACACATTTTCCCGCATCGGAACGGTCTCAACACACCTATCCAAGCAAATTTGGATATCTCAATCTCAAAACCTTGACCCAGCCTAATGCTACCCAATCCAATCAGTAGCTGATCTCATTGACCCTCTCACCAATAACTGGAACCATGAACGATTGAATCACCTCCCACCTGATGTTGTTCAACACATAATAAGCATCTACCTTCCCTAAACATGCCTCCGGATAAGATCCTATGGACACACTCAAAGTCCGGAAAATAGACCACTGCCACTGGATATAACTGTTTAATACAACAAGACAACCAGTACCACCAACCCCCCTCCCACCCCACCCCACCAAATTTTTTTGGAACTTACCATGTCCACCAAAATTCAGCTTTTTGTGTGGAAAACTATAAATGAAGGTCTTCTGACCTTTTATATTTTACACCGCATCAACCTCACCAATTCCAACCAATGTCCCTGGTGCAACGCCAAACCAGAAACAGCAGAGCACTTGCTTATTCACTTTCCAATAACAATAGTTACTTGGAACAACATGTTATCTCGTCTATCGACAAACCAAACCAACTTCAACTCCCATATCTCTATAAACAATCAAACAACCATCTCGCAAATTCTGCAAGACGCTATTCATTCCCTATGTATCAAATTTCTGTTTTCTTTTATGGAACCTCTGGACGTCCAGAAATGAATTAGTTTTCAAACAACACCATACACCGCCGAACAACATCCTAACACAGGCCTTAAAGCAACATGAGGAATTCGAATGGGAAAAAAAGGTTGTGTCCCTGGTTTTACCCGGGGATCCACAAGGCCCCCCCTACACATATCAGAGCAACAACAACAAATATTAGCAGGCTGGGACAGACCGGAACCATATTGGATAAAAGATCAACGCAGATGAGGCTGCTAGGGGACATCCAGGAATAGCGAGAGCAGGTTTTATTTGCAGGGATACGAGCGCTCAAATTGTAATTGCTCTCGCGCAACCTCTTGGAATAACTACGCCGCTAATTGCCGAAACGTAGGAAACACTGCTGACATCAAGGACAACAACGGATAGACAGTGGTCAAAAGTTGAGATGGATTCGGAAAATCTGATGTGCTTCATGAAAACGGAGGCTGAAACTCCGTGGTATAATGCAGAAATGATTACCGAAATAAAACAAAAACTGCGAAAAATACCTCTTTGTGATATTCAACACAATTATAGAGAAGGAAATCAAGCAGCAAATGGCCTGGCGAATTTTGTAGCAGACGGGAGCCAAGCAGGAAACTTATCAACAACAATATGCGACCAAGCAATCCACACATCTCAACGAACTTCTATTAAATGACTGCATGGGGACATCCAGGAATAGCGAGAGCAGGTTTTATTTGCAGGGATTCGAGCGCTCAAATTGTAATTGCTCTCGCGCAACCTCTTGGAATAACTACGCCGCTAATTGCCGAAACGTGGGCAACACTGCTGACATCAAGGACAACAACGGATAGACAGTGGTCAAAAGTTGAGATGGATTTGGAAAATCTGATGTGCTTCATGAAAACGGAGGCTGAAACTTCGTGGTATAATGCAGAAGTGATTACGGAAATAAAATAAAAAATGTGACAAATACCTCTTTGTGATATTCAACACAATTATAGAGAAGGAAATCAAGCAGCAAATGGCCTGGCGAATTTTGCAGCAGACGAGAGCCAAGCGGGAAACTTATCAACAACAATATGCGACCAAGCAATCCACACATCTCAACCAACTTCTATTAAATGACTTTGTGTGTACAAAATACCCACGTGTAATAGCTATTTAGGCCATTTCGTTATATATCTCATCTCAAGCTACAAAAAAAAAAAAAAAAATCAACGTACTGACGGCCGTTAAAGCCAGTTAACGGTCACGGCCACACCGGATCGTCGTGTATTTTTACCCAAACCAACTACCACTTTAGAATATTAGATAGGTACTATCCCGCAGTTCGGATTGGATCAGTAAATTTACATGTCCTATTAAAATTCCCAAAACTTGAGTCATACTAGGGTTTCCTTCTATGCCCGTCGTCTTGAAACTGTCACATTAATTGAACTTCTGCTGGGGTTGGTTTCAGAGAAGGAGATCGTTCGATTCAGTTCTTCAATTCTTGGGGTGTTTCGATCAGCTGGTGGAGATCAATAGGATGGTAATTAGCTTCTCAATCATCTTTTTAGAAGTAATCTATCTTTTCTTGTTTTTTAAAGGTGAATTCAAGTTTTTTTAATGTATGTGTTAAGTAATTTGATATGCATAGTAAAATTGAATTATCTTGTGTAGAGTACATCAAAGAGAGTGATTACTAGGGAGGAGTGGGAGAAAAAGCTGAATGAGGTAAAAATTAGGAAAGAAGATATGAATAAATTAGTGATGAATTATCTTGTCACTGAGGGTTATGTTGAAGCTGCAGAGAGATTCAAGATGGAATCTGGGACTGAACGTATCCTTTATGCATAATTTACTTGATTCAATCTGTTTTGTTTGATTAATTTCGCGCCTGTCGTAATTAGGTTATGGTTAGTTTAATTTGTTAGTTAATGCTTATATAAAGTCGTGTTTCCTTAGCAATAACTAGCTCTAGTAGATCTCGCATCAATAACTGAACGCATGGCTGTGAAGAAGGCTTTACATTGTGGGGATATTGAGGATGCAATCGAGAAAGTTAATGACTTGAATCCTGAGGTTGGTTCCTACCTGCCTTCTAATTTGTGTTTTGGTCTTACTTATACTGTATTTTTGTATTTTGTATCGCAATAACTTTGATAAATTCACCACCTCGTTCTTCAAAGGAACCTTGCATGTTTGGATTTTGTGGATTGATGAATCGAATGATATTTGTGTTTTAATTTCTGTCTGTGAGTTAAACTTTGCTTTGCCATAATGGTTCAGTTCGTATAAATGGAGCCTAGATGTAGAAGTATAAGAAGGCAAGCCCCGTCTTAATAAAATAAAAAATAAATAGAGTGCTGAAGCAACACAATCAAAAAGAACCAGTTAGTAGACGTGGTCAAAAAAGCTGGGCAAGTAAACGTAAAACAGAAAAGTGGGTTAGTCCAGCTGATCTTGCTTGTACCAGGAAAAGAGCTGTTGATATTTGTTTTTCTCAGTTAGCTTTGATATACTATATCATGCCACATAACACCTATAATTCTGTTGTTCAACTTAATATCTTAGGAATTTTTGGGGTTAGCTTCAACAGCTGTTAACTGTTACGTGATCTTAGCTAGTTGTTTTTCACATTTACTTTCCACTAGGGTGATCTCTTGGTCAAATCAAAACCCCAAGGGCCACATATCTGGCCAGTCACACTTTTCTTATCACCTCAAAATTGACAAAAGTGTTATAGTTACTTAATGTTTCTTTGGATGTTAATTTCACATAATTCTATGGCATATCTGAAGTAAATCTCCATTTGGCTTTCTGCTTGTTTATGCAGATATTGGATACAAACCCACAGCTATTTTTTCTTCTCCAACAACAAAAGTTAATAGAATTGATTCGCAACGGAAAAACAGAAGAAGCTCTGGAGTTTGCTCAGGAGGAACTTGCTCCAAGGGGTGAAGAAAACGTAACAAATATTCTTCTTATTTATATGTTTGTTGTCGCTTTATGTCTGAAATCGAACAGTTAGTTCTTTTTTGTTATCTCATTTCAGATGATAAATCCCTTGAATTTTTTGGAATGCATATGTATTTGAAACTTTAGTATCTTGTTTCCTCTAGGATGGTAATTTGTTATTTTTTCCTCGTATTATGTAAGATCTATTTACTAATCTTTAACCAATCTTAAGTGTTCTGCAGCAAAGCTTTCTTGAAGAGCTAGAGAAAACAGTTTCGTTGTTAGCATTTGAGAATGCTGCTGATTGTCCTGTTGGAGGACTTTTGGACATATCACAGCGTCTCAAAACAGCAAATGAGGTGAATGCAGCCATTCTAACTAGCCAGAATCACGAAAAAGGTATGGGGTTGGATTATCAGGATTTCTTTCTTATTCTGCAGTCCTTGCAATATGATGAATTTCACTACTAATATATATAGTTCAGTTCATACTGTGCATCTTTATGACTATTTAGGTCCTCAATGATCACCATGATTTTCAAGTTAACCCAACGTTCGGGCTGTTCAGTTTTCTAGTTGATGTACAAGACTTAGGGTAGTTTAGATTTGTCTATAGATTCAGCTGTGGGGGTGACTGCCTAGAGCATTGAATATGAATGAAGGAAAAAACATATGGCACAGCCCTAGTGACCACATTTTGCACTTGTCATTGTCTTTGAACAATGTAGGTAGTCTGTCGCCTGTCGCTAGACTCGCCACCACCCATATTAAATGATTTGATTGTATCTCAATGCACTTCTTAGTTTTTATTTCGAATGATTTGACCTGATCTGGAGTAGGAGTTTTAATCACTTAGCTTCATAACTGAGTTCTGTGATTCTGGAAGTTTATCTATTTTGTTCTGGTCAGTATAATAAAATAATTTTATGTGCAATCCTTTCCTATATTGTTAAACCGCAGATCCAAAGCTGCCTAGTTTGTTGAAGATGCTGGTTTGGGCTCAATCCCAACTGGATGAAAAGGCTTTGTATCCACACATCAAAGATTTATCAACTGGCGTGCTTGAAGACCACTCGGCTTCCAAGAAGTAAAAGCTTCCCATGTAGATCTGATGATACTGCAGTTGAGTCACATCCATAATCCAGTTTGAAACAGTACATTTATTTTTCCATAGTTCTTTAGATTAGTCTTTGTTTATTAGTACACGGACTCTGATATTAATATTATGTTACTATTTACGGATAGCTCTTATGGTCACAATACCTTTTGCTATGAGACGATAAATTGTGTGCTGTCTGTGTAAAAGATAAATTGCTAACTTGTTCTTGCCCCGGTCACACAGTTTACCCTCTTGTTAGCCCTTTCAGTTTTACATTCCGTAGACATTATCATTAAATCGTTTTCCGTAACCTACCACGAAGTATAACGAGATCTGCCATTATTGCGTCTGTAATATTTTTTTTTCTGGGTTTTTTGAAGAATTTGTAATTGAACAGTTTGTTAGCTAAAATAAAAAAGATCATATCCTTCTTCTGCAATAAAAATAAAATGAAATAGAGAAGACTTTGAAGGTGAAGTAAGGCTGTGGTTGGAGCATTCTGCTGTTTAATAAAAATTTGTGAATTCGCATATCAAATGATTGATATTTGTGAATTACGATGCCATATCAAAACTCTTCTTCGTTTTGTTCTGTAACCAAGACATTCTAGACATAATGCAGATTGCAGAGATTAAATGTTAGAATTTTGTGGAATTCTTGAAAAAAAATAAAAAATTGTGGAGTTAAAACACTGTTTCATTTGCAGAAAATTGGTAAGACATCTTGAAAGGAGGGGGTAGATAAATGCACTGTTCGTGTTCACAACTCCCAAATGTACCTAATTTAAGCAATTCTCGTAGATAGACAGTGATTTATACCCATAGTAAACACAGAAAGTAAAATAAATACATTAAAATTATCTAACCAGCTGAAACTTAGAGACCCTAGCAAGAAAAGAAACAGTAATGATGTGAACACTCACTGAATTTGCACGATTTTCTCTGTTCTTGTTCTATTATGATTTCACCCACAATACATAAACCCACGTGGAGTTTATTTCACCGTTACAGGAACCAGTAATCCGATTATCAGCTTCTTTTCTCAATCCATCATCAAAATTCAATGCATAACTTGAAGGATCATACTGAAACTTCAATCTCTTCCCCTTCTCATTCTTAACCACAACTTTCTTCAATGTTGCTCTTGTTCTAAAGAAAAGATTTCTGCAGAATTTCCACCCCATCTTCTTCTTCTTCCTAACTTCCACTTCTGAAAGACCCCCGATTGAAGATGTTTTGAAATTTTTTTCTGCAAACGCTAAATATCAAAACAGACTCATGCATGCAATAAGATCATTGAAATCTTCATTTCTTTGTAGCATTACTATTGTCTAGTAGCTAGCTTCTCTAAGATTCCAAATTCCAGCTCTCAAAATGGCTAAATTCTTATACTGCAGCTTTAAGAAACCAAAAAGACCCATTACTAGAACTCCTTCAGTAAGTTTTTTGATCTTTCCATTTCAATGTAACTGAAACTAGAACAGAATATTAAAAAGCAACTCTGATATCAGGCTAAGACAAGAAAACCCACTCAACAAAACTAATTGTTAATAAGAATAAAAACTAAAGAAACAAACAAAGAATGAAAGAGAGAAATCCTTTTTAAAGGACTTGGAAATTTTCATGAGTTTTTACCCAAGAGATCAAAATCGGAAATGAAAATCGTCTTTGAGTAGGAAAGTAAAAAAAAAAATGTACATTATAAGCTCTTTTTCAGGCGTGAGTGGTTTGTCTCATAGGAAGGCTAAAATTCCATAATACAGATAGAGTGAGAAAGACTGGAGAGAGAGAGAGTTGCAGAGGGACCTCTCTTTTCTGGTAGAGTCACTTTCAAAGAAATCATCGTTTTCATACAAGTTAATGGAGCTAGAGACGAGAGCCGATTAGATTCCCGAATTTAATGGTTTCTCATTATCTCAAGTCCTCCGCATTTTTACATGCAGTTTTAATTTGATTAATTTGTCAATCGTGTACTGGCAACTGCCAACTGAGTGGAGGTACTATCTTTCTCTTATTATACCCAGATATGCCGTCCACAAGGCATCATCACAATGGTTCTCCTTTGTGATCAATCTATGTTATCTCTTTATGTCATCCCCAGGTAGGCTGCGAAAAATTTCATGTTAAATGAGTCTTGTCAACCATACTCTGCGAAGAACATATACAACTACTGATACAGATTACCCAAGGACCTTTATTGCGCTGCTCGAGATTTTTTTTTTTTTTTTGCTTTTTTCTTTCAAGTTAAACCAGACGAATTCCATAAACTGCATTGTGGCTTGATAAGTAAACCCCCAACACTTCTGGCACAGTGGTTTCAACACGTAGTTACCACAAACCTAAAGGTTAGCAAAAACTAAGCCATAGGCATAATCTTTTTGTTGTTTTCCTCCTCAAGATAACTTGTGTTATTCTTTATTGGCCCTACCTGGAGGCAATTACAGCACAATGACACCTCATGGTAACCAGCCAGGTATAGGACATCATATACCAGATCTATAGTACCACCACTCCAAGCATGGCATAATGTGCCTATACGCATACGTTATGTAGGGCAGGATTTTCTGGCAAGTCCAACGCATACTCCCGTCAACGTAACGTAAGAAATCTGCACCTTTTTCTAAAAAATTATTTTCTTTGAGAAATATTAAGAGAGTATTACTTAAATATTTTTCATCATTTGAGTGTACATTTTAAATTTTAGTAAAACTAAACTGATAAGGGTAGATTTTTGTAATGAAACAAAAAAAAAAAAGCTCGGACGATTTGGTTTTCAGGGCTCCTATGGAGGAGACCTATTTTATTATCAAAAATACAAAAATGTCTTTTGAAAATCTAAATAATTACCAAATCTAAATCTAAATTAAATCAAAAACAAAACCTAAACTTAACCCGATCGGAAAAGAAAAAAAAAATTAAACCTAAACCCACCCGTTTCTTCTTCTCCTCCATCGCCCATTTTTTTTTTTTACTTCAACAACGATTAGTTATCGATTCTCAGCAAGTAATAATTTTAATTGGATAAAAATCGAAAACCCAAACCTTTTTTAATGCTTTTGATCCGACGCATAGGTTAGATTTGATCAAATTAGAGATTGGAAATTAGTTTCGTAACTTAATATGGTTGGGAAATCAATCCGTAGGATTGATTTACGGTAGGAAAACGTTGATTTTCTCACCGTATAATTTTTCTACGGTGGGGAAAATATGAACTCCCAACTATAAAAGTTTTACAAATTTTTGTATACGGTGGGAAAACCCAACAGTAAGTTGCCCTGGTTTTGTATACGGTAAGTACTTAACTCCCAACCGTAAGTACTTAACTAACTTTTATATACGGTTGGAAAACCCAACCATAAGTTACTCTGATTTTGTATACGGTTGGAAAACCCAACCGTAACTCCAGTTTTCAAAAAAAAAAAAAGAATCCCGTGATTTTGATTTCAAATATAAACTATAAATCAAATGATTAGTCTAATCTTATTACTAATTTTACTTAATTTAGTTAACCTAATCATTAATATTAATTCTTTATTGGATGAGGGGTTTTGGATTTACTATTTCATGACCCGTTTTTTGTCATTTTGTGAGCCCTTAAAACCAGAATCTTGGAGCCCTATAGTAGGTTTCAAAAAAAAAACACTCTTTCTCTCTCCTCTCTCTCACTCCTTCCTCTTCGACAAAACCATCAAAAATAACCCTTTTATGCTCGGTTCTGGTACATTTTGGATCGGATCTGAGCAGATTTCTTCACTATTTCTTGTTTTCTAGGTTTGTTAGTAGTTTAGCTTAATTTCATTATGTTTTCTACTTATCTACGCCATTATGGTGGTTTTATCTACTCTTTTGAGGTTTATCTTCGCTTTAATGGCGGTTCTTGGTTATTGAGTTGGGTTCCATGATCGATAGTGATGCTCTCCAACGACGAAATCTTCATCTTTATTGGTGATTACTTTGACGACAGAAGCTTCATCACTAGTTACAAGAGATTTGAGCAAATCACTCCTATTTTGGGAGCATATCTTTCTAAAGAAGAAAAACAAACTAAATGGTCGAAATTTACTTCGGAGAAAAACCATTCTTCCTCCTGTTTAATCGGATCTTACTCATACTTGTATTTGTCTTACTCCGGTGATCCTTCTCTTTCTCTTGTCGGATTTCTCGGTATAGTACTTTTACGATATGTTCTTGTTACTTTGTATTCTCTTATTTGCGATCTAAAATTCATTGTAACCTCGAATTTCCATTGATGAAAAGGTTCCTTGTTTATCAAAAAAAAAAAAGGAAAAAAAAATTAAACTAGTATATTCCTAGTAATCACCGATGAAGATGTATTAAAAAGCTAGGCTCCAACACCTCTTTGAATAGCAACACCTAATCTATGAAAAATAAAACTACCAAAACCACTACTAGTGTCATTACTAATTAGACAATTCTTCAGACGTTTGAAAAAATATAAAGTGTCGTCGCCAAGCTCCCCTAGAGTAGAGAAGGCTAAGAATACCCAAGCAATAACCCAAAGAAGTACACTTGTCCAAATACTTAGTGCGCTTTCTTGAAACTGCATTAGAAATAGCCTTTCCTGGGACAAAAGATCGAACACCATTACCAGTGAAGGGAGAGCCACCAGTGACATCCATACAAACATCCTGACCATTTTCCAAATTGAGAACGAGAATATTCGCAGGCCTCAAGTCTATGTCATCCTCTGACTGAAAACCAAGAGATACTTCCTTACGCACTGGTACACTAGCCTTGTAACAAATTTCGAACACAACGTCACGGACAAGATCATGTCGAAACTTGCTCCCAACAGCCTTAGCACAATGAAGTGCATGGTCTCCGAAGATGTCCATAGATCGGATACAACTTGAGCATGAACCATTCTCAACAAACAAAGGGATACCAAGTCTATAACAGAACAAAGCTCAGAACTGTCTAGGACCAAGGCACTGACCGCTAATAGGTATCGCTAATAAATAATCTTGAGCATGCTTTATACGGTTACACTGCCACAAAATGGAATCTCTTGCAGACATATGAAATTGGTCTGGGATTTTCTTCTTGACTGCATCAAAATAAGTCTGCCAGGGCGTGCATGGAAGGGGGGGGGGGGTGGTATCATCGATACAATAAGAAGAAGGTAATCCACATACCTGAATAAAGTTCTGCAGAGCCAACTGATAAGCAGAGCCTTTGTTTGCTGAGAATAAATCACCAAGAATTATCTTCTGTACTGAAGCTGTCTGGCTCTGAGAAGCAAGGTAGCAGTAGGACGAGTGTCATCCATGGTATAAATTCCAAGGCCACCTTCCTTGATGGGAAAAGTGGCTAATCTCTGCTGCAGAGGACCAAAACCAGCACCATCTCCAGTGATGAGTAATCGTAAATACTTAAGTAAATGGTCATCAAAAAGATCAGTGGCTGGTTGCAAGGATGCTGGATTGGTAGTACGCATTGCAAAATATAAACGAGATACACCAGTGCAATTGCGAAGTAATAGCATCTCACTTTGTGGGCCTTGGAGTTTTTTTTATCGCCGCCATTAGTTGAACAACCTTATTCACCCTGGTCAACAACATGTCACTAATAAAGTCCAGATCCAAACTCACTGGCCCACACAAAAGTTTAACACCGTTAGAGGGTCTACCAATATCGGGGGGAAAAACTCCATCGGTCGTGCTTCTGGAATCAATAGAAGGACAAAAGACTTCCTTTTTCTTCACATTAAGATGTAACCCCTACTTGGGCCTTCAGTTTCTATTATGTTCAAAGCCTTGGCCACCTCCAAAGTATCACCAATAATAGTCCATCATCAAGGTACCAAGCGTGTAAATCAAGTGTGCAACGAGAAGCAATGGACTTCACTAGAGGGTGAAGAGTCAACGCAAACAACAAGGGACCGAGGGGGTCACCTTGCTGAACTCCAAGTGCAGACGACAAAATATACTGGTCATAATAGAGCTTAGAAGGACGCGAGTAACAAAATTCTACCCAGCGAGAAATACCTGGATAATATAGGCGAACTTCCTTGATGAGCTGAGTTCTGCTCACCATATTAAAAGCATTAGAAAAGTCAATAAGAAACTTTGACATTTTATCAGAATGCCCTTTCGTCTCTTGTAAACAATTTACAACATGTGAAATCCCCTCTCCTCTAGCAAGCAGTCCAACTCCAAACTGGTAATCGCCTAAGTAAGAAGTCATGTCCTTACCGACAAAGAAGGCGGATACTTTTGAGACCAATCTTCGCCAAATCGTGCCCACAACAATGGGCCGAATACTACCCCCAGGCCTAAGTAAAGGAGTTAAGGGCGCACTAGCGATGAACTCTCCTAGAATCTCAGGGCATCTACCGGCCAACCAAAGATTGACAACCCCAGTAATCGAAGCAAGCAAATTATCCGCCACTGTTGCAGCTGCTCTGCTTATTACTTCCACCAGATGTTGTGCACGAAGACCATCGCGCCCGCATGACGTACCTTTTGGGAAGCTTTTGATAGCTCCCAGCACAACACGAGAATCAACGGTGATAGGGTCAGCCAAGATAGCATCAACGGGAATGGCAGGTGGAGGAGCGGAGAGGTGTTTATCTAGAAAATCAAGATATGTTTGCTCACAATGAGGAGCCAACCCATATGAGGAAAGCACTCGTATATAAGTTGCAAAATGACTGTATTCAATCTTTCTCCGGCAGGCTATCATATTGGCAGCTCCTTGCTTCTTGTATGTCTTCGAGTCTGTCTTCTTAGAATCAAAGTGAACAGGTTGTTTTAGTAGCTTAGTAGACATGGCATAACAACCACCAGGTTCCTTCCAAACTGACAATGCATGGTTGATGGCAGCAACCTGCAATATCTTCCTATTGCCTGATTTAGCTTCGGCAGAACTTTTAGGACGGTACAGAGATAGGGTGCAGATTGGAAGGAGTAATAGTTGTAACCATGCTGAAAAATTACCTGGACTGCCGATGATTCTTTCAAGACAAGTCTTCAGTTCTCTCAAAAAAGCAAGTCTGCACTTGTGTGGGATGCAAGTGACAGTTGTAAACTGCCTCTGAAACATAGCGTTGAGCAAGTCCATGGAAAAAATAGCAACCTCAGTACTGCATTGCTGAGTGCTGATTGCATCATGGTTGAATGCATCAGTGCTAAGTAAGTTCGTCGGCTCAGCAACCTCAGTTGGAGAACCCAAAACGCCCGCACTAACCTCAACTGGTTTATCCACTCCATGAAGGAGAAAATCAGCCTCCGGAGCATCATTGATAGGTCCAGCGATCACCTATCCATGTACAGGCTCATCACGGCCTTTGCACGGCATCTTCCATGCGCGTAACTGCATACACATGCAACATAACCACATTCTAAGGCAGTAAATAGCTTTCTCCCAAGCAAGATATACATTCAGGTTGTTGGAGATCAATTCTCTACAAAAAGATTGCTGTCTTCGGAGGGTAAATGCCTGTCAAGAAGGTGTTTCACGAAGGATCCTTTGGCATAACCTCTGCCATTAACGCCATATCCGCAGCCCTGGAAGGACTTGAAGGGGCAATGACAAAGTTCATCTCCTTTTGCGCCTGTGATCGTGGAAGAGGAAGAACTAGCAGACTTGGATGATGGAGTTGCGGGTAAACGAGAGTTCTAGGTGCTCTGGACATGGCGACAATGAAGAAAAGAAGAAAACCCTAAAAAGAAAAAAGTAGCAAAAACCCTAGGCAAAATCAGAGAACAAAGCATAAAATAAAGAAAAGAAAAAAATCAAGGGAATCCAGGCAGGGGAACCAAGATCGAAAAAGCAAATAGAGGTGCCAACTAGCGAAAGATCCTAAAACGTAAAAAAAATCTTAAAAATGAGGGAATATATATATATATATATATATATATATATAATTTCCACAAGTTATGACAATAGAATGATCGAGATCTACGTAGGTTATCGTTTTGTGCATGCCTGTCGTATACCTTATCTAAATTATCTCTCATGAAGTGTATTGATCGCAAGGATCAAATTTCTTGATCCAAACGTGTGAATGTGGGTGAACATTTGAGATCAAATCCGCAAATCCGATTCGGCCACTCGATTATTTTGTTGATGGGTGTTTGACGGGATAATTTGTGAGACCCAACGGATTTTGGATTCCTATTAATTATCAAGAAGCCATTGGACACTCTTGCCCGATACTTTAAGGACATGTATATGTTGAATTTTTGTAAAATATATGGATAATATAGTATTTACATGTATTCACTATATATTCTTCTTACTTCTTCAACATTCACTTCTTCCGAATTTTTAGCGCTAGAATTTGACAGGCAGAAAGAAAACAAGTAATAATTGTACTTTGTATTTTGCAACAATGATTTTTTATGCTATTGTCGTGGTCATGAATTTTATTACAATATATATGGATTTAGTGTTTTGTTGTCGGTAGGTTTAAGTCTTTTTCTGTCACTCTTGATCGATGATTAACTGTACTTTGGTTCGTTGTTTCTTTGTTTCTTGATCAATGATTAACTGTACTTTGTTTTGTTGTTTCTTTGTTTCTTGATCGATGATTAACTCTTGTATATGTGTATATGATGTTGGTATGTAGATTTTACAGTCTTTTTAGCCATTGGAACTAATGTGTATAATAAAGCCGGTAATTGTTGTTAGGACTTCTTTTTTGTGGCGTCGTCCATGATATTTGATATATATATATATATGTTGTTGTGTAGGTTTTATCATAATTCAAGTCATTTTTATTAATTTTGTCTCTCTATTAAAATCTTAATAATAAGAAACATCATTTAAGTCATTCGCATCCAATCCATCAATTTTGAACTTATGGTGTCTTACAGGATGTATCATTATTGTATCAATCTTGATAAGATGAAAATATCCTATGATATCCAATATTTAGGATAATATTCTGAATTTTCGATTCGGGCTCGCGGATATCGGACATTCGATTGACATACATATTTTAGACTAACGAAAAGGGATCTCCGAATTTCCATTCTAAATTCATTGGGCCCTTTAGGGATTGTGCCTAAATTTGTGAATTTTTCTTCTTATCATTTAATAACTCATAATCAGATCTTGGTAAAAAAATATTTGCTACTTGACAATTTAAAACAAACTTTCACATTCCAAGGACTTAAATATTATTTACTGGACGAAGCTGGGAGAATTTATAATCCTAATCTAGGAAGTCACATCATTTTGAATCCATTAAATTTGAATTGGTTTTTTCTTCAACACGATTATTGCGAAGAGAGAGCGACAATAATTAACCTTGGACAGTTTATTTGTGAAAATGTATGCGCGCAGCCAGCTTTGAATTCGGTATAAATGTGTCCTCCTCAACTTGATGGTATAATATGGTTCACCCGAGCCACCTTCTTCTGTGAACTCTTCTGCTCCTGAAGCCCTACCATCATTGTGAAATTCCAGAAAGTGAGCTGGATATAGCCCATACTTTTATTAACTATAACCCACATAATATAACCTGGCCAAATTGGGGTATACCTATTTTATTCCCATCCAAAATAGTGTGTTAAGAGGTATCTAAAAAGTGTTAAAAGACCAAATTTCCCATACTAAAACAACTATGCTGACTAAAATGTATTCAAAAAAAATTCAAAATCTTTCTTCTAAACTCTAACTATACATGAAATAAAAAAAAAATAACGAAGAATCAAAACGAATCAAAAGTTGGCAGGGTATAAGGTTTAATACTGTGACGACTTTTCATCTCTGAAACTAGAAGTTTCATAAGTTGGCAGGGTCGTCAAGGTATCCATCTTTATACCTTGCCGACTATATTTTAGTCGGTAGGTTATGAAAGTAATACCTTGCCGACTATAGTTTAGTCGACAGGTTATGAAATTAACACCTTGCCGACTAATCATGCATTTGTAACACCTTTCTCTATATGTCAAAAATCTTATAGTCGGCAGGGTATTTTTTTTTTGTCGACCTTGCCGACTTTTCATACTTTCAGAACTGAAAATGTTGATTCCTATTTCCTTCTATAATTTTGAGTATAAAATCACCCAACAGCTCTAAAATCTCATATTTATAAGTGTTTGGGTAGTACGATTTCCTTTCCGTTACAAGTAGAATTCTCAAAAAAAAAAAAAATCTCAAAAATCTACCCACATCCATGACTTCAATCTAAAACAAAACCTAATTACAAAATTTTAATCAACTAATTATCTAACTAAATTAATTACCCTAATCACATTTATTAGTGTTAATTAATCAAGGGTGGATTAGCCATTTGTGTAAATATGTGGTTAAGGGGCTTTGTGTTTTACTTCAAAATGACCTTATTTTGTCTCATTTGGTATAACCCAATTAGGCCAGTTAAAATAAGTCATTAATCTAACCAGACAAATTCTTATAATTTTTAACATAACCCATAAAAGTATACATAATTTTTATATGTATCCCAAAATAAATTATCAAATCCTAGATCAAAAAATCAAATAAATTTAATTATATAATTTCATAATTAAATTTATGTAAGATCTATGGCATAATTGATGATTTTTAAGAAAACACAATTTAATGTAATCATGATTGGGAGAAAAGAACATCATCTTAGAATTTTTTAATAGAGTAATAGTGTTCATGGAGTTTTAGAAAATATATTTTTTTTTGGAAAGAATCAAAACCTTAGTTGATTTCATTTCGATTTTTGATTGACATTCTTGTGGAGAATTTTGAAGGGAATAATTAGAATATATTAACCCCATCGATATTGTTGTAATCATGATTTAATAAAAAGAACATCATTTATTATTGTAATCATGATTTAAGAAAAAGAACATCATTTAAAGAAAATGTGAAAAATTGGGTTTAGTTTGTGTTTTGTGCAAAAATAAAAATTAAGGTTTACAATTGGGAAATTTATAAGAAAAAGGGGAGAACAATTAGAAAAAAATTGAAGTATAATTTAGTTTGGATCTGGAAAAAAAAGTTAGGGTTTGTATTTTGATTTTGGGAAGAAGGAGGATTATTAGTAAAAAGATTAAGACATGTTTGGTAATTTTGATTTTTCATTTTAGGTTAAATTTTTTGGGCTATAGTTAATAAAAGTGTAGGCTACATTTAAGAGAAGCCTCTAAAAAAATCCTTCTGCTTTCTCAAAAGCTTAAGTTGCTATTCTTTATCTATGCAACAATGCGAGACTGAATTCATCCGGCCGGAAAAGAAAAAAGAAGAAGAAAAACTTCAGCTCCCAAAATATACATCCTATTAATTCCCAATATGTCTTCTGATTTACAATAGAGTAAATTATTCCTGTAATTCTAAAAAATACGAGTTTTATTCTTGAGGTCCTAGGATTACTTTCTCGTGGCCCTAGATAATTTAACAAACATCTCTGGTTGTAAGATGACCTTATTACCTTCCTTGGTATAACAGAAGTTCAACCTCTATACCTCATTTGTTCACTTCATCCAAAAACTCTCTCTCTTAACCTTTTTTTCCCCCAAAAATCCTCGAAAACTATCTTTGAAAACCAAACACAAATTGTTCAAACTACTGAATTGATCGTAGAAACCTCCACTATAACGAAATCCAAAGCTCGACATCACCGGCAAAAAAAACCCTACGAAGTCCCGATAATTAGAATAAAAAATTGGGTAAAAAAATGATAGACCATAACTCTCAAAAATCCAGTATACTTATTCTCTAACTTCTTCACCATCGATTTACTTCTTCAATACAATCATCGATCATCATATAGTTTTGATTCATTTCAAAATTCGAAAAATAATTCAAACATTAGAACCACAAAAAACAATGATTAAAAATTTAAAAAGAAGAAACCAGAAGAAATTGCTATTGAAGAAGAACAAACTGAATTACATTTTCTACACTTGATATGTGCATATTCATTTTGCATGTATTTAGTAGAAAATTCTCAAAATCAAACAGGTTTTACAAATGGTGTGACGATATTCTTTGCACGAATTGAATGTATATTTTTTGCGCAGATCAAGTTTGTTCCGTTATTAATGTTAAAAGTAAAAAAAAAAAATTATGATATGCAACTTCTATAATTGCTGCAAAAATCAACATGCACACACTAATAAGTTTGTGTGCAACCGTTACGTATAATATTTTTCATATGGCTTTTTATGGTGTACAAATACTACTAATTTTTGTCTCTAAAAATCCGTACAAACATTTAGAAAGTTAAAAGAGAGTTTTCTAGCTCCTATAAAAAGTTCCTTTAACACTGTGGATAATAGATATACTATATGAAAGTACATGGGATAATAATTTGGCACTAAAAAACACTATGGATAATAGCTTGGCACTAAAAAAATACTGTGTATCATATTTGCACTATAAAATGAATGAATGAAGAAAAATAAAAAAAATCGTTTAGACAATAAAAGAAATTCTAGAAAATGAAAACTGGATATTAATATCTATATTTTTTTTTTCTTTCCTTCCGTCGAAACATTTATGCTCATTGTATAGGTCTTTCAAATATCTTTTCGAATATATAAAATTTACTAAATTTGGACATATGATTTGTAAGATATTAAATTTAAATTTGATTGAGAATTATACTCATGAAGAGTAGTGTTTCCACATACAAGGATATTCTTATCATTAAAATCTTTATTTGATGATATCATCAAACATCTTAGATGACCCTTTTTTTATCTCCCTAGTTTGAGGCCTATGGATTTCTACATTTACCAATAAAAAAGGATAAGGGACGTCTAAAGTGTGTTAAAATACTGAATTATTCTTTACATAGACCAGGGACGGAGGGAAATGGGGACAATTGGGGTCCCCAGCCCCCACTTGATTTTGAAATTCCTTTGGTATAGGCTTATCATTTTTGTAATTTACGGATCTTGCGGGGGCAAATATCTAAATAGAGTTGAATTTTCATTTTTAATGGGATCAATACTGTAAAACTAATATCAAATTAATAAAAATACATCAAATGTGTGACTTAAAAATAAAAATTCATCTAAATTTCTATGTTTATTGTAATTAAAATATTTTGTTACTTCATTTTCACTTAGTAAAAACTAAAAAGTAAACAAAATTGTCAAAAAAAATCGAACGGCCTTCGGCCACTTACTCGCTATTATGCACAGAAATTTACTATATGAATTCGCCCCCATTTGAGAAAATGTCTGGCCCCGTCAGTGAGATAGACCATAATAGTTATATTTATCTAAAACAAATACAAAAATCTTAATCATTTCTATTAACAAACTTTAATCAAATCTTAATTGTTTTTTCCAATTTCCATCAAAATCAAAAATTAAAACTTAATCTCGAATAAGAATTCAATTTTCTTATCTTGTACTTGATGTTTTTATTATTCTTGTAAGTGATCATGTAATCAGTATTTTGATTTGAATGAATTGAAATGTGTAGATTGACCAAAAGAAAAAATGTTAGATAAGGAATTTCCATTTTACTTCAAAATATCTTCTTTTTTTTTATCTTTTAGTGGCAGGTCTCAAATGATATGGATAAACCTTAAATTAAGGAGGGTTTTCTTACGATAAAGATACTCCATCTCCCGACTTGAACAAATTTTGTGGAACCTAAACCCAGCCACCTTATTTTTCTTGGATGGGGCTCCAGGGGGTGTTTCTGTCGGGAAGTTTCACCTCCCTGTTCCCCAACTCCACATCCCTTCTCCACAATGTGAACTCCGTATCTTGGTTCACGGCCAGATGGGGTTCTCCATTCTCTTAGATGTGGAGTATAGATTATAGTGAGCAACCCCTAAAATGCTAAACAATGCTTTGTTTTCCGTCTTGTGCACTACAGTTGTCGTGACATGTCTCATGAGATTCCACGTCATAACACACTGTGTAAAAAATATGGTCTTTTTCTTTTCTGTCTCTCGTCCAGCGTAATGTTATGTTTTGTTCTACCTTGTTTCTTTTTGCGTTTGTGTTTCCTTTGTTCCTTTTGTTTTCCATATTTCATGACCCATTTTGTCTTCCACCAAGTTCTGGGGTTTAATCTTATGACAGTTCGATTTGTTAAATCCGGATTGTTATGTAGGTGGTGGACCGTTTAGGCGTTTATCTTTTATTTCGTGACCGAGTTGTCATTCTCTTTTGTACTTAGCAATTGATTCAAGCCTTGTCTTCAACCATGCGAACTGTATCACCGATCATATCAGTACTGTTCCGCTGTTCCATTTGTTGTTTCTTTTGGAGGACTTCAGTGGAGCAGAATCTTAAATTATCAATGAACGCTACTTCGTATGGTGGGGTTTCATTTCCTATCTTCGCCTATAGTGATAAGATGAGGCGTTTTGAGGCGACCTACACACGACAAGGATAAGAGGTACCTCACAAATTATGAACACCCTAAAAAATCCTAGCATTTTTAGGGGCTACTCGAAAAGAATTAGGGGCCACTTTTGTTATTCCCATCTATTGAAGAGTGTTAAGAGGTGTCTTGAAAATGAAAACCGTCTATGTTGTCTTTCAGCTTTATACTAAATCTAAACATATATCATTTAGTTTCATATCTTCCTCTTCTTCTTTTTTCTACTCATCAAACTTTTTTTCATGGTTTTAATTTTGATTGAAACCAAAGACGTCGATCAAACCAATTTTATGATTGATTGTTTAAAATTAAAACCCAAAATTCATTAACCTTAAAGTTGAAACTTAGAACATCAAAAAAGAAAATTCGAGCTAAATAAACAAAAAGAATAGATGATAGTAGTTGTGATCCAAAATTAGGATTTGATTGCTTGAAATCAAAATTTTGATCGGAAAATTTTCTAAAATTTGCAGTAGCAGGAAAATAATCGGTAGATAACAATCAATTTATCTACCGATTATGGTTGATGTTCTTGGATTTACAGTAGCAGAAACATAATCGGTAGATAATAATCTATTTTACTTACCGATTATGGTTGATGTTCTTCATTTCTAAAGAACATCAACCATAACCGGTAGGTAAATTAACTGTTATCTACCGATTGTGTTTCTGCTACTGCTTCAAATTTTCTGTACTAAAATTAAACACAATCGGTAGATAATGAACATAATTGACTACCGATTATGGCAGTACCAAAATTCAAAAACTGAAGGATTTTGGTAAAATCTCATTTCGGGGACAATACACATTCGGATGTTAAATTAACACAATTAACTACCGATTATGGTAATACTAAAATTCGAAAATATATTTGGAGGTTCAAGTAACACCATTTACTACCGATTATGGTAGTACCAAAGTTCGAAAATTATAGGATTTATGCTAAATCTCATTTTGGGGCCAATATACATTCGGAAGTTAAATTAACTACCGATTATGAAAATACTAAAATACGAAAACTGAATATATTCGGAGGATAAAGTAACACCATTTACTACCGATTAAGGTAGTACCAAAGTTCGAAAATTTTAGGATTTTGGAAAAATCTCATTTTGGGGCCAATACACATTCGGAAGTTAAATTAACACAATTAACTACCGATTATGGTAGTACTAAAATTCGAAAACTGAATATATTCGGAGGTTAAAATAACATCACTTACTACCGATTATGGTAGTACCAAAGTTCGAAAATTTTAGGATTTTGGCAAAATCTCATTTTGGGGCCAATATACATTCGAAAGTTAAATTAACTACCGATTATGGTAGTACCAAAGTTCGAAAATGATAGGATTTTGGAAAAATCTCATTTTGGGTCCGATATATATTCGGAAGTTAAATTAACACAATTTACTACCGATTATGTTAGCACCAAAATTCGGAAATGTAAGCAAAAAAAAAAAGATTAATCTCAAATAATCCTCGTAACACTAACTAAATACACACTAACTACCGATTTCCTATTTAACCTCCGATTATTGAAGGGCAATTTTGTCATTACAGAAAAACAAAAGATAAGGGATGAACTTAACTTAGGTTTGGGTGACCTTTTTTGTTTTTATTATTAGCCCCTAATTTCTTTTGAGTGGCCCCTAAAAATGCTAGGTAAAAAATAGGTAACTCCGTTAGTACTCACTCAGTACTGTCCAATTTTTAAAGAAGTAGCATACTCATTAGGTAAAGAAAACTCAAATCGTATCATGTCATCGAATTTTCTTTTTACTGTGAAAGATTGGCATTCAACTTACACAATGCAGAATCACGCAACAGTTTCATGAGATTACTGCTATTTGCTACAACCATAAAGATCCATGAAAACCAGTGTATTGCGGAAGAGGACGTAATCTGCTTAAAAATTTTGGGAATGCAGAAGAGAGCAAAATATATGTGTCATTGTGTTGGCATAGTATCGTCCACGTCCCATTGCCAATAGTTGGGTCTTGCGCTTGCCCATAAATGAGAATGAGTTCTTTTAAGCCCACTTATTTAATTTCCTAGTCACTCAAGGCCCAATGGGAGAGAAGTGAGATCTCATCATGGGCACCTAAGGCCAAGCACTATGGTGAGGCTCATCCCTTCCCTATTCCTCATATAAAGGGAATGGATATCATAAGGAAGGAAGCTCCACTATGGTGCGGTTTCATCCCTTCCTTACATGATACGAAAACTCAGTTTCTGTATAAACAGTGTCATACGGAAACTCAGTTTCCGTCACAGAATTATAAAGTCCCAGGACTCGATCTTTCCTGCCATTTCTTCTTCTTCTCTATTTTCTTTCTCCTTAAAATCCTCTTTTCCCCCTTCCAATTTGGTGAGATGTGTATGGTACGCAAGAAGTCAATTGGGAAGTACACATGTCAAATTGAACACGAAGGAAACAGAGATGTGTATGGTACGCAAGATCCCGATGCTTTTGTACGTCGACCTGCACTGCCTAGGGAATCCACATACGCTCAAGAGTTGGAGCCAGTCGAACGTCATCTCTTCCCTTATCCACCAATGAAACTTAAAGCTCGAATATGCGTCCCGGATCTTCAGGCGGTAGATGTTCCTATTGGAAGGGAGTATTTGGATCAGTATCCTAGACCTGATTATCATGTCAATCAGGGTACATCTATGAGTACCATTTCTTCTAATATTTTTTTTTAATTATTTGTGATTTATTTATTTTGGTGTTTGCGGGATACGTGGTTCGAAGCATATATGGTCTCGCAACAACAAAATATGGCTCTACGATATTTCAATTTCGACAATACAAAGGAACTACAATCCAAAATCCTTTACGGTTCTGGTTTCCAGGAGAGGTATGTCAGAGACTGTTTAGCACCATATACATGTGAGTCATCCACCTCTGGGCAGTCTCGTGATTCGGGACCGTCGTCTTCTTCTTTTGTGCTAAACAATCAAGAAGATTCTGTCTACCATCCTTATAATGCGTCTGAACAAATCAATCAAAGTACAACGACGTTCCAAGATCAGGATATTGAACAAGATCCTGATAATCGAAATAATTGAACGGACACTTTTTCAAATCCTTTTAGCGACTTTTTAAAATGAAAACGGCTAGTTGTTTTTTTACTTTTTAACGTCTATCTTTATATTTTGCATGTACTGGTCATTTTCAATGTATAACAACTACTTTTTGGGTTTTATATATACTAGTAATTTTACTGTATAACGACAAATTTTTTTGAATTCTATATGCTCTCATCATATCTCTATATATAGCAAATCACTTTCCAAATGAAGCTATCCAAACATTTGTTTTTATTTTGTTTTATAAAAATGAGATTCAACAAAGAAAAAGATGTTTCTCTTACACAAGCATGGATTGAAGAAAAAAACAATATTTTGAACACAGTTCAGAACACTAGCAATCAATTCTGGAAGAATGTATTTGAATTTTTTGATAACATATCCGGAAATCCAAATGCGAGAGACAAAGGAGGTCTTAGAACTAGGTGGAGCAAGATCAACAAGGAGATCATCACTTTTGTCACGATTCATGCCGAAGTTAACATACGTAATCCTGGAATGTCATATGAACAAAGGATAGGAATTTTTTAACAAATTTCTTTTATTTCCTAAAATTATAACTATCTTAAGTTAAGTTAAGTTTCTTTTTTAAAATTTCAAAAACGTGCTGCTCGTTCAGACTATCTTAACCAGACATGCGACAATTTTCCTCATGATGAATGTTATCATCTATCGAAACCAAGTTATGATACCTACAATCCCGATGAAATGTAGCTTTATCGCCGATATGTTCCCGCATCATATGTTGATCAAGTCTTCGGAATAACAATCCTGAAAAATGATTAAATGTGAATGTTTTATCTTATATTTATGTAATCTTCCGTCTTTGTGTGTTTATGCATCAGATGTTAATCAAGTCTTTGGAACAACATTCATGAAGAATGATTACATTTGAATGTTTTATCTTATATTTATGTAATCTTTTATCTTTAAGTGTTCTTGCAATCTACATATGATCTAATGTTTTATCTTTTATTTAATTAAAGTTTAACATAAATAAAACTGAAATTCCACAAAATAGACAACAGGATTAGAACTATTGAATAAAAATCCAAATCACTTGTAGTAGTAATCACGATTGCACTTAGCACGTGCAACAAGCCTTTAAACCTGTAGGCGACCCTATTGGACGAGTTATAGTCTCGTGAGGGTTTACACAGAGATTTACCCACAAAACCTACACAAACATTTATTATACTTTCAATCTTCACTGGATGAACCAGATGAATTTTCCGGCGGTTGATACTCTGGGATTTTGGATACCATGAAATTGTAGCTTTCATCAAATGTGAATGCTTCACCCTTTTCCTCAAAATAACGCGCTTTAACGACTTCGTGCTACAATAACACAACACAATATACTTATTGTTGTAATTTAAATTCAATCAAGTTAGCTTTCTACGAAAACAGTTCTAAAATACTTACAAATTGTTGAGGGCACAGGCTAATATGGCTGGCGTTGAAGATCTGTTGTTGAATAGCTATAAAATCGCAAACGGATTTTTGGATAATCCGATACCTATCATGAATTTGTTGAAGACTTCTTCTCTTTGTATTCCCATAATCTTGTCTATATTGGTTATATATCTTCGCCCAAAAGGTTTCGGCTCTGCCACTGAAGGAGAGAGATCTACTACTCGACTTTCTGTGTACCATGCTTTGATGATTGCCAAATCTTCAGTTGGATCAAATGTGCCCATGGTTGTGTTCGTATATAAAGGTATGAGAGGTATTGAAATATGTGAGAAATTTTGCAAAGTGTATGAAAATAGGTGTCTGTTTTTTGGAGATAGATAACATAATTTATAATATCCGTCAAAAATAGTCGTTATAAAGTAGACGTTATAAAGTAGACTTTACAAAGGAGTCGTTGGAATATAGTCGATTGAAATTAGATGTTATAAAGTACATTACAGTTATTGAATAAAAACCTAGGTTACTTGTCTTAGTAATCCCGATTGCACTTAGCACGTGCAACAAGCCTTTAAACCCCTAGGTGACCCTAGTGGACGAGTTATAGTCTTGTGAGGGTTTACAGAAGATATACCCACAAAATCCTAAACAATAACCGCATATACTATTCGTCAGGTCCGTCTTCTGGAGGATCGCCGACATTCATTTCCGGATTGTAAACATCCATGTTAGCCATGTTATCCTTAAAGATTAAGTAGCACTCAGAACATGTAAATTTTGTACGATACTCTAGTCGGTATACAAATTTGGCCATTTCCTCCTACGCAAAACAAACATAAAAGCAATAGGTTGGTGTGTATGTGGCAACAACATCTCGAATAACATAACTATTTAAGATGACCTACAATAATCGCAATTTTCATGTGTTGTGGGGTGTAACCATGAATCTTTCTTTGAATTCTAATGTACTTGCGAACCGCTATATCAATTTGAGAAATCCTTTGTTGAACTTGTCGTCTGGTTCGATTATTAACATTTCCAAACGCCTGTACAAAGCCATCGAACACCAACATCCATTTTTCATAGGCAGAGTGTGACAAACCGGAAAATTACGCCTTTGGCGCATTTCCCCGCAGGCCGTAACTTCCCCGATGCGCCATGATAAAGCTACGATCCAGGCTTTAAAGCTGGGCAAATACACGTCCATTTTCCCTTGCAAGCATGCTCGGGGAGCATGATGCAGCTAACTTAGCTTCCACACCGTTCCAAATTGACCCTTGTCCGCTAAAGGATGTAAGGCCATAAGGCCAATGCCAATGCATTTTGCATGCATCAATAGCTTTGCCTCTACGTAGGAATTTCATTACTGAATTTCCTATCTAGCCGAGCAGCCGTCAAACTACCGATTCTTGTCCAGGCATAGGGCATACTCCTTGGACTTTAGCATAGGCCGCTCTAAGCCGTTTTCCATTCCCTACCTTACCTCGCTTACCAACTCTTGTAGCTTGATAGGAAGTATGAGCATCCACTTGTTGGCATGCAACTAAGCCTCATCAAGCTTGGAAACATTCATCTCTTGCATCGAGCTACCGAGCATAGATGATATGAGGGGACAACGTGCTGGACCGGCAATGCTGCAACTCATTGTGGATGCATACGTACCCTTTCCTACTCTAAAGGGATCAAGCACAGACCGTAGTTCATCCACGAAGTGATCGCAACTAAGCCAAACTCGTTTGCAAGGCTGTGGCCTAGAAAAAATGGTAATGACCTGGTCCGTATAGGCCGTTCCGTCAAAATGCACAATGATTATGAATTATCGAGTCCGCGACATGGCATAGTGATGCCTAAGCATCAAAGGCCCTCTTCGAAAGGCTACGCAACTATAAATGATCCCTAGGCATCATTTATACTCTTACGGCTAAGTTATGAAGCTTACTTCGTACATAGTCCGCATATGCACCTTCAACCAACTACTTCTCCCTATATATGTTATATTGCAATTTCTACAAGTATGTAAAGGGAACCAAATTGACATGCTTGCTTCATTGCTCATTCGCAATGATTGCGTACAAGTAAAATGATTGCGTTATAGCACAATGATTGCGTTACAACACAATGATTGCATAACATTCATTTGGCCATCCCTCTCTGGCCTGATGCACAATGATTTTGCAGCATTGGCTCTAGGCCAATATCCTTCATGATGCGCAATGATTACGCTGCAATCTCGAGGCCACCTACCCAACAGGCCTAATGCATCATTTGATGCGAGATTTGGCCCTTAGCCAAATGCCAAACATAATGCGCCATTTTGGCGTGATATTGGCCTTAAGTCAATCTACCTCTTACCAAGAAACGGAAGCTTTGGATGAAGCTTCATCTCAAGCCATGGCGCATCTCTTAGCATCTTCAATAGGCAGAGTAGTAGCATTTACACTGAGAGTTCTTGAGCATCTTCAATAGGCAGAGTAGTAGCATTTACAAACGCTGTGGTGATTGCAACATATTCTTCTATGGTATACCCAACCATTACCATGTTATCTTCAAAAAAAAAAAAAGAAAAAAGGAGACACAGAGGATACTAAGGCCATTACAGAAGATAGCCGCTGGAAATGAGCCGATAACATAGTCGTTACAAAAGATCCGTTGGTATAAGAAAATACAATTCAAATTATTTTAATTAGAAATATATAAATTAATATTACTTAGAAAAAAGGAAAGAAAAATGAAACTACATTACCGGAACTGGAACACGACCTTACTTAAAAAAAAAACAAAAACAAAACAATGAAACTAAGCTATTAAAAACAGTATACTGAAACTCAATAACTTTAAACTAAAACCAACTTTTAATTAAAATTGGAACTGATTATGTCCTTGCCTCTCCAAATGCTTGGCCAATATGGCACTCTATTTTAATTCAAACTACTTTCTTGTATTTGGATTCAGCTTATTCATTTCCATTATTTCCCTTTCTTCTCTCTCTCGATTCTGTTCAATTTGTTGTTATGTTATATCTAACAACCTTTCCATAATTTGGTTTTGTCGTAGCTGACGATGTGGGGTTGGCATTCGGGATTCTTTTAGATAATTAACAAGTTTACTACCCGCGTCGCTCATTTGGGAATCTTGCGATGAGGGTGTAGCGGGTGTGCTTCGACCAGAACCCTTTTTGGTAGTTGTGGTTTTCTTCCCAGCTTTTGACTTGTGTTTATCATCTTGCAATCCACCATGCGACGATCCGGGTATTGTAGTTTGGTTCGTACTAGGAGTATATCCTTGTGGAATAGGGATACCGCATGGGACATTAAAAGCGTTGGTACCGGGAGTATATCCTTGATTTGCAAATGGAGTTTCGAAAAATTGGCTTGAAGATGGATTCTGAGAAGCTGAGGGTTGACCGTAAAGCATACTTGAGATATTTACAACATATTGAGATGACAGAGGACAAGAATCCTGATCCATATCTTCTTCCACACCCACTTCTACATTTGGAACATTTTTATGCATTTCATACTCAACATCTCGGGTAAAGATTTTTTTGTGCATTTCAAAATAAAGGCTTTTCGCCCTTATCATCTACATCAATGTAATCAAACGATTACTAAAATGTACATAAATTAAATTGTTACAAACAACATACATAATAACTATGATGACATATTTAGATAACATACCCGGTTATTAAGGTCCAAGCACGTATCACTTACATTGACTTTTGCAACACAATCACAAAAATTATCCACTTCCGATTTGGTTACGCTAAACCTATTACGAACACTTTTTATTGTGCGTTCGTGTTGATTCCCGCCACAAGCTTCTACAAATTTGTTAAAAAGGGTTTTGTATAACACATCTTTAGATTTAGATTTAAAAAACAGTAAGTACTAACAATGTGAAAATCTTCCAAAGTATTAAATCTCGTTATGCGTTTTCTTTTTTCCTTTTGAGCTTGCGACGTTATGATGAGATGAACAAAGGAAAATTAAAAAAACTCGTAAAGAAGATAATTTGAGAGATTTAAGTGACAAAAATATTTGCAAGAAGAGGAGTTGGAGTGATTTGAATAGAGAGTTTAGAGTGGTATTTATAGAGGATTTTTGAGAAGTTTTTGAAAATATGACCGTTGCGGTCCGACGATAGAGAGGATAGAGCCGTTATGAATGATGGATGGTTAGGATGGGGTGTGGGAGAGGTGTAAAGGAAAAAAGGTCAAACAAATAAATTTACGGATACGGAAACTCCGTTAACGTCAAATATGCTACGGAAACTGAGTATCTGTATCAACTGCCATACGGAAACTGAGTTTCCGTAAAGCAGAAAATATGACGGAAATTGAGTATCCGTCACATTTCCCTTCCCTACTACCCGGATCAGATGTGATCCACCTTGTAGGGAAGAGAGGGGATTTCCTTACTTTTGTAGGGAGAAGACCATAGTGGTTGCCAATTTGGTTTTTTCCCTACATATGAGGGATAGGGAAGGGATGAGCCTCACCATAGTGCTTAGCCTAAAGGTAGGGTGACCATGGGCCGATACGGAGGGTTTTCACCTCATCCGCATCCAATCCAATTCATTACGGATTTCAAATTTAGCATTCGCATCTTATCCAATATTCAACGGATTTGCATTCAATGGGTTCACGGATGACAGATTAGATGTGGATAATCCAATGATTTGTTTTATAATTAAAATTAAATTTTATAATAGAAGAATAAAACTTGGGATTTTGTGTTGCTTTCAGAAAACAACAATCCAATGCAATATGTTGAATTATGGCCAACTTAGGACCTAACTAGAAAGGGCCTAATACTATATAACTCTTTCACGTTAGCAGCTAATATCTAATGAAATTACGGATGAAATCAAGCCCTCCAAAGAACAAAGTAACGAATGCAACTATAACCAGGGTGACCATTTGGGATCGAAAAGAAACTATCACATCGCAAGTTTGACTCTTTGTCAACCTGATAGGTCTAGATGTCCAACCGATTTTCATGGTTGCAACTAGGGACAATTCATAATCTGTTGAATTTAAAATCTCATTCGCATCCAGCTCACTAGCGAACGTTCCAGGCACCCGTCCAAAAAAAGTGCGGTTGGGCCAGATAAAATCTGCAGATTCCGGAACAAATGCTTACCCCTACCTAAATGACGAGGATATTAGATCACTCTTGATTATTTTTGGGATAATTCTCGGCACTCTAGATTTCACGAAGTTTTGAACAACTAGTATCTCATCTACGTTATTGGTGCTGTTTATACGATCAAGATCGTCTAACAAAACATTGTGAACATAAGTTCTTTAGTATCTGACGGTCCAAATATTTGATGATATGTCGCATTAATTACTTTCGGTCTGGGTTTGGTTACGACTTGATTTTGGAGCGTCACCTAAAACTAAACACTAGTAATCTTCTACTACCTACATCTGTGCTCTCCTTGACAATCCCATATGCATGAAGAATAAAAACAGTTGAAGTACTGACCATGATGCATTCCTCCGTCCTTATTTTTTAAATACAACTACAAATCCTTAGTCCCATGTTTCTTCCCCACCCCCAAACTGAAATCTAACATTGTCCTCAATGTTTCTACTTATGAAATTAAAGCACATACAAGGAGAAAATGTTACCACTGGAGGGAAAAGAAATAAGGAAGGATATTACCGTATCACAAGAACGCGGGAGCCTCCCAGTAAATGCTAAATTTATAGTCATTAGCTAGACATCAAATACCTCAAAAAGAATTTTCACCTTCCAAAGTCGTATACCAATAGTCGAAACAATTGTGGGTCCATAAGACCAAATAGAACTGCCACTAATAGGAGACAAATAGTCAAGAACAGAAAAATGAGCAGAAAGAGCACAACCTGATCTAAAGTTTCTCGCAAGACAATTGGATTTATCTGGAGTGCCCAATTGGGCTTCATATGAGTTCTCGGGAAACATATTCATCCGAAAAACGGGCCTCTAACATATGGATTTTCTCCTGGACAGTATCAGGAGGATCGGGTTGTGGAGTCTGAATAGACTCAGGGAATACCTCACTAGGCTCGAGTCCCAAGTTAGGGACTTCCAACGGGGATACTTGACTATCACAAGAATCATTACTACCTCCAAACATAGGGTTTTCACTACTCTCAGTCAAACCTTTAATTATTGCTTGGATTTCCGAATCTTCAGAGTCCTTGAAATGCTCAAGAGCTTCTTGTAGTTCTACAGTAGGTTCACCTATCTGTCTTAGTAAGATTGTCTCATCAAATGCATCCACACAATCATTAAATAAAGTGTCATCCCAATTATCCTGAATTTGAACTAAAGTGCTAATCATATTCACTTCCTCTAAATCATTGGAAGGTTGTCTAGTAACATTAAAAACATTCAGTTCAGTGGTCATATTACCAAAGGATATGTTCATGAGTCTAGTCCTACAATTGATGATAGCATTAGATTTGGCTAAGAATGGGCGACCTAAAATCACCGGGACGTGAACACTTGGGTCCTGAACTGGCTGGGTGTCTAGAACAAAAAAATCAACTGGATAAACAAACTTATCAACCTCAATTAGAACATCCTCTATGACACCACGAGGGACTTTGACAGACCTATCAACTAATTGTAGTGTCATGTTGGTCGGTTTCAGCTTACCAAGACCTAGCTGGGTGTATACATGATACGGGAGTAAGTTAACACTAGCTCCTAAGTCAAGTAATGCCTTATCGACCATGTGATTACCAATTGCACAAGATATGGTAGGGCATCCAGGGTCCTTGTACTTAGGGAGTGTTTGGTTCAGAAGAATTGAACTTACTTGACCAGCTAAAAAGGCTTTCTTATGGACATTAAGCTTACGTTTTCGTGTACAAAGATCCTTAAGGAACTTGGAATAAGTTGGTATTTGCCTAATTGCTTCTAGTAACGGAAGGTTTATGGTAACTTTCTTAAAAACCTCCATTATGTCATTAAAGTTTGATTCATTTTTTGTTGGTGTCAATAACCGGGGAAATGGGGCTCTGGGGACAAAACCAGGCTCAACAGGACCCTCATTGGTCTCTTTAGAGACTCTATCAGTCTCCTCATTTTCTGGCTCATAAGGGTGAACTACAGCATGTTCACTTCCAGGTATGTCGACCTTATTATCAACTTTCTTTCCACTCCTAAGGGTCGTGACAACATTCACATGATTGTACGATTTCTCTCCTCTAGGGTTAGGATCAGTATGATTAGGGAACCTTCCATCTTCTCTCTCACTTATAAACTTAGCTATTTGTCCTACTTGAAGTTCTAACTTGGCAAGACTCTGGGAAGTATTCTTCAATTCCTTCCTAGTTTCTTGTTGAAAGCTCATGTGGTTCTTTGATAGCATGTCATGGTTACTTACTAACATAGTGATAGCTTCCTCTAAGGTGGAGATCTTTTTCTCGGAAGTGTTCTGAAACTGGGTTTGACCTGAAGAGTTCTTAAAACCAAAACCTGGGGGAGGCTGAGAATTGCTAGACTGGCCTTGACTCTGGCCCTTAGACCAAGAGAAATTAGGATGGTTTCTCCAACCAGGGTTGTAGGTTTCTGAGTATGGGTCAAACTTCTGACGGTTCTCAAACCTAGCATTGTTATAGACAGCATGGGCTTGTTATTCACTAACCTGACCTTCCCATAATGAATTATCGGGCTCTATTCCACAACTAGAGACTTGAGAGGCTCTATTAGGTTCAACAAGGGACCTATTTTTAGACTGGCCCATTTCCAAAGCTTCCAACCTTCTAGATAAAGCAGCAAACTTAGCATCTGAACCAAAACTTGTATCTACCATATTGGTGCTACTTCTATTGACTAAGAGTCTTTTAGGGGGTTCAACACAAGATTCCCACTGTTGGGATTTTTCAGCGATAGCTCCTAAGAAGGTAAAAGCATCATCAACATTTTTACTAGTGAACTCACCAGCGCACATAAACTCAACCATGGCTTTGGTCGAATAGTCTAAACCATCATAAATAATCTGTACGAGTTTCATATTATCAAATCCATGGTGAGGACACTGAGATAGGAGATCATTGAATCGCTCTAAAAACCTATAAAGAGACTCTCCCTCTTGTTGCACACTAGCATTAATTTTCTGCCTAACAGCTGCAGTTTTATGCTTAGGGTAGAATTTCATATAGAAGGCAGCGATAAGTTCCTGCCATGTTTCTATGGATTCATACGGTAGGTTTTTCAGCCAGGTCTTGGCTTTGTCTCTCAAAGAAAAGGGAAACATCTTAAGTTTCAAGACTTCATCGGTAAGGTCCTTTATCCTAATTGTCCCACAGATTTCCTCAAAGTCCCTAATATGAAAATAAGGGTTCTCATCATCTTTTCCTAAGAATATAGGGATCATCTGAAGAATACTAGGTTTTATCTCGAAATTAGCCGTAGTGGCTGGCAATTTAATGCATGAAGCTCGGTTGGTCCTAGTTCGGAACATGTAATCTTTCAAAGTTGCCATCGCTGGCACAACAGAAGTACTAGGGGTACTTTTATCACTCAGAGATAAATTCTCAAAACTGAAGTTTCCAAAAACAGGGCTCTCAAAAGAAGAGTCTTCGAGCTCCCTGCTTAAATCAGAAGAACTACTAGGTTTTTCGCTAATCAATCGACCTAGAGTATCTCTTTTCCAAGCCCTACTAACAAAATCGGGCATACTCTAAAAAGAATTCAAAAAGAAATAAAAAATCCTAACAGGAAGGTTCTAGCAATCACACAGCAGGCTGACTCGACTTTACCACAGCAAACCTAAAGATTTCTAGCAAACAACAAGCATGATGGCTCCACTTAGATTGTTTCTAGACCAGCTTCTAATCCTTCGAAAGGGAATTCGTTACAATTTGAGCAAACCCCTCTGGAATCAATCCAAGTTAAAGCAAGTTGAATCGAGGCGAGGGAAGCTCAGTGGAGCTTTGATACCCAAAACCTCACCGATCCTATGCGGCGCAGTCACGCATTCAACTCGCAGAAACCGTCAAGAACTTCGAGGTGTGCTTAAAAGAGTAACCAATATTTTTCGAATGATTGTCTTGTTAAGCTCGATACCCTATAGGTCTCTTTCTAGTCCAAATTTTAGGCTTAGGTTCGCTTTAGGTTTCGTTTTCCTAAGGCGGGCAAGAAGGGAGCGGTGATGAAATCCGAACCCTTATCTTGTTTAGGCCAGGCCTTGCCCTTTACTAGGAAAATAAAGACAGTCTGGTTCGTCTTCAAACAATTAGCACCTTAAGGATTACAGTAACTCGCTTGCAGGGGATTCGCGAGTGTTTCGATTGGACTTACCTCCCGTACCAGACGGGCGAAGAACCGTTGTAGTCGACTCGGGCCACGACTCCTATGCCGTGTGCGAACCCGAGGGGCCGAGACGATATTGTAATCGTCGTCCTTCCCTGCAAACAGTTTATATTTAAGGGTACCCTTCCGTAGGGTTTAAAAATAAAAATAAAAATGTCCCAAAATTAATGTCCAAAGTCCATAAAAAAAATACAAAAGAAAAGAAAGTCTAAAAAAAAAATTACAAAAATAAAAATGTCTCTCTCTTTTTTTTCTCTCTTTTACAAAATAAAGAAAATCTTCTTCTTTCGCTCCTTTAGCTTTGCTTTTCGCTCCCAAACTTTAAGTAAATCACCACAAGCTTTGGCAAAATTGTCTTTCGCTCCAATCTTCAAAAATCTGCAAGGAAACAAAAAAAACCCAAAAAACGTAAAGAAGAACAAAAATAATAAAAATAAAAAAAATCTAAAAAAAATGCTAACTAAACACAGGTCCCCGGCAGCGGCGCCAAAAATTGATGGTTTATCAAAAGTGATTGTAGTTGAAGTGGTAAAACGGATTCGTATCAGACTTGTGAAGAAAACAATTTTTCTAGATTTAAATTAAACACGCAAATAAATAAAATAGTTCAAACCTTTAGAGAAAAACACCAAGACTTGGATTCCACCATTGATCCATTATTTGATAAATTCTAATAATTAATATTCATGCAATTTTTCTTTTAGAGTGATTCTAATATTATGCCTTTTGTAGATTTTTGAAGTAATAAATGTAAACACCAAGCATGAAACATCAAGAGTCTTAAACTAAGTATGTTCCATCAAAATGAATCACAATTATTCAATAAAAATCAATTTTCCAATAAAAATTCCATGCAAATAATCATGTAATAATATTGCAAATAAATAATAAAGTTAGAATTATACCATAAATAAGGACCAATGGCTTCCTCCGTCGCCTTGGCTAAGGGGTTTAGCTCCTCATCCCAAAAACACACTCACAAGATAAATTCATGGCTAAAATAGGTGTTTTTATTGATGTATAAGATGAAACAGGAAATTGTAACGCTGTGAAAGTGTTACAGCGTCACCGTTACAAAGGGGTCACTGTTACAAAAGAGTATGGTAATTTAAGACTGCTGTAAACGATAACTATCTTCTGCTGTGAAACAACAACAGTGGTATTGAAAATAAGTCTGCTGAAGAACGACGGACTCTGCGAGTCTGTTCTTCGTGTTCTTCAGAAGCTTTAATGGCAGCAGCAGCAACAGCGCTGTCTCCTCTATAATTGCTTCTCCTAGGCTCTCATCGACTCTAAACTCTCTCCTAAGGTTTTCCCCAAACTTTTCTTTGATGTAAACCAACACTTATATAGCCCAACAGATCCATAAATCTCGACTAAATATGCGATTATTCTTTTTCTTCTTCTCATGCACTTGAAACGATAATCGCTTCTGTTGAGCTTTTTCACGTGCTTTTGGCTATAAAATAGCTACCAAACTCTTCCATAATCTTGAATAGGACCATATACATGTTAATACAGCGTCAAAGTCCTCCAGAAATCTCTCAAAAATATTCTAAAAACCCAACACAGAACACGTCTCTCTGTTGGAAACTTTGAAACCCTCTCTCGGCCATTCCAGCCCAATTGGTTGGTTCCAATCGATTGTACTAGGCCTGTTTAGTCCATCCAAGTCCAGCCCAACTGATTTCGGCGATTGAATCTCGTTAAAACTCCACCAAAATTCGATTATCAATCTGCCAGTGAACTTCCCGCCAATTTTCCAATTCAAAACGTGAAGAAGGTGGGTGCCCTTATCCTGTGTTGTTCTCCCTTTAGCAGCTGCCTGGAAATAGGTCACCCCTTAGTAATTAGGTTACCCCTTATCCACAATCGAGGGTCCGTATAGTGATTTCTCTGGGACATTTTCCGCACTTTTTTCGGGGTTCCTCCGGGATATTCCTGGGGTACTTCTGGTACAATTCTGGGGCGCTTCCGGCACGTTATCAACGGAGGTCCAAATGCCGCATTTTTAGCCAATTTCGCCACAAAACCTTATTCTTCCAAAAACACCTACAAATAAATAAAATAACCAAATAAGTACGATATCGAGCACTAACAATATATACAAATGAGCTATATTAGACACATAAATGCGTCTATCATCCCAAAAACCATCATCATCCCTGATACCAATCCACAACCACCAATCTTTCCCATGTTATTGCTTTCACCACCACTATTAGCTTCTTTCTAAATAAATTAACAAGATCAGCTTTAATCGTCATTCAAAACCATTTCTATATCGAACTCTTTGGTAAATGGTTTAAAACGATTTTTCCAATCCTAGATTTGATCTAGGCTTGACCATAATTTCCACCACTAAGTTTATAAATCCACTAAATCCCGATACACAGTTCAGTTATTGATCAATTAAAAAGTTCTAAATAATGGACGATTTATATTTTCCAAGTTTAATCAAAGTTATCAAACATATACACACATGTAACCGGGAATTTCCCGCTATATTGTCTTTTTCATATTCTAGGCCAGTGACTAAAACAAACCCATCCTAAAACCAAAATTTTGTGTTATGTCATAAAAAAAATGTTAGCTTTTGGATATGTTAGATCTGACGATTAATATGTTTTTTCAAAACCATTTGTTAAAGGATACCGACCCTTTGTTAATATCCTAGTTACATTTCCATCTATAATCACAACTCTTTTTTTTTCTTTCGGTTGGTGAGATTAATTTATACATAAAAAATAAGAACCATGATATTGGGCATACCAAAAACTTTCAAGGCATACAAAGGACTAGTCTTAATTTGGGTGACCTTATAAGGGATACCCTATGGGTGGTTTAATTACCTATATGCCCTTAAATCCTATAAATTACTAATCTATCTCTAACCTTAATACAAAAATTTATAATCATAAACCTAAAATCAGTTTCAACCCCTTCTTCTTCCTCCTCATCCTCCACAACCAAACCCACCTTCTCCTTTTTTTTTTCATCGTATCATCGCCGAAATTTAATCGTCGATTCGTGAAAATTTAGTCGACGATTAAACTCATCTATATAATGGTTCGCCGTAAGCCAGCATCTCGTTCTAATCGAGCGATTGAACAACCCATTGAAGAAGAAGAAGATTTACAGAGTGAAGAAGATTTACAAAGTGAAGAAGAAACTCAAAATCAACCACAAAATCAACCGGAAGAAGAAATTGAAGAAGAACCAACTCCATAAATGAGAATAAGAAGGTTAGTTTTACAAACCCATCTCGTATTTGATTGGTTTGATTGATTTAATTCGTCAAAATCATGTTTCTACGGCGGTTACAGGGGATGGTTCGGCGTAAAACAAATCTTAGATGTGCGCCGAGCTGTTCTTGAAACTGAACCCTGAAAGTGCATATGAACAGCTCGGAGTATATCTGAAATCCGTTTTGAGCCGAACTTAGTGACACAGAGACTTATATTTAGGATCGGCTTATTCGATGGTGTTAGTTTTGTGCCGAATATGTTTTGTGAATTTCAGAAATTTTGCATGTGCGTAGGATCGGCTTGTATGGTAGTATTAGTTTTGTGCCGAATAATTGTTGTTTGAATTTCAGAATTTTTGCATGTGCTTAGGATCGACTTGTATGGTTGTATTAGTTTTGCGCCGAATAAAGGTTTCGATTCATAAGTCTAGATTCGGCTTATTCGATAGTATTAGGGTTGCGCCGAATATCATTGTTAAAATTTCATAAATTTTACTAGTGTGTAGGATCGGCTTATTTATATGATATCATGTTGCGCCCAATACATGTTTGAGTTCATAATCATAGACTCGGATTATTCGACGGTATCGGTTGTGAGCCGAATATATAGGATCGGCTTATAATTATTTTGTGGTATGAGCCGATCCACTCTCTGTGTAAGCTAATAAAAATTTCAAGACATGATTCGGCTCATATGTGTTATTTCGGGTAAGCCGAGCCATCTTATTTTCTTACAAGTTTTTGGCTTTCCAAATCTCTTTGTTGTTCGAATTAGTCTTATAACTTTCATACTTGTGTCAGGACCAATGCAGCTACAAAGAGGAAGAAGATGGAGGTAACACCTTCTACTTCTAAAACTCCCGATCCTAGAGGAGGAGGTAAGAAAAAATTGGGAGCGGGAGGTAGAGGAGGAGTTTTAGAAGAAGAAGCTGAACAAGTAAGAATTGAAAGACAAGAAGAAGGAATAGCTGAAGATGAAGAAGTTGATGATAATCAAGAAGTTCATCAAGAAACACAACCCCAAGGAAAACCCAAGAAAGACAAGAAAGGTAAGAAGGTGGCAGAACCAGAGAAAGAGAAGAACGATGATGATCGACGGATCACTGGTTTACACATTCCTGATGAAGATGACGTAATTACACCTCGATCAGATGGTTTTCCTCATGGTCTTCCGGAAGATGGAGGAAATGTGTTGATTGGTTATGCCGATTCTTGGGCGAAGAAAATTTATGAGACTCCTGATCACAACCGTGCAGTCCGAGTATTGAGACACCAGAGGGCAGCAGAATGGAGTCTTGATGAAGAGGTTCCTGAGGTGATTGCTTACGTACAACGCAGTGCTTTATGGCCTATCATCAATTATGGACATAAGGAATATGATAGTGTGTCGGCCTCTGCATTTACCGAGCGCTTTTGTCCAGAAACTTACACATTTCAATTACCTTTTGGAGAGATGGCAATCACTCCTGATGAGGCTAGTAAGATTACAGGCCTTAAAGCAAGGGGTGTAAGTGTGGATGCTGGTTTTTATGACATGAGTTGGGATGAGCTATACAATTTGTACCTGGAATGCCTTGGTTGGGGTTCAATGAAAACTGAGTTGGAGTTTTGTCGATCAGTTAAAGATGTCGATACCGTTTGCATACCAGGTGGCAGAAATAAGAAGAATAAGAAGATCAACTTGACTAACTTGAAAAGGGAGTTTGAGAACACAAAGGAAAGAGTCACACAAGGTTTGTTGATAATGGATCCCGTCAAAGTGAAGCAAACCGGAACTGCCTACTTGCTTTATACTCTTGGTAGAGACATCTTTCCCGACACTACTGGAAACAAGGTAAATGCTAATTATCTCCAATTGGTAAAGAATCTTGAAACTTGTAACAAGTTTGCTTGGGGAACGGCTACGCTCGCTTACCTGCTGGACCAACTTGCCACCGCGTCTAGGTTGACAAGTACAAACATCGGAGGGAATTTCACTTTGCTCCAGGTAACTTTTTGGAGTTCAGAGTATGGTTCGGCTTATAACCATAAAATCTTTTAAGCCGAAGTTTTTACTTACTTGGTTCGGCTTATAATACTTGATCCATATAAGCCGAACAGTTCTCTGAGTTTGCAAACTTTAGTCTTACTTTGATGTTTCCAAATAAAACTTGTTTCTATCAATTCAATTCCTTTGATTTTTTAATGTGGTTCTTTGAATGTAGGTGTGGATATATGACCATTTCCCAATTTTGAACTTGGCCAAAGTATTTGAGAAAGATGTCGATTATGTTGATACTGAGCCAACTGCAGCCCGGTACGCGTACGAGGACTCCAAGAAAAGGAACAAAAAGAAGTTGGTGGCAAGTTTGAGAGAGACGTTAGACTGTCTTGGTGTTGATGATGTCACTTTTCAACCATATGAGAAGGAAGATGAAGAAGATGAAGTTGTTGAAGATGAGGATATGCCGGTAGGTATGTATCATGGGCCATTGTGGTATCCATGTGGTTATGTTATATACGATCCTAGGCGAGTACTCCGTCAATTAGGATGCGTCCAAAAGGTTCCTTTGTTTGACGAGAAATCCAGGTTGTTACCAAAGAGTGGTAAGGGAACTAAAATCACCACTTCATCTTGGGAACCAAAGTATGATCCTGATCCCACCGTTGAGTTTTGGAATAATTTAGACAATCACACATTAGATGCGTCCAAGTTAACACCTTTACTTGATGATCCATGTGAAGATGATCCGGGCTATATGGATTGGTATAACCAAATTTCTCATCCCTTCATTATCAATAAAAAAGGAAAAAGATATATGATAAGGGGAAGGCGAGGCCAATCAAGATCACCAACAAGTCTACTTCCGAAGATGTAGTCAAGGCTTTCAAGATTATGGTAAGAATGACTTCACTTTATACTATTTTCATATATTAGTTATGGTAAAAATTTCCTCAACCTCATGGTTATAAGTTGTTGACAAATGAAAAAATAGGTTGCCGCGGGTAGGGAGATGTTGAAAAAAATGAAGGCCAAACTTGGTTGCAAAACACCAATGACCGTGGAAGAACAAAAATACCTCATCAACAAGTGGGATGCAATCATCAACAAAGGACAAGGACCCGAGGAACCCGAACAAAGGCCTACCACTAAGAGGTCTCGACAAGTTGGTGAAGGTACAAGCCAAGGTGGTGCTACCGTCCAACCCGGTAATGATGCGTCGGAAGATGAAGACCAAGGTGGAAGAAGAGGTGGTCGTGCAACTAAGAAGAGGGGTCGTGGTTAAATGCCCTTTTATGTACACTTTTATGGTACACTTTTTCTTAAGTTTAAGTACACTTTTATGGTGCACTTTTATGGTACACTTTTTCTTAAGTTTTAAGTACACTTTTATGGTGTTGCAAACACCTTTGCTTTTAGTTCCTGAAATTTGTTTTTAATGGTGCTGGGATTGGGTTATGGACACCTTCAATTTCATGTTTTAATGAATAGCTTAACAGTTATGCGCCGAATTTATAGAGTTCGGCTTATCCTCTAATGTTAGTTACACGCCGAATCATTTGTCCTTCAGGTTCGGCGCATTCTATAATCACCTTATGTGCCGAACTATAAACATTTACAGGTTTCGGCTTATACGATATCCTCAATATGTGCCGAACCACGAACAATATTTTAACCCAAAAATTAAAAAATTCATGTTCGGCTTAGACGATAATCATATTATGTGCCGAACCTTGAACATAAGAGGTTTCGGCTGATACGATATTCTCCATATGTGTCGAACCAATAACAATATTTCAACCCAGAAATTAAAAAATTATGTTCGGCACATACGATTTTGGATATGTAAGCCGAATTAGTAATGATTCTATTCCGGGCTATTCAGGATGTTGTTCGGCTTACTATGAAACTTTCATATAAGCCGAACTAGTGTCTAGCAAAAGGGTTGGAATTGGAAATTATAGGTTTGGCGCATGCAGTAAACAGATTCAGTAAGCCGAACCGTTCATCAATGGTAGATTCGGCTCATAGATGTGAGCCGAACCTCAACCTGTTTCGCCGAACCATGATTCAAAAAACCTAACTTCTGATAATTTAGAGCTATAGAAGTGAGATTAAGTATAGGATATAAGTATACATGTGTATTAGAAGCATTGGGTTCCTCATCAATGTCTTCATCATCAGGATTTGGCTCATAAAATCATCATCTTGAGTTTGTGTTTGAGTTTGAGCTTGAGTTTGAGTGGGTGTAAAATCATTCTCATAATCTAAGAAATCAGCCATTTGGGAATCATTGGTGTAGTTGATGTGTATTTTCCTAGGTTTTTTAGATGATATATGACACTCCTCATCCTCCATTGAATCAAGAATTAGAATTTTCTCACTTTCTCCTTCTCTTTCTCTCCTTCTTAACCAAACCAAAACTTTGATTTTTTTTCCTCAAATTTTTCATCTAAACAACTCTTATAATTCTGAAAATTATTTTAATCACTAAACAAAATATCTAATCAATAATCAAGATTATTAACACTAATACGTAAAGGGCAGATTTGCCATTAAAAAAATTTTGGGTTAAGGGGTTATCTGATTTTGCTATTTCACAACCTTTTTTGTCTTCATTCAGTATGCCTTGAAAGATTTTGGTATGCCCAATATTATGGTTCAAGAATAATATGTGCAGAGTACAAACCCCAAACATACACTTCTAATAAAGTAAGTACAAGGCCCAAGAAATGCTAACTCATGTTATACAATTACAGGAGCCCAACGTACAAAACCCTCTTCCTGAAATACGAGTTTCCCATATATACATAGAAACCCTATCCCTAAAAGATCATTGGAAAAATCCATCTGGCCACCTGAACAAATGATCCACTAAACGATTGTGGAATCGTTTTAGTGTTATAAGAATTCTTTTATTTTCTCTTTATCTCTCGTTTTGGTAGCAGAATTCGGATCTGAATATATTGGATATGACTAGATTAATTTTGGATATTAATTTTTGAGATCGTCCAAGAACTCTTTTTAGCAATCAGGTTCACGGACGTCATTGTCTAAACTTTCTGATTGAGAAGAGGAAGAGATATAAACTCTATATACATATCATCAAGGACCTTTAAGTTGGTATACTTGCAATCATATTAAGTTTTTTCTATACAGGTTTCCGAACAAAAAAATTGGTAGTATACTTTGTACTCTCTACTTTTCACAACCTCCCATGGTGGTCGCCAAAATGTAGATGAAGGAGTAGAAGTGATTTTTTAGGGGTTCGAACCAAGCTTATGGACGTTCAAACATTACTTCGGTCACAGGATGAAGGAATCTCAGGCAGGAAAGCATAAAGTATATAGAGAACAGAGTAATTCAATTTGGTTACAGAGTAGTTCTCTGTAAGATGTGTTTAGCAGGGTCGATTGATGACCTAGCTATAGTTGAAGCCTCTGTTATCAAGTTGGTGAGATGAGGATGAGGGATCCGATAACCCTCTCATTTGTGATCTCCTGAATAACCAAGGATGAGCCTAGTTCATCCCTTGATTCCCATAACCTCCTCAACTGATTATTTTCTTTAGCGGTGAGAAATACATCTCGGTACTCATTACACGTGTCATAAACCTCTAGACCAAAACCTTAAAGTTATCCCACCTATGAGTATGACTTAGTCAGCCTTCTCGTATAATTTGTCAAGGTAACAATGTTGTTTGTAATCTAATATTCCATTTTATGTATTCTGACCAATTTGTGTCATGTGGAGAAAATGATATAGCATAATATAATGTTTTAAATTGTGCGTAAAGCATAAGATGAGTTGAACTAGAGTATGAACGCATAACATGACCGACCTTGAGGAGGCAAGTGTGGAGTTCCCTTGTTCTGGTCCCCTTTAGACAAGTGCATGATATCCATGAAAGAATCATGAATTAATCTGTTGCATGGACTTACACAACTCAGGTTCAGGGGGTCAGCTGCTGACGTGCCTTACAGGGGATGAAGCTTATTGGAACCTATGGATATCTCGTATTACGAGACTGAAGTATTGACATGTGTATACACATATATCTCACTATCAGACACGTGTATATAAAAAGATATGTGGAAAGCATGCAGGCCAAAACATCAAAACATGATGCGCTACGAAACACCAAATAAACCCCGAGGAGTTACTTTATCTCATCCCCAAAAGAGAAGCTAGGATCAACGGTGGAGAGAAAGTTAGCTGACACGGACGTGACAGGGGAAGAAGACACTTGTCTGACACGAGCAGACCCCTCAACTACCCACATTAAACACTCTGAGCAGTGTACGTGTCGATCAACCTGTGGAACGAGCGAGGATGCCTCTGCGGTATCAAGGGGCAAACGCAGACCTCTGCGTGATAGACGCAAGGACACAAGAAGATAAGGTTCCAACGGTCATCAGAGATGGGTCCCACATTCTAACCTTATAAATACCCCGTCTCCACCAAGAGGAAAGGGGATCGGAAAAATCAGGAAGGGAAGGAGAGAGAGAGAGATTGCAAGTGTAAGTTAATCATTTAGAAGAGAGAAACATGTAAACCCAAAAGTCATTCGACTATTCGTGTAACTGTGAAGAATATAGTAAAACAACAAACCCCGTGGACGTAGGCCTTAGTGCTGAACCACGTAAACCTTGGTCTTATTTACATTTCAGCACTTTATATTTATTTAGCCCCATGGATCTTTACTTATACGTTTTGTTTTCTTTGCTTGTACTTATATCCCGTGCGCAAACGCCTCGCATGGAGTTGTTAGATGAGGCTATGATAAACCCGAAGGTTTTGAGCCAATGAATCAACACAAGGATATCATCATCACAAATCTCCTTAGATGATGATGATTGATTGTGAGCATTCGGATCCCTTCGTGGTTTGTGTGTTCACAACTAGTGCTGCACACGGTTCGATTCGGTGCGGTTATAGGTAAAACCGTTCAACTAACCGTGATCGGTGCGGTTATCACAATTGAAACCGTAGCCGAATTGTTCAGTATTCGGTTCGGTTTTTAACCGCACCGATACTGTTCGGTTACGGTTCGGTTCGGTTCGGTTTTCACCTATACCCTGCACCTGTATAGGTTTACTCTTTAGTCTACATATAACCAAAGTTGAAGTTCACAAACAAGTTTAGTCTACAGATAACCAAAGTTGAAGTTCACAAACAAGTTAGCCAAAGTCTTAATTCTAAAAGATAACCAAAGTCTGATGAAACGAAAGTTAAAAGAAAACGATGTTGCCAATAACATAAAAAGACTGCAGTCATCCATTTCATCTTCATTTCTCAAGTTAACCAAAGCTAAAAGACTGCAGTCCATCCATCTCTCAAGCCAATCTCCTTAATCTTCATCCTTCCCCAAAATTTCTGCAACAAGAAAAACAATAAGAAATAAGATAAGAGAAACTAACAGATAAGAAGAAAAACAACAAGAATGCAAAGAAGATACACTCATTCAAATTTCAGGTCAAAAGAGAAGGGATTCCATTACCATCTTCAATGTTGGAATTGTCATCAGGTACGTAATCACATAGGAAATCAAGAGAGATAGGTTTCTGCAACCAGCTTTGCGTACAGAGAAGTGCTTCAACTGTCCTGGCAGATAGCGAGCTTCTCCATGGAGTAAGAATGCGTTTTCCAGTACTGAATGCAGATTCCGAAGCAACGGAGGACACTGGTATTGCTAAAATATCCTTTGCCATTAGTGATAGTACCTTAAACAACCACAACAGCAAATGGTTTTAGCTGACAGTAGTGGGTCTGATCATGAAATGAGACCTCCAAAGAAAAGAGCAGAAACAAGATTATTAATAAATTTGAGATCACCAAGTATGTGTACTGACAAATGGAGAAATTTATTAAAAGAGTTTAAGAAAATGAAGCATCACCAAGATCGTGGTACTATTAGCCTGCCACCATGCTAGTTTAAGAAATTTATTAAAAGAGTTGATTAAGCAAATACCTTATACTTGGTACTATTAGCCTGCCACCATGCTAGAATATCAAACTCCTTGGTAGATGCTTCACAGTCATCAAGCAAATACCTTTCAAGCTCTGACTTTGGATGAGTATTGTGAACATTCATTCTTCGCCTTTTCTTCCTCGACTCAAGCATATCCTCAATGTTCTCTTCTTGCACACAAACAACCATGTCATCAACACCAGCAGCAGATGTTGAGCCAGTACCTAAGACATGAGAACAATCAATAGTAAGTAATGATGATAAAAAAAATAAATAAGCAATATTAGTAATGAACTAATGATGATCAACAGTAAGTAATGATGTCACCTTCCTCTGCATTGGCATTTGAATACATGTTGTTGTACTCATCATAAAGTTTTCCCATATCTTGTTTCACAGCTTTCAAAACAGTCGTAACCCTAAAATCATCTTGCTCATACAAACATTCAAGATCAAATTTCAAACCAGATTCTTTCTCTCGAGGATCAAGCAACTTAGCAAAATACATCACAGAGTTCATATCTTCATAATCCCCCCAATATGCGTTGTACTTTTTAAACATCATTTCTGCCATCTTAGAAATATGAGGATCTCGGTTTCCTATAGCTCTAAGACGAACCAACTGTTCATGTATCAATGCCAACTGCCAAAGAAATTCATGTGAAGTAACCTGAACTGAAGCTGAGAACCTAACAGTAACATCAAAGAAGATTTTCAAACACTTAACAAGACACCTAGCATATGACCAGTCTGCAGCATATGGAGCATGATGACGATGAGGTTTGTTCTTTTTCTTAGTATTATTCTTTTTAGACACATCTACTTCACATTCAGATTCACTAGATGAACTATGATAATATTCTTCATTATCAATTACAACAATATCAGCATCAGTATTAGGCAAAGCTTCACATTCAGATTCTTTGAAAATATACTTATCTCGAAAGCTCCTATCTTCTCTTTCTAACCTCTTAAAGACTTTTTCATAAGGAATGGCAGCATCAAGCATCAGATACGTAGCATTCCACCTGGTCTTCACATCTAGGAAAACCATCTTCTTACAATCAATCTTCTCGAGAGCAGCACATTCCTTGAATTTGGCCAACCTAGAGGGAGAGCCGGTAACAAACTTGATAACTGATCTGATCCTTCCAATGGACTTGTGATACAACAGCACAGCATCTTTGACAACAAGCGCAAGAACATGCGCAGCATACCTTACCTGGCAGGAATGAAACAATAAAAGCACAGACAGTTCATCAAAGAATTATTTTCTAGCTAGTTCATCAAACAATAACATAATGAAAGAATCAGTTGCAAGCACAAAGATATACAACAAGCACAAAGCAACAAGTACATTATAAAGAATAGAGCCAAGAAAAGTAATTATACCTGCATGTACTGAGATCTCACTTTTGCTCCGGTCCAATTGATGACACTTGTTTGAAGATACTCAATTGCCACACTATTTGCACTGACATTGTCCAAAGTCACACCAAAAAGATCTTCTAGCCCCCAATCCAGCAAACATTTCTCAAGCATTTTCCCAATATCCACTCCAGTATGACCCTTGATCAAGCAAAACAGAATGATCCTCTTTTGAAGCTTCCAATGGATATCAATGAAGTGCACTGTCACACACATATAATTGAAGTTGTTTGGAGAAGTCCATGTATCAGTTGTGAGAGAGACTCTTTGTTTACTTTCCTTGAAGTATTTCTTCAACTTCTCTTTCTCATCTTTGTAGATGATTAAAAGATCTCTGTAAATTGTCATCCTGCTTGGCACCTTGAATCTAGGCTCCAACTGTTCACTGTATCTTCTAAACCCTTCTCCTTCTACAATTCTAAATGGAAATTCATCTATGGTGACAAACTCAGCCAATCTTCTTCTACACATATCCTTGTCATAACTTACAGCAACCAGTTGTGATGATTGTCCTGGTCTTGGAGGTGGAAACATCAAATTCTTCTGACCCTTCTGCTTCTTGTTGGGATTCTGAGGGCATGTGCCTAAATGTGTCTTCATGCTGGAAGTGCCATTTCCTCTGCTATGTGCTTGCAATTTCTTCTTACAATGCTTACACTGCTTGTTCTTCACTGAGCCTTACAAAGTCATTCCAAACTTTTGATCTAGTTTTCCCCTTCTTCTTCGGTACAACCTCAGGTGCAGGGTCCTGTGTAGCCTGCTCTATAGCTTGTGTTTCTTGATTTGTAGCATCAACTTGAGGTGTTATTGACAGTGTCACATCAGTAGACCCAGCTGCAGGGGATGGAGAGGGAGATGCACTTGCCATCTTGCAGCTTGATAATGAAACTGAACTTGATCCAATCATTACCCTGCCAAACAACCAAAGGTAAACAAGTTAGTTCTTACTTCTTAATACAAGCATTCATATTTCTTAAAACAATCAAGTTAGTTCTGAACTTGATAATGAAACTAACTTGATTACCATAATTTGAATCAATTTCTAATTGAAGCTGCACCCATTGGTATCAAGGTTGGGTTCATCCTAAAAACATATTCCTAAATCCAATGAAATTACAGATCCATGGTATTTCTCAAATTCCAACTGCACAGCTGTTGCTTTAGTCTTTTACTTGCATTCAATCACAACAGATATAAGAAATAAAATTAAAAGATACTGAAAATGCAAGATAGTTTCAATCAAAGACAGAACTACTAGTACTAATAACAATGGAGCTAGTAAAAGAAAGATCAACAAAACAAAAGCGACCCTCTGCAACTAAATGAATACAGAGACAAAAATCAAACCAGTAATCATGAACCCAACTTTGATCTCTCCTCTTGGACTCCAATGCAAAATCTTAAATATAACCCTAGCTAGATTCAACTTCTTCTCCTACTGGACAAGACTACTAACAAAAACTATAAATAAAACCTAACCAACAGCTCCTTCATCATGAGTAGATAACTAGTTAGTAGTTACCTGTAATCAGAGATTCAGACTCCTTCCTTCCCTTAACTCAAACTGAATGATAATAGCTTTCAGACTCCTTCTTGAGTTCCTCCCCTCAACTCAACCAAAACCTAAAATAAAAAACCCATGACTGTAATCAGAAAAATAAGAATTGACAAAAGATGATAAACACAAAACAACAAGCAAACCATTTCGAAGAAAGAAACTCTAAGTCCTAACAGAAGAATAATTAAAAAAAAAACCCTAGAAATTGAAAAACAAACAAATCAATCGAAACGAGAATGAGAAATAGAACATGGGATCTATTTACTTACTAGATAGAGCCAAGGAGGTGGTGGTGCTCTTGATGGAGGTGGTTTAAAAGATCAAAGTGGTGGTTCTACTGGTGGTGGAGGCGACTGGGGTTTCAGACCAGCGAGAGCCGAGAAGAACTGAAGAAGAGAACGAGATGAAAACTTCTGAAAAAATTAGGGTTCCGAAATATATATGGTGTAGGCTTTAATCTAGACGGCTAGGATTAATCAAGATAAAAACTAATCGACGGTCCCTATTAATCGGTTTTTCGGTGCGGTTATCTTGCGGTTATGGGTAAAACCGTACACCGAACCGTAGATCTAACGGTTATTAAAATGAAAACCGTCACCGACCGTTGGATTATCGGTTCGGTGCGGTTACGGTTCGGTTATGCGGTTATCGGTGCGGTTACGGTTATCGGTTCGGTTTCTGTTCAGCCCTATTCACAACATGACCAAAGAGTCTTGTGGGGATGTCATATGAGTTAGTCACCAGGCCCTCATAAGTGAAGCTTCCATGAGTGAGATTCTTGTGAGTTTGCACGATTAGAGATAAAAGCCCTAGTTATACTCTTTAGGGCAGAGTGTGAGTCGAGCTAGATTAAAGCGAGACTAATCACGATAGAGTTGATTCGGTCGCAGCTTATGCCAAAGCTAGCATATTGACCCGAGCCTCCACAGCAAGACATCAAAAATGACTATTTTTCCCTTAATCAAAAAACCACTATCTACATTATCCCTACTGCTTCTTTCCTAAGATGTTCTTCGAATAACGAGTATGTCATGCACACTCTTGTCTTGTTCCAATTTGCCAGTTATATTTATTTTTTTATCTTCTTTATGATAAAAGCTTTACTGATTGGGTGGAATTTTGGTTTTGGAACCATGTTTCTTCTTTAATTGAGGAGTCTTAGTTTGATTTTTCCTGCCAGCGCTAGTCGTAATAAGTTTCTTTTCGGAGACAAAAGTATAAACCCTTTTATTGTCTTGTGTCGTGCTAGGTTCATAGTTCCTACTAAGATATTGACTCTACCTCATGGTTCTTTTGATCATAATAGCAGACTTGATAAATTGGTTTGCCTCGTATAGGATGGTGGACTAAATGTAATATTGATGACCCATTTGATTGTCTTTCTATGGCTAAAGGTGAAAGCTATATAATGCGTGATTCCACCAACAACGCAACTTTAGTGCAACTCTCACTCTTAGAGTTTGTTCTCCTGTTGAAGCTCGGACGTGTGCCATCTGGTCCCTGGAAGAAAATTGTGGAAATTAAGTTCACTTATGGCATTGTGAAAAGTAATGCTAAAGACCTTGTTCATCAGTTTGCTGCTGTGAAGTTTGTTGCCGTGAATTTTGGTGATGGTCAACATACAAATGTCATTTCGAAAGACCGTTTTCTACTTTAGTTCTTGTTAACATGTTTGTACCTTTACTTACGGTACTCAAACGGATTAAAGTGAAAGCCTCTTTTATGTGTTGATTAAAATATGGGTTTTTGTTATAAAGTACCCTCACTTTTCACATTATACTAAAAAAGTGTCACTGTCTTTTAAATATTTGTTAAAGTATCCCGTTTATTCAAAAGACAAATTATATCCAGTTAAGTGATAGGTGTCAGTTATCTTTCTAATTAAAAGTTTATATTTACCTCTGAACTACATCTCCTTGGAGGGAAGGGTAAATGATCCGAGGATCATGAAAACGGTGTAACGATCTTGAACGGGGCTCGACGAACCGGAAAATGTTGTCACGATCTTGAACCGGTCTCGGCGAACCTAAAAAATGTTGTAGAAGGTCGATTTTCCTTCAACGAAAAACCCCCCAAACACTTGAAATGATGAACCATTTTTTAGGAAATGATGTAACGAACCTGAAAGCGGTGTAACGATCCTGAACCGGACTCGACGAACCTGAAAAATGACGTAGAAAATCAATGTGGCAATACGAAAAGGGCAAATATGTAAAGTAAGTTATTCTTAACTAACACTAGATGGAAAAACTAACGTGAGGGTACTTTAACAAATTTTAAAATAATTGGGATATTTTCTTTCCATTCATGAGAAAGGGGCACTTTATCAAAATTCTCTAAAAACATTCTATCTGGCTTCTGTCTCCGAGGCCCGCGAAGATCAAAAGTAAAAACACAAAAAGAAAACATCCCCTTTTCTTGCAAGTCGAAACTCGTTGAATCGGCTTGCTCATCACTTGCAAATTTGCAATGTCTTATTCATCAGAATCATCACAAAGGAAATTTGGTTAGGTAAAATTGTTAGTCTCCTTTGGCGGGCATTACAGTAAAAGGTCAAAGGTTTACTATATCGTGATCAGACTTGAAAAAACAGTGTGGTCCTTGATCCCCGTACAAAGAGAGATAAGTAGACACTGATAAGGACTATGGACTATGGAGATATAATATTTTTCAAGGACGATCATGACTCAAGAATTGTTTTGGCACATATGTGTGAACCTTATCTAATTGCACTTTGCAAGTCCTAAAAGTCTCTGGACTACGAAGTGATCACGACCATGTTAATCTTTTTGTGATCGTCAAATTTTAGTAGTTTGGTTAGAGAACCCTGTTATCTAGGAACCCACACCACACATGGGGACTTTTTTCTACGTTTCAATAAAAGAGGTGAGGGACTGATCAACTACCGCGTTGAACGAAACTTTTTATATGGAAAATGTGCCGAACACTCTCGATATCAGAAATGTATCCCTTATTTTGAAAGCGAGAGAGTAAAAAGAAAATGCACTTCGGTTCAAAATTAGACGGCAACCTCATCTTTTCTGGTTTTCCTTGCACACAAAACGCCAAGAGGTCCCCTTGTAACTTGTAAGCACTTACTAATAATCAATCTCGGCTGAGATATCGCCGATAATATCGGTTTCGGTGTTGTCCGAGATGCCGATATTTCACCGATATTCACCGTATCTCGACCCTGATCGATATTCAGCGAAATTCAATATTGACTACATTATTTCCTTGGCAGACCCTGTGTACACATATATCTCACTATCAGACACGTGTATATAAAAAGGTACGTGGAAAACATGCAGGCCAAAACATCAAAACATGATGCGTCACGAAACACCAAATAAACCCCGAGGAGTTACTTTATCTCATCCCCAAAAGAGGAGCTAAGATCAACGGTGGAGAGAAAGTTAGCTGACACGGACTGACAGGGGCAGAAGACACTTGTCTGACATGAGCAGACCCCTCAACTACCCACATTAAACACTCTGAGCAGTGTACGTGTCGACCAACCTGTGGAACGAGCGAGGATGCCTCTGCGGGATCAAGGGGCAAACGCAGACCTCCGCGTGATGGACGCAAGGACACAAGAAGATAAGGTTCCAACGGTCTTCAGAGATGGGTCCCACGTTCTAACCTTATAAATACCCAATCTCCACCAAGAGGAAGGGGGATCGAAAATATCAGGAAGGGAAGGAGAGAGAGAGAGAAAAATAGTAAGGGTAAGTTAATCCCTTAGAGGAAAGAAACATGTAAACCCCAAAAGTCATTCAACTATTCGTGTAACCGTGAAGAACATAGTAAAACAACAAACCCCGTGGATGTAGGCCTTAGTGCTGAACCACGTAAACCTTGGTCTTATTTACATTTCAGCACTTTACATTCATTTAGCTCCGTGCATGTTTACTTATATGTTTTGTTTTCCTTAATACTTATATCCCATGCACAAACGCCACGCATGGAGTTGTTGGATGAGGCCATGATAAACCCGAAGGTTTTGAGCCAATGAATCAACACCAGGGTACCATCATCATAATCTCTTTAGATGATAATGATTGATTGTGAGCGTTCGGACCCCCTCGTGGTTTGTGTGCTCACAATTTGGCGCTAGAAACAGGGACTTCGTCCCGGTAAAAGATTTATCTTGTCCTGTGATTTCATTTTAAATTGGCATATGATTGCTCTGATTTTATCAGCTCGGACCGTATAGATCATTCGTTAACTGTATTATGTTCAAAAACCCACCTTTGATCTTCGATAAGAGTTATTGTTCTAAGCGGGTTATTGTTCTAATCCATCCGATTTACAATTTTCGTAGTTTTTGTACTAAGGATCTCCTTTTATAAAACTCTAACCCGTATTTTATAGCCGGCGGGTATTAATTCCCTCTTGAAAAATTGTATTTCGCCAACTAACCCGCTTCACGTGGATATTCCCGTCTCTGTTGTTTGAAATAACTTATGCAGAGAGAACGTGTTGTGAGTAAAGAAGGCAAGTTTACGCGAGATTTCATTATCAACAAAAGGGCACGTGATGGAAAAGACGCAGGAAGCAGGAAAATCCAAAACATTGTCAAAAGAAACACCCAGGACAACCCCGATCATCACCCGAAGCAAGCAGAAAGGAGATAAAGCTAAAATGACCAATCGAAGGCAAGATACTGCAGAAATCACTTCACCCATGAACGCTAATTCAGTTGCAGCGGCGGCTCTCAGAGCAGCAACGATAAAGTACGGGGAGGCTGCGGTAGTCCCGAAGGCTGCGGAGGCTAGCAATACCTTCGCCATGAGTCAACTTAATCAACCAAGAGAAAGGGTGGATGAATCCAGAACATTCCAACCCGCGCACCTTCTAACCTTTGGAATGCCGCTAACAAATAATCAGAATCAAACCATACCGGCGGCTCTGGCACCGCAGAGGGGCGCTCACTCCAATTTGGAAACACCAGCAACCGAAGCTGAACCCCTGCCACCTTTAGTACAGACCATGGAGGAGGGAGGCACCACGACTGTAGCGGCACGCGCTGGGACTCCCAATCAGGGGTCCAACCAATCACACCGACTAATGGTTGAGCTTGAGGAACTGAGGAAGAGCCAGCAGGTTTACGCATAAGCTGTAGCTCTGTTGGCCAGAGAAAATCAAGATTTAAAGGAGCGGATTGCTCTAAGCACGAAGACCAGCCAACAACTTGATGAAGCAAGCTCCAAAGCACCAGAGCCAAACCAAGACTGTAGAGTCGTCCTAGCGGCTAATGAAGACGCGACAAGGAGATGTAGCGTATCCGACCCGGATTATGACGATGGAGAGTCAGACGGTAATGAGCTGAAGAATTTAGAGCACCAACGCGCAATGGAGGAACTACGAGATGAGATGATGGCAGAGATCAGGCAATTAAAAAATAAACAAGGTGGGGGAAGGTTAGAAGAGGTCATGAGAGAAGCTAACTCCACGTCCTTAACGCATCGCTTGGCCAACACCCCTATTCCACTGAAATTCCCTGTCCCGACATTCGAATGCTATGATGGATCCACCGACCCTGCTGCACATGTTCGGTACTACAACCGTGTCTTAGCTAGATGGGGTCAGAACGACGCCGTACTCTGTAGATACTTCACGTCAAGCTTGAAGGGATCGGCGTTATCATGGTTTGATAATCTGCCACCAAACTCCATCCACTCATACGACCAACTCGCAGAGAAATTCTTAAGAACATACATGTACAACAAGACTGTAAACACCGGGATGGATAAGCTCTTTTCACTAGAAATTGGCTACAAGGAAACCACGAGGGAGTACACAAACAGATGTCATAAGATCTGCCAAGCCATAGGGAGCGTGGACCCAGTGGTAAGCATCAACTGCTACAAATGGGGCTTAGACCGAATGAGTCCCCTATTTGTTGAAATTCACGGGAGCGTGCCTGGTGTGAATTCTAAGATGCACACAAAACACTTGCAAGTATACAAGGTCAAGATTTATAATAAAATGGTGAGTAGGGGTTTGTCCACAGGGAGAGGAGCATATGAGAAGTTTTCCTAACTAAGATGTGTAATAAGCTAAGGGCAGGCAAGGTTGCAGGCAGAGAAACAAGAACATAAAGTAAGGCAAAAGAGAAGCAGGTTAAGAACCAAAGCAAGGAAAGATAAGCAAGAACCAAAAATGCAGGGTAAGGCAACAAAGGAGCAGTTAAGAAAAAGCAACAAACTACCAAGGCTTGGCAGCCAAGGGCAAGAGGCAAGATTGTGCACTGCCTTCAGTGCACAGTAGCTACAAGATGCAGGAACATAAAAGGCATGAAAATAAAGCTGAAATGCAAAAACACAGAACTTGAAAAAGTGACTGAAATTAAGATTGATTAAAAGAGAAGTGGTGGGCAAGCCAAAGCATATGATCCACCTTGTATCCTAATCAAGTAACATGGTCTAGGTTAAGTTCTTTCCTAAGCATACAACTAGAAATGAGAGAACACCAACTTGCTTGCTAGGCTACCCCTAGCATTGGCTGTCTTTTGACAGTACAGCCAATCACAGGCTCTATAAGCATTGGCCTCTCTCAAATACACATTCACAACACAGCAGGGAAGAATTATCCTAGCTCAATCACACTTGACAGTGCACAAGGCTTCACTGAGCCTTGGCCTGAAAGTGATTAGCTCATGCTAACCATGTTTAAAACAATCACATTCAACATATGTAAAAATTCAAGCACAAGTAGCATCATTTGAGATAACAAAACACATAAGCAATATTCTACTGATAAGTATTGAAATTTGAAATTCAACAAAATTTTGTTCAATTCTCTACTGGCTAGTCCAGAGAGGTAAATAGTCTCCCTCTAATACTTCCCCCAACACCCATTTATACCCAATTACAAAAATCCCCAAAAATCAGGACTACATCAGTCCAATTAAGGTTTGGTGAAAATACAAAATAAATCAAATAAAATCCTACCTAACTATGATAACAACCCTAATTGGACTAACCCATGCTTCAATTAGACGTACAAGTTATTTCCCCAAAAAATTCCCAAATCAGAAAAATTAGGGTTCTTAAAATTTTTTTACCTAATCACTGTTGACACTGATGGATGTCGACCCATGCCTCCAATCCTTCTCCTGATGCTTCTCTTTTTCTTCCCATGCCCTAATTGCTTTTCTAGCTCATCTATTCCATCAATTTCTCTTCTAGGGTTCCTGTGAGAGGAAAAGATCGAGGAATTGATGTTATAGAAAGCTAGAGGAGTAGGGGAATGATGGCTCGAATGGTGATGGTTGAATGATTTGGGGAGAGGATGGTGGAGTGATTTGGGGAGAAGATGGTGGTGATGGAGACGGACATGGTGGTGGTACGGGTTCTGAAGGAAGAAGAGATGGAGAAGAAAGAAGAAAGGTGCGTTTGGCTGGGTATAGGGTGTTCGATACTTGGGTGTTAGGTGGGCGTATCGAGTGTGATGATCTGCGACGCTGCGCCGTGGGATAGGGAGATGAAAGATCAATCGGACGGTGAGATGAAGTGAAGCTTGTAGCGACCGCTGGATTTTTTTATACAACGAAGTTAACGGCTCTAGATGGGGTTAGGTGTTGTAGTGTAAGGCGGAGATATCACGTTGATGAACAGCAAGGGAGCGACCGTTGGATTCAACAACCATCTAATCTGAAGGCTTGGAATTTCAGCGCTGTGGTGCTTGGCAGAGACTTCAGATTTTGATGCTCTATGAAGGAGCGACCATCGGATGCTTTTGGGAACTGATCTGACGGCTGAGAACGGAGGCGCTTTTGTGTGTAGAAAATGAGGTTGTGCGCACCATTCTTCGCGGCTTCCTTGCGTAATTTCTCCCGGCTTTTCACTACTTTTCTGCTCTTTTCGCTCCGCGACTCATCCGAACTTTATTTACTACCTAAAAATGCAAAATTAATTAATAAAAATATTTATTCTTGAAAACAATGAAAATACAGAATATGGGTAAAATGTAGAATTAATGCATAAAAGATGAGTTAAATGCCAACAAAAAGGGATAAATATATACATTATTTCGCACTCATCAAATACCCCCAAACCTGAATTTTACTTGTCCTCAAGTAAAACAAAACTAAGGAAATCCTAACTATACCACTGTCGCTGGTCTCTCGAATGCATTTAGCGTATGCACTAAGCCTTTTAAACCACTAAGTGTCCCTAGTGGACGAGTTGAAGTCTCGTGAAGGTTTACCAGAGGTGTGCCTACAAAACCTAAGGACAAAATATAAGCTCATATTCCATCAAACGTGACATGTGCAAAACAGTTAAGCTCACAGCAAAATGGAGATGTCAATCTAGCTATCGAAGGCACAATCCTAGCACTGATAACAAATAAGAACATGTGATAAGAGTGTAAAGTGTATCTACACATGTGTAAAGAAAGATCTGAAGTCATGACTACTAATCACCAAGAGATAGTTTCTCAGGCTAAGAACTGAGGTCGAAATCTAGCTAGCTGTCCGGACTTTACGAGAATTGTGAATGAGTTGGAGGTATTTCACAATTTCTCGCGTTGTACATCAATGGCATACACCCTCCTTGCTTATTACAATGAAACAAAAGATGACTATTTACATGACTCTTATTTACATTGACAAATCTCTTTTTATTTTTGGAACAAGAGATGATGGAATTGATAAATACTTGATTTTTTTTTTTTTTGTATTTTTCTGATAATTTTTTTTTTTTTTTTTTTTTTTTTTTTTTTTTTTTTGACAAGGAAACACTTTTGATAAATATACAAAAGGAAACAAAAGATTACATGACACTTTGCAAGAGGTAGCCCTTTTTGATGCACCCAGTTAAATTCGATGGTTGTCTTTCTTAATGTAACCTCCATCTTCTATCCCAACCAACCAAAGAACAAGCTAGTCCAGTTTCGTTCAGTATTCTAAAGTGATTGGCAATCGTAACTTCCTATCCAACACCTTGAAGATCGAGGCCATACATGTATTGGTAGATCGTGCGCGTGCAAATTTCTTATCACTATGTGAATTGTGCTAGAATCAGGGTGCCTAAATATCTAGACTAAGACTCCTAATAAAAATACATATTTGCACAAGAGTCAACATTTCACGGTAAATGAGCTCCATTTTTATGATTTTTTCATTTTTTAATTTTTTTCAATTTTGATTTTTCAATTTTTTTGGAATTTTTCAATTTTTTTCAAAAAGAAGAAGGAGTTCGTTTTCAATTATGGCAAATTATCATGGTATCTACTCTATACCCCCAAACCTAAACTAAACATTGTCCTCAATGTTTCAAAACATGGAAAGAATTATAAAACAATATATGAAGAGGAACATGCTGAGTAGAGTAAAAGGAGAGAGAATACCCGATTGTACGGTGGTAGCTCGATTAAAACTCCGTTATTTCAAGGCAAAAATCCATCATATTAGCAGTCACAATGGATGAGCACAAAATATATACAAAAGGAAATTTAACTAACACATTATCTACAAGAAAATTTGGTTTTGATGGGAAAACGAAAAATTTTGGTTTTTAGGGAAACATTTGGAAAACTTTTTGGTTATTTAGGGAAAGAGTGGACCAGTTTAGTCCACATAGACTGGGTCCTCCAGGTCGGTTGTTTCAATGTCGGGTGGAAATGGCTCAAGGAATGGCTTTAATCTCTGCCCGTTGACTTTGAAAACGTTCTTGTTGGAGACATCCTCCAGCTCTACAGCTCCATGAGGAAAAACTGTGCGTACTAGGTACGGACCCTTCCATCTGGAACGCAGTTTTCCTGGAAAAAGATGTAATCGGGAGTCATACAGCAAGACTTTCTGACCAGGAGTGAAGGATTTGCGCAGAATACGCTTATCATGAAATATCTTCATCTTCTGCTTGTACAGCTTGGCACTGTCATAAGCCTCATTTCTCAACTCTTCCAACTCGTTGAGTTGAAGTTTCCTTTGAATTCCAGCTTCGTCCAGAGAGAAGTTCAGCTCTTTGATTGCCCAGTAGGCACGATGTTCTAATTCCACAGGTAGATGGCACGGTTTTCCATACACTAGACGATAGGGGGACATGCCAATTGGTGTCTTATAAGCTGTTCTGTAGGCCCATAAAGCATCATTCAATCTCAATGACCAATCTTTCCTGGACGGGTTGACCGTCTTCTCCAGAATGTGCTTAATTTCCCTATTAGACACTTCCACTTGTCCACTAGTCTGAGGGTGGTACGGAGTAGCAACCTTGTGAGTTATGCCATACTTGCGTACTAAAGACTCAAAGTACTTGTTACGAAAATGTGAACCGCCGTCACTGATGATAGCTCTAGGGGTACCAAAACGTGAAAATATGTTCTCTTTTAGAAATGAAAGTACCACCTTGTGGTCATTTGTTCTGGTTGCTATGGCTTCTACCCACTTAGAAACGTAATCAACTGCGACTAGGATGTACAGCTTGCTGTCAGACATGGGAAATGGACCCATGAAGTCTATCCCCCAAACATCAAAAATCTCTACAATCAAAATGGGGTTATAACCGGAAAAGCCATCTAGAAAACAGTAGTGACTGTGTCCAGACACACGTTCTAGCATTTGGTCAATGAAAGGGAGCGGGAAGTGATCCTTCCTTGTTACTGTGTTCAACTTCCTGTAGTCGATGCATACTCGCCATCCTGTGATTGTACGAGTAGGGACTAATTCATTCTTGTCGTTCTGAACAACAGTAATGCCTGACTTCTTAGGCACAACTTGAATGGGACTAACCCATTTGCTATCGGGAATTGGGTATATGATACCCGCATCAAGTAGTTTCAGGATCTCTCCTTTGACTACATCTCTCATGTTAGGATTAAGTCTCCTTTGCATTTCCCTCGATGGTTTGGCATTCTCTTCAAGGTTAATGTGGTGCATGCAAATGGTGGGACTAATTCCTTTGAGATCTGAGATGGTCCATCCTAAGGCCTCTTTGTGTTCCTTAAGTACTTCTAAAAGCTTACTTTCCTGTTCCGTGTCTAAACATGATGAAATAATGACAGGTAAAGTATCAGAAGAACCTAGGAATGCGTACTTCAACGTACTAGGCAATGTTTTCAATTCAAGCTTGGGTGGCTCAACAATGGATGGAATAAGCTTGGAATCAGAGTAAGGGTGGTTCCACTTCATATTTCCTTTCAGTGATGTCCATTTGAGGTACAGATTCGAGCAGAGATAGGACGTCACTACAGTATGCATCATCATAGGAATCAGGGTTAAAGTTCTCCATACATGCTTGAAAGGGGTCGACGGATAGAATGTTAGTCAACGAATCTTGCATTAATCCTTCAATCATATTAACTTCATGCACATCATCATCATCAAGATTCACAGGTTGTTGACTAATATCGAACACATTCAATTCTACCGTCATGTTACCAAAAGACAGTTTCAACACTCCATTCCGACAATTAATGATCGCGTTGGACGTAGCCAAGAAAGGACGTCCTAAGATGACAGGAATGTGACAGTCTGGGTTTTGTACAGGTTGAGTGTCTAAGACAATGAAGTCTACGGGAAAATAGAATTTGTCAACCTTGATCAAAACATCTTCCACCACTCCACGAGGAATCTTGACAGATCGGTCTGCCAGTTGTAGAGTGATAGATGTTGGTTTCAACTCCCCAAGACCTAACTGCTCATAAACAGAATATGGCAGTAGGTTAACACTTGCACCTAGGTCTAATAACGCTTTATTGACCGTGTGTTCTCCTATAGTGCAAGAAATTGTCGGACATCCTGGATCCCTAAACTTAGGTGGAGTTCTGTTCAGAATGATGGAACTCACCTGCTCAGCTAAGAAAGCACGTTTTTGCACATTGAGCTTGCGCTTTTGAGTGCACAAGTCTTTGAGGAATTTGGCATAAGCAGGGATTTGCTTGATTGCTTCAAGAAAAGGAATGTTGATGTTGACTCTCTTGAACAGATCTAACATCTCATTGTAATGGGTATTTCTCTGTTGATAGATCAATCTTTGAGGAAATGGAGCAACAGGAAGATGAGTTGGCAAAGGGACATTCACAGCAGTAGAATTGTCAGATTTTCCAACTTGCTCAGATTCTTTGGTTTTCTGGGGTTGTGGAGACAGCGTGGGATTTGTATCAGATTCATTAGGTTCGCCCACGTTGTTCTCGATGACTTTACCACTTCGGAGGGTGGTAATGGCATGGATTTGATCAGGTGAGGTTTCAGTGCAGGATGTTGTGCCTGTTTGAAATATCCTCTTTGGATTTTGTTGGGGTTGGCTCGGAAGTTTACCCTTTTCTCTCTCACACATTTGATCCATCTTTTGATCTAGATTTTTCTGACTTTGCATCAAACTCTGGAACATTTCCTCTAAGGTGGACAATCTCTTATCGGTATTGTGTTGAGGATATGATTGTTGTTGAGAGTTTGATTGTTGTTGAGGGTTTCTTGGGTGTTGATAACCTTGATTGTTCTGATATCCCTGATTGTTCTGATAGCTCTGATTGTTTTGATAGCTTTGACTGGGTTGAGATGGTCCTCCTTGAGTGGGCCCTTTTGACCATGAAAAGTTAGGGTGGTTTCTCCATCCTGGATTGTAGGTCTGAGAATAAGGGTTATGCTCTGGTTTTTGAAACATGGCATGTGCCTGTTCAAGCCTAGACTCCTGGACTGCAAGCAAATCTGGACAATTTTGGAATTGATGGTTGGGGTCGTTACAAGCAGCACAAATAGATGAAGCGACATGTTCTCGGAGAGTAGTGGTGGAAGGTTTTGAATTTTTATGTAGTTCTAACTCTTCTAATCTCCTAACTATTGATGCCATGTCTGCTCTACCCTCAAAATCCGCTTCAATCCTAAAAGCCTTTGCTTCGGATGTAGTCTTTCTGGTTTCACGGATGGATTCCCACTGTTGCGTCTTTTCAGCTACTTCAATTAAGAAGTCCCAAGACGCGTCAACAGTTTTATCTACGAATAGACCATTACACATCGACTCAACCGTTGTTCGGGTGGACACATCTAGACCTTCATACAAAATTTGCACAAGTCTCCATTTTTCAAAACCATGATGGGGACATTGGAGCAATAATTCATTGAATCTCTCCAGGTATCTAGCTAAGGTCTCACCTTCTAATTGCACAAAGCTATTCAGACTTTGACGAATTGTCGCAGTCTTGTGGTTCGGGAAAAACTTTTTGAAAAACTCCTTTGTGAGGTCATCCCATGTCATGATGGATTGAGGCTGTAAAGCATAGAGCCAGGCCTTTGCCTTATCTTTCAGGGAAAAAGGAAAAAGCCTTAACTTCAGGGTTTCGTCGGTCATTTGAGTGAAACGCAGAGTTCCACAAATTTCCTCGAATTCTCTCACGTGGTGGTAAGGGTTTTCATTCTCAACACCTCTAAAATAGGAAGCATCTGTATTGTGCTAGATTTCAGCTCATAATGGCCATTAGCCTCGGGCAGCAAAATACAGGACGGTTGACTGGCTCTAGTTGGGTACATATAATCCTTGAGGGTACGTGGTTCTCCCATTGTTTCTGGTTGATCTGGACTGTCTCCCTCAGAACTTAGAATTTCGATAGGTTCGTCTGGGTTAATTCTAACAAGTCTGTTTGTCTGGTCTCTATAGGTCACAATCATGTCCTAGTAGGTACCTTAACTAACATGTTGGTCAGACAGAGCAATCGGAAACAATTTGGCCCAAGGGTTATGAAGATTTGGTTTTTGAATGGGTTTTGGTTTAAAGAAGGGATTAAAAATTTTGGGTTTTTGAAAATTTTTGAACTAAACCTAGCATAAATTATCACAACTCATAAAAGAAAATAAAAACAATAATAATAATTAAAACAAACCCATAAAAGAAAAAAGAAAAATAAAAGAAAAATAAAGAAAAACAAAAAAGAAAATAAAAAATTATTACAATCCCAAATAAAAAAAAGAAAAAGAAAATAAAAATTATTACAATCCCAAAATAAATAATTAAATAAATTATTACAAGCCCAAATTTGAATTTAAATGAGGCCCAAGTGGGTTAACTCATGGGTTAGGCTTACTTGTTTTTGGAGGGAAGCCCAAAAATAGGCTTTTAGTCCCCTTTTAGTTGCAAGGCCCAGTTGGGCTTTAGGATCGTCCTAGCAGCTCACGCCCAAGCCCAGCAGCAGCAGGTGGAGCAGAGCCCAGCAGCAGCAGCAACGGAGCCCAAGAGCAGAAGTTGCAAGCCCAAGAGCAGAAGTTGCAAGCCCAGCAGAAGTTGAGGTTACTGAGCCCAGCTCAGTTGGTTCAAGCCCAGTTCAGAGATTGTTGCACAAGCCCAGCAGAAGAGGTTGGCAGCAGGCCTGGCAGCATCAGTTGGCAGCAAGTTGGATCAGAAGCAACAGCAGCAGCAGCAGCTAGGCAGCTTCAGTTGGCAGCAAGCTTGGCAACAGCAACAGCTTGGCAGCAGCAGCTTCACTTGGCAGCAGCAGTTGCTTTGGTTCACCAGCAGCAACAGCAGCAACAGCAGCAGCAGACTTTGGCTTGGCAGCAACAGCACAGCACAGCACAGCAGCAACAGCAGCAGCAGCAGCAGCAGCAGCAGCAACAGCAGCAGCAGGCTTTGCAGCAACAACAAATAATGCACAGCTCCAGCAGCAGTTAGCAAGTGAACAAGATAGCAATGAACACACACAACTATGCAAGCACAACAAGGCCACAACAGCTATGAAAACTTCAAAAATATGGCAGCCAGCTCCCCGGCAGCGGCGCCAAAAACTTGGTGTGAATTCTAAGATGCACAAAACACTTGCAAGTATACAAGGTCAAGATTTATAATAAAATGGTGAGTAGGGGTTTGTCCACAGGGAGAGGAGCATATGAGAAGTTTTCCTAACTAAGATGTGTAATAAGCTAAGGGCAGGCAAGGTTGCAGGCAGAGAAACAAGAACATAAAGTAAGGCAAAAGAGAAGCAGGTTAAGAACCAAAGCAAGGAAAGATAAGCAAGAACCAAAAATGCAGGGTAAGGCAACAAAGGAGCAGTTAAGAAAAGCAAAAACTACCAAGGCTTGGCAGCCAAGGGCAAGAGGCAAGATTGTGCACTGCCTTCAGTGCACAGTAGCTACAAGATGCAGGAACATAAAAGGCATGAAAATAAAGCTGAAATGCAAAAACACAGAACTTGAAAAAGTGACTGAAATTAAGATTGATTAAAAGAGAAGTGGTGGGCAAGCCAAAGCATATGATCCACCTTGTATCCTAATCAAGTAACATGGTCTAGGTTAAGTTCTTTCCTAAGCATACAACTAGAAATGAGAGAACACCAACTTGCTTGCTAGGCTACCCCTAGCATTGGCTGTCTTTTGACAGTACAGCCAATCACAGGCTCTATAAGCATTGGCCTCTCTCAAATACACATTCACAACACAGCAGGGAAGAATTATCCTAGCTCAATCACACTTGACAGTGCACAAGGCTTCACTGAGCCTTGGCCTGAAAGTGATTAGCTCATGCTAACCATGTTTAAAACAATCACATTCAACATATGTAAAAATTCAAGCACAAGTAGCATCATTTGAGATAACAAAACACATAAGCAATATTCTACTGATAAGTATTGAAATTTGAAATTCAACAAAATTTTGTTCAATTCTCTACTGGCTAGTCCAGAGAGGTAAATAGTCTCCCTCTAATACTTCCCCCAACACCCATTTATACCCAATTACAAAAATCCCCAAAAATCAGGACTACATCAGTCCAATTAAGGTTTGGTGAAAATACAAAATAAATCAAATAAAATCCTACCTAACTATGATAACAACCCTAATTGGACTAACCCATGCTTCAATTAGACGTACAAGTTATTTCCCCAAAAAATTCCCAAATCAGAAAAATTAGGGTTCTTAAAATTTTTTTTACCTAATCACTGTTGACACTGATGGATGTCGACCATGCCTCCAATCCTTCTCCTGATGCTTCTCTTTTTCTCCCATGCCCTAATTGCTTTTCTAGCTCATCTATTCCATCAATTTCTCTTCTAGGGTTCCTGTGAGAGGAAAAGATCGAGGAATTGATGTTATAGAAAGCTAGAGGAGTAGGGGAATGATGGCTCGAATGGTGATGGTTGAATGATTTGGGGAGAGGATGGTGGAGTGATTTGGGGAGAAGATGGTGGTGATGGAGACGGACATGGTGGTGGTACGGGTTCTGAAGGAAGAAGAGATGGAGAAGAAAGAAGAAAGGTGCGTTTGGCTGGGTATAGGGTGTTCGATACTTGGGTGTTAGGTGGGCGTATCGAGTGTGATGATCTGCGACGCTGCGCCGTGGGATAGGGAGATGAAAGATCAATCGGACGGTGAGATGAAGTGAAGCTTGTAGCGACCGCTGGATTTTTTTATACAACGAAGTTAACGGCTCTAGATGGGGTTAGGTGTTGTAGTGTAAGGCGGAGATATCAGACGTTGATGAACAGCAAGGGAGCGACCGTTGGATTCAACAACCATCTAATCTGAAGGCTTGGAATTTCAGCGCTGTGGTGCTTGGCAGAGACTTCAGATTTTGATGCTCTATGAAGGAGCGACCATCGGATGCTTTTGGGAACTGATCTGACGGCTGAGAACGGAGGCGCTTTTGTGTGTAGAAAATGAGGTTGTGCGCACCATTCTTCGCGGCTTCCTTGCGTAATTTCTCCCGGCTTTTCACTACTTTTCTGCTCTTTTCGCTCCGCGACTCATCCGAACTTTATTTACTACCTAAAAATGCAAAATTAATTAATAAAAATATTTATTCTTGAAAACAATGAAAATACAGAATATGGGGTAAAATGTAGAATTAATGCATAAAAGATGAGTTAAATTGCCAACAAAAAGGGATAAATATATACATTATTTCGCACTCATCAGTGCCCAAGACAGAAGGAGATCTCCGAATAATTATCGAAAAGCACGCTCGACTTGAAGAAATTCAACGGGAAAACCCGAGGGCATATCCGCAGAGGTCTCACCGCACCAATTCAGCGAAACAAACCAATGGGGCCAAAAGGGGTTGCTTAGATGAGAGACCTCACGAAGATAGGAAGGAACGGAGGGATGAACGAAGAACAGGCGACCGAAAATTCGAAGATCAAGTTTACACGAAACTCAACGCTAGCTATGCTCGTATCCTACGAGAGATCAAAGGGAGGGAAAACTTAGAGTGGCCATGGTCTAAGGGAAAGCAGCCCCCGAGATCCGAGAAGTCTAAAGATTACTGTGAGTATCACTGTTTCAACGGACACCAGACCGAAAAATGCAAGAACCTTAAAATAATGATCCAAAAATTAATTGATGCGGGAGAGCTCAAACATTACATACGAAAGGATGTTACCGAGGACAGATCCAAACGAACCAAACCAGTCCAACTTCCGGAAGAAAACCGAACAATCAACACCATCTCGTGTTCCGAAGCCACAGGACCCTCACTCACAGCGCAGATTGGAAAAAGGTTACGGAAGCAATTCGAAGACCGCTGCGAGTTATATAAGGTCGATGGGATAGCGTGGACGAACACGAAGAATGGATGGAATCTCCTATCATCTTCGATGCCGAGGATATCGAAGAAGATATGGAAGACCATAACGATCCCTTGGTCCTAACATTACCAGTAGCTGGATGTAACCTCAAAAAGATCCTCATAGACGGGGGAAGCTCTGTAAATGTCCTATTCTATGATGCATTCAAACGGATGAAGCTCCATGATGAACAGTTGATGACCTCTTATCACACCATCTACGGATTCAATGGAGCAGCCACGAAGCCCTTGGGAGACATCGTGTTACAGGTTAACGCAGGGCCCATGAAACTGGATACCCGATTCAGTGTGGTGGACACCCCTTCCCCCTACAACGCCATTATTGGACGAAATGGGTACACAAGCTCAAAGGAGTTGCGGCAACATACCACCAATACCTCAGATTTCCAACACCTGAGGGAATAATGGAGATCAAGGGAGATCGAATCGCTACGCGAGAGTGCCAGGCCACTCAGGATCATATCAACAATGAGCAAGAAGAGCCGAAAAATCCGAAGAGTAAGAAATCAAGAAACCGCGAAAGAGAAGCCGTAGACCTATTCCTTAAGGAAACTACAGGAAAAGGCTTGACGAAAGATGGTAATGTCCAAGGCTCGGAAACAAGTACCTCAACAACCAGCGAAGAGCAGAAACACGCTAAATAGCAATTAAAGAGCGCCCCAGTCCTCGGAAACCCGAAGCCTGTGTTCACACCAGTAGAACCCGTAAAGGAAATCAACATAGGAACGGAAGAAGACCCGAAGATGGTCAAAATTGGGACCATCATGGACGAAGGAAGAGAACATTCCTTAACCAAATTACTTAAGGAATATGCGGATGTGTTCGCCTGGAAGTTAGGAGATATGCCGGGGATTGACCCAAAAGTAATCCAACATGAACTACGCATCAAACCGGGCACGCCCCCGTTCAGGCAGAAAATACGAAAAGTGGCTCCAGATATCATGAGGCAGTAGAAACAGAACTTCGGAAGCTACTAGACGCAGGATTTATCAAGGAAGTCAAGTACCCTACCTGGATCTCCAACATGGTCATTGTTCCTAAGAAAAATGGAGGGGTTAGAATATGCATCGACTTTACTAATCTCAACAAGGCATGTCCAAAGGACAGCTATCCCCTACCGAGCATAGACCAGCTGGTGAAGCAGTGAAGGTACGAAGACTGTCATTCATGGATGGACATTCTGGTTACAACCAAGTAGCCCTGGCAGAAGAAGATCAGCCACACACAGCGTTCTATACCCCACATGGCCTTTATTGCTATACCAGAATGCCTTTCGGCTCCGAAACGCAGGGGCAACATACCAAAGGATGGTCGATGCTATCTTCAAGCCATGGATTGGAGGAACCCTAGAAGTCTACGTGGACGACATGCTCGTCAAAAGCAAGCTGCGTAAAAATCACCACCAGGACCTGAGGAATATCTTCGAAGCAATGAGACAGCATCACATGAAAGTGAATCCGGAGAAATGTACTTTCGGTGTCACCTCGGGGAAGTTCCTCGGGTATCTGGTGACGAAAAGGGGCATCGAGGTAGACCCAGCAAGATTCAAGCCATAGTAGAGATGCCGTCCCCAAAGAATCTGAAGGAAGTGCAGAAGCTCAATGGGTCCATAGCAGCGTTGGGCAGATTTATTGCACGGTCTTCGGACAAATGCAAACATTTCTTCAATATTCTTAAAAAAGGGAGCAGGTTCGAATGGACCGCCGAATGCGAGGAAGCATTCCAAAAAATCAAAGAACATCTAGCTTCAATCCCGATCCTGCAGAAGCCAGACCCTGATGAAGTTTTGGCACTGTACATAGCAGCAACGGAGGACGCAGTCAGCGCGGTATTAGTCAAAACCAATACAAAGATAGAACAGCCTATCTATTACGTCAGCAAGACACTCAATTCCGCGGAAAGAAATTATACTAAGATTGAACAACTCATCCTCGCACTGGTATGGGCTACCCAAAAACTGAGAACCTACTTCCTAACTCACCTCGTCAGGGTACCATGCAAAGCACCATTGGAAGCAGTCCTCAAAAGCACGGGAAAAGTGGGCCGAATAGCCAAATGGAACACCCATCTGGACCAATTCAACATCATTCATGAAATTCAACATTCTCAGAAGTCCCAAGTCTGGCAGATTTCTTAGCAGACCTCCCCCTTGACAACGACGAAGAGATTAAGGGAATACCAGAAGCCGAGGAAGAAATCAAGGATCCAATGGATATCCTCGAACCTGCGAGTCATAGACAATGGGAAGTCTTTGTCGACGGATCTAAAAATAAGGAAGGAGCAGGAATAGGTATTGTCATTATCACCCCAACTGGAGAAAGGATTATACAGGCACTTAGATTGGAATTCAAAGAGCATACCAACAACATTGTTGAATACGAAGCTGTCGTACATGCCCTACGTATAATAATAGAGATGGGGGTAACCGATGTAAGGCTGACAAGTGATTCGCAGCTTGTCATACGGCAAATAGGGCTCGAGTATAATGTGTACGATGACACCCTTTCAGCTTACATGGCCTTGGTCCAAACATTGGCATCACAAATCCCGAACATTAAGTTCCGGCACTTATGCAGAAGGGACCTCAGGCACGCGGATGCCCTAGCATATATATCATCCATGCTGAGGGATAAAAATGCCGAAGGTATTAAAATAGCAAGGGTATACGAGCCTTCGATTGCATCTCAATTCTCCTTCGCTACCAATCAAGATGTGATGGAAGAAAATATCGAAGACCAGGTAGGAGAAGACATCCATAATGACTTTGATGAAGAGGACATCCTGTCAAGAGCAAATCAAGACGAAGACTTCAGCAACGAAGATGACTGGAGGGTGACAATACATGCCTTTCTCGAAAAAGGAAGCTTACCTGCGGATCGGAAACAAGCTAGGAAGACTCTCCAAAGTGGGAAGATATGATCTTCGGGAGGGGGTCCTGTATAGGAAATCCTTCCTTGGACCATTACTACGTTGCTTGTCCCGGAAAGAGGGGCATCGAATTCTAAATGATATCCATTATGGTGACGCGGGGAATCATAGCGGCATGAGATCACTAGCTGACAAAGCAAAAACGCAAGGATATTACTGGCCGACAATGATACAAGATGCCGCGAGGATGTCCCGACGATGTGAAGAATGTCAGCGCTTCCGAAAAAAAGATCCACGCGCCGGCAACAATGTTAAACTCGTCGATAGCCCGTGGCCATTTGCAAAATGGGGCGTAGACATCGTCGGGCCTTTCATCGAAGGATCAGGGAAGAGACGATTTTTGATAGTAGCCACGGACTACTTCAGTAAATGGGTGGAGGCTAAGGCCTTGGCCAGGATCAGAGACGCGGATGTGTTCACTTTCATATTCCAGAACATCATTTGCAGATTTGGTATACCTGCTGAAATTGTATCTGATAACGGCAAGCAATTACAGGGAAAAAATATAGACATGCTCTTCGACACTTTCAAAATAAGAAAGAACAAGTCCACCCCCATATACCCTCAAAGCAACGGACAAGCGGAAGCTACCAACAAGACCCTCGCCCTTATACTCAAAAAACAATTAGACGAGCATAAGGGAAGATGGTGCGAACAACTGCACAATGTCTTATGGGCATACAGGACAACACGAAGATCCGCTACCGGGGAATCCCCGTTTCTTCTAACTTATGGAGCTGAAGCAGTCATACCTACGGAAATCCTCATGCCAACCACGAAGACCGAAGCTTGGGAGAAAAACCTCACAACAGATATGATGTTAGAAAGGTTGGACGACTTGGAAGGAAGAAGGGAAGTAGCATTGCAAAAGATGGAAAATTATCAACGAAGACTAGCAAGGGAGTACAACAAAAAGGTAAAGCTACGGAATTTTGTAGAGGGACAGTATGTGTTGAGAACAATCCCACGGTATCAGCAAGAAAAGAAATGGGGAAAGTTAGCACCTACATGGGGAGGACCTTTTATGATCCACGACATTGCGGGTAACGGTTCCTACTACCTTCGTAATCTAAAAGGCGAGGTCCTCCGGCATCCTTGGAATGCTAAATGGCTCAAACCATACTTCCCATAGAAGCAACGCAGATTTGAATCTGCTTGGAGTGTACCAGAAGAAGGGAGCCTGACCGCTCCACATGTTTCTATCTCTGGAAGAGGAATTGCAGACCTCAACTTATCAATCAAACAAGCTTTCAAATTATCAAGTCAGTGGAATCTACCTACAATATTGGGGAAAGTAGTTAATCTACAATCTCTCAGGGCTCCCCCATCAGTGTCCATAAGTGTAGGACCAGGGGGAAGGCACCCAGCAGAAAGAGATACCCAACCAATCTTAAGGCAACGGGTCGACGGAATGGGTGCGTAAATATTTTAATCCCATATCCTAGAACGTTGCCCCGGCCCCCACCGTCTGGGAATCCTCTGGCCCAGGATTCGCCAGCGGGGGTGACAGGTCTCAAGACGATCACGAAGGTACCTTCCTTCAGTATCGCACTCAAAACACTTAAAAACTTTTGTTTTGTTTTTTCACAAATACTTAAAATAAAAACAAAACAACATTGTAGGTATATCAAGAAGAGGATTCATTTCATAAAGGGTGATTACAAGAAGTGAAAGGCCAAAGTCAAGGATACACAATCAAAAAATATTCCTTTTACAGGATCATCAGCAAAAAATATCCTTGTTACATGATTACAAAAAGTATAATGATGCCGCGGATCCTACAAACGCTGCGATCTCTACCTAAGTGGCGGCCCCATCGGCAGGATTATTCCGAAGACTTGATGGGACGCTCCCACCAGAAGAGGGGCCCGAGGAGCTGGGCAAGGCAGAAGGAACGGGACGACGAGGATAGTTCTTCACGAGACCATGTTCATTCCTTAGGCCAAGTTCTATCCTCTCCAGCATCTTGTTCGTCTCCTCAGCCAATTGACAACGAGCCTTGTGTTTAATAATGTTGTCCGCTGTTGGGCTTGGGATAATAACGAAGATAGCCGATTCACTTCTCTAGAAGCAGCACCAACGGCCTCCTCGCGGGTTGCTGCTAAATTCTTGAAGTGATTGGTCTGTTCTTCCTGCTGCGCTAAGGAAGATTGAGCCTTTTCAAGTTTTTCATTTGTGACGCGAAGGCGTCCCTCGAGCTCTGAAAAAGACAACACCACGGAGTTAGCGTAGAAAAAAAACAAGGTCACACTCGATGAAATGGGATTATACCTTCGACACAAGCGAAGCCTCTTCATACTCATTAACAACCGCATCTCGCGCTTCATCAAGATGATCATATTCCGCGGATAATTTCTTATAGTCTAGTTGAAGGTTGGTGAGAGTAAATTGACAGGCATCTAATTCTACCTGCTTCATCGAGTCCATATGACGAAGGTGGTCGACCTCTTTATTTATCTCTGAGACCCCTTTGCTGAGTCTGTACATGCACACTTCAAGATTCCTCTCAGACTCAGCATGACGAGCTACGTCGGCACGAGACGCGGAAAGAGCATTGCTGAGAGCGTAGACTTCAGCACGAGCATCATCTCTTTCTCTGGCAAGACAGAGCATATTATCCTGGACCCCTGAAAGAGGAATGGATCGAGCCGTCTGTAATTCTTCTTCCAGCAGCTGAATCCTAGATTCCAACAAGGAAGTACGCTCACGGGCTTCCCGCAGATTATCACGGTCCACAGCAGTGTGCCATTAAATAAAGCACGATCATGGTTGTACAGATTTTGCATGTCGACCATCTGAACATGCCGCGCGCCATACCTCAGCCCGAGCATCCCATTTCTTAGCTTCACTCTTAATTTTCAACCAAATCTCTAATACGAGATTTTTGCCGAGCTCTTTCGTTTCGAAGCCATATCAGCTCGGGGACGCCACCCACTGGAGATAGGGTGGGGAGACTCAGACAGAACAACTAAGAGATAAAAGAATGACGACATACGGCGAGGGAAAAGAACCAAACCTGTGAAAGTGGAAACTTGGCTACGAGTTTGCTCTAACTCAGCGCGCACTGCAACAAGTTCTGAACGAAGATCAGCCTCTGCTTCACCCAGCTTTTCTTTCTCCTTAAGGCTTTTCTTCAGCTCTTCTATTTCCACCTCAGCCGCAGATAATTCCTTTTCTCGGTGACGAAGCTTAGCCTCGAGCTTCAGAGATTTCGCTTTGAAGAACTGATACAGCACGTGGTTACAATGCTCGCTCCTCATCATCTACACATCAAGATGAAAAACATTATTTCACCGAAGCGTCTGATCGTCACGTAGAAGTATGTACGAAAATTTACCTCCAGCACACGCTGCTGCGGAAAGCCATATTGATACCCGTCGGCGATGGCCATCATATCGGCAACGGAAGTAGGAGGCTCCGGCACGAGGGTAGCTTCGGGAACAGTCAACCTTTTTCCCCAGGCTTCAGACACCTGCGCCTTAGAAGACATCTCCATCATGCGACGGGTATACGCGGTTGATTCCTTTTCCCCAGCAGCAACAACAGGAGCGGGATGAGAGACAAACAGAAGATTCTTTTCCTTAAACCAATCCATGATGGCGTCCTCACCCTCAGACGTCGGCGACTGGGGAAGACTATCGGGGCGCATCAACGACAGATTTTCCTTTCTCTGACGACCCCCTCAGCACGAATGTTGGCATGCTCCTCCGCGCCTACATGCACAGCAGGCTCCTCCGCACCAACATCTTCTACAGTAGCATCCCCATTACCATCACCACCAAGAACATCCCAATCATCATTGGGGGAAAGTAAAGAGAAGTCCTCGGGAAAATCGAGGGCTTCGTCAAAGAACTCCCCCGTGGAATACATCCGATCAAAAGAAAATTCTTGAGAAGTGGGAAGGGTATCCGCGACATCACCAGCAGGGACGGAAACATCCCCGATGACAACGTCATCAGCCACCACGCTTTGTTCCTTCCTTCATCACCAGCGTACCAGCGAAGACCCTTCTTCGACATTGATAGGGGGGTACCAGTACGTTCCTCCCCATCTGTAATCTCGTCCTCAGCAAACTCTTCGTTCACTGGACTAGTAACTTCTTCTTGGGCTCAACCTCGCCCATCACCGTAGTAGAAGACTGCTTCGGCCTAATCTTTTTCTTCTTCAATACCTGAAACCAACACCACAAAAAGAATTATTTTTCCCGTCTGATGGAAGTTCTAAAAAGAAGCGCAGCTAGAATCTGCGTACCTGAGCAGCTGAGATATTCTTCGGTGGGAGTATAGCACCGGAACCATCCTCCTCGTCTCCCTCTACGACGTCCAGGGCATAAGGAAAATTCATGCCCGCAAAGTTCAGACGCCAGGGGCAGAAATCTCCATAGCGAACAGGAGGAGATTCGCGCGGCTTACTATTCTCGGTAGGCCGCCAACCGCGGGGACCAGGAATCCAACCGTAAGCCCACGGACCAACTATCTCGATAACGGTGGCGTGCCACTCGTAGTCATGATCGCGCTTGATCCTCTCTCGCGCGGGGAAGAGTTTCCGACGACTGGACGCCTCCGTGCCAGGAACATACTTCAGCTTGGCATCGCTGACCTCATTTAACAGACGAATCTCGCCTCGAGGAGCAGGGAGATTCCGAAGGATGACACTCCACGGCTTGCGATTCCTACTATTGACATAATCACCGAAGGAGTTATTGAAATTCTCAGGAGTATACCATTCCTTCTCCATGGGATTGGGGACGTAACAAGTCATCGACGTTTCCCCCTTACTCCGCAGATAGCATTCCTTCAGGGCGCGGAGATAATTCCCCGATAGTTGGGATACGGAACGGCTGTGAGTATTGGTGGAAGAACCCTCACGACTAGCGAGCACGTCGTAGTAGAAGGAATCACCTGATTTGTACAACGGCAGCATGAGACCAGCTTCGAATGCCCCAACCGTCGTTAACAAATGAAATTCATCGAACTCATACTTGGAGATAAGCTCATACGTAATATCATCCTCAGGGGCATAGAAACGAACCCCGAAGGCTTGAAGCTCATGCTTTTCCTTGAATATTTCAAGATCGATATGCTTGAAGGTTACTTTTTTCCTGCTAACAGAGACACTGCGTATCAAGGGAGCAGCCTCATCCTCCTCGGCGGGGCCGGATGAACTAACGAACGCTTCCGAAGCTTTTCTCTTCACGGGGGGATTCTTTGAAGATTCAACCCTAGGAGCTACACCCTTCGTATTCTTCCCTTTAAAAGTTGGAGAAGACCGTAGATGATGCTCGGGCACTAACGAACGTAGAGGAGGAATGTCAAAAGCAACAACGCGGGGCGGAGCCTGCGTACTCCTAGTATCATCACGAGGACGAGCCACTGAGCGATCAAAGACTCTTCGAGAACCAGACGGAATTATCGGAGGAATCTCTTCCCTAGAGGACGAGGCTTTCGCTCCAGAAGAAACTCGACTCCGACGAACATCATCTTGAGACTCTCGACGCGGAGGAGATCTCGATAACCCAGAATCAGGAGTCTGATAAGTAGGCCGCGGACGGTCAGACATGGCTGCGGAAAGAATAAAATCAAGAACAAGTTACACACAATCAAAAAACATTACCAAAAATCAAAAAACACATCCATAGCAATACAACCACGATAACGTAGCAACCCTAAAATTAGTATACATGCTCAAAATTTCACCCTCGAAGTAATGACTTCCTTAATTTAAGATGAAGAACAGGGGAAAACTAGTATGCAAGCATCAGAAGAAGTTCTTCATCACAAACAAAGAACAACAGTAGCAGAGAATTCACAAATCAACACAGCATAAAACGGTGGAAATAAAGAAAAGAAAAACTTACCGGCAAAAACAGCAGTAGAAGAAACAAACAGGAGAAGCGGGCGTGATTAATGCTAAGGTGGAGAGAATTTAAGGTCACAGGTTCAATGAAGACTGACAGAGAATTTAAGGTCACAGGTTCAATGAAGACAGACAGAAAATTTAAAGGCTGAAAAAAGAATGAAAACTGAGAGAGTGTTTAGGAAGAATGAAATTAAATTTTCTTTCTATCCTTAAAATACCCGAAAGAAAGAGAAGGAAATTAAGGGAGGAATGGGAAACGTGCCCGTTACATAAGCAGTTAATGCACGAATAAAAGACGTGCCCAAGTATCTAGGAGAAGTTATTAGGAGTGAGAAGAATATGCGACGATAGTTTTTCTTCAAGGCACCCATTAGTCATTCAAGCCCGAAGAAAAGGGGCGAATTGTGTACACATATATCTCACTATCAGACACGTGTATATAAAAAGGTACGTGGAAAGCATGCAAGCCAAAACATCAAAACATGATGCGTCACGAAACACCAAATAAACCCCGAGGAGTTACTTTATCTCATCCCCAAAAGAGGAGCTAAGATCAACGGTGGAGAGAAAGTTAGCTGACACGGACTGACAGGGGCAGAAGACACTTGTCTGACACGAGCAGACCCCTCAACTACCCACATTAAACACTCTGAGCAGTGTACGTGTCGACCAACCTGTGGAACAAGCGAGGATGCCTCTGCGGGATCAAGGGGCAAACGCAGACCTCCGCGTGATGGACGCAAGGACACAAGAAGATAAGGTTCCAACGGTCTTCAGAGATGGGTCCCACGTTCTAACCTTATAAATACCCAATCTCCACCAAGAGGAAGGGGGATCGAAAATATCAGGAAGGGAAGGAGAGAGAGAGAGAGAAATAGTAAGGGTAAGTTAATCCCTTAGAGGAAAGAAACATGTAAACCCCAAAAGTCATTCAACTATTCGTGTAACCGTGAAGAACATAGTAAAACAACAAACCCCGTGGATGTAGGCCTTAGTGCTGAACCACGTAAACCTTGGTCTTATTTACATTTCAACACTTTACATTCATTTAGCTCCGTGCATGTTTACTTATATGTTTTGTTTTCCTTAATACTTATATCTCATGCATAAACGCCACGCATGGAGTTGTTGGATGAGGCCATGATAAACCCGAAGGTTTTGAGCCAATGAATCAACACCAGGGTACCATCATCATAATCTCTTTAGAAGATAATGATTGATTGTGAGCGTTCGGACACCCTCGTGGTTTGTGTGCTCACAGACCCCAAGTTACTTTCTAAGTTTTCCTCCAACCCGGCTAAGCACCATACAAGAAGAAACAACTCCATCAGGATAGAGAGGTATAGTTTAGCGGTCGGCAGAGTTGTCATTTAGCTCCAACACCGCCCAAAATCTCATGAACAAGATTCCCCTTGCCCGGGTAACACATTCATATAATTCCATGAATCCATGCCCATGTTTGATAATAAGTCCAAATAAATCTACATAATACAAAACATACAACTGCTTTTGGTCTTGGATATTGGGACGTGGTGTAAATTAACAGATAACAAAACCCATTTACTATTACCATCTGAAATTGGCACTTTCGGTTGCAAAATTGGCCGAAATTTGATGTTTCAGACTCAGTTAATTGGATGACCTCATTCGCACCATATTTTTGACTGAAATTTCTGAGATGATAAAACCTTTAATGAAATAAATGCCAATCAGTTACAATTTGGTGCGTAAATACGGCACTGGTTATTCTTAGTTGATAAATACATTTCAGCTACCTCAGATCTTCAACAGGACTCCAACAACAATTGCAATTATCAAAATAAAAAGTACCAATTTGAAAGTTAATACCAAACTGTTAGCACCAAATGATTCAAATTTCAAATGCTTCAAAACAAAATAAAAAATCAAATGATTCAATTTCAAACCTCAAATTCCCTTATGTAATGATGAATATCAAACATATTTTTTATTTATTATTATTATTATTATCTGTATATACAATTAGTTATTAATAATTGTAACATCATATATATATCTTCTTCCCTGAAGACACAGAACAGAATACATTAATTCATGTTCTTCTTAAGGATCTGAACCAGGCTTCGCCATTGCCAGATTTTTTTAAAACCTAAAGTTATACTTTAAACAAACAGAAGAAAATTCAAAGATCTTTTGAAAAAATTAACAGAGACCATGACATCTCCAATCAACCCTAAACTCCCCACTAAAACTAAGTAATTGTTGTTGATTTGGTTTACGAAATGAGACGATATGACTACTGACCATAAAAGCAGTAACACGTTCAGAAACTCTAATATCTTCCATTCTTAATTCTTTTAATCTCTGGACATATTCAGGAACATGAACTAAATCCCAAACAACACCAACACCACCAGGTTTCAACACCCGTACAACTTCACTTAATCCTTTCATTCTTTCAGCAGCTGCTGCAGCAGTTTTATGCCCAAATTCTTTACCAACTGTATGTAAAAAAACAGCAGAAACAACAACATCAAAGTAATTGTCACCGAATGGTAAATGACGAGCATCGCCTTCTTTACACGTTACATATTCTTGAACACCTTCCATTCCTGCCGTTCTTAAAGTCGATACAGTAGTCTTCCGGCGATCAAGTCCGACTACTCTACCGGAACTTCCTTCTTTTTTCAATTGCTGAGCAACAGCATTAAGGAGAATTCCTCTACCACAACCAACATCAAGTGCAGTTTTGACTGTTGACCAATCATTGACTGCGTTGACTATTCTTTGAGCCATATCCCAGTGAAGAGATACAGATGAGTAGAAAATGTTACAGGCGGCGAACAGTAAACAGACCGCTAAGATTGCGGTAACTGAACCAGTAAATCCGGCGATGAATCGAGGAGCTCCGGAAGGAAGAGCAGGGAAGAATGAATCAAAGATTGAACAGATTGGATTGAAGTAGAGAAGAAAGAAAACAGAAAGAAATGAGAAGAAAAAAGCATGGATTAATAAGAACATTAGGGTTTGCCATTCATCCATTCCATAGATCGCGTAGATCTGTGTCCAATCTCTACCAGATTTCCCCATTTTTAATCAAAATTAACTAATCAGCAATTACAATTCCAATCCTCCAACTTCAAATCTGCAATTTTTTGGAAAATTGAAGATATAATCAGTGAAAATACTAGATCAAATAAGTAATTTCTCTAGATTTTGTACAAGTCAAGGAAACATATGATATAATCTATAAATAGTAGAAAAGCTTACCTTGATTGAGTTAAAAAATGTCAGATCCTTTATCAGTAACAGAGCATTTCAAAGTTGAGATCTCAAAGCAAAAGATCTTTGAATGACAGAACAGAGAAAAATTGTATTTGGTTTTGCTTTACTTGTTTCAGTACATATGAAGTTTGAGTCCTCAAATCTGGAAATGTCAGGCTTCACGCGCTTTTGTTCATCACTAAATGTTACTACTCACTTGCTGCTATTGGGTAGTATTAGAAACTGCCAATTGTTGCCATTAAAGTAATGGCAGAATAGGAGACAGAAAAAGAGAAATTCTCTCTGGTTTCTAGTTCTATACTACAGTAGTTACTGAAGACTCAGGACTCGAGATTTTCATATGATGAGTTTAATGAGAATGAGAAAGGGAATTGAAATTTTCTTCATTCTGTATTTATAAACGCTAGGCTGCTTTGGTAGAATCAAGTTCAGTGAATAGATTTTTAACTTTACTCACCTGATAACCTGTTTAACAGGTGACCAAGGTATTTATTTGAAAGCAACTACTGTTATGTAAATTGACTATGTGCCGAACTTATTGTTTGTTACACATTCCTTGCACCAGTGTATTTGTGTAGGAAAATGCTAAAGCTGGCACAAATTTTATGGTCTAAAGTTGGGACAATAACTTCAGACCTACGATCATTCTCTTCTCCACCCCATTATCCATCCCAATGCCAGAGTCTTTTCTTTTTCACCATTCAGATAGTGTCACATCTTGTTCTAAAATTGGACCAAACCCTGTTAACTCGGCTATAAGACGTCGGTTTGTATAACCTAAACTTGCAAGGATGCTAATAGCCAAGTTGGGGAGTGTACCAAGTACAAGGCAAAATCAGTTTGGTCGAATATGTCACGGCACGGGATTTAATTTATTTTCGGTGTTATCGAATGATTGTTTCTTATCGTATTTCGACATATGTCCTGTTAAATCTAACTCCAACGTCATTATATTGTGTCATTTTTTCCTAGTGTTGTTAGAATTTACTTTTTTTACATACATATAAAGCTAATAAATAGTGAAATTGTGGAATTTTACTTAAATATTTGTAAAATATGGAAACATCAAAATTGAACGACAACAACTTTTACATGATTGCGACCCCATACTATTCCAATACCTTTACAAAGTTCTTTGAAACTTTGGAATATAAGTTCTAAAAATTGTATACAGAGAGAAAAAGAATATAAGAGATGATGCACATGCTGGTGTTCATGTTCCCAAAATCCAACATGTCACGGTTCCATACACACTTTTTCAATTTTTCCTATGCGTAAAAAAATATAGGATTAACATCCAACTTACTTCAGAAATCAAATAGAATACATGTACGCACACCATTTTGTACATAACCTTGAAAGGAACATTAATGCTTGATGACTACAGGAGACCAAATTTAACCTATGTCTAACCAACTATTTAAGATAACCCATTCCATACCGAGAATGGTTGCCGATATCTGTATAAGTGGATTGTTGTTAGGAAAATCTTTCATCGAGATCAACATGCCAACGATCAAACGGAAAAAATTATTTACAAAAGCATGAGTTCTAATAATTCACCTGTATAATTTGAGAAAAATATCGGTTCCACGTTATATTAAAAAGACGTGAAATTTAATAGCTTATTTAAAAGAGTAGTTTGAAGTGAGACTGCTGCAACGACCAAATGCAAGAGAAAGTAATTTTTTAATATAAGATGGTAGTGTTGTTGGTGTTCCAAACTTTCTCCAGTTGCATATCTATATTCATTATGAGATAATGTTACCAACTAACTTTTATAAGGAAATATTGTGTCTAAGGAAATTCTTCATGACTATCGTACAGGCTTTCTAATTTGTTACAATATTAAAATAAATTACTCAACATAATTGATCTCAAATGACTAATTTATACGAAAGTGACACACTAACTCAACATGATCTTATCCCGATTGAATCATAGGCACTTGAGAATAAAAAAAGGGTAGGGAACTAAATACGATATTGGAAAGAGATGTAAGATTTAGTGTTAGTCTCATTAAATAACACGACACATGCCACCATCATTTTACCGTGAACTTAAATCATCAAGCAACTGATTACTGATTCTGTTCCCTGAAAAAATTGAATTTTTATTGAACCAACCGGCATTCGGCATGCACCAAAATCCCAATTCATAATCTATGTTGCTATTGGACACTACCAACATATTTTTCATAAAATATTTTCTAGCTTTTCCTTGTTCAGCGAATTCCCAACAAACTGATTTCACAGACCGATATCGGTATAATTATAAGGTAACACACTAATAACACAAACTCTGATTTTCAGTTATCCTGTAAAAACTGAAATATAAAGACTGTTGATAATTGATAATATCTTATTTCGAAGTACATGGATAAAGAGTTAAAAGATCCAAATGATATGAGAGAACTTACAATTTTACAACCTCCTTGTTCATGTCAACATATGTAGACTTTCTGTCAAAACATTCACATAATTGATAATTTACATTTGCTCCTACCTCTGTGGTGTCATACCGAAGCTGCTACACTTCCCCCATTCACTTCCCCCACTCCCTTCCCCCATTAGGTGTCATGGTTTTTAGCCCTTCATCCCTGGATTGAGATTAATAGGGGGTCTCATTATTATTGGATTTAACCGATAAATGCTTGATACAAAGGGGGGGAAAGAAGTGGGGGAAGGGAGCAGGGATGTATATCATTTTCGGTGTTATACAAAACTGAGCTTAAAACTTATTGAGAATTGTACGAACTGAACATATAGTAGGTCCCTCGGAAAAAATACCGAACTTTTATACTTTATCCGAGCTCAATTGATATTAAGGGTCTAAAAGTAGCTTGCAGTGAGACCAACAGTACAGACACGCGAATAAACCTTTCACCCGACCTTTTATATATCGGGAAAACGGATCTGACCTTGCGCAAACCCCCTAAATAACATGTTAATAATAACAATATCCTATATTATACTTCGTGAACATTGTTATAATGGACTCTAGGAGTGCTAAATTCATCTGGAATACGTAACGAAAAGATTTTTACCAAACCTCAATCTACGAATCAAATACTGGCATTTACCTCGACAGAGAAAACCAACCTGTGTCCCTTCTCCCTTGCTTTAAGTGGTATTTCATTTCCGAAAAAGTTTCGATGAACCAGCAAATTTAAAAAATTGATTGATAATACAGCTAAATGCAAAGGAAAGATTTTAAAATATTTTATAAACTAACTTAAAATTCAGAAATTAATTAGACTGCTAACAGATCTAACTCAAGTAAGAAAAGCACGAAAACCATCACATACACACGAGAACAACAAATACAATAAATGAAAAACAGCCAAAAAACTCCAACTTATCAATACAACAAAAATGGACCAAAGATTGTAAAACCAAGAGTGCCAAAGTAAACGAAGGACAACAAAGTAAGACTAATTTATAAATGTTTGAAACTTCATTTTTGTTAAATCAAATTAAGAAAACCAAAGAACCTAATCGACGAATAGATCTCCTCTATAATTATTCACATTACAATATAATACCTTAAAATAATTCGTGCAGTTGAATACATAAAATGTCTATTTTTTGGTATTTGGTTCATAGAATCAACTTCCATTTGCCCATATTCGAGGTCTACAGAAGGTGAAAAATTTTAGGTTAGCTAAAGCCGGTAAGATTGCTATAAACACAAAAAGAAGTACGATGAACTAAAAGCTAATTCAACTGGTAGTGCTCACGTATTAACACTTCAAGTGAGACTTGGAAATCATACCAAAAAGTAAATTTATAGGATTAAGAATAACATATAGAACTTGAAAAATAATCAACCTTTATAATTCTTGTGAAGAGGAAGTGGGATGCACAAAATCAAATTCAAACAGAACTTAATAATCTAAAATAAAATCAATTGGGGAAAAATAAAAATATTCACCATACAAATTTAAAAATGAAATTCTAATTCAAAGAGCAGAGAGAAATAAAAACATTAAGTTAAAAACGCTGCAGCTACTGCGCTTTAATACCATTTGATGAATCTAAGTTAACTCAACTGGTAGTGCTCACGTATTAACACTTCAAGTGAGACTTGGAAATCATACCAAAAAGTAAATTTACAGGATTAAGAATAACATGTAGAACTTGAAAAATAATCAACCTTTATAATTCTTGTGAAGAGGAAGTGGGATGCACAAAATCAAATTCAAACAGAACTTAATAATCTAAAATAAAATTAATTGGGAAAAAATAAAAATATTCACCATACAAATTTAAAAATGAAATTCTAATTCAAAGAGCAGAGCAGAGAGAAATACAAACATTAAGTTGAAAACGCTGCAGCTACTGCGTTTTAATACCATTTGATGAATCTAAGTTAATTCAACTGGTAGTGCTCACGTATTAACACTTCAAGTGAGACTTGGAAATCGTACCAAAAAGTAAATTTACAGGATTAAGAATAACATATAAAACTTGAAAATAATCAACCTTTATAATTATTGTGAAGAGGAAGTGGGATGTACAAAATCAAATTCAAACAGAACTTAATAATCTAACATAAAATTAATTGGGGAAAAATAAAAATATTCACCGTACAAATTTAAAAATGAAATTCTAATTCAAAGAGCTGAGAAAAATACAAACATTAAGTTGCACTTTAATACCATTTTATGAATCTAATGAGCACTAATCTAATCCTTACACAAATTAACCCTAAAACCACAAAACAAAAATCAAAAATCTGAAACATTTCTCAATAACCCAGATTTAATAAAATAATCTCTCTATTTCATTTGCCTGTTAGTGTTAGAAAAAAAATGGTAAAATTGATGAGAAACTTCTTGCCGGGGGAGGGGGGTTGTAGAAGGAATAATAAAAATGACTTGTATAGCTTGGGCTAAAATATGCACTTTAAAAGCTAATCTAGGTTTGAGGGGTTATAAACTTTTGCAATGTGAATAAATCACAATTGGCTAAGTGGGTGTGGGGATACTCGAAGAACAAGAATGCTCTTTGGAGTAAGATTGTTCAACAAGTTTAAAGCTAATGAGAAGGTTCTGATGCCAACAACTGACAATTCTGTTTAATGTAGAAATGTATGGAAGAATGTGGTGAATATGGTCTTTATATTGCAACAATACTCAGAATTTAAAGTGGGTAATGGAAAAGCAACAAGGATTTGGCAAAGATATATGGTGGATAGAGGATGCTTAAAAGATTCTTTTCCAGTTATATTGTACAAGGCAAGTAAGGACAAACAAGCAACATTAGCTGATATGGTAGAAGATGGACAATGAAAGGGAGATTTCAAGCATCAGCTGAGTGTTACTGAAAGATTAGAATATGACTTACTAAAAAGAGATCTAAGCATAGGGATAGTTCTTATAGATAAAGAGGAAGATGATCTCATAATTTGGGAAGATTTCAGTTTTAAGAAGTGTTATGATGCTCTTATAGGTGAATTATTTCCTTGTGTTTTGATAAGTATTTGCGGGGAAAAAGGTATACCCGAGAAGGTAAGCTTCATGTTGTGGGCAGTGTTTCAGAACACTCCTCAAATCAGAGATATGCTAAGAAAACATGGTATTAACTTGAATACCAATAGTTGTGTTTTTTGCAGTAGTGCTACAGAAGATGCAGCTCACTGCACTTACTTCTTCGAAATCTGAGGCTATTTCGTAAAATCTTTTAATTTTTTATGCTTGGGAGAGAAATGTACTTAAAAGATGAAGAAAAGAAATATGAAAGATAGTCCATTATGCTGTGATTTGAATCATATAAAAATAGAGGAAAAACATAGTATCTGGAGAAAGGCATAAAATTGCTATAGAGCATAATTTTAATTAAACAAGCAGTTGTGCCTAGAAGTTGTGAGTTAGACAATTTCAAAGATTTAAACTCAAATCTGATTTTGAGTAACTCGGAGACGTTAATGAAATGATTTTGAGTAATTGAAAGACGCTAACGGACATATGATAGTATAGTTCTTTCGCTGATGTTTTTGATATTTTATTTGCTATAGCTTTTTATTTAGAAAAATAAATAAAAATTATATCACCGTTTTCATCCTCCAAACCAACTCGGATGATTAAAAAGAAAAACCAACACAATGGTTAATTAGCAAAGGTAGTCGTGTAAATTTTTTTTGTTTTGGTAAGTTAAATGCATTCAAAATAACTAACTTAGGGAGGTAATAACCCTTACATCATAATAAGTAGAGCCATCCAATATAGGATTGGAGATATCCATCCTAACATTAGATTTATCTACTTCAAGAGCATTTTTAATACAAGAGGGAGGAGATTTACTCCAATTCAAATTCTGTCTAAAGTACTTAGCCTCCTTGGCTAAGATATCTGCTGCATTATTTGCAGCTCTAGGGACATAAAAAAAATCGAATTTTTTTTGACAAAGATTAAATTCACTCTTGACTTCCTCCATTATGGCTTGATTCTGCCGTTCAATTCCTGATTCTTTTCCATTCAGATAGTCAATGAGATTTTTGCAGTCTCCTTCCACCAAAAAGTTGGTGAGACCATGTTCAACTGCCCATTTATCTCATACCTATTGCTTCGGCAGATTGGTCCTGCATTGTCGTGTAATTATTCCTGCCAAAAGAATTATTTCATTATCCACAACTTTGATAGGTTTACCGTTGAAGTTCCAACTTTGATAGGTTTCCAATGACTCCAATCCCAATTCTTGTCCAACCTATCTAGTTAAAATATTTACCTGGTACGATGTTAAGTAACTGTTGCAAGAGTTGGTATAGTAATTATTATAGCTGAAGTAAGATTGAAATGATACAACTGAGAGTTCATTTTAAAGAATCCATTTTCATATCGTTGGAACTTGGAACTTGGAACCGACTGTTGCTACGTTAACGGCTATAATCTGTTGTTGCCAAATATCTATTGTTGCGAATGGTTGTTTAAATAATTAGTGTACCTTCATTTTTAGAAAAGAATTATTGATCTAAGTGTAATGTCATTTCGAAACAAAACTAGTGTTTCGTAATTTTAAATCAGCTTCGGCTGCTGAGCTGAGTTGCCGGCCCTTGCTTTTTATGCCCGGTCGGGAGTTTTCTAATGTAAAGTTGGTGAGAATTATGAATCATACTTTGAGCTACCTAATCACTGCCGTTACATATGTTTAAGTATCTTCATTGTCTTAAATTTTGATCATCAAAGTCAAATCAGTTTCCCGCACAAATTGCGGAAAAATGGAAAACCCTGTTTGTTAATGGGCCCCAGATTTGATATCATCCTAACTAACCGAATAAAGCATTAAAGGTTAAATTTTTTCAAATTCATTCATAACATAAGAAAAACTAGGTTATTAGACTGCTTTCAAATTACAAAATCCTTGCTTCAAAAGAACAAAAGAAAAATTACAAAATCCATCTCAAAATGACAAAATCCCTGGTAAGCTAATTACTGTACGGGGTAAGTATTCCCTCGGTCTCAGGTATGGAAGCAGAAAATCAAATAGGCTGGTCCAGTTAGACAGCCGAGACTGAAATATTGATATTCAACACCTCGTATTCAAAGTAGTAAATGATTGTGTCATATGTCTTGGAATCTATTCATTTTTAATAAATATGTAGAGTTTTGTAAGATGAATATATCCTCAAAATACTATTTTCAAATCCAAACCATTTCATTTTTATTTATAAAAAAAAACCCTAAAATATGAGATAGTGTGAGAAGAAAAGTGCGCAGAGATCTGTTTTTTTTATGAATGAAATGAGTAGTTTTGAACATTAGTAGTTGAGTGATTCTTTTTTTCTTTTTTTATAGGCTAAAACCGGATCCAGATCCCTACCCAAATTCAGCCAGTTGGACTAGCCCACTGTTGGACTCAACCCCGCCAAACCCTTATATACAACTAATTTCAATACAAACCTACACAGTAGGAATCGAATCCCTCACTTCCTCCTTATTAGAATTGAGTGATTACGCGAGGGAAAATTGATTCGGAAACGACATTTAATTAAAGCTCTCATGAGGTGTCCTATAATTTATATGCATGCGACAGTAAAATGTTATTAGTTATTGATTTGAGATGCAAACTGCAAAGTACACTATTTGTTTAGACTTTTCATAAGTATGGTCCATGAGCTTGATTGATTCCCGTTAACTCCCATTGTATTTTCCTTTGTTAACTCATTTCCTTATTTTCAATTTTCCAATGGTCTGAATAGCATTAAACCCCTATTAATGGTCTAAATAGCATTAAACCCCTATTAAAAGGTTGAGAGATGATAAAAGGAGATAATAAAAGGCCCAAAAGTTCACTGTATGTATCTGGAAAGTTTTTGCTCTCACGGTGCGGGAGCAATTTTTGAACTAGCAGTCCAAAATACATCAGATTTCTTAAATATGGCATTAGCAAACTGTGATTTCGAAGCTTCTACACCCTCACTACTCTTTTCCATCTTAGGTGGCACCATTCAGACCCTTGACTTCATCAAATTTGATCTCCATGGAAAAACTGAGGGTCTCATTATTATAGACTTTGGCCAATACCTACATAACACGTAGGTGAGGGAAGAGATTGGTGGAAGCGAGTGGTGGACATATTACATTTTCACAATTTTTGAACGAATAATAACTGTGATTAAACTTATAGAAGATGCTAGTTCAAATATGATCTCGTGCTCCGGGAGCAAATTTGTTTTTGTAAGTACCACCGGCGGTGCCGTCTACCGAGATAAATTATCAATATTTAAAATAATATTATTCAAATCCATCTCTCTCCTTCCGAAGTCTCTCTCTAGGCGATTTTTTTCATTCAACAGTCTTTTCCCAGCGACACTCCAGCGAGCTCAAATCTTCTCCATTGGAGTAGCTCTGAGCTCTTCAACTCTCTTAGGTTTATATCTAGCAGTAGTCTTAAGTGTTATTGTCGTTCGTCCTTCTTTTTTGTGGTTTATCTAGATTTCTTAGGGTTGTTTGTGTTCTTCTTGCCGGTTTCAGCTTCTTTTTGCGTTTCATATCCCTCTCTTTGCATCTATATGGTGTTTCTTTGTGATTTTGAGGTTTATTATAGTAGTTTCAAGGTTAGTGAAGATTTTTTCCGGCGAGATTTCGGTCTCCTTCAGGAACTCCAACGAGCTGTGGGTGTTTTACTCTTTTAGAAAAACAAAATCTACAATGGTTGGAAATGGTTTCTCTACCTAATATTTGTGTATATCACTCCCGTCCCTTGAGAACATATCTTCTCCAAGAAGAATTAAAATCAAAATGGTGGGATGTTAATCCTAAAACCATTACTTCTCTGATTTTATCGCTCCTTCTTCAAATACACAATTGCGGCATCTTACGGTTCTCCGATCTTTCTTTCCCGGTTAATTAGTTGGTGCTTTTTAAATGTATCGTGGTTCTTGATGGTAATAATAAATCAAAAATTCTCTATGAACCGTGGTGGGACCTAATCAATATTATTCTATTTTTATTAAAGTGGTGGGACCTAATCAATATTATTCTCTATCAACACCAAAACCACTACTCACAGATGGTGGGACCTAATCAATATTAAAGTGGCCCCTGCTTGCTTCTGAACGACTGGTCCCACTTCCTATTAGTGGGACGGTTTTTAAGTGGTTCAATAACCACGGTTCATAGAGAGCCATTATTGTAATCCCCTTAATTATTAATGAGAATGGTGTTATTTGCATAAAAAAAATAAAAATAAAATATTAAAACAGTTTAAATTAAACTTTACGTGCCTCGTAGCATGAATATTATTCTATTTTTATTTACAGCATCCACCAAAGTTATAAAATTCAACGACAAGATGCAAAGGTATACATACTATTTTACTTACTACTCTTTTGATAATTGTCACTAGTATACTTGAAAGGGGAGTTCCGGTCATTCAGGCAAGAGCGTATGGTAAAAGGACAATCTCAAAAAGATCTTTAACTTCTGGTCTTTGTTTTTGGTATTTTGTTTCTTTGCCCCTCTAGTCTTGGACTGGATAACGTTTTCACACTGATTTATCAAGAACGCGCATGGAGGATCCATTGGGTTCGAGTGTCCGACAGTTAGGAAAAAAGGGAGTAGGAATAATATTTGGGCTGATGGTGGTGTGGTGGTCCACATCTGAAAAACGCGGTAATGACAGAAAGCAACTTGTTAGATAGATAGACTAAAACCAGCTGAAAAGAAAATAAGGAAGAACGGCCAAACAGAAAGGAGATATGAACAACTTGTCTTAATGATCCCCACCTCATGCATGCATGAATGCCCATGCATACTTCTCCTGACCTACTCTCTTTCAATCTATGGACCAAAAGGTCAATGACCACAATAAATGTTTCGTGAAACAATCGTCGTGGCCCGGTGATGAGTTTCCTGGAAATATGGTCATTAAGCCGATTTGATTAGTAGAAAGTGTAGGACAGGTGACAACTACAACAATCATTCTATTTATTACTGCAGATAGAAAATGTGATGAAAATGATTATAATAGGAGAAATAATACTAAAACAAAGGAGAAAAACGGTCGTTTCTGGTTCTGCCCTGCAAATAGAGTACTCGTGTCTTGGCAATTCATATATGGCACTTCTCGAGACGAGAAGCTCTTCTTTTCTTTTTCTTTTTTCTTGAGAAAAAGAGGAAGAATTCTCATTCATTCAATAAACCACTTGCTCCCTGATTGTTGTGAGAAAGAGTGTCAATTACATTTGCGTTCTGGATTCCAAGTTGTCTAAGAGGGTCTAAGATCTTCGCCTGCCCAATATTTGGTGATAGCAAATCTATTACAATAAGTTGAAATGTGAGCTGCTTGAGCTATTGCAAATCTGTTTTTCAATATAAATCCTTGCACTTTAAAATTTATGCAATGGTCACAATTTGAGTCGAAGTCGTCGCTAATTTTGTATTTTTGTTCTCTAGCTTTCGCATACATTCTCGCCAACAGTCTAAGGATAGGCCCAGAGTCACTTTGGAAAATGATGTTGTGGCCGCTCCATTGGGTTGCCCATTGAAAAGCAGCTTCCGCTCCCTTTGATTCCAGCTCCTCTCTAATTCTACAATCAGCATGCATTCCCCAAGCTTCTTTTGAGGTTCCTGTAAAGTTATGAAGAGTCAGTCCCACGCTAGAGGTATTAGTTCTCAACATCATCATTGATATTGCAATGTCTATAGTAACTGACATAAATTTTTTATCATCATCAGGCTCATCAATGGTTAATATCAAGTTTTCAGCATTCATTGGATTGTAATATAGAGTTTGCACTATGTTATAATCGGCACTATTAATATTCATCAGACTATTAATATACCTGACAATCGTTTTTGCAGTTTCAACACTATTCCGTTTGGTTTTCTGAAACACAAGGTTGCACCTTGCTTTCCATACATGCCAAATAACAATGCTACAAAATACAGACCTGTAAGGAACCACAAGCTCGTCAACGCTATTAGACTAGTCAAGTGACGAATTAGCCGATAATAGCTCGATTAGTTTAACATGAACGTTAATTAATAGGAATTAATATAACAACGATATAGATACAAAACTAGTACCGTTAGATAGATCTCGAAAAGTTACGCGGAATTGACTACTTGAACGTGTCGTTCGGATACCGGACGAAGAAGATATCATTGGAACCGTGTGAAGGGCAACGTCATTTGGTGGTTTAGCCGACCCGGCTCCCCTTATCCTTTGAGGAGTGTCCCATTAACCATCATTATTCTTACCTACCCCAGACCGAGAAGATAACTTCGTTTATTTATTTCTTCTTTCTTCTTCTTTTTATTTCTTCATCTTTCCTCTTCTTCTCATCTCTTCCTCTGTTCGAAACCAAGAGATGGTTTTGAGATACGACTTGAGAGAATTAATTGTTGAGCGAGAGCAGATTAAGTAGAAGATGTTGATGATGTTGTGACTGATTGAACACGAGATGAAGAAGATGATGATAATTTTGTTAATCTGAGAAGATCAAATTAGGGTTTGTAAGAAATTCTGAGAAGATTTAGAGGATGAAATTGAGGGTCTAAAGGAGATATAAGAGACGGGTTTGAATTGAATTAGAGTTTAAGTTTGATGAAAATATTGGGAATCGATAGTTAGGGTTTTGAATTGGAAGCCGAGTTAGTTTGATGAAAATCTTGGGAAACCAGGGTTTGTCTGAGTTGCAGCTTGAAGAATTAAACTAAATTGTTAGATGGGTTTGTTTAATTGAAGTTTAGAATTGCTTAATTGTTGGATTTGAATTCCTTGGGTTAGGGTTTATGTAAGAACAGAGGTTTAAGATTCATGGGTTCGAAATTTATACGAAGAAGATGAATTTAACGGTTTAGGGTTATGACGAAATCAAGGTAGAAAATTAAGCAGAGGGTGAATCATCTCTTTAAATCATTTTGGGATTTAGTCTGAGAACAAAGAAGGGATTGAATTCAAGTTGGTTGAAAGAAGCTTCTTCGAGGTAATTGTTTATGAGTTGATTCAATAAAGTTATTTATTTTATTGATTGAGTATATGCAGTTGGTAATTGAATTAAGGATGGTTGGGTGTTTGAGTAGATGTTGTATGAATTGGGACTACATGTAGTGGTTGTGTTATTATTGTTGTTGTGGTATGCAGAGGAGGAAGTGGAGGTTTGTTCTGACTCACAAGGAGTTGTGATGGAATTGGTGGAGGTATTTACAGGATGTAATGAAGTAGAATGATTACAGATGTTGGTGAGAAATCATAGAAGATGAAATTGAGTTTATGTTGGTGTTATTGATTGAGTTGCAGACTAGTGGGGTTGATAGTTTGAGGTAGTGGTGTGTCAATGTATTGTAAATTACAAATGTTACAGACTGATCTGAGTGAACCCTGAGATAGTATTGCAGGATAGTGATGAAGCTGCAGATGTTACTCAATGAAGAACTGAAATGAAACGGATATGATGGGTATGTGTGTGTGTTGTATGAATGGTAATAGTTTTATAATATCATATTGAGAATGGTATTAATGTTATAAGAGTTGTATTCGGAGCTGAAATGTGTGTGTGTTTGGAACTTGAAGTACAAACGTATAAGTGATTGGATTGTAGATTTAGATTGGCTGGTGCTATGTGGATTATTGGTAAGCATTATAGCTGGATTTGTAAATACAGAGATGAAATGAGAGTTGTAATGTGTTTTTCAGGTGCAGCTATAAAGTGGGTTGAAGTTCAGGTGGTGGGTTTGATCGTGGGATGGACGTTATAGAAGTATATCTAGAGATGAAGTTGCAGTTAGATATTAAAAAGGTGTTAGTTGTATCCAGAGATAGAGTTAGAGTTGGAATGGTGGGTGGAGTGAACTGAAATGAGATATTTGTATGACTGTGTTGTAAAAATGAAAGTTAGATGAACTGTGGAGTTGAATTTGTGCATTGGGAGGCTTGCTACTGCTTTAGCAGGTAAACAGATTTTGAAGTTGTAATTGTAATTATGAAGTTTACTTGGATTCAATGTACTGTTGTATTGTTATGTTTAGTCTGGTAAAATTAGAAAATGATGCTACTAGGAGTTACACTTGTAGGTAGAATATCTAGTGTGTGGTGGAGGCCATGCACCATGATGGTGCATTAGAACCCTTTTGGCATGTGCTTTGGTTTCAACCTTAAACCTTTCTGTTAGTGTGTCTAACTTAGTTAGTTTGACTGAGTTGAGTTGTGTTGACTCACTGAGTTCCCTGTGTTGACATGAGTTGACTCGTGTGACCAAATCGTTGACCACTTGACCATTGACCCTGGACTCTGACCTGATGTTGACTGTTAGTTGACCCCATTGACTGTTAGTGGACCAGATATACCAGGCCTTAGTTTAATGGGTTGGCTTAGTTGTTTTGGGCTTTATGCCAGAATTCTCAATTAGTGTTATTGGACCCTTATGGTCCGACTTAGACTTTGGTTTCTTCTACAAAGTTGTAGATATTCATAAGACTTAGTTAATGGACTATAGAACCAACCTAATTGAATTAGTAAACCCTAGCTATGCTAAAGATGGAGATTGAAAAGGTGTAAAGTCATAAATGGGCTTAGAACCATTACATAGACTTGTATGATTCTTGTCTGAGACATTTTGGCTAGATTCTTAGACTTCTTGTATGATTAACAGTTAGTCTATATTAAAAACGATCGATTCAAAGATCACACTAGGAATTTTACAACTTTATAAGTATTATGTTATTAGAGTTTTATCTAAACTCACACTAGGAAGTCGTGTTTAGTTAAAAGTCATGTTTCCATTCCTTGCACGTATTCCCTTAATTTCCATAATACTAACAAGTTGTTAGTAGTGCTGTTAGTAGTGTTTCTGAAAGGAAAGTGGACCATTAAAGTTGTTAGTGGGACTAGATAATGGTCATTATCTTGAATTGTTTGAAACATGTAATTGTCATTGCAGCATGTAGTTAGTGGGTAGAAATCATGTACTCGAATTTCACCTATATAATGGTGTTCAGATTATGACCTTATGACATCGAATAACGTTGAAACAATGTAGTCTCTCCTAGCATTTTGAGTTTTTCTTTCTCTTTTCCATGTCTCCTAGTTTTTAACATTGATAATGTTTTATTTATTTATTTATTTTTATTTTTTTGTTGGGTTCCACTAGATTTATTTTAGAAAATTGTTTGCAGGTTTCAAGTTTTGTTTGGTATACATTCTTTTGTTTGGATATTTACTGTGTCTAGATGTCTTCCATTTAGTTTTGGCGAAATCAGCCTGTTTATCATGTCATTGTTGGCTAGATGGTATCCGGATCTTATTGAAGAAAATCAGCTTTCACCGTGTTTGGCAAGTGCCTGGCAATTGGTGCCGTTAGCTCAAAATTACGATAGTGTTGTTGTAAGTGAAATTGAATGTTGTCTATTGACTCCCATGTAATCTGAGCAATTAATGCAGTATTGAAGTTTTGACTTTCCTTGAAAGAGCCTCCTGTAGAATGTGTAGAATGTTAAAATATCATGTTATATATATATGTTATGAATACACTGCGGAGTTGCTTAAGCTCACAAATGGTAGAGTTTAAATGACAGAAAAAATCAGACAGAGGGACTGTGGCTGCTAAAGCAAAGGAAATTAATCATAGTGCAGGCAACAAAAGTTTTACCAGCGTAGAATATGATTTGGTATGCATTAATTGTATCTCATTCCATCTACTGATGTTTGTTCGAATTCGTGTTTTATATACCGTGTAGTGTTAACTTACTTGGTTTGTATGCAACTGGTTTCTGCTTCAAAGATTACGGAGAACAAGCCTTGTGATGCGATGATTTTGTTCTCAGAAACCCATGGTTCTAAAAAATTACCACTGAAATGTCAGGAGATGAAAGTAAGACACACTACAAATATACTTTGAATTTTGTGTCTTAATTAATCTCTGCAACAGTATATAATCATGTATGGCTGTCTGTAATTTATGTAGAAAATAATGGAGGACATGAAAGAAGCAACACTGTGAGGAGAATATAGTGAAACTCCATCTGACATATATGAAACTGTCTATAATGAACAACGTGGGAGTCTTAACAAACGTCATCGCAAAGCTTCTCACACTCACAAGAGTTTGGCTGATTTAAGGGGAAAATAAATACAATTGTTGAACGGAATAATTGAGTCTCTACAGATAGAAAACATGCTACAGAGAAGAGAAACACGTCGGCTTACTGATCTAATGAATAGTTTTTTTTTCTAAACATTATCCTTACATGGTTGTACCAGATGTATCAGATGATGAAATGGAGGATGATGCGGAGGTCTGTGGGCTAGATGAGGATCTTGATGTGGAAGGCCAAAATGATGAGGATGACTATCATGACCTATAGGATGAAAACTACATCCGCAACTATCCTGATATGGAGCCCCGAAATGTGGAAGGTGCCATGGATGATGAATGATTTTCTTTATTTGAAAGACTGACATGGAGGATCCCAGTTCGGAGTGGGCCAGACAATGATGAATGAATTTCTATTTGATTTTGTTTTGTGTTTTTTTTCTTTCTTGTTTTCTTCTGGTATCAGGATATTAAGGTAGGGAGAATGATAACGTGTAGTATGGGTTTTTGTAGTAAGGTGTTATGACTTTTTACTCTTGGTTTTGGAAATGAAATGCATATTTTATTAATTTTTTTTGTCGATGCATATAATAATCATACAAGAAAAAACAACTACATTTATACAAAAAAATTATTAATTATAATATGATCAAAAATGGTAATTACCATATTAATTATCATAATTATTTATGAGTTTAATTACGATATTAATTACAATATTAATTAAAAAATAAATAAAGATTTTAATTACCATATTAATTACAGTAATTAATTGTGATATTAATTATGATATTAATTACGGTATCATGCATCCATAAAATCAAAATAATTACATTACGAAATGTTAGTTTTCGTCATAGTTGCGGAATGATTTGGGAACCATACGCCAACTAGTAAATTTAATTGTTTAACGATTCGGTAACTATCAACCAACTTCAACCAACTTTAACTTAATTTCCTATACCTATTGTAATTGTGAAATCATAATATTTGGCTACCACCAAATTAACTGCTAAATAATTCCACAACAAGATTTTAATTTAGTTGCCATATTATGTGGCAAGTTACTGACAACTACGATGACTATGTTGTTAATATGTTTGGCAACTCTTGAACAACTGTAAAAATTAGTGATTTTAATTAATTGCATTTAACTAAGTAATTTATTTGGCTTTTATAACATAAGTTGCCAAAAAAAACAATGGCAACTAGGTATTTTTAATAGTTGCCTTTACATTTGGAAACACCCCATACGGCAACTTAGGCTCCGCAACTAGCATTAGTTGCCTATGTGTTTGGCAATTAAAAACTCATTTTCGGCAACCAAACTGGTGTGGTTGCCAATGCTTAGGTTTTTTGTAGTGAAGGATGAACCAGTGGATCGTGGATCTCAAGGTAGGCGTGGCCTGGCATCAAAAGAGGTGGGAATACTTTTAACTCTTTTGTGATTATGGTTGTTTTCTTTTACCAAAGTTTATGTTTAACAAATTCATGCGTTGTCTGATTGTGCTTTCCTTGCATTGTTTAACTTTGATTTATGAAAGTTCTGTTATTTCTTTTAATCTTTCCATTGCTTGGAAAGGAATTATAATGCTTTGTTTGTCTTTATGAATTGTTTGGGAAATAAGAGTTTCCATTTAATTTTTTGGAAATGAGAATTTCCATCTGTGGTATATGAGATACTGCTCCTTCATTTATATTTACATGAATTCGAGCTTTTATGCAATCACTAGGTGTGGGACGAGTCACCATATAGCTATCTAGGTGCGGGACGAGTCACCATTATTATATATTGTTTGGAAGGAGTTAGTTCCATATACATGATTGTTTACCTATGTGAAATTGATTGCGCTTTAACGTTTCGGGAAAATATGAATTGTTTTCAAATCATTTTCAATGATTACATGAAAGTTAAATGTTAATTCCTGCGGGGCACCCCTTTTAGGGATGATGTGCTCACCCGTTCCCACTTTCAGTTTCAAAGACAGATAAGAGTTGCGCAGCGTAAGCTTCGAGGAGTTGAGTTCGTTAGTTGGTTAACATTTGCTATGTTTATTATGTTGCATATTCTATTTGTAACCAAATGACTATTGTATATGTATCATTTGAGAGAAGTTCTTATATATATATATATTTCTGAGCGGGGCTAGTTTTGGGATAAGTTTTGTAGCAGATTTCTTAATTGAATGTTTAAGTAACCAATTTAATTTTAATGCCTCTTATTTAGTTAATCTTTTGGATTAATCAGCTGCTAGCTTAAAGGGCGCTATAAGACCGATCCATTACGTACCCATTACTATCGTGATTGTTATACACGTTATTAAGCCGGTCATGAAAACTGTTGGTCCCATTAACAACATAATGCATGTCAAAATTTAAATGCATCCGTTAAAAAAGTTTTGATAAATGCTTAAGGAACCAAATGGAAGAATATCCAATTAACAACAACATAATGCATGTCAAAATTTTTGATAAATCCATCCGTTACAAAATAGAGACGAGAAGCTCTGCAATCTCATATATCCGTTAAAAAAGTTTAAGGAACCAAATGGAAGAATCTTCATCAATAAAGACCCGTCTATGGCTAAGTTGATAAATGTTGTTAAATACAACATCTTTTCATGAGTTTGGCTTTCGGGGAATTCGCATATATTTCTTACTGGCCAGGCAGTATGAAACCGATAGAGTTGTATCGCAAGTTTCCTTAAGATTATTCTTTAGATTATATTTTTCTTCGTTGTACATTTTTTTCTCGTTTTAGTTATACTCACTACTCAGGGCGATACTTCTTTTTCAAGGGAAAATTTCCAATGGTAACCGCCACAGCCACAAGAGATTCTCATGTCGCTCCATGTGCATGTGTAGGTGAGACGGATTGCGCGTCTCTTTTGTTAATTAAGTTGGGGGGTCGCTAAATTTTTTGACAAGCTCATTCTTATTCGTTTTATTTGTGCAAGCGCTCATTCTCGTATTCATATTTTACACATTTCGGGTTCTATACATGATGACGACTCGCATGGAAAACAATCTTCACAATCATATTGTACAGAATAAGGATATATGGTTAGGCTAGCTCAGTCCATTATCGTACGGTATCTTTACGGTTGTAAAGCACAGAATAAAAATCAAAGATATTTTGAGTTGTTAATCATTAATAAGTGCGTTTCGATTAGCTTTTGACAAAATGATAAAGGAAAGTGTGGAACTCTAGTTTTTGTGTTTTTTTGAAAAAAACAGATAAATCTACATATCTTGAGCGCTTTTTCAACAAATTCTAATTCGAAAAAAATAAAACAGCCAAAAAGTTTCAAAATTCAAAAACTAGATAAAGTGAATTATACCTACCAGTGGAAAAAGAATGAAAATTTGGATGTTACAATATATTAATGTTAGTGAAATGATTAGGTCAGAGTTTAGAACTATCTTTGCTAGATTAATCAAATTGTATGACATGAGATGTTATCAAAAGATAGTCAAGAGCACAAAAAATACAAAGGAATCCACTATCGTCTGTAACTGTTCCAATAAAAACACACAAGCCAATAGCAAAGAACTTAAAATGCTCAAATTTGAGTACCAAAACACAGTTGCATGATATGACTTGGAGACAAATAAGATTGCAGTGATAGTCTTATGCCTACCACCAAGCGTTTAAACGTTGGTTTCAAAATGAATTCCATATATATCAGATTCTTTAATTCAGGTGATACAAATGATTTCAAGGCCACAGATTGCTACCAGTTTTATCTTTAAGACGGGAGCTCTACTAATTCTTCTTTTGCAAATTTAATTTGGCCAAAAGATACTCCTCTTAAGATGTTAAGCTAAGAGAAGCCATGCAGGAATCACAAACTACTCTAAACCTACGCCTTGAAATCATGGGCAGCGCCATCATTGCAAATGAGTGTATTAACTCGGCTCAAATCTCCCATGAAGCTGGCATCTTATGTAAAATATATTTTCAGAAGGCGTATGACAATCTTGCGTGGTCCTTTCTTGACTATGTGCTTCAAAGAATGGGTTTCGGTATTGTTTGGAGGAAGTAGATCGAAGCTGCCATATCACACGTCAACTTTTCAGTACTTATTAATGGCTCCTTAAACGGGCGTTTTAAGAGTTCAAAGGGACTGAGGAAGGGGATCCCCTATCCCCAATTTTATTTCTACTTGTTGCTGAATCTCTCAATCTTATGTTCGTCAAGGCAGAAATGGTTGGGTGGCTCAACGGTTTGAAAATCATCCCCGGAGACCAGAAAATCACCCACCTACAATTTGCGGATGATACTCTGGTGTTTCTTAATAATGATCAGCAAAGTATAGTTCACTTACGCAACATTCTCATTTGTTTTGATATAATCTCAGGGCTCAAGGTGAACTTTCATAAAACTGCACTTATGCCTGTTGGTGAGGTGCTGAACTTGGACTCCTTAGCTGCCTCGATGGGTTGCAGAACTCAGAACTTGCCGACGTCTTATTTGGGCCTTCCTCTCGGTGAACCTTATAGATTAAACATCAAATGGATTAAAATAATTGAAATATTTGAAGCTCGCTTATCTGCTTGGAAGTCCAAATCTCTCTCGAAAGGAGGTAAATTAACTTTGATTATTTTAAAACTCTTAGCTCTTCCTATCTATTTCTTTTCGATCTTTGCTGCTCCTATGAATATCATAAAGAAGCTGGAAAGAATCAGTCGCAATTTCCTGTGGGATGGAGGACCTGATGACAAGAAATACCACCCTGTTAATTTGGTGAAGCCGAAATCTCTTGGTGGTTTAGGCATCAAACAATTACATTTTATGAATGTAGCCTTACAATGAAATGGCTCTGGAAATTTAGTGATGGTGATCCGACCCTTTGGAAACAATTGATAGAGCAAAAGTACGGCCTTGCGCTTTTAGGTTGGAATACCATGTCTACAGCTGGGCTAACCCGGGCTTTAGCCCAGGTAGTCGTCACAGCCCAACAACCTAAAAACAACCTAAAAATTGAAATGCTATACTGGGCCAAGGCTATTAGCCCAGGATGAGAAAACTTCTTGGGTCCGTCCTATTGTCTCCTAAACAAGCCTATGGGTGTAGCATCTGGAGAGGTATTCACAACCTTTCTGATCAGTTTCATTCAAATTGCAAATTTATTTTGGGCGATGGAAATAAGATAAGTTTATAGAATGATACGTGGGTAGGTCGTGCGCCGCTATCCAAACAATTTCCTACTGCTTTCAATGCGTCAGCCTCAAAAACAGCAACAGTAGCTCAAGCCTACAACAATTCTTCCCAGTGGAATTTGGGTATCACTCGCAGAGTCCACGATAATGTCATCAGGGATATTGCTGCACTCTTGTATCTTCTTGAAGAATCCAATTTGTCCCCCAATATCAATTGCGATACCAGAGTTTGGAAAAATTCGCAACAAGAAAGTGATTTCTCCGTTAAGAAATGTTACAATTTGCTAATTCAGGCCAAAATTTCAGAAGAAGACCGAACTTGTGTGCATCCAAAAAGAATTTGGTCGAAATGCTGGCTTCCTAAGGTTAGTTTCTTTCTGTGGTTTGCTTCCAAAGAGAAATTGCTTACTCAAGACGAGTTGCGTAAAAGAAGGTGGAGAATATGGGTCAATTACTGCTACCTTGGTGTGAATGATGAAGAAACAACCTCCCATATGCTTCTGCATTGTTCGTTTGCTAGCCCGTTTGGAATCTCTTCAGAGCTGAGTTTAATCTTCATTGGGTAATTCCGCATTCGGTCGCTACTGCTCTTCATACATGGCCCAATCCCCGCAGAAAAACTCGAAAATCGCTCGTGATTAAAGCACTACCAGCTGCAATCTTTTGGCATCTGTGGAAAGAAAGAAACAATGGAGCTTTCAATAATAAGTCTTTGGCTCTAGGTAGTCTAGTTCAAAAGATCAGGTACACAACTGCTTACTGGCTTTATTGTCAACCTGAGTTCAAAAATGTCTCTTTAAAAGAGTTCATGAGAAGATGGAATCTGACAGTGTTTGAACCCCCTTGATTTGTTGTGTTGTGTAGAATTAATCCGCTTTCTCTCGTGGCTGGGAGGTATGTAACTTATTTTAAATCTATGTAAGTGTTGCTGTGTGTTGGGTTCTTGGGGTAGTTATTTCTATTTCCTTTTGGTCGTCGCTTGTTTGTTTCGGGTTCATGCTCTGTAAACCTTGTGTTACTCTTTCTGTTTAATAAATTCAATTTACCGATAAAAAAAAAGGACATTGAGTAGGCTGTTGGTTTTTGTTTTGTTACTTGTTTTATGCCATCCTGTAAAAAGTAAACATCAGTAAATTTACGCTTTTACATGATTATTTACCAGAACATCTTCATACATATTTTTAGTGGAAGTCAACACTTATGTGGACTATTACTACTTTAGCTTGTTTAATAACTGTGTTGGATTGGCCGTTGGTTTAATAGCGGAAAACATCGTTATTAGAAAGCAAATCACTGGGACCTTACGGGGGTTCAACTAAATTTTGCACAACGAGACATTGAATCTCAAATGGTGGCAGTGGTGAAGGAGTGTGCACACTTGCTTCTAGTTCTAACTCCCAAGTCGGGGTGAGCATAAAAACCGGAACCGCGGATTTGACCTGTATCCGTCCGCAAAATTGCGGATTTCACCCAAACCGTAAAACGTATGGGCCGGACACGGATGGGATTCTCAAATCCGCACGTTTTAGCGGTTTGGGTGCGGTTGAATATTGAAAATCGCGGATTCACCCGCACCGCATCTGACTCTGCTCCATTAGCTATAAACCACTAAGCCTAGCTAATTGAATGTGATGTCACTAAGCCCATATCAAAAATGGATTGCTTATTTGTTTCTTTAGCTTGATGTCACTAAGCAAGCAGGCCCACCATGGGAATTGGATCGAACCAAAGAGCCGAGACTCCACTGTTCAATGAGCAGAGATGTGATGATGAGTTGGGAATTTGAGTTTTCTTCTTTTCTTGCTTGACAGTTTTTATTTTTTTACCAAATCCGCAGTTAATCCGCAACCGGCCCGTACAATCCGCGGATGTAAAATCCGCGGATGATTGAGCCGGTCACGGTTTGATTTTTCAAATCCGCAACTTGGACGGTTTGGTTGCGGGTGACCCCTAATCCGCAACCGTCCGTCCGTTGCACACCCTACTCCCAAGTCCCAGTCCAAAATTCTTAAAAGACCGGTGAATTTAAGCCCATTGGTCTTTGTAGTAGCACTTACTAGGTAATAGTTAAACTCATGGGCCACGCCTAATCGGATGGTAAGGCCTGCTTGATAATCCCTTTTAGTTGGTTTTTGTTTCTCCTCGGAAAATCTTAAATAACATTGTTGTTGCTCACCTGAGACCGTCTTCCATACCTAGAATATCTTCTCAGCTGATTCTAAAACCCACTTATACCAATAATATGTACTAAAAATAACTTTAATTTTCGGCACAAAACACGACTGATTTGATGGTAAACAAAATAAAACAACATTTGAAAATGAATCAAAAATAAAAGGAAAACAAGAATTTAACGTGGTTCGGTATGTTATGGCTCGTTTCATCTTAACCTTCTTTTGGATTCTCTACCTTCTGTCACAGAGGAATCCCGGTAAGAAGATAAGTTTTATTGATACTAGTTTTCACCCGTGCGATGCACGGGTCCTTTTTTATTGCTTATGGAACATTGGATGCCCTTTATATATATAGAATAATACTACAAAAATCAGTGAAGGTGCAAGAAAATAAATTGAACAAAAAAGGGCTAATACAAATATAAACTCAAATTAACTAATTGTAATTTCTTGTGTCTTGGCTTGAGGAGGGAGTTTTTGGGGCTTTTCCTTGTATTCTGTTTTTTATTTTTAATTTTCTTTTTAATAAAATCTTTTACCCTCTTTTCCAAAAAAAATAAAAAATTATAAAATCAAACGGAGACAATGCAATGAAAAATGACTTCCTCTTATCATTCTTTAGTTCCATGTTTGCCTTCGCGTAGAGTATCATAATTATTGGCTTCCAACAGATGGACAATTAAGTGAAAATCCAACTATATATTACTACACGCAACACAGTAACGATCTGCTCTGTTTCAATTTCACAAATTTGCCTATATATATTCCAGAATTATCTTTGTTATAAGCCATTTTTTAACAAAAACAAACTCTAAAGCACAAATCAAATTTGTTGATTGATATTAAATTAAATTTTATTACTTTTTTAGTTTTGCGAACAATAAATAATTGATTGAAAATATCTAACATGTTCTTAAGCAAGGAAAAAATAATTTATTTGTCAGGAATTAAACTTCTTTTGGTTGGTTGAATAAAACCATACAATTCTTATCGAATTTACACCTCTTTTTCCTATAGTTTTCTTGTTGTTTTTGTATGTTAATTTTTTGTTTTTAGTTGACGTGAAGTTCTTCAAGGTAGATATAAGTATACTTTTCCTTCTCATATTGTTCTGTAAGTCTTCTCTATTCTTCTTTTTGCGATTTTTTTTCCTTTTTAGACGTCATTTGTTTGTTGTTGTTTTTTTATTACTGCATGTAGGTAGTAACATACCCGTATCTGTTACGAAGTTTTTATAGCTTCATCGTGTGACAAAGATCGCTTACATTTGGTTTATATATATATATATATATAGAGGATAATTAGTGTTTAATGTACTTTATTCTTTTTGCATATCTCAGATTTTGTTTAAATTTTGGTTAGATTCTGAAGATATCTTGGTTAAAAAATCGATATTTAGTTTGTGGTAGGCCTCGAAAAGGGTATTAGAAATTATCCCCGGCCAAAAACTTGGTGGGCCCGGAGATATGTATAAAAATGAGCGCAATAAAAACGGGGGCCTACAGTAATACCGCAAGTGCACGGTCGTCGGTTGTAGCTCGTGCAAGTACGGGTCGATCCACAGAGATCGGGTGTGTTTCGGAAATGTGTTTTAGCTAATTGGGTTCCTGAATTTGCTTTGGGCTTAGAAGCCCTTTGGAAGTGTTGGGCTTAATGTACTATTGGGTTTGTTCTCAATAAAAGGAACTGAGCTTGGGCTCAGTTGGTCTTTGAAAAGCAAATTGGGCTTGGCTATTTGAACTAGGCCTTTGGTCTTAACTATGGAATGGGCCTTAGTGAATTTGGGCTTTGGTCTTTAACAAATGGGCTTTGGTTAAGCCCACAGATGACTGAATTGGGCTTCAGTTTGAAGTGTGACTTGGGCTTTTGGAAGTGAGCTTTGGAGAGCAAAGCAATCAGCAGCAATGCAACAGAAGAATTGGCTTGGCTGCAGGAGAAGAAGGGGCAGGGCAGCAGCAGCACAAGTGACAGAGAAGGCAATGTAGCACAAGTAACAGAATGTACAAGCAATGGAAAGGAAAGCAAAACAAGAGAGTTGCAGGGCAGATGGAATAAGAGAAGCAACAGAAAAAAAAAGCAATGGAAAAACTAAACAGCAACAACAGGGTGAACAAAAACAAAACAAAACAAAACAAGATGAACCAAGGCCTAAGCCAAGGGCAGGGATGAATAAGAAACTGAAATGAAGCAAAGCTAAGGCAGGATACAGGCAAACTAAAAGAATGGGAGGAAAATTAGCTTGCTCATTGTCACTAGTGAGCACTAATTTCCCCCAATGCACAATCAACACTACAACCTAAGCATACAAGGAGAATGGCAAGAACATCAGCTTGCTATGAGCACTGATTTCTTGCCATTGCACAATCAGCACATTGCTTCACAGATACCTAGCCTAGCATTCCTTCAAATGTAACAATACATTAAACACAACAGGAACATTTAACTGACAGTGAACATTTAACAGTGAATAAAAAGTCTAACATGAACATAAACAAAATGAAACTGAGCAGAAATTAACAAATGAACTGAAATTAACATGTGAATACACATAAACATCTAACACATTAACAGGAGACAAATAACAATTATAACATGAACATAAGCATAAGACAAGCAATTAACAGAACAAAGCAAACACAAGCATATTTAACTGAAACATGAAAATTAACAGAACTTGAAAGTTCTGGATGTAGGCTAATCCTAACATAAAGTTTTCCACAACACCCCAGCGCTCAATTTATAGTTTTACACATTTTCCCCCAATTTCCCCCAAAACAGTTGAGGCTAGGGTTTGAGATTACTCACCCAATTTGACACAACAACTCCCGTTTGATGTCGACCCATGCTTTGTATGGCTCTCCTGCTCCTTTCCATGCCTTCAATTTCTCATTCTCATCAACCTATTTCACCTACTTCACACCTAGGGCAGTGGCGTGAGAGGAGAAGAAATTGGTTGTTGATGGAGAAGTATAACTCGATAATGATGATGGGTTTAGCTGTGTAGGGGTGGTTAGGTGGTTAGGGAGTAGGTGGTGACAGAGGTGGAGAAGGTGGTGGTACGGTGGCGGACATGGTTTGCAGCAGGGTGATGGTTCTGCAGAGGGGTGGGTGGTGGTGGAGATGGGTGCGATAGAATGGGAGAAGGGTCCGTTTGGTTGGGGTGTAGGTGCTCGGTCGCTAGGGTGTTAGATGGGTCCATCGAATTTGATGTTCTGCAACGCTGAGTCATTGGATGCGAAGCTGGTAGGTAGATCGGACGGTGATGTGGAGGCAAGCGATGAGCGACCGTTGGATTATATGATACAACAAAATGAACGGTACTTGATGGAGTTAGGTACTGTAGTGTTAGGCGGGTATATCAAACTTCGATGCGCAGCAAGGGAGCGACCGTTGGATTCAACTACCATCTAATCTGAAGGCTTGGAATTTCAGCGCTGTGGTGCTTGGCAGAGACATCAGATTTTGATGCTCTATGAAGGAGCGACCGTCGGATGCTTCTGAGAAATGATCTGATGGCTGAGGACGGAGGCGCTTTTGTGTAGAAAATGAGGTTGTGCGCACCATTCTTCGCGGTTTCCTTGCGTAATTTCTCCCGGCTTTTCACTACTTTTCTGCTCTTTTCGCTCCGCGACTCATCCGAACTTTATTTATTACCTAAAAATGCAAAATTAATTAATAAAAATATTTATTCTTGAAAACAATGAAAATACAGAATATGGGATAAAATGTAGAATTAATGCGCAAAAGATGAGTTAAAATGCCAACAAAAAGGGATAATATATACAATATTTGGCACTCATCAAATACCCCCAAACCTGAATTTTACTTGTCCTCAAGTAAAACAAAACTAAGGAAATCCTAACTATACCACTGTCGCTGGTCTCTCGAATGCATTTAGCGTATGCACCAAGCCTTTTAAACCACTAAGTGTCCCTAGTGGACGAGTGAAGTCTCGTGAAGGTTTACCAGAGGTGTGCCTACAAAACCTAAGGACAAAATATAAGCTCAGATTCCATCAAACGTGACATGTGCAAAACAGTTAAGCTCACAGCAAAATGGAGATGTCAATCTAGCTATCGAAGGCACAATCCTAGCACTGATAACAAAAAAAGACATGTGATAAGAGTGTAAAGTGTATCTACACATGTGTAAAGAAAGATCTGAAGTCATGACACTAATCACCAAGAGATAGTTTCTCAGGCTAAGAACTGAGGTCGAAATCTAGCTAGCTGTCCGGACTTTACGAGTATTGTGAATGAGTTGGAGGTATTTCACAATTTCTCGCGTTGTACATCAATGGCATACACCCTTCCTTGCTTATTACAAAAAACAACAAAAGATGACTATTTACATGACTCTTATTTACATTGACAAATCTCTTTTTATTTTTGGAACAAGAGATGATGGAATTGATAAATACTTGATTTTTTTTTTCTGATATTTTTTTCTGATATATTTTTTTTTTTCTGAATATATACATCGTTTTTTTTTTTTTTTTTTTTTTTTTTTTTTTTTTTTTTTTTTTTTTTTTTTTTTTAAGCACTGATACACTTTTGATACATATACAAAAGGAAACAAAAATTACATGACACTTTGCAAGAGGTAGCCCTTTTTGATGCACCCAGTTAAATTCGATGGTTGTCTTTCTTAATGTAACCTCCACCTTCTATCCCAACCAACCAAAGAACAAGCTAGTCAAGTTTCGTTCAGTATTCTAAAGTGATTGGCAATCGTAACTTCCTATCCAACACCTTGAAGATCGAGGCCATACATGTATTGGTAGATCGTGCGCGTGCAAATTTCTTATCACTATGTGAATTGTGCTAGAATCAGGGTGCCTAAATATCTAGACTAAGACTCCTAATAAAAATACATATTTGCACAAGAGTCAACATTTCAAGGTAAATGAGCTCCATTTTTATGATTTTTTCAATTTTTTAATTTTTTTAGAATTTTGATTTTTCAATTTTTTTTTGGAATTTTTCAATTTTTTTCAAAAAGAAGGAGTTCGTTTTCAATTATGGCAAATTATCATGGTATCTACTCTATACCCCCAAACCTAAACTAAACATTGTCCTCAATGTTTCAAAATATGGAAAGAATTAAAATGCAACATATGGAAAGGGACATGCTGAGTAGAGTAAAAGGAGAGAGAATACCCGATTTCGGCGAAAGCAGAATTAAAACTCCGTTATTCAAGGCAAAAATCCAACATATTTTAGCCGAGATCAATTGGATTAGCAAAATATATACAAAAGGAACAAAAGTTTTTTTTTTTTTTTTTTTTTTTTTTTTTTTTTTTTTTTTTTAAAAAAAACGGGAAAAAAGTAAAGTAAATTTTTTTTTTTTTTTTTTTTTAAATAAATAAAATAAAATTTGGTTTTTGTATGGGAGCAAGCCCACTGTGCAAGCCTCTAATGAAATGGATGGAAGGCTGCGGCCCACGAAACACTAAGTTTTAATTTTGAAAGTTTAATTTGGCCCAGTTGGTTAAGGCCCGACGTTTGTTTTAAAACTTTGGTTTCGAGGTCCACTTTCGAGTGGAATACAAGTCCAATTGATGCTTACAAGCTCAGCTGGGTTTAAACCCAGAGTTCAAAATACAAGTCCAATGAAAGAATTTAAACAAGCCCACAAAAAATAAATACAAGCCCACAAATAAATTATTACAAACCCAAAATAGAAAAATAAAAAGCCCAAAAAATTGGGTTAATTATTACAAGCCCACAATTAAAGAAATTTGGAAGCCCACAGGTTGGGTTCTCTCAATGAATGGGTTTAGGCTTACCTTTTTAGCACAGCCCAGCTGCTCTGATATTGTTGCAAAAACCCAGTTGGGTTTTGGTTCTTTTCCTTGGTGGCGTCCCAGCAGAGGAAAAACAGGTTCAGAATCAGCAGGTCCAACAGCAAATGAAATGAAGCAGATGCAGAAGCAAATGCTATGAAATGAAATGCAAAATAGCTAAAGAAAACACAGATAAAACACAGCACCAATCCCCGGCAGCGGCGCCAAAAACTTGGTAGGCCTCGAAAAGGGTATTAGAAATTATCCCCGGCCAAAAACTTGGTGGGCCCGGAGATATGTATAAAAGAGCGCAATAAAAACGGGGGCCTACAGTAATACCGCAAGTGCACGGTCGTCGGTTGTAGCTCGTGCAAGTACGGGTCGATCCACAGAGATCGGGTGTGTTTCGGAAATGTGTTTTAGCTAATTGGGTTCCTGAATTTGCTTTGGGCTTAGAAGCCCTTTGGAAGTGTTGGGCTTAATGTACTATTGGGTTTGTTCTCAATAAAAGGAACTGAGCTTGGGCTCAGTTGGTCTTTGAAAAGCAAATTGGGCTTGGCTATTTGAACTAGGCCTTTGGTCTTAACTATGGAATGGGCCTTAGTGAATTTGGGCTTTGGTCTTTAACAAATGGGCTTTGGTTAAGCCCACAGATGACTGAATTGGGCTTCAGTTTGAAGTGTGACTTGGGCTTTTGGAAGTGAGCTTTGGAGAGCAAAGCAATCAGCAGCAATGCAACAGAAGAATTGGCTTGGCTGCAGGAGAAGAAGGGGCAGGGCAGCAGCAGCACAAGTGACAGAGAAGGCAATGTAGCACAAGTAACAGAATGTACAAGCAATGGAAAGGAAAGCAAAACAAGAGAGTTGCAGGGCAGATGGAATAAGAGAAGCAACAGAAAAAAAAAGCAATGGAAAAACTAAACAGCAACAACAGGGTGAACAAAAACAAAACAAAACAAAACAAGATGAACCAAGGCCTAAGCCAAGGGCAGGGATGAATAAGAAACTGAAATGAAGCAAAGCTAAGGCAGGATACAGGCAAACTAAAAGAATGGGAGGAAAATTAGCTTGCTCATTGTCACTAGTGAGCACTAATTTCCCCCAATGCACAATCAACACTACAACCTAAGCATACAAGGAGAATGGCAAGAACATCAGCTTGCTATGAGCACTGATTTCTTGCCATTGCACAATCAGCACATTGCTTCACAGATACCTAGCCTAGCATTCCTTCAAATGTAACAATACATTAAACACAACAGGAACATTTAACTGACAGTGAACATTTAACAGTGAATAAAAAGTCTAACATGAACATAAACAAAATGAAACTGAGCAGAAATTAACAAATGAACTGAAATTAACATGTGAATACACATAAACATCTAACACATTAACAGGAGACAAATAACAATTATAACATGAACATAAGCATAAGACAAGCAATTAACAGAACAAAGCAAACACAAGCATATTTAACTGAAACATGAAAATTAACAGAACTTGAAAGTTCTGGATGTAGGCTAATCCTAACATAAAGTTTTCCACAACACCCCAGCGCTCAATTTATAGTTTTACACATTTTCCCCCAATTTCCCCCAAAACAGTTGAGGCTAGGGTTTGAGATTACTCACCCAATTTGACACAACAACTCCCGTTTGATGTCGACCCATGCTTTGTATGGCTCTCCTGCTCCTTTCCATGCCTTCAATTTCTCATTCTCATCAACCTATTTCACCTACTTCACACCTAGGGCAGTGGCGTGAGAGGAGAAGAAATTGGTTGTTGATGGAGAAGTATAACTCGATAATGATGATGGGTTTAGCTGTGTAGGGGTGGTTAGGTGGTTAGGGAGTAGGTGGTGACAGAGGTGGAGAAGGTGGTGGTACGGTGGCGGACATGGTTTGCAGCAGGGTGATGGTTCTGCAGAGGGGTGGGTGGTGGTGGAGATGGGTGCGATAGAATGGGAGAAGGGTCCGTTTGGTTGGGGTGTAGGTGCTCGGTCGCTAGGGTGTTAGATGGGTCCATCGAATTTGATGTTCTGCAACGCTGAGTCATTGGATGCGAAGCTGGTAGGTAGATCGGACGGTGATGTGGAGGCAAGCGATGAGCGACCGTTGGATTATATGATACAACAAAATGAACGGTACTTGATGGAGTTAGGTACTGTAGTGTTAGGCGGGTATATCAAACTTCGATGCGCAGCAAGGGAGCGACCGTTGGATTCAACTACCATCTAATCTGAAGGCTTGGAATTTCAGCGCTGTGGTGCTTGGCAGAGACATCAGATTTTGATGCTCTATGAAGGAGCGACCGTCGGATGCTTCTGAGAAATGATCTGATGGCTGAGGACGGAGGCGCTTTTGTGTGTAGAAAATGAGGTTGTGCGCACCATTCTTCGCGGTTTCCTTGCGTAATTTCTCCCGGCTTTTCACTACTTTTCTGCTCTTTTCGCTCCGCGACTCATCCGAACTTTATTTATTACCTAAAAATGCAAAATTAATTAATAAAAATATTTATTCTTGAAAACAATGAAAATACAGAATATGGGATAAAATGTAGAATTAATGCGCAAAAGATGAGTTAAAATGCCAACAAAAAGGGATAAATATATACAATATTTGGCACTCATCAGTTTGTTACTACCATTTCATGCAAACACATGAACTTTGTTCAGTTAGGGTTTTGAGGAGTAGAATTCGGCGTTAAACTGAGCAACCCTAATTTGTATTTACGGTAAGAAAGATCTATGTTTACATGGAAAAAATTCCCACACGGCTATTGAAATTTATTATCTGATACCTACACGTTGTGATGATTAAGATTTATAGCACTAAAGATCAACATTCATGTGGTAATAATAGTCCCATGCCATGTAAAGGATGACTGGAAGGTTGATTACCCTACGATTAGTTTGAAAATATTCCGGACAAAACTGACTAATTGAGTGATGTAGCGTTGTTAATAATAGTCTTCATCAGTTTGTTACTTAACCATTAATAAGAGTCATTTTTCACAATAACACATCAAGTAAAACAAATAATTCTTTGTTCTGAAAAACTTGCAAGTAAGAAAATGGTAGCATAAGTGCAAAATTATAAGAACCAAAACATTTACTAAAACGGAAATTTGGAATTGTTTATGAATTTTAAAGAATCTTCCTATTAAACAAATCTATTCGTAAGAAAAAAAATAAAAGAAAAACGCTAAATAAGTACCCCAAAGGCACCAAATCTTTTCTAAGAAGATTAATTTCCAAATGAGCTATTATCTAAATTTACAAAGTTTTCCAATTTACTTAATCCTTGCTATTTTTATCCAAATCGTTATTCCAGAGAATAAACATTATTTGAATATTTTCTTTAACATGGCAATAGAATACTTTTTGGCATGGGACTATAGGTAATACATTTTTTACCCATTTAATCAGGGCAGTAAAATGGCGTCAAGATCGTTCTTTTCTTTTTTGCAACTAAATATCCTGCATCGTTAATGAGAATATTTTTATTATAGATTTTATCTTCCCTTCTATGATTTTGAACCTTTTGGCGTCGTTAATTTAAGCAAAAGCTCTTTCTTTTAATGAATTATACTTCATCTTCTTGACGACCTATTGATTTTTTGAGCTGCAAAAGCATTAATTTTCCAGGACTGATCTATATGGGTAGCGATGTTTCGTTTCATTGTCATAAAATTTAATAAACATATTAAAATTAAGAACCTTGTAGGCTACTAAACAGAATTACAAAGACCTGGTGAGGTTTGATTCGACACAGTTCCGTATTAGTATAGATTATCATGATATCCATTCAAATTAAACAAATGTTACCAAAGCCAAATGTAATGCCAAAAAGAAATTTTCACTATCCAAAGATTCCACCGGATATGTTGCCTTTAGTTTTTATGTGCAGGATCCACAAACTTTTTCTTTAACAACATAGTCGCATAAATATCTCACTCATGCTCATGGATTTTCGAAATCCTACTTTAAGACTTGTAATATCATATTTCAAAAAATCACTGGACAACGGAGAAAGAAATATTGGTGCGTGATGTTCATAACTGATAAAGCAACGAAGAAATGTATGATTCAATATTTAATCACATCATTGAGAATTCAATAAAAAATCTTACATGTGAGCAGATCTACCCGTCGAGAGAAAGAATGTTGTTGAGGGAGAATTTAAGATGTTTTAAACTTTCATGATATATGTTGTTTGACCTTCCCAAATATTAGGAAACTCCAAAAATCTTTCGGTTTTGAAACATCGCAACCATTCCCATTCTGGATGTATCTCTCCAAATTAATCCAAACTGTACATCGTCTTTGTCCAGCAACTTGTAATCTTTCTTAATTTTTTATTCTTTATGTATACACTCTGGTAGCGGGTGGACACCTAGCCCGCGATTTAGGTTATTAGACGTGGATATATTTCTAAAATCGGTCATTTTCACAGGTTAGACACGGGTGGAACATCAACACCCGTTGGACACTCGGACCGAAAGATAGTTATAAATCCTCACACATTAAGGAGGGTGCAAAGCTTTTATCACTTAAAAGATATACATTCTCTAAGGTTGCGCTGAGAATCATCGATAACCTATTTGAATTTAAAGTATATTCAGTGGTAGCATATTCTTATAGTTCGTTTCCCATTGGAAATTGCAGGGACTTCAATTGGAAAGTGCTGGGACTAAAATCGGAAAGTGCTGGGATTTCACCATCGAGCTTGGCATTCAACAGTTTTCCTTTCACAATAGACATGGTAGAATATAACATTTTTCTTTTTAGATTAATGTGAGCCACGTTAGTCCTTTGTTCTACTAAGAACTCAAGAAAAGAAAAATTAGAGTTTGTGAGTCATTAATGTGTGATGACTTGCCTATTGTTATAGAAAATTCCCTTTTAGTATGGAGTTTATGAGCTCACTGATGTGCTCCCGAAGTAGATGCACAGAAGAATCAAACAGATAGTGCATTTTATCGGGTTTTTGGAATATTGTACATATACTTATTTACTGGTTAGAGATTTAGCTAGGTACTTATATATGTTTTGAAATCCGTCAATCCACCTGTATCCACTTGGTTCACCTGCTCACACGTGGGTCTTAAATCGTCGGGTAATGGATTAGACGTCGGTGCTTTTTGAAAACCCGTAATTTTAATGGATTGGATGTGGATGATACCAAATCCGCCATCTAGCCATCTGTTGCTCACCCCTACCCAAAAGGAATGCAGCCTCCCTACCCAAGCATCAAAACAGGGAACATCGATCTGTCTAGTAAATCCCTCAAACAATTCCAAATAAACCGACAAAAAAACAACAAAAAGAAACCCAAAAACCCGTCTCTCATACTTTTTTAGAATATTATGGTCCCTGATGGGCCCGTCTCTCGAGAGTTTAGCAGGGCTCATGTAATTGTGCGGTGTTTTTTAGTTTGTTTATTTCTGGGTGCAGTTAGAGTTTTTGTCCCTCAAAAAGCAGCAATGAGCATTATAAGAATGGATAAGTGTTAGGTAAATAAATATATATAGATATATATCAAAATTAATTTTACTCAGACTTTCGGATAGGGCACCACACATGTACGCTCTGCTTATTTGAAAATAGTTGTTGTATGGCATATACTCTCATTTTTACTATATTTTTGTTCTGGTAAAGATAATTTAACATAAAACAGTAAGGAAATGCGACGTACATATAATCCCGCGCACAAAAGGGTTAAAAACAGCGACGCATCTTCTTCTAAGGAATAGCATATGGCAAAAAATCCGGATTAGAGTCAGCGTGTGTGCGCCTCACTTGCCCGCCACAAAAAAAAGAAAAGAAAAATCTCCGAAGAGTATATCATGCGACTCATTTACCCACAATTTTTTTTAAAAAAAAAAAGAGAAGAAAAATGGCTTCGATTAAGGAATAACATCAAAAATAATCAATCACTTCAAATGCGACAACCAAACATCTGCGTCCCCACTAGGATTTTTATACCCTCCTCAATACCTAGCACCTGCAAAGTATGTATGTCTTACTGTCATGTGCTAGAATTATAATTTTAAGCCATTACCTGTATTCCTACATGCTAGGAAAAATAGGAAAAGTAAGTTAAATTATGTAAGCCAGAACGCATGCGTTGCCCGCTATAATGGTCTAGACCTGTTTAAAAAAATGGAGTGATTTTATCAGCCAAAACCAATGATACGAAGGTATCAAACGAAGATTATAAATGTTCCCACCAAACATGATTTTCTTTTTGCAATTCTTTTGAAAATAAACATGCCAGAGATAGAATGCCTAATTCTTGATGATGTAATTTTTTAGGAGGACAGTCATGCTAGTTTTTTTTTTTGAGGGTTTTTTTATTCTTGAGGGAATACAATCATGCTTAAAAACGTGCAAGAGAAAAGACTAAAAACATCTAGTACTACCAAATAAGAGTTAACGTCGTAAAAGGAAGGTTAAAGGAAAAGATATTAAACCATTCACATTAGGAGCAATTGTGTACAAAAAGGAAGTAACCCTAATAAGATCAACGCAATAACTAATCAGTTCAAAAACGATCAGTAAACTTTAGAAGAAAAAAAATCTATTGCAGTTGAGTATTACCTTTTAAATGGTGGTTTGAGCACCGAAAGCAACTTCAACAAAGGGCAGCATTGATGAAAGATAATTCTGTGAAGCAAACAATAAAATGCGAAAAACTAAAAGATCAACAGAAAGAAAGATAGCAGGGTATACCTGGAGCAAGAAGGAGATGAAAAAAAAAATCAATCGACTACATATTAGGATTTTTTAGATACCTGCAAAAAAAACAATACACACACATTAGACCACATACAAAACCCTAAATTGAAAAATATTGAGAAAAAATAAACCGAGAAGCAGCGCAAAACAACGGGTTTGCCTTTTGAGCAAACGCCTTTTATAGAGAGACTCCGAACATTCGAAAAGACTATTTTTGAAAATAATATTAGGCAAATCTCCAAAATTTCAAGGAATTTTATTATTTTTGGCTATCGTATTTACTTGTTGTATTATTCTTATTTACTTGTTGTATTATTCTTGATAAAATGTTTCTATATTTTGACTTCAAATCTGTTAAATATTTTCAAGACGCTAGTATAAAGTAAAAACGGGGAAAAAAATCTCCCATTTAAAGATTTTTTTTTCGATTTTATAAGATTTGAATATTTTCGCTCTTAATTGTGAACTTTTTTTTTGCGAGTAAAATATTATTATTATGGATATTTTTGGATAACCCTCTCTACTCATTATATAATTTATATAAAAAAATATTAGTGTTAGGGCAAGTTTTATCTTGCTTGTCTAGGGAAATAAACTATTTTTTATGGAATAAAAAATATTAATATTGAATTAGGAGAAATTTTACGAAAAAATTATTAAAATTCAATCATAATAATGTCCGTCTGACTTTTCTTATAATATTGTTTTGCTAAATATTGTATACTGTGTTCAAACGTTCTGTGATTTTGTATTAACGAATTTTTTTTTTACTACTAACAGGATTATCATGTGGAAGAAAAGCACGTCTTGGTCTACGGGTAAGTATCTATTTATTTCAAATAAATTCTATTTATTTTGAATTTTGATCTGAATCACTGATTTGAATTTGATTAAATTTTTTTTTTGATTTCGTTGGTTGAAATTGCAATTTGTAAGTTAGTATTAGGGTAAGTTTGATTGTTCATAGTATCGAGCTGTAATTAGGATTAATTTAATTTGAAAAAACTGTAATTGGACATTGGACATTATACATTCTTTTTAATTTTCTGATTGATTTGATTTTAAATAATGCATGATGTGATTGTACTTCTTATTTTTTAAATTCTAATATTATATTGATTTTTTTATGTATTTTGAAAAATATTATGAGATTTAATAAGATTTAATTCATTTAAGTACAAAAAAAACTTGCATGTGATTGGTCGAATAGAATAATGTGGGGACAAAATATATTCTCTTTTAATTTTTCTGACAATTTTTTTATAAAATTACCAAAAAAATATTTAATGGTGGGGCCAGAATCAACCAGAAGTTCCGGTTAACCACAACGCTCGAAAAAACTTTGTTTTTATATAAAGAATAAAGCATTACATTAGTTTTCATCCAGGTCAGAGAGTGTTTTGAAAGTTCTCTTTAGACTCGGGTATTTATATAGTCTATGTAAGACCCTAATTATGAGATAAACTCCATATGCAAATAACCTGGGAAGCAAGATCTCTGGAAATTTCTGGAACCTTCTTTGGGTTAGCGAACGTGAACAAGGAATATGCGGGCTTGACTAAATATTTACTTGAAAACCTGTGTTTGTGTAAATTTATAATTAAACTTAAATACTAGAATAATTTTATCTTTACCAAATTGAATTAGATGAAGCAACTCATTATCTTTGAGGCTTTCGTACCAAACCTTTTGATAGTGGGTAGTTTAAGGAAAAAATATATATTGTACTTGGCAAGTCGTTATTTAAAATTATTACTTATCTTTCAGTATTTGGTTTTTTGAAGTTTTATTTAGTAACATTGAATATATGTCTTCACTTTTTGATAGTATTAGTTTCACACATCAATATAGGGAAAATAATTCTGCATCGGATATTTTTTCTAAGAAAGTTGCAAGTGAAATGTTGACTAATGTATGCTTACAAGGATCCTTGTGATGTATCTCAATTTGAAAAAGAATTTTTTGTCAAATTAACTTATGACAGTTTGGTGGTTGACGCAACTGCTACAAACATTGCATAGAATATAAATGGATATACCTAGAAAACATTGATTTATCACGAACAAAAAATAATTGATCATCTGTTTCTTCATTATTCTTTTTCTAGGAAATTATAGGTTCGTTTCACGGATAAGATACAATGTTTTTTTTACTACTCCCCGGGATGTGATTTCCACACTTCTGAGGCTAGCACTACTCTATGGAACTTGAAAATGAGAGGGCACCTATTACACCACTAAATTTTTCGTTTGTAAATCTGTATGGACAATCCTTGTATAATGAATACGTTCGGAGACAAAATCCATATTCAAGATCCTAAAACAAGGAATTCTTGAGATGGTCAGTTAACATATAAATATGCAAGGTCCACCATTATATGTGCTTGAAAAATTCAATCAAGACAAAGTCTTGTATGATATATATTTCATGATATGAATTCAACAAGAACAAGTCTTGTTAGATCTTTACTATCAGGACAAAAATGATACAGGTTGATTAATGTACTACTTGTGATATATCAATTATATAGATAAAGCAATATAATGCGGAAAATAAATAACATAAGACGTCCGGAATTTTGTTAACGAGAAAACCTGCAATCTGGCAGTAAAATCGTGGGACCTCGTTAGTTTGAACACCATATTGTATTGGTCGTTACAAACACTAGCCTTATATCACACTTAGGCGTGGAATTTAGTTTACATCGCATATACCCACCGAGCAATTCAACTTCGGCCGTGCTTTTTACGTCTTTTGAATCTCACAAGACATATACACCTAATTTTCATAGCCGACGTCCTTTACAATCCTATGAGTTTCTTCGTAAACGTAAGAGAAATTTTCAAAAGTGTCCATAAACATCATGAAATTGTATTGTTCACGTACTACGAAAAGTGATTCGCGAACTATTATGCACCTTGGAGTTCAGTAACATCAAATTATTGTACAGTTCGTGGAGAAAGATGTAAGTTGATGTTTTTAGAATTTTCTTTCATTTATATGGTTATTTAAACAACAAAAATTGTTCTCAACCTCAAAAGTGATAAGTCATATGAACATCCAATGCGTGCGCTCGTGCTTCGAGATTAGTCAAGTATACAAGCTTGAACTCAAAACTTCTTCTCTGTAATTCATCATATACTAAAGCCATACGACATTATCTCAGAAGATTTAATGGTAAAAATGATAAGGAAATAGGTATAGATGTTAAAAACTACGAGAAGGTTAGATGGATACTATGATTGAGTTTGATTGTGAAATTGGGAGGCTGATTACTAATAGTCCTTTCCTAAACCAAGATAATGGTCGTTCAAGGACTTCGTCAGTTGCAGATGAGAGGTACACTTGGTCCAGGGAGTGAATCTGAAAGAGATGAGATTAGAGTTCTTAGTTGCAAAGAGTTGTATACAAAGAGAGTGAGTGTGAGAGAGAGAGTTATAGAGAACTAGTTACGTTGTTTTTTTGTCATCTATTCTGTTGTGTTTAGAATTACATAAAGTTGGTATATATATAAATCTAAAAAACCCTAATCTCTAGTCGGTGAGATACGTATGAGGAGTAAGGATAGTGTAACGCCCACACTTTTTGCATGGCGCATGCTCAAAATGCATCAATGGCACGAGATGAAACTTCATCTCGAGTTTATGTTGCGTTCTAAGAGGAACATTGGCCAAGGGATAATATCGCACCACAATGGTGCATCACGCCAGTTGGTGGAAGGCCTGGAGTAGAGTTGCACCACCATGGCGCATTATGAAAGCTATATTAGCCAAAGGGTCAATATTGCACCACAATGGTGCATCGTGCCAGAGCAGGCTGGCCGAGGCAATGTAGCACCATCATGACGCAACATTGAAGTTGGTCCATCCGCGAGTACTCAATAACGTACCATCATGGCGCATCTCGAGACTTGGCCTTTGCACCGACCATGAATAGTGAGTCCAATATTTGGTGATTGTCAAATTCCTTCCCAACTTGTAGTTGTAAAAATTTCAATAACACATATATTGAAAGGAGTAGTTGGTTAAAGGTGCATATATCGGAGATGCACTAGTAAGCTCCATAGCTTAGCCGACAAAGCCCAAATGATGCCAAGGCATTATAATGACTACTGGCTTAGCCAAGAGATCTTTATAATGCTTAGGCATCAACTTGCGACGTTGCGAACAAGTGATGCACCACCATGGTGCAATACGAAGGAAATGCCAATGATGCATATTTTTGCGCATCATTTGCAAAGGACTTAATGGCATGTATGGACTAGGCCTATTGCTCGGCTTTCGCATTGAAAATCGAGTTGGCTTTAGTTTCTTGTCCCGATGAGGATGAACTACGGTCTGTGCTTGACCCCTTGTTAGAGCACTGGTCGGTCGAACTCGCAAGCGTTACTATCTCAAGCTTGTTGTCAAGTTTAGTTGCCAAAACTATAAGTCTTGATTTCTAGTCTACTTCTATCTAAGTCTCGGACTAGGATAGAAAATGTAGTTGAGCTCTATACTCCATAGCGATCATCATACAAAGACGAAGAACTACTCAAGGAACTGGTGGAACTTCATCGACTAAAAGGTATGTGGAGACTTGAACTTATCTATCACTCAAAAGTCTATCTACTTTATCTCCTATCTTGAGAGAAAAGTCGTATTGCTATATAGACTTTGATTATACACATTTGTTATTTCGAGCCGAGTTTATCTCGCTTATCTATTTCTCGAAATATGTGTCGGTAACCTTTCTCTTTGGCCAAGTTCATCTTTACTAGTGACGAAAGTCATATTAGTTTCAATTACTTGAAAATCTCTTTGACGAAAAATAGTTTGTGAACAACAACTATATAACATCCTCTAAGAATGTTTCAATGATTTAAATGAGAGTTTAGAATATATAACCTTGAATGGATATAAACATTGTGTGATAACTCATACGTGTGTAAGTCCTTATTCCTTGAACCAAAGTATGCGTACTTTGCTGCTCAAGAAAACCGGAACTGAAGTCCGCGTACCAGTACGCGCACTGTAGGAAGTTCACGTCCCGTGAATTTCTGATGGAGTTTGTGAACTGAAAACAAACTCAATCCGGGTAATTAAGTCCGCGTACCAGTATGCGTACTTAAGTGGGTTATTTTCTAAAAACGATTATTCGTGAACTTAAACTTATATAAACTAAGGAATGCATATTTGTAAACCATGGCTATAAAGTTCATGAATTGATTCGAGTGAATCAAATCGTTTTTGCTTTGATTGTGTCTTATATACTTCTATGAGATCTAAGCAATTGAACAACTCTCTAACTAGTTCTCTTGAGTCATTTGAACTAGTTATGGTGAAGATGAATATGGTTGATATGAAAGTCCTCATATGGCTAACCATTTGGTTAACTACTGTTGAACCAACTAAGTGTACATGTTTAGGTACGGTTACAAAAACCTAAATAAACGTGCATTTCATTTGTGTGTAACAAGCTAAGTTCGATCTAACGGTTGAAAGATATTCGCTTGAATCTAATCAGGTTTTCATCTAACAGTGAATATTGAATGCTTTGTTACCAAGGTAACTTAGATTGCAAACCCTGATTTGAAAGACTATATAAAGGAGAACTCTAGCAACTAGGAAACATAATCCCCACACCTTCTGTCTGATACTAGTTGTATTAGCTAGAGTCGATTCTCCTTTATCCTTAGGTTTCTATCGAGACCCTGTAGGTTAACGGCTTGAAGACTTCATTGGGATTGTGAAGCCAGACCCAACTATTTTCTTTGTAGTTGCGTGATCTGATCCTGCTGTTTCTATCGTACTAAGTACAATCGTAAGATTGGCTTGAGATTGATTTCTCCGATAGGCAAGATACTAAAGAAGTCACAAACATATTCGTCTCATCGTTTGTGATTCCGCAATATCTTCTTTCGATAGTCGATTAAGATTATTGTGAGGTGATTGATAATTCTAGGCTGTTCTTCGGGAATATAAGTCCGAGTTATCAATTGGTTCCTGTTCACCTTGATTTATCAAAAGACGGAACAAAACTTGTAGGTATTTTTGTGGGAGACGGATTTATCTATTACTGTAAACTTTTCTGTGTGATACTGATTTGTTTATTAAAGTCTTCGACTTTGGGTCGTAGCAACTCTTAGTTGTAGGTGAGATCAACTAAGGGAATCAAGTGCGTAGTATCCTGCTGGGATTAGAGATGTAAGGAGCACAACTGTACCTTGGATCAGTGTGATATTGATTGGGGTTCACTACAGTCCAGACAGAAGTTAGTTTGTTGTAGGATAGTGTCTGTAGCGGCTTAATATAGTGTGTGTTCAATCTGGAGTAGGTCCCGGGGTTTTTCTGCATTTGCGGTTTCCTCGTTAACAAAAGTGTCTGTGTTATTTATTTTCCGCATTATATTTTGTTATATAATTAAAATATCACAGGTTGTGCGTTGAATCGATCAATTGGGAATCCAACATTTGGTTGTTGATTGGAAGTGATTTATCCTTGAACATTGGTCTTTGGTACCGTTCAATTGATTTCTCTTGTATTCAATTAGACTCGCAGATTTCTATTTGCTTGAGTAAGTATTGAATCGAGAAAGTTAGATATAACTCTTTGATATGATTTTATTAAGATTGGTCCTGACTGTCTAGTTGATTCTCTTAAAAGTATATTGGAGTTAGTCTATACAGATTGCTAAGCAAAATATTAGGTGTGGTTGTTAGACCCCCACTTTTTCAATTGGTATCAGAGCAGGCAAACACGTTTAAAGACCTTACAAGTTTGTGTTTGTAACGATCCGACTCTATGGACGATAGGAATATCTCAGATAACGCAACATCAGCTCAGAGTCACCGTTGTGATCTTCAAAATCCTGAAGCATCCAAGAAAAACTTTGTTTCTAGTCCTTTGACTGAATCTGCATTTAACTGGAAAAAATCTCTTGATGAACAGTTTGATGGCCTTTTAGATGACAGTGATTCAGAAGAAGGACAAACTATTGATGAGGAAATCTCTCAATATATCAAGCTTTTTGACCATTCTTTGAAAGAAAAGAAGTCAACTACTTACTTGAGTAAATACATGGCACCTCTCTGTCAAGAAAACAGAAAACTGAGAAAACTCTTTAAAGGTTATGATTGTGGATATAAACTTTTACAATCTATCGTTAAAGATCGAGACGAAGAAGTACTCTCAAAAGGGTCTAAATGTAATAATCTTCTTCGAAATATCTTTGTGTTGAAAGAAAGACTTGCAGAATCTGAAGCAAGATATGACTCTCAACAAAAAAATTTTAATGACAGACAACTCAGTCTTCTCGCCAAAGAAAAATCCTTGGAGACTGACCTCGTTGCTGCTCTTGATAAAGTAAAATCACTGGAAGAGAGTCTGAGTAGATTCAATTCCATCTCTACAAAATTATATTCTATGCTTGGATCATGTAAAGAACATTTTGATACACGTGGTTTGGGTTATAAAGGAATATACGCTCCAGAAACTAGTAAAATCAATTTTATTAAAGCTAATGATAATTCTTCATGTGAAAAACCTTTTGCAGATAGTAATGTTCCTAGAAACAAGGATTATGCTCCTCCGAAATATACTCACACGATAACAGTCAAGAACAATTCCTTTAACTGTTATTATTGCGGGAATAAAGGACATCCTGAAAGAAGATGTCGTTTTCGATTAAGGGATGAAAAACTTCACAACATTCTTGCATGGATGTCTAAAGAAGTTATTAAACCTGTTTCTCATCTTGTTGGAGTAAAAGGTATTATCTGCAATCAAGAGAAATACTGTGATAAGTCTTTTCCTGATTGTGATTTTGAGACTAAAAACGCCTACAATGGTAGAGGAAGAACGTCAGGAGGACAACTGGCTCTTTAAATTACTCTGAGTAGAGAAAAAGGCATAGGAGAAAGAAAGAAAATCTAAATTCATTATCTCATTCTAAAGAAGAAAGTGAATCAGAGGTGTCTGCTCCAGATTTCATTCATATCAATAATCGAGTCTCAGAGCTCAAGATCAGCATAAACAGACTCAAATGGAGTATCAAAAAGGCAATGAAAGCGGCAGGTTCGGGTATTCCTTGTTCCCTCCTGGTTAAATCTCTTTCAACTAATCCTAGTGATTTTTCTGAAAATCTTCAAGAAGGAAAGAGAGAAGAAGTCAATATTCTTGATGAGCAAAAAGCTCATCAAAATACAACATGACTGCTCAATGTAGCATCCTTCTTGTGATGTGGAAGGATGCTCATAATTCTCAAGAAGCCTTTATGTCTTGAGAAAGTAGTTGTTGTTATATTTTATATATTTTTTTTCCTTTATGAAACAATGATCATAAAACTGTTGAGACTTGCTCCAGTACTTTGCATGATGTAATTTTTTTTTGATCGTCCACTCTTGAGAATAATTTCTTGTTGATTGCCTTGATTTTCAACAATTCTCTTATGTTCCCTTGAACTAAGAATTCCATCCTTGGTTTAGAATGATTCTTGAGTTTTTCAAGACTTCTTCTAAATTTAGCTCCATTACTCTTTTGGTCTCGTACCAAGGTTGTAACCATAAATGCACGTAATCCTAACCCACACGGAACGTATACGAGTATCCCTAGGGTTTCCTAAGATATATGTGTGTGTATCATGCTCCGTTTTGGTACATACACGTTCCGTAACATCAAATGGTTCACCTGATTTCTGTGTGCACAATGGATGGATGCAACAAGGAAGACAATGTTGAGAAGGGCAAGACTATCGAGTTTCACGAGAACCCTGTTTTCATGACCTTCTATCATGTTGTTGATCATGAAAATAAACTACCAGTCCAGATATCATCACAACTGGTAGGAAAAATTCTTCGAGATTTTGAGGTCGTACGTACACAACTTGGTATTGCAACAAGGAATCTTGAATTTATGAAAAATGAACTGAAGAAAGCAACTGATGAGCTCGTCCATGTTCAATCTCTGGTTGCTAGGTATGTTTAATGTTTTTTTTTTCAAAATCATGTTCTCTAAGAGTTGTTTTGATTTTTGCTAGGAAATCTTCTTATGAGAATTTTATTCTTGTGTTTTTTAAGAAGAATAACTATAGTTTGAAATATCCATTATTGTGATTACACATAGCTATGTCCAGAGTTTTCATCTTCATTGTTTTTAGATTTATTTGTTTAAATTCTAAAGTTGTCTGGAAGATGATTTTTGCAGTATTAATCTTTATGATTTTATATATTGCAAGTTGTTATGGGATATGTGTGTTTGCGTCCGTGAACTATGATTGTCCCATACTTTGTCAAAAGTTAAGTCTTTCATATGTCGATATGCATGTATTGATAAAAGAATGAATGAACTTTTGACATTATAAAAGTTTTAATCCTATTGTATGTCATTATGCAAATATTGATGGAAGATAGAATGAACATTTGCTTACGAGGATTATGTCTATTGTATGTCATTGTGCAAATAGTGATGGAAAATAGAATGAATCCTTGTCTATTCCGCAGTATTGATCTTCTCTGATCCATATTTTTATGAATATACTGTGCGGCTCCGTATGTTCTCTTATGTTGAGCATTTCCGATTAAATCAATCATGGGTTTTCTTGTGGTTAATTTAATTGAGTATTTTGGATTCAAATTCATATTCGTATGTGATTTGTTATGTCCAAACAAATCCTTCTTTTCTTGTGAAAATAAGGTCACTCTTGTTGTTCTTTCGGGAATGACATTTTATGGAGGAGAGTTCTTAATTGAACTTGTGCTTAATTGCCAAATATTTTTGGGGAGTGCGGCTGTCGAATATTATAGGAGTTATCTTGTATCTTTATAAACTCCTTGGTGAATGCATTTAGCTTCGGATATATGATGGCATCTAAAAAGTTGATATGTGTTTTATTTTGGTCATGAAATGTCTCTGTGGAAATTTCATTAGGATCCCACTAGTTTTCGTAGCTTTCCCAATTTTATTGACAGAAAGGGGGAGAATTAATGTATAGTTCACACTACAAATACATATGGTTTTCGGATCATTATGTAAGGGGGAGTGGTTTCCATGTGAGATGGAGTATTGAATAAGGGGAAGTGATACATATCACCATAGTATTGTTGTCGAAGTTGTGATACAATTGAACTCTGATGTTGTGTGATAATACTATGACACTATGTAACAATGATTGAGAATTCTTGTTTTCTCATTGTTGTAGCTATGGATTTTCAACAACGATGATGCTAAACTTACAACCTTTGGAATCATTGGAGCTCGGATGTGACGAAGATTTCGAGTAATATTGAAGAACCAAGGAGATCATGCATGTGGAAGAGAAGCTGCAAAAGTTTATTTATTTTGTATTCCATATGTATTGATAGTTTTGTCACTAAAATTGATAAAGGGGGAGATTATTAGAGCACTGCTCGGTCGAACTCGCAAGCGTTGCTATCTCAAGCTTGTTGTCAAGTTTAGTTGCCAAAACTATAAGTCTCAGATTAGGATAAAAAGTGTAGTTGAGCTCTAGACTCCATGGCGATCATCATACAAATACGAAGAAATACTCAAGGAACTGGTGGAACTTCATCGACTAAAAGGTATGTGGAGACTTGAAATTATCTATCACTCAAAATTCTATCTACTCTATCTCCTATCTTGAGACAAAAGTCGTATTTCTATATAGACTTTGATTATATACATTTGCTATTTCGAGCCGAGTTTATCTCGCTTATCTATTTCTTGAAATATGTGTTAGTAAGCTTTCGCTTTGGCCAAGTTCATCTTTACTAGTGACGAAAGTCATATTAGTTTCAAATACTTGAAAATCGCTTTGACGAAAAATAGTTTGTGAACAACAACTATATAACATCCTCTAAGAATGTTTCAATGATTGAAATGAGAGTTTAGAATATATAACCTTGAATAGATATAAACATTGTGTGATAACTCATACGTGTGTAAGTCCTTATTCCTTGAACCAAAGTATGCGTACTTTGCTGCTCAGGAAAACCGGGACTGAAGTCCGCATACCAGTACGCGCACTGTCGGAAGTTCACGTCCCGTGAATTTCTGCTAGGGTTTGTGAACTGAAAACAAACTCAATCCGGGTACTTAAGTCCGCATACCAGTATGCGTACTTAAGTGGGTTATTTTGTAAATACGATTATTCGTGAACTTAAACTTATATAATTCAAGGAATGCGTATTTACAAACCGTGGCTATAAAGTTCATGAATTGATTCGAGTGAATCAAATCGCTTTTTCTTCGATTGTGTCTTATATAATTCTATGAGATTGAAGCAATTGAAAAACTCTCTAACTAGTTCTCTTGAGTCATTTGAACTAGTTATGGTGAAGATGAATATGGTTGATATGAAAGTGCTCATATGGCTACCATTTGGTTAACTACTGTTGAACCAACTAAGTGTACATGTTTAGGTACGGTTACACAAACCTAAATAAACGTGCATTTCATTTGTGTGTAACAAGCTAAGTTTGATCTAACGGTTGAAAGATATTAGCTTGAATCTAATCAGGTTTTCATCTAACGGTGAATATTGAATTCTTTGTTACCAAGGTAACTTAGATTGCAAACCCTGATTTGAAAGAATATATAAAGGAGAACTCTAGCAACTGGGAAACCTAAACCCCACACCTTCTGTGTGATACTAGTTGTATTAGCTAGAGTCGATTCTCCATTAACCTTAGGTTTCTTTCGAGATCCTGTAGGTTAACGACTTGAAGACTTCATTGGGATTGTGAATCCAGACCCAACTATTTTCTCAGTAGTTGCGTGATCCAATCTTGTTGTTTCTATCGTACTAAGTACAATCGTAAGATTGGCTTGAGATTGATTTCTCCGATAGGCAAGATATAAAAGAAGTCACAAACATCTTCGCCTCATCGTTTGTGATTCCGCAATATCTTCTTTCGCTAGTAGATTAAGATTATTGTGAGGTGATTGATAATTATAGGTTGTTCTTCGGTAATATAAGTCTGGGTTATCAATTGGTTCCTGTTCAACTTGATTTATAAAAAGACGAAACAAAACTTGTAGGTATTTCTGTGGGAGACAGATTTATCTATTACTGTAGACTTTTCTGTGTGATACAGATTTGTTTATTAAATTCTTCGACTTTGGGTCGTAGCAACTCTTAGTTGTGGGTGGAATCATCTAAGGGAATCAAGTGCATAGTATCCTGGATGGATCAGAGACGTAAGGAGCAGAACTGTACCTTGGATCAGTGTGAGATACATTGGGGTTTAACTACAGTCCAGACCGAAGTTAGTTTGTAGTAGGCTAGTGTCTGTAGTGTCTTAATACAGTGTGTATTCAATCTGGACTAGGTCCCGGGGTTTTTCTGCATTTGCGGTTTCCTTGTTAACAAAACTTATGGTGTCTGTGTTATTTCTTTTCCGCATTATATTTTGTTATATAATTAAAATATCACAGGTTATGCGTTGAATCGATAAATTGGGAAATCCAACCTTTAGTTGTTGATTTAAATTGATTGATCCTTGAACATTGGTCTTTGGTACCGTTCAAGTGATTTCTCTTGTATTTAATTAGACTCGCAGATTTCTATTTGCTTGAGTAAGTATTGAATCGAGAAAGTGAGATATAACTCTTCGATATACTTTTATTAAGATTGAGTCTCACTGTCTAGTTGATTCTCTTAAAAGTGTATTGGAGTTACTCCATACAGATTGCTAAGCGAAATATTGGGTGTGGTTGTTAGACCCCACTTTTTCACCCCTTCTGCATAGGGTACGTAGCCAGCCGTAATGAGTTGCATTATTCGCTCATATCATCTAATTGTGATATAACTGCTCATATTGGCATCTTGTGTCATCTGGATCGATAAGGCGATGCAACATATTATTGGTTCCACACTTGATGAGGTAAGTTGCAGTTCATTTCCTTGGATGCTCATACTTCCTATCAAGTTGTTCGACATAGCCATGCATCAATTGTGGATTTAGCATAGCCAGAAAAGGAAGCTAAGTTGGCACGCAAGTTAGGGCGAGCTTTTTTAAGCCACTTGCATTACAAGGATGGTGCAAGACAAGTACGACATGAAGATGGATAATGCGCCATTGGCACAAGCAAGAAAAGTGCATGTATTCAATTCAATGCTAAAGCGAAGTATTATAACATAAATAGGCTTGCAAAGACCTATTTGCAAGTCCAAGGCATGCTTCATGCATGTAGAGGGACCGAAAGCCATTGATGCATGCAAGAATACGTTGTCATTAGCTTTAAGGCTTCATAACCTTCCAGAACAAGGGTAAGTCGTAACGTTGTGAAAGATACATCATACTTGCAAGGGCAAGTGGACGTGCATTTGCATAGTGAGAAGCGAAGTTTTAGGACCCAAACACTAGCATCGGAATGGCGCATCGGGGAGTTATGGGGCTACGCGCCTTGGCGCTTCAGGCGTAATTTTCTAGTCCGTCAGAGTTGGTATCGGAGCAAGTTACAAGAAAACTCTAGGCATTGTGCGTTATGGACTCGTTAGCAAGCATTTTGTAATGAGACTACAAGATTTTCCTTAACAAAAAGGAAAATGATAAGTTGGAAGAGTAAACCAACTGTTGCGCAAATCGTCTAAAACTTAGTCGAGTACTGTGAGTTTTCAAGGCCTAAAATGACGATCCACCATATATTTGGTGACCTGAAAAACCTCTCTAAATGGTAGGTAGACAATAAGGCGCAAAAAAAATTGATCTCGCAACACGCGTTCAAAAATGACTTCGCAGCATCGAAACCATTGGATAAACGATATGTGACATCATTTAACTGAGAAGTTAACTACAATTATATGTAGTTGGACTTTTCAAAATACTATCATATATTTAAAATATCTGATTATGTAATACCATATTTCGCTTGTTTTTGGTGCCAAGGGGATTTTCCAGATTTTTATTGTTTTGGAAAACCTAGAATTTTATTATACGACAAGTTCTTATTTCGGACCGATGGAATATTTTCTTCGTCACCAGCTGAAAGCAAAGCCTGTAAAACAATATTTTTTTATCAACAAATCTTAATATTTACTCTTTATCGAACACTAAATGCATTGTCTTGCAAGTTGTTTCCTCTCCTCATTCTTCAGGCTAAAGGGAGTTAGGGATATTATGCAGAAGACCTTATGATTTCGAAATTGCAGGAATTTTGAAATCTTTGTTAACTCTCAATAAAATATAAACTAACCAAAACAATTTAAAAAAAAAACGACATATAATGTAATAGCCATTGGAGCATTTCTCGGTCGAACTCGCATGCGTTGCTATCTCAAGCATGTTTGTCAATGTTAGTGATCAAAACTATAAGTCTTGTTTTCTAGTCTATTATAGCTAAGTCTCGGACTAGGATAGAAAGTTATTTGAGCTCAAGGACTTCATGGCGATTCATCATACAAGTAGAATAACTACTCAAGGAACCGGTGGAACTTCTCGACAAAAAGGTATGTGAAGACTTGAACTTATCTGTCACTCAAAAGTATATCTACTCGATCTCCTACTCTTTGAGACAAGAAATCGTATGCTATATATATAGACTTGGATTATACACATTTGGTATTTCGAGCCGAGTATACCTCGCCTATCTATATCTTGAAATATGTGTTGGAAAGCTTTTCGCTTCGATCAAGTTTATCTTTACCATGTGACGAAAGTCATGATATGTTTCAATCATCTTGAAAATTACTTTGACGAGAAATGGTGTAACAACTATATAACGTCCTCTAAGAATATTTCAATGATTTAAATGAGAGTTTAGATTACATAACCAATGGTGGAATAAGCATTGTTGTGGAAACACATTTATGTATAAGTCCTATTCCTTGAACCAAAGTTTGCGAACTTTGTTGATCAAGAGAACCGGAATAATGGCGTGAGCCAAGTCCTCGAACTCAGTCCGTGAACTGCCGAAGTTCTCAAACTCGAGAATTTCTGCTGGAGTTGACAAACTACTTGCGTGAAGCTAAGTCCGCGAACCGGCGAAGTTCTCAAACCCGAGAACTTCTGAAGGAGTTTGTAAACTCTGCCCGGTAACTTAAGTCCGCGAACCTAGTCTGCGAACTTGAGAAGATTATATATCTGAAGATGATTTCTGAACTTAAACTTAAAAAGACTAAGGAATGCAGTTTGCAAACCGTGGCTATAAAAGTTCAATTCTTTGCTTCAATTGTGTCTTGTGTAGTACATGCGATTTCCTTGCAATTGAACAACTCTCTAACTAGTTCATTTGACCTAGTTATGGCGAAGAAGAACATGGTTAATATGAAATGCTCATATGGCTAACCTTTGGTTAACTATTGTTGAACCAATAAGTGCGTACGCTTGGGTACGGTTAACAAACCTAGAAGCGTGCATTATCAAGTGTGTATAACAAGCTAAGTTTTCGATCTAACGGTTGAGAAATATTAGCTTGAATCTAAATCAGGTTTTCATCTAACGTGAATATTGAATGCTTTGTTACTAAGATAACATTGATTGCAAACCCTGATTTGAAAGACTATATAAAGGATACATCTAGTATTGTGCAAAACTAATCCCCACACCTTACGTGTGATACTAGTTTGCGTACTAGAGTCGGTTCTCCTTTAACCTTTGGTTTTCTTCTTCTAAAACCAGGTTAACTACTTAAAGACTTCATTGGGATTGTGATTCCAGACCGATACTACTTTTATCGTAGTTGTGTAATCTGATCTTGCATCTTCGATCGTACGAGTAAAATCATATTGATTGGCTTGAGACTGATTTCTCCGATAGGAAAGATATAAAAAGTAATCACAAACATCTTCGTCTCATTTGTTTGTGATTCCGCAACATCTTGTTTCGCTATCGTACGATTAAGATTGTTGTGAGGTGATTGATAACTCTAGGCTGTTCTTCGAGAATATAAGACCGGATTATCAATTGGTTCCTGTTCACCTTGATTATTATCAAAAAAAGTAACAAAACCTTTAGGGTTTATCTGTGGGAGACAGATTGATCCTTTGATAGACTTGTCTGTGTGAAACAGATTTGTTTATTGTCAAAGCCTGCGATTTTGGGTCGTAGCAACTCTTAGTTATGTGTGAGATCAGCTAAAGGAATCAAGTGCGCAGTATCCTGCTGGGATCAGAGGCGTAGGGAGTACAACTGTACCTTGGATCAGTGGGAAACTGATTGGGGTTCAACTACAATCCAGTCCGAAGTTAGCTTGGAGTAGGCTAGTGTCTGTAGCGGCTTAATATAGTGTGTGTTCAATCTGGACTAGGTCCCGGGATTTTTCTGCATTTGCGGTTTCCTCGTTAACAAAATTTCTGGTGTCTGTGTTATTTCTATTTCCGCATTATATTGTTTTATCTTTATAATTCAAATAATGTAGGTTGTGCATTAGATCATCAATTAGAGTAATACAACCTTTGGTTGGTTATTGTCATTGATTGATCCTTGGATATTGGTCTTTGGTACCATCCAAGTTATTCCTTGCATTTGATTAGAACTCGCAGTTCCTGCTTGAGTAAATCAAATCAAGAGAGAGATATAAACTCGTTGATATACTTTTAATTAATTGAGTCTTGTTGATTCTCTTAAAAGTATATTCGAGTTTGTCCATACAGATTGCTAAGAGAAATATTGGGTGGTGTTGTTAGACCCCCGCCTTTTCAATTGGTATCAGAGCAGACAAACACGTTTAAGACCTTACAAGTCTGTGTTTGTAGCGATCTGACTCTATGGACAGTAGTGCTACCTCAATAAATGCACCACCAGATCCAGGGATTTCGGAATTCTCTTCCATGAATGATTTAGTAAAATCTGTAGAAGAAATTCTATTTAAACCTCCACCTGGTTTAAAATCTCTTGAAATCTTTTTCTGGAATTGAAAAGAAACTTGAAAGCATGTCTTCTGATGTTGATATATTTCTCCAGAATGAGCAAGAATCTATTGAAAGGCTAAACGAAGCTATGAAAAATAATATTTATGTAGAGGTTAACATTGATTCAATTATCAATGAGAACTGCGCTTCTCATATAGGATGTTCTAGCAATAACCTGCAAGTCCTGGTTCAAGGGGAGTCTAAATCTCAGTCACATGAATACCTCGTTACAAATAAATTTTGTAATTACCCTATTCCTGATATATATCTTCAAGAAAGTAACTATAAAAAATATCGTCAAGGTCATCTTGTTATAAGAGGGAAAAAGAGAAATCAGAATTTCACTAGTATGGTTCAGATGATTCTTCTTGATAGACATATAAATTCTATGTTCTGGAATGATTCCCACATTACAAGATGTAAGAGCTGTTGGAAGGAAACTCCCTCATGGTGTCATGGTGTGCAAAATTTCTTTTTCAGTAAACATTGAGTTATTGCTCCTTGTTGCAACAAACAAGTCCTTACTGTGCACACGAGCGGTTCACACACGCTGGATAGGAACCGTTTCTCGTACAAATATCGTTTCTGTACGTGTCGAACAAACCTCGTGACATTTTAAAAAGAGAAAAGAAATAGTTACCTATTCACTCTTCTTCTTCCTCTCGGTTCGCAGACTTGAGAAGAAACCGATCAGTTCTCTTACTCTCATCATCTTGGTTCTCAACTAAATCAATATTGGTTTGTTCCCGTGATTCCAGAATAAGCTCGTAAACGTTGGGTCAAGTTAATTTCAGGTATTTGAAGTTCAAGTACTATGTTGCCGTTAACCAATTCGTGTACCAAGTAAGTTCTTTCTCCTACCTAGTGCATCTTTGTTCAAATATGGCTCTTAGGAAAAAGTTATGCCGTGGTGAAGGTTCAAGTTCTCAATCGAATCGAAATTTTGAGAGTGATGTTGAATTTGAAGATGATGAAATTGGGTTAGACTTGTCACAACCATTTTATGACCCTGCTCTTCAAATTAGCTTCATTAGTCTTCTTGCTAGGGATAAGTATGTTAAGTTTCTTAAAGGGAAATTTGTCATATAAAGGGTTTATGATCGTACTGTTAATGAACCCGAGTTTCACCAGTTCATGAACCAACATGATTGGGGCTATATTCATGATGGTCTCGGTTCCTTGTATCCTGAGATGACTTGCCAATTTTATGCTAACCTGGATGCAGCCAACAAAATCAACTGCTACTTCAAGACGATGGTTGGAGGAATACCAATCGAGGTAAACCGTGAACTAATTGCATATCTGTTGAACCTGTCTCTTGACCGTTCACTTGCAGTTCCTCAAACAGAGAATGTTAGACCAACACAAGGTCAACTTTATGAATTAATTCTAAACAGAAGTGAATCATAGTCTGGAGGCAAATTGTGTGTGGAAAACATTAGTTTTTACTTGAAAGTTTTAAGTAAACTTGCTGTCGCAAACCTGATTCCCAACACTCTGGATAAAAATATGTGGAGCAGAACACTTGCTGAAATGGTTTGTTACCTTATCTCTGGTGAAGATATTGAATTCTGAGGGTTGATTATTCGCCAGATGATTCACATGGTTTCGCAGAAAAAGAACCTTGGGTTCCCATGTCTTATCAGTAGAATCTGCAGTCAATTTAATGTCAAGACCATCGGCACCTACAATGGTTATGCTTCCCCTCTATCCCAAACAGACATTAACAAGATGAAGAAACCAGTGACTTCTGAAGATAATCCTTATGAAAGAAGAATTGAGTGCCTACAGGAACAACTAAGCTATGTGTTGTGAATTCATCCTGAACTAACTGAAAATGTCTGTAAGATTGCTGAGAAATATAATCACAATCAAGCTTAGCATCTTTCTTTCTTGTGGTGAAACTTCTTTTGGTATGAGATACTGTAAGGGTTGTAATAATATTTTACTTATCTTTGAATGATTTCTCTCTTTATGCCATAAGTATTGTCTTCACGAGAAGTATCCATACGTTGTCAAAATTAAAGTTATTCGTGATCGGTATTCACGTACTGGTAAAAGAATGAACGAACTTTTGACAAATACAAAAGTTAAGCCTATATTGTCAAATATTTGATGGAAGATAGGTTAAAATATTTTGTTTTCAAGGATTATTTCTATTAATTGTCGTTATGCAAATAGTGATTGAAGATATAATGAATCCCTGTGTAATCCGCAGTATTGATCAGCCCTGATTCATATTTTTATGTATTACTGTGAGGCTCCGTAATGTATCTTATGTTGAACACTATACAACCAAGTTGATTTATTATCTTAGTTGGTGTTCCGTGAGATATGTTATGTCGAGCATATTGAACTAAATTAATCATCTTGTTTGGTTATTTAGTTATTGCTCCGTAAGTTTTCTTATGTCGAGCAAAACAAATGACAATTAAATTGATTACTTTTGTGATTAGTTTGGTTGTGTTTTCCAATTAGATTAATTATGGGTTCTCTTGTAATTAATCTAGTTGAGTATTTTCATGTCTCCATAAGTTCTCTTATGTTGAGCATAATCAATTGAATTGATCACTTTTTTGTGTTTAATTTGATTGCGTATTCCGATTAAATTAGTCATGGGTTTACTTGTAATTAATTTGATTGGGTTTTTGGATATAGCAAATCATTCTTATGGTTTTTGGTGTCCAATAAAAATCCTTTTTTTCTTTTGAAATTAAGGTCGCTCTTGTTGTTCTTTCGGGAATGACATCAAATGGGGGAGAGTTCTTTTTAACTTGTGCTTAATGGTCATATCTTGAGGGGTGTGTGACTGTGGAATTTTAGAGGGGTTATCTTGTATCTTTAAACTCCTTGATGAATGCATTTAGCTTCGGCTTTATGATTGCATCTAAATTAGTTGGTATGTATTTTTTTTCTTTTTTCATGAAATGTCTTTCTCGGAAATTTCATTATGATCCCGTTCTTGTACTTTTGCCAATTGTATTGACAAAAAGGGGGAGAATTAATATGTAGTTCACACTACAAATACATATGGTTTTCGGATCATTGTGTAAGGAGGAGTGGTTTCCATGTAAGATGGAATATTGACTAAGGGGGAGTGATACATATCACCATAGTATTATTGTTGAAGTTGTGATACAATTGGACTTTGACACTATGTAATAATACTATGACACTGTACAACAATGATCGAGACCGATGCTTTCTCGTTGTTATAGCTACGGATCTTCAACAACGGTGATGCTAAACTTACAACCTTTGGGATCATTGGAGTACTTGGAAGTGACGAAGATTTCGAGGAATGTTAAAGATTATACATGTGGAATATGAGCTACTAAAGTTTCTTTATCTTTTTTGTATTCCATATGTATTGATAGTTTTGTCACTAAAATTGACAAAGGGGAGATTGTTAGAGCATTGCTCGGTCGAACTCGCATGCGTTGCTATCTCAAGCATGTTTGTCAATGTTTGTGATCAAAACTATAAGTCTTGATTTCTAGTCTATTATAGGTAAGTCTCAGACTAGGATAGAAAGTGTAGTTGAGATTAGGACTACATGGCGATTCATCATACAAATAGAAGAACTACTCAAGGAACCGGTGCAACTTCTCGACAAAAAGGTATGTGAAGACATGAACTTATCCGTCACTCAAAACTCTATCTACTCTATCTCTTACTCTTTGAGACAAGAAGTCGTGTGCTATATATATAGACTTTGATTATACACATTTGGTATTTCGAGCCGAGTATACCTCGCCTATCTATATCTCGAAATATGTGTTGGAAATCTTTTCGCTTCGATCAAGTTTATCTTTACTATGTGACGAAAGTCATGATATGTTTCAATCATCTTGAAAATTTCTTTGACGAAAAATGGTGTAACAACTATATAACGTCCTCTAAGAATGTTACGATGATTGACATGAGAGTTTAGATTACATAACCAATGGTGGACATAAGCATTGTTGTGGAAACACATTTATGTATAAGTCCTATTCCTTGAACCAAAGTTTGCGAACTTTGTTGATCAAGAGAACCGGAAGAATGGCATGAGCCAAGTCCGCGAACTGTCGAAGTTCTCAAACCCGAGAATTTATGCTGGAGTTGACAAACTACTTGCGTGAAGCTAAGTCCGAGAACCGGCGAAATTCTCAAACCCGAGAATTTCTGGTGGAGTTTGTAAACTCTGCCTGGTAACTTAAGTCTGTGAACCTAGTCTGCGAACTTGAGAAGGTTATATATCTCAAGATAATTTCTGAACTTAAACTTAAAAAGACTAAGGATGCAGTTTGCAAACCGTGTCTATAAAAGTTCATGAATCGATTCGAATGAATCAAATCATCTTTGCTTCAATTGTGTCTTGTGTAGTACATGAGATTTCCTTGCAATTGAACAACTCTCTAACTAGTTCATTTGAACTAGTTATGGTGAAGAAGAACATGGTTGATGTGAAATGCTCATATGGCTAACCTTTGGTTAACTATTGTTGAACCAACAAGTGCATACGCTTGGGTACGGTTAACAAACCTAGAAGCGTGCATTGTCAAGTGTGTATAACAAGCTAAGTTTTCGATATAACGATTGAGAAATATTAGCTTGAATCTAAATCAGGTTTTCATCTAACGGTGAATATTGAATGCTTTGTTACTAAGCTAACATTGATTGCAAACCCTGATTTGAAAGACTATATAAAGGAGATATCTAGTATTGTGCAAAACTAATCCCCACACCTTACATGTGATACTAGTTTGCGTACTAGAGTCGGTTCTCCTTTAACCTTTGGGTTTCTTCTTCTAAAACCAGGTTAACGACTTGAAGACTTCATTGGGATTGTGAAGCCATACCGATACTACTTTTATCGTAGTTGTGTGATCTGATCTTGCATCTTCTACCGTACGAGTATAATCAGATTGATTGGCTTGAGAATGATTTCTCCGATAGGCAAGATATAAAAAGTAATCACAAACATCTTCGTATCATTGTTTGTGATTCCGCAACATTTTGTTTCGCTACCATACGATTATGATTGTTGTGAGGTGATTGATAACTCTAGGATGTTCTTCGGGAATATAAGACCGGATTATCAATTGGTTCCTGTTCACCTTGATTATTATCAAAATACGGAACAAAAACTTTAGGGTTTATTTGTGGGAGACAGATTCATCCTTTGATAGACTTTTTTGTATGAGACAGATTTATTTGTTGTCAAAGCCTGCGATTTTGGGTCGTAGCAACTCTTAGTTGTGGGTGAGATCAGCTAAGGGAATCAAGTGCGCAGTATCCTGCTGGGATCAGAGGCGTAGGGAGTACAACTGTACCTTGGATCAGTGGGAGACCGATTGGGGTTCAACTACAGTCCAGTCCAAAGTTAGCTTGGAGTAGGCTAGTGTATGTAGCGGCTTAATATAGTGTGTATTCAATCTGGACTAGGTCCCGGGGTTTTCCTGCATTTGCGGTTTCCTCGTTAACAAAATTTCTGGTGCCTGTGTTATTTCTATTTCCGCATTATATTGTTTTATCTTTATAATTGAAATAATACAGGTTGTGCGTTAGATCATCAATTAGAGTAATCCAACCTTTGGTTGTTGATTGTCATTGATTGATCATTAGATATTGGTCTTTGGTACCATCCAAGTTATTCCTTGCATTTGATTAGAACTCGCAGTTCCTGCTTCAGTAAATCAAATCAAGAGAGAGATATAAACTCGTTGATATGCTTTTAATTGATTGAGTCTTTTTGATTCTCTTAAAGTATATTCGAGTTTGTCCATCTAGATTGCTAAGCGAAATATTGGGTGGTGTTGTTAGACCCCCGCTTTTTCAATAGCTATTACATCCACCAAGTTTACATGGTTTACATGGATCGTCTTTTAGTTTATTTTGTCTTGCTTGTCGCAGTTTTGACAGGAGTAGACAACTAGGATCAGTGAATATACATATTTCAGTGACCTTATGAATATATACAGTCATTAACCCAATAATATTAACTAGGCAAAATAATTGATTACCGGAAAAGAAAACACAACTGATGATCATTGTATATTACTGCTTCTGTAACACAATTGTAATGAAATCAGGATATATTTACTATTAATTACCTGTAGTATTAGGTTAGCGAGACGTATTTAGAAGCTTGTTTTTGCAAGCACAAGGTCTTATTTTGGATTTTGTAGGATAAAATTCTAGTTTTTCAGAAGAATAAGAGATATGGAAGATTCCCTCTTCACGTCGAAAATAAGGGTGCGTAGGAAATTCTGGTATTAGATTAGATACATGAAATATTCTAAAGATACACCATACTTTCAAGATTCCAACTACATGTAACTGTAGTGAAGTTCTCTGTTAGATAATGTCACATCTCGTTTATCCAATGGTTTTAATGTTGCGAATTCATTTTTGAACTCGTGCTACGAGATCAAATTTTTTCCCAATGAGATTGATCATCCCCATACATTCTAAATGGTAGGTAGACAATGAGACTCATCTGCTATGGAACTTATGCTCAGGATATCCGAACGAACTATCCACAATAGTTTTTATTTTGGATTTCGAAGACGAGACTCTTCAAAGGGGTGAATAATGTAACACTTGCACTTTTCGCATGGCGCATGCTCAAAGATACGTCATTGGAACGAGATGAAGCTTCATTTCGAGTTTACGTTGCGTGTTAAGAGGAACATTGTCCTAGAGCCAATATCACACCATAATGGCGCATTTGCTAGGATATAATGGTGTATCATGCCAGTTAGGTGGCTGGCATAGCTTAGCCGATAAATCCCAAATGATGCCAAGGCATTATAGTGACACATGGCTTAGGAAAGAGATTTTTATGATGCTTACGCATCAAGTTACGATGTTGCGTACTAGTGATGCCCGACCATGGTGCAACACTGAGGAAAGGCCAATGATGCATATTCTTATGCATCATTTGCCAAGGAATTAATGACATGTATGGACTAGGTCTATTGCTTGGCTTTCGCCTTACAAACGAGTCGACTTTAGTTTCTTGTCCCGATAAAGATGAAATATGGTATGTGCTTTACCCCTTCTACATAGGGTACGTAGCCAGCCGTGATGAGTTGCAACATTGATGGTCCAGCATGTTGTCGTTCATATCATCTAATTGCGAGATGAATGCGACATATTGGTATCTCATGTTATATAGCTCGATAAGGCGATGCAAGAGATGATTATTGCCACACTTGATAAGGTAAGTTGCAGTTCATTTCCTTAGATGCTCATACTTCCTATAAAGTCGTTCGACGTAGCCATGCACCAATTACGGATTGGCATGGCCAAGAAAAGAAGCTAAGTTGGTATGCAAGTTAGGTCGAGCTTGCTTAAGCCACTTGCATCACAAGGATGACGCAAGGCAAGTACATTATGAATCTGGATGATGCGCCCTTGGCACAAACTAGACAAGTGCATGCATTTAGTTTAATGTCAAGACGAAGTATGATAATAGAAATAGGCTTGCAGAGACCTATGTACAAGTCCAAGGCACGTTTCATGCATGGACAGGGCCGGGATGCTAGTGATACATGCAAGAATACATCAGCATTAGACTTTATACCCTTCGCAGAACATGGATAAGTTGGAACGGTGTGGAACCTGCATCATGCTTGCAAGGGAAAATGGACTTGCACTTTCCTGGTGAGAAGCGAAATTTTAAGGCACAAAGACCAGCATCAGAGCGGCGCATCGAAGAGTTATGGCATGCGCGCCTTGACGCTTCAGGCGTAATTTTTCGGTCTATCACAAATAATCACCTTCACCTTAATCCAAGAATAGCTAAGAATGGATCAGGAGTTGAGTCTATTCTCTTCAGCTGAATCCTTGTGACCGACTATTCTCTTTCTGTTTGAGTAAGTTGATACTCACACATTCTTTAGATCTCCAGATCAAAACCCTAAATTTATACACCAATTTGTAGCGTGGTCAACTTTTACTTGTGAGGTTTCGTATAACATGTTATATCTCGAGAGTTATCGTAACTTTGGATGAAAGGACCCATACGCTTGTGTGTGTGGACCATCTAGAGTCATTTGAAGAGCTCCGAAAGGATTGTTATAACTCTTTGTGTCATGTGGAGATCACAAGCTTGGATGAGGTCAAGAATGACCTAATTGTGAATGTTCTCACTTTAATGAGTGTGGGCAGGCTCTATGAAGAGACTTAGGGAAAGTACGGGCTCGAAGTGGCGTTATGGCTTGATGGTGGTCGAATGTTGACATACTGTGGTCGTCAGTTGGTGGTTGAGTAAAGGCGCGGTTCTGTAGAGCCATAGTCCATCGTAAGAGTTATGAGAGCTGAGTTTGATCATCCGTATAATGCTGAAAAGACGAAGGTACCCAAATATACCTCAATCTAAAACTTTTCCACCTATAAGTCCTTTCTCCGAAAGTGATTGTCTATGGACTGAGTCGATACAATACAACTAATCGGTTCACACTTCATGTAATCGTCTATGGATATGATATCGATGCAATACGACAACGAAGTATGATTACTTGATAATAGGTTCAGACTTAACCAAACACAATAGGATTGCTATCAAATAATTAGGAATTAACGTTTGTGTATTTTACTTCTAATTATAATAAAAACAATTATAATTGCGGAAATAGAAAAGTAAAAGACACAGCAAGATTTTGTTAACGAGAAAACCACAAATGCAGAAAAACTCCGGGACCTTGTACAGAATTGAATACTCTCAGGATTAAGCCGCTATACAAAATCTAAACCAACTTCGTATAGTTGATACCAAGCAACTAAACCTATAGTTCACCTAGTTCCTTCAGTATCCTTGCGCCTCCAACTTGTAATAAGCGTTAGAGCACTGCTCGGTCGAACTCGCATACGTTACTATCTCAAGCATGTTTGTCAATGTTAGTGATCAGAACTATAAGTCTTGATTTCTAGTCTACTATAGCTAAGTCTCGGACTAGGATAGAAAGTGTAGTTGAGCTGAAGAACTCCATGGCGATCATCATACAAGACGAAGGACTATTCAAGGAACTTGTGGGTCTTTATCGACTAAAATGTATGTGGAGACTTGAATTTATCTATCACTCAAAAGTCTATCTACTCTATCTCCTATCTTGAGACAAAAGTCGTTTTGCTATATAGACTTAGATTATACACATTTGCTATTTCGAGTCGAGTTTATCTCGCCTATCTATTTCTCGAAATATGTGTTGATAAGCTTTCGCTTTGGCCAAGTTCATCTTTACCTAGTGACGAAAGTCATGTTATGTTCCAATCACTTTGAAAATGGCTTTGACGAAAAATGGTTTGTGAATAATAACTATATAACGTCCTCTAAGAATGTTTCAATGATTGAAATGAGAGTTTAGATTATATAATTATTGTTGGATATAAGCATTGTGTGGCAACACATATATGTATAAGTCCTTATTCCTTGAACCAAATTATGCGTACTTTGTTGATCAGGAAAACTGGAACAAGAGCTGTGAGCTCAGTCCGCGAACTGGCGGAGGTTCCCATCCCAAGAATATCTGGTGGAGTTTGTGAACTCCTTCCGGGAACTTAAGTCCGCGAACTAAGTCCGCGAACTTGAGTTGGTTACATCTAAAGATGATCATTTGTGAACTTATATTTATATTAACTAAGGAATGAAAATTGCAAACCGTGGCTATAAAGTTCATGAATCGATTCGAGTGAATCAAATCGTTTTTGCTTCGATTGTGTCTTGTATAGTTATATAAGATTTATACAATTGAACAACTCTCTAACTAGTTCATTTAGGTCATTTGAACTAGTTATGGTGAATAAGAATATGGTTGATATGAAAGTGCTCATATGGCTAACCATTTGGTTAACTACTGTTAAACCAACATATGTACATGTTTGGGTACGGTTACACAAACCTAAAATCGTGCATTTCATTTGTGTGTAACAAGCTAAGTTTTCGATCCAACGGTTGAAAGATATTAGCTTGAATATAATCAGGTTTTCATCTAACAGTGAATATTGAATGCTTTGTTACCAAGATAACATTGATTTCAAACCCTGATTTGAAAGACTATATAAGGGAGAACTCTAGCAACTGGGAAACCTAATCCAACACCTCATATGTGATACTAGTTGTATTAGATAGATTCGATTCTCCTTTAACCTTAGGTTTCTTCTTGTAAACCAGGTTAACGACTTAAAGACTTCATTGGGATTGTGAAGCCAGACCGATACTACTTTCTCGTAGTTGTGTGATCTGATCTTACATATTCTATCGTGTTGAGTACAATCGTAATGATTGGCTTGATATTAATATCTCTGATAGGCAAGATATAAAAGTAGTCAAAAACATATTCGTCTCATCGTTTGTGATTCCACAATATCTTCTTTCACCGCGTCGATTAAGATTATTGTGAGGTGATTGATAATACTAGACTGTTCTGTTCTTCGGGAATATAATTATGGGTTATCAATTGGTTCCTGTTCATCTTGATTTATTAAAAGACGGAATAAAAACTTGTAGGTATTTATGTGGGAGACAGATTTATCTATTACCGTAGACTTTTCTGTGTGATACAGATTTATTTATTAAAGTCTTCGACTTTGGGTCATAGCAACTCTTAGTTGTGGGTGAGATCAGCTAAGGGAATCAAGTGCGTAGTATAATGTTGGGATCAGAGACGTAAGGAGCGCAACTGTACCTTGGATCAGTATGAGATTTGTTAGGGTTCAACTACAGTACAAATCGAAGTTAGTATGTAGTAGGCTAATGTCTGTAGCGGCTTAATACAGCGTGTGTTCAATCTGGACTAGGTCCCGAGGTTTTTCTGCATTTGCGGTTTCCTCGTTAACAAAATTACGGTGTATGTGTTATTTCTTTTTCGCATTATATTTTGTTGTATAATTGAAATATCACAGGTTGTGCGTTAGAATCAATCAATTGGAAATCCGACCTTTGGTTGTTGATTGAAATTGATTGATACTTGAACATTGGTATTTGGTACCGTTCAAGTGATTTCTCTTGTATTCAATTAGACTCGCAGATTATTATTTGCTTGAGTAAGAATTGAATCGAGAAAGAGAGATATAACTCTTTGATATACTTTATTAAGATTGAGTCTAGTTGATTCTCTTGAAAGTATATTGGAGTTAGTCCATACAGATCGCTAATCGAAATATTGGGTGTGGTTGTTGTACCCCCGCTTTTTCAATAAGTCACGCACTTGGAACAATTCCTTTGGTTCGTATTCCAAACAGTAAAGGAACGAAAAATCTGTTCGGTAACAACTCTTTTCAAACAAGTGATATGAGTTTGACAAAAGGCTCTTCCGTTTATCCCAGTAAACTCTTTTGTCAGGTTCTTAGATCTATCCTTTTCACAACCACCAAAGTAATTGTCTAGATTTTGCAATCAATACTTCTTAGTCACAAAGACAATCTATTGATGCCGATCTACTCAACTAATCAATCAAGATTATTAGAAAGATAAACTGATTATAGTTGGATCCCCAGCCGATCAAGTTTTGTGCACACCAAAGATTATGAACTCAAATAAGAAATTTTCTTTGTCTTCAAATCTTCTTAGATCTTCAATAAACACCTGCACACAATCAACTTGAATCTCTTGTGATCAATCACACACAGAACGGAGTCTGTTAACAATGGATTATCACAAGACGTCTTTAGATCTACAAACATTCTAAAGATCCCCATCGAAACTTCGATCTAGTTTGAGTGAATCTTATATCAGAAGAGAATATTCTCAAGCATAAACAAACTAGGTGCGATCAAAGTTCAACAACCGTTAGTCAATCAAATCAATCGAAATCTAATAATAAACTGCAATTATCTAGTTTCCCACCAACGGTACTCGTAGAGCTTCCCAATCCCAAAGAAGTCTTTAAAGCGAGCGGTCGTAAGAGATTTCGCCTAATTAGGGTAGTTTCCTCTCCGAATAGACGGCTCCACCAGTAAAAACACAAGTAGGTAGTTTTGCCGGCTTTGAGGATTAGTTTGCTTGAAATGCAAACTTCAATATTTATAGACCAAGGAAGTTTGGACACCAAGGAATTTCCGAAACCGAAAATATTCTAAAGATATATATTTCCAAATTCAGTTTTCATAATTCCTGGAAATGCTCTGTCCAAATATTGACCGAAATCTCAGTAGAAAATCTCCAATTAGTAAATGCACATTACCAATTTTTATTTTCCAAAGATATGCATTTTAATTGCTGGAAATTAAAAGCATATAAAACTAAAAACCTTAATTAAAAGATTCTCAATTTATTTTGATCCGGTATTCTCCTTTAGTTATTAAGAAACATCTTTGAACAATAAAATATAAGATTTACTGCACATGTTCAAAGTATGTCGACATCTTTACTTTGTAAATCCTTTCTCATATTTACAATCTTGGAACCGATTTGCCACATTTCCAAACGAGTTTATAATTGGTTCATCTGATTTCCAAGAACTATGTGATTGATCAAAAACATTCAATCACCATTCATGGGTTTAACGGTTCTACCAAAACAAGTTTCGATTCTACCTCCAAGTGGCTACTAGGATCTGTCACATTAGTTTCCAAAACATTGTTAACTAAGTACCAGGATCGGTTACCACTTACTACAACTTGTTAACCTACTAAAAGGATCGATTACACATCTGGTGATTAGTCCCAACCAAGTTCTAGGGTTGGTTATCCAATGACTAGGAATAGTCACACCAATTACAAATATCGATCATACTGAAAAAGCGGGGGTCTAACAACCACACCCAATATTTCAATTAGCAACCTGTATGGACTAACTCCAATATACTAATTAACAGAATCAACTAGGCAGTCAGGCTCAATCTTAATAAAAGTATATCAAAGAGTTATACCTCTCTTTCTCGATTCAATACTTACTCAAGCAAATAGAAATCTGCGAGTCTAATTGAATACAAGAGAATCACTTGAACGGTACCAAATACCAATGTTCAAGTATCAATCAATTTCAATCAACAACCAAAGGTTGGATTTCCCAATTGATTGATTCAACGCATAATCTCTGATATTTTAATTATATAACAAAATATAAAGCGGAAAAGAAATAACACAGACACCAAAAGTTTTGTTAACGAGGAAACCGAAAATGCAAAAAAAAACCCGGAACCTAGTCCAGATTGAACACACACTGTATTAAGCCTCTACAGACACTAGCCTACTACAAACTAACTTCGGTCTGGACTGTAGTAGAACCCCAATCAATCTCACACTAATCCAAGGTACAGTTACGCTCCTACATCTCTGATACCAGCAGGATACTACGCACTTGATTATCTTAGATGATCTCACCCACAACTAAGAGTTGCTACCACCCCAAATTCAAAGACTTTAATAAACAAATATGTATCACACAGAAAAGCCTACGGTAATAGATAAATCTGTTTCCCACAGAAATACCTACGAGTTTTATTTCCGTCTTTTGATAAATCAAGGTTAACAAGAACCAATTGATAAACCCGACTTATATTCCCGAAGAACAACTCAATATTATCAATCACTTCAAAATAATCTTAATCGACGCGGCGAAAGAAGATATTGTGGAATCACAAACGATGAGACGAAGATGTTTGTGATTATTTTTATATCTTGCCTATCGGAGATATCAATCTCGAGCCAATCGTTACGATTGTACTCAATACGATAGAAACAACAATATCAGATCACACAACTACAAGAAAGTAGTATCGGTCTGGCTTCACAATCCCAATGAAGTATTCAAGTCGTTAACCTACAGGGTCTCGGTAGAAACCTAAGGTTAAAGGAGAATCGACTCTAGCTTATACAACTAGTATCACACAGGAGGTGTGGGGATTGGGTTTCCCAGTTTCTAAAGTTCTCCTTTATATAGTATTTCAAATCAGGGTTTGCAATTAATGCTAGCTTAGTAACAAATCATTCAATATTCACCGTTAGATGAAAGCTGATTAGATTCAAGCTAATATCTTTCAACCGTTAGATCGAAAACTTAGCTTGTTACACACAAATGAAATGCACGTTTTATATTTGTATAACCGTACCCAAACATGTACATTCGTTGGTTTAACAGTAGTTAACCAAATGGTTAGCCATATGAGCACTTTCATATTAACCATATTCTTCTTTACCATAACTAGTTCAAATGACTCAAATGAACTAGTTAGAGAGTTGTTCAATTGCTTAGATCTTATAGAAGTATATAAGACACAATCGAAACAAAAACGATTTGATTCACTCGAATGGATTCATGAACTTTATAGCCACGGTTTGCAAACTTACATTCCTTAGTTAATATAAGTATAAGTTCACGAATAATCGTTTTTAGAAAATAACCAACCTAAGTACGCGGACTTAAGTACCCGGAATAAATTTGTAAATAGTTCGCAAACTCGAGCAGATTTTCTCGGGAAGAGAACCTCCGACATTACGCGGACTGGGTTCGCGGACTCTGTTCCGATTTCCTGGGCAGCAAAGTACACGGACTTTGGTTCAAGGAATAAGGACTTATACATGTATGTGTTTCCACACAATGCTTCTATCCAAAAATGGTTATATAATCTAAACTCTCATTTCAATCATTGAAACATTCTTAGAGGACGTTATATAGTTGTTATTCACAAACCATTTTTCGTCAAAGCCATTTTCAAGTGATTGAAACTTAACATGACTTTCATCACTAGGTAAAGATGAACTTGGCCAAAGCGAAATCTTACCAACACATATTTCGAGAAATAGATAAGCGAGATAAACTCGTCTCGAAATAACAAACGTGTGTAGTCAAAGTCTATATAGCAAAACGACTTTTGTCTCAAGATAGGAGATAGAGTAGATATACTTATGAGTGATAGATAAGTTCAAGTCTCCACATACCTTTTAGTCGATGAAGTTCCACCAGTTCCTTGAGTAGTTGTTCGTATTGTATGATGATTTCCATGGAGTTCTTGAGCTCAACTACACTTTCTATCCTAGTCCGAGACTTAGCTATAGTAGACTAGAAATCAAGACTTATAGTTTTGATCACTAATATTGACAAACATGCTTGAGATAGCAAAGCATGCGAGTTAGACCGAGCAGTGCTCTAACAATCTCCCCCTTTCTCAATTTTAGTGACAAAACTATCAATACATATGGAATACAAAAATAGATAAATAAACTTTTGTAGCTCTCTTCCACATGCCTAATCTTCAACATTACTCGAAATCTTCGTCACTTCCAAGTACTCCAATAATCGCAAAGGTTGTAAGTTCAGCATCATCGTTGTTGAAAATCCGTAGCTATAACAATGAGAAAACATAATTCTCAATCATTGTTATACAATGTCATAGTATCATTATGCAGCATCAAAGTTCAATTGTATCACAACTTCGACAATAATACTATGGTGATATTTATCACCATAGTATACAAGAGAATCAACTAGACAGTCAGACTCAATCTTAATAAAAGTATATCAAAGAGTTATATCTCTCTTTATCGATTCAATACTTACCCAAACAAATAGAAATCTGCGAGTATAATTGAATACAAGAGAAATCACTTGAACGGTACCAAAGACCAATGTTCAAGTATCAATCAATTTCAATCAACAACCAAAGGTTGGATTTCCCAATTGATTGATTCAACGCACAATCTGTGAAATTTCAATTATATAACAAAATATAATGCGTAAAAGAAATAACACAGACACCAGAAGTTTTGTTAACGAGGAAACCGCAAAATGCAGAAAAACCCCGGGACCTGGTCCAGATTGAACACACACTGTATTAAGCCGCTACAGGCACTAGCCTACTACAAACTAACTTCGATTTGGACTGTAGTTGAACCCCAATCAATCTCACACTGATCCAAGGTACAATTACGCACTTGATTTCCTTAGATGATCTCACCCACAACTAAGAGTTGCTACGACCCAAAGTCGAAAACTTTAATAAACAAATCTGTATCACACAGAAAAGTCTACGGTAATGGATAAATCTGTCTCCCATAGAAATACCTACAAGTTTTTGTTCGTCTTTTTATAAATCAAGGTGAACAGGAACCAATTGATAAACCAAACTTATATTCCCGAAGAACAGCTCAAAATTATCAATCACCTCACAATAATCTTAATCGACGCGACAAAATAAGATATTGTGGAATCACAAACTATGAGACGAAGATGTTTGTGATTACTTTTATATCTTGCCTATCGGAGGTATAAATCTCAAGCCAATCGTTACGATTGTACTCAATACGATAGAAACAACAAGATCATATCACACAACTACAAGAAAGTAGTATCGGTCTGGCTTCACAATCCCGTTGAGGTCTTCAAGTCGTTAACCTACAAGGTACCGGTAGAAACCTAAGGTTAAAGGAAAATCGACTCTAGGTTATACAACTAGTATCACACAGGAGGTGTGGGGATTAGGTTTCCCAGATGCTAGAGTTCTCCTTTATATAGTCTTTCAAATCAGGGTTTGCAATCAATGTTAGCTTAGTAACAAAGTATTCAATATTCACCGTTAGATGAAAACCTGATTAGATTCAAGCTAATATCTTTCAACCGTTAGATCGAAAACTTAGCTTGTTACACACAAATAAAATGCACGTTTTAGGTTTGTGTAACCATACCCAAACATGTACATTCGTTGGTTCAACAATAGTTAACCAAATGGTTAGCCATATGAGCACTTTCACATTAACCATATTCTTCTTTACCATAACTAGTTCAAATGACTCAAATGAACTAGTTAGAGAGTTGTTCAATTACTTAGATCTTATAGAAGTATACAAGACACAATCGAAGCAAAAACGATTTGATTCACTCGAATCGGTTCATGAACTTTATAGCCACAGTTTGCAAACTTGCATTCCTTAGTTAATATAAGTATAAGTCCACGAATAATCGTTTTTAGAAAATAACCAACCTAAGTACGCGGACTAGGTACTCGTACTTAAGTACCCGGAATAAGTTTATAAATAGTTCACAAACTCCAGCAGATTTTCTCGGGAAGAGAACCTCCGAGAGTATGCGGACTGGGTTCGCAGACTCTGTTCTGGTTTCCTGAGCAGGAAAGTACACGGACTTTGGTTCAAGGAATAAGGAGTTATACATGTATGTGTTTCCACACAATGCTTATATCCAACAATGGTTATATAATCTAAACTCTCATTTCAATCATTGAAACATTCTTAGAGGACGTTATATAGTTGTTATTCACAAACCATTTTTCGTCAAAGCCATTTTCAAGTGATTGAAACTTAACATGACTTTCGTCACTAGGTAAAGATGAACTTGGCCAAAGAGAAAGCTTACCAACACATATTTCGAGAAATGGATAAGAGAGATAAACTCGGCTCAAAATAGCAAATGTGTATAATCAAAGTCTATATAACAAAACGACTTTTGTCTCAAGATAAGAGATAGAGTAGATAGACTTTTGAGTGATACATTAGTTCAAGTCTCCACATACCTTTTAGTCGATGAAGTTCCACCAGTTCCTTGAGTAGTTCTTCGTCTTGTATGATGATTTCTATGGAGTTCTTGAGCTTAACTACACTTTCTATCCTAGTCCGAGACTTAGCTATAGTAGACTAGAAATCAAGACCTATAGTTTTGATCACTAACATTGACAAACATGCTTGAGATAGCAACACATGCGAGTTCGACCGAGCAGTGCTCTAATACATACCATCTCAGGTGATTACTTAGGATCGGTTTCACTAATAAAAGTCATACCAATACAAAAGTCAGGCATTGTGAATAGTTTTACCAAGATACATAAACAAGTTATGAGCGGTTATACTAAAAACACATATTGGTAATCCAAATATTTGCAATGAATAACAATACCAATAAGCCTAGCGATTTCCCTTTCGATTCAGAAAACAAGTTTATGAATTTTACTTCCTTTAAACGAATGTAAATCATTGTTTCTAGGACGAAATATTCACCCATACCTAATACATATAATCACAATAGCATTCATACGATTATATTGATGTCCTATATACGAAGTTCAAAAGATAAACGTTATACTTCGTAATGTAATTCCTTAATACCATGTCTAACTAGAGTATAATCATTCATAGCTTCACAGTTATGTTTTCAATATGCACGACTTGAAAGATACGTTAGGAATGAAATAGTTCAAGTCAAATATTACTAACCTCAAGTGGAAGGATGATGTCGTCGTTGTAGCTCTTTACTTCTTCACATTCTTCAAATCTTCATGTAATACTTGTAAGTCTCATATCCTAGTAACTTTCTAGCTAACCTATACAAAGTTGACTCTAGTAAATAATCAAGCGACTCTTTAAATGAGTTTTGATTCACTAAAATATGACAACCAAACTTGACATACCAACGCTTGGTAGGTTCAACCGAGCTATGCTCTAACAATCTCCCTCTTTGTCAATTTTAGTGACAAAACTCTTACATCATATGGATAAACAAATTACAAGAATTCGTTACACATACGCTTGATTCCAAGTTTCAACAACATTATAACATGTATACATTCAATTTATAAATGTCGTTGTTGACATTATAATAACAAAGCTAATACTCCCCCTAAAGGTAAGATAGGTAGATTTTCAATCCGCACGTCTTTGTTATTCCCTTTGTAGTTAAGATAACCACAAGTATCAATATGATATGTTACTCCCCCTTAGTCTATGTTTTACTCTTTCGTTAGATATAACGTTTAAGCACCATTGTCCTTTCCTTAATGATACCAAATCACTTGTTTACTCCATATATTTCTCCCCCTTTTTGTCACAAAATGACAAAGGTACGAGCAAATAAAAGACAACCCGAAAGGATCTTACAAATATCAAAAGACTTGCAACCTATAAGAGTTAAGCAAGAGGGTTCCACACACCATTTTAGATAAGAAATATCAAAACCGAAACTACAAAGTAATTATATTTTGATATGTTACTAAGGAACAATTACCCGAAGCAATTTTCCCTAATAGTTTTTCAAATCAAAATTGACTAAGCACCTTAGTTCTTTTGCTAAACCGATTGTACAAATACAATCGCTTGTTCGATAAAACCAAAATAAAGATCAAAATTAACTCTATTTTTCGCATTAGGTTCTAATTATTCTAATAATAACTTAGACCTTTCACTTTTAAACAAGACAAATACTAGGTTAGTTAACTAGCATTTCTTGTTAAGGCATTCGATTAAACTTGAATAATCGAAACCTCCACTTTGATAAGTCTAACTAAGATGAGAAGTAACTTAGTTTCTCTTATCCGGAATCAAATTGGACTAAACAATTCATCCCGAAAACCTTTTTGTTAAGCCATAAAAAATTCATATAAACCAAATAAATCAACTTGCATACTTATTTACCTCAACCTGAAGCAATTGAAACAAACATAGACATTAAAGTACCGCAATTGCACCAAAATTTTGTAAGCCTAAACAATTGATACCAAACCACAAAGAAGTATAACAATAGTTTTTCTTAACCGGAAACAATTGAATCACACACACATCCATACACAAATGATGGAATAAACATCGATTGTACCGAAATTTTGTTAAGAAAAAGCAATAAATATATGCAATAAAATCAGGCTTTTCTTAAACAGGAAAACGATTAACTAACAAATCCGTTACCTAAAGTTCCGCATCCTCTTCTCCCCCAAAATATATGTCATTAAGCGTAAGTTCACATTATAACTGTCCCCTGTCGTGTTGTCGTCACAAAAGAACAACAACAAGAACCAACCTTTACCAGAGAAAGGTTGAAACCCGATTTTAACTAATGCGATGCAAAAGTTGAAACCCCGAAACACATATTTTTTTATGTTAAACCAAATGATTCAACATATTGTGACTTTTTATCATATTAGTTTAAAACGGAACCCCTTATGATCCTTTGATAAAGCTACCAACATGGGCTAGAACTTAATCCTACTAAACCAAAAGGTCACCCAAACCATAAGGGTTCACACAATATGAGATCGAATATTAAGGTTAAGAAACCGAAATCAAACATCCCATAACATATACAGAAATAATATAAAGCATTCAAGCACATGCTACGTAATCGAAAACTATCACAAGAAAAATTATAAACTAATAATTTTATTCATAATAATAGATAGTTTTATTCATAATATACCTAATACAATTATTGAAAGAAATCAAAACTGATGTCTATTCTCTTGACTAATTATTGGTAGGAACATTCCTTGTGATCAAGTACTTTTCGGTGCTCTTCTTCTATTTCCGATTCTTGGTTCCAAAACTCTGATTCAATCTTTAGAATTCCTTTAAGAGTTTCTGGATATTTTCGAGCAGCAAAGCCCAGCTGTTTCTGAAAACAGTCAAGTTGTTTACCAAGAGTTTCAAGATGAGCTAGAAGATACTTGTTGTTAGAATTCGGTGAAATCCTTTCAACCGTTTTATTATTGGTTTGGCCTCCAATCGTTTGACATATTGTCCTTTTAGAGACAGTCGTAATGCTTCTAATGTCATCAAAATCACCTCCCGCGATGAATTCACAAATCTTTGTAATTATACATGGAAAACCGAGATGCCTCTTTATTTCTGAGGAAGAAATAGAACCTGAGATTTTTATCATTTGACTGACAATGATTCCACGGATATCAATTTGAGAGTCTCCTGTTAACAGAAAATAAAAAAATTCTGCAAAATCTTTGTCCCAAGCTGACTTATCTCTAGTGTTTGCAAATAGGGTTGCTATAGCAAGTATACTGAATACCCTTAGGTAGAAGGGTATATCTTTTGTTGGTAATCTATCATTTTCCCACTCCGTCGGTCTTCCAATAAGATGTGTTGAAATGGTATCGTGCTCAATTTTAACTCCAGCAATCAAATGATTACATTTTACATTGTACTCAATAGCATCTTACGATCAACATAGTAGAGTCCTTGACCAACAAGAGTAACAAAGGTAAGATTTTTATGATCAACATTATGAATATTCACATAAAAAACTCTTTCCATATCAGGTGAATATTTTTCAAAATCAAAAAGCTTTCCCCAGTTCCGATCTTGAACAAACTTCACATAATCCTTATCTTGGACATCTGGATCGAATTTCTTTTCAGTAGTGAATTCCATCCTCTTGAGAGTTTCTTATTTTCTAAAGCATGAGCTGTCAACAAAACGAGTAAATTCATGCTTGTCATCAATACTGTTAGGAAATCTGATCCTATCAATATCATCATATCTGACTCGGTCATCAGATGATGTGTCTCTTGATTTCCTCTTTCTCATATTTGCAAAAATATGAAAAACCCTAGTTACGGTTTCGATCAATCTTCCCCAATATGTTTGTAAACGTAACAAGAGGTTATCTTTTATAGGAAGAATAGATATCAAAAACCGGAAATAACTAGCTTTAGGAAATTCTACTAAAATCGGAAACCGAAGCTTGTGGGGAGACAATTCCGATTTTATATCCAGGTCTTTCTTTTGGAAAACCGTTTTTTCATGGTCTGGATATTTATCTTGGATTGATTCCATGTTTCTGTCCAAAAAATTTGTTTACTCGCTTATTACCAGAATTTGATAATATCATTTGAAATTCACTCAAGGATTCTCTAATAGAGTGTACAGAGATAAATTTGAACATACTATGATATTTGTATACCACTATAATCATAAATCCTGTAATATTTCAAAAGATCACTTGCTTCATTAAAACAATTATGAGGTGTATGAAGCAATCCATTGTTAATAGAATTATTAATTGAAAATTTGTTCCATGAAAGGTTACACGGTTTCCAAAATCGCATCCTAGGTAGCGATACATTGACAGTCTTCGATATATACTTTGGTAGGTCATCCAAAATATATTTAAGATTCCATATTTTTCAAGAACATCGTATCCATGGTTCATATAATAATGAAAATTTTTGAGAGGAATCTTATGCATTTTCAGGATACATCCTGTCTCGTAGAGAATTGTATCATTGTCATAATTAGTATCAAACACAATGATATACAATCCTATCGGATCCAAAGGATCATGTACGTCATCCAAGACATACATAGATATAATTTCAATTCCGAAAACATTTAGCAATAAGAGTATTACATACTTCATTCGTGTCTTCCACCACGAGTTTTTGAAGTAGTCAAATCCCGTCGTTACGTTAATTGAATCAATCATTATATCAATTTCTTATAAGTTAGATCGCACCAAACACATATTGTTAGATCTTTTCGTGTTTTCCTGCTATGATACCAATTGAAAAGACAAGCGTACCCAAATATACCTCAATCTAAAACTTTTCCACCTATAAGTCCTTTCTCCGAAAGTGATTGTCTATGGACTGAGTCGAGACAATACAACTAATCGGTTCACACTTCATGTGATCGTCTATGGATACAATATCGATCCAATACGACAACGAAGTATGATTACTTGATAATATGTTCGGACTTAACCAAACACAATAGAATTGCTATCAAATAATTAAGAATTAACGTTTATGTATTTTACTTCTAATTATAATAAAAACAATTATAATTGCGGAAATAGAAAAGTAAAAGATACATCAAGATTTTGTTAACGAGAAAACCGCAAATGCAGAAAACCCCGGGACCTTGTCCATAGTTGAATACTCTCAGGATTAAGCCGTTATACAAAATCTAAACCAACTTCGTATAGTTGAGACCAAGCAACTAAACCTATAGTTCACCTAGTTCCGTTTGTAACCCGCGCCTCCAACTAAACCTATAAGTCACGCACTTGGAACAATTCCTTTGGTTCGTATTCCAAACAGTAAAGGAACAACAAATTTGTTCGGTAACAACTCTTTTCAAACAAGTGATATGAGTTTGACAAAAGGCTCTTCCGTTTATCCCAATAAACTCCTTTGTCAGGTTCTTAGATCCATCTTTTTAACAACTACCAAAGTAATTGTCTAGATTTTGAAATCAATACTTCTTAGTCACAAAGACTATATATTGATGTCGATCTACTCAACTAATCAACCAAGATTATCACAAAGATAAATCGATTATAGTTGGATCTCCGGCCGATCAAGTTTTGTGCACACCAAAGATTATGAACTCAAATAAGAAATCTTCTTTGTCTTCAAATCTTCTTAGATCTTCAATAAACACCTGCACACAATTAACTTGAATCTCTTGTGATTAATCACACACCGAACGGGGTCTGTTAACAATGGATTATCACAGGACGTCTTTAGATCTACAAACAGTCTAAAGATCCCCGTCGAAACTTCGATCTAGTTTGAGTGAATCTTATATCAGAAGAGAAGATTCTCAAGCATAAACAAACTAGGTGCAATCAAAGTTCAACAACCGTTAGTCAATCAAATCAATCGAAAACTAATAATAAACTGCAATTATCTAGTTTCCCACCAACGGTACTCATAGAGCTTCCCAATCCCAAAGAAGTCTTTAGAACAAGCGGTCGTTAGAGATTTCGCCTAATTAGGGTACTTTCCTCTCCGAATAGACGGATCCATTAGTAAAAACACAACTAGGTAGTTTTGCCGGCTCTGAGGATTGGTTTGCTTGAAATGCAAACTTCAATATTTATAGACCAAGGAAGTTTGGGCACCAAGGAATTTCTAAAACCGAAAATATTCTCAAGATATGCAATATATTTCCAAATTCGGTTTTCATAATTCCTGGAAATGCCCTGTCCAAATATTGACCGAAATATCAGTAGAAAATCTCCAATTAGTAAATGCACATTACCAATTTTTATTTTCTAAAGATATGCATTTTAATTGCTGGAAATTAAAGTGGGAATTATATAAATGCCCCTCCTTCTCATGGACTTTAAAAATACCCTTGTCCACTATATTAATACCCCTAATCTAAAAACAAGGAAATTCAATTAGAAGACACTTCCTTTAATACTCCTAATCTATTCGATACTTCTTCTTCTTCATTACTAAAAACCGAAAATCAACTTCTTTATCGTCATCTCCGCCACTACGTCTTCACAGTCGCCTCCGCCACCACCTCCACTGATCTCGTCGTCAGTTCCGGAAGCACCTCTTATGCTTCCAGCAAATCCATCACAAGCAGCAGCATCACCACCTAATTTAGATCGATTTTTTCACCTGATTCAGATCCAGAAATCAAGCTTGATAATCATTATCAATTATTAATATTCCTCTTCTTTTGATGTCTGTTATAGATTCAATGAGTTTAGCTTTTCAATTGAAAGTTCTTATTCTCAATCGATAGAGTAACAAGCTCGAATTTAAGATCCATCAACAACCCTAGTTTCGAATAATAGAGGTGAAGGTCGTGGCGGTGGTGAAGGAGGATATCAAATATCTGTTTTATTAGAAGAAGATGATGGTGGTGATGGTGGTGGTGGAGGAAGATACCAGAACTACAATGATGGTGGTGGCAGCAGCGGCAGCGATGAAGGAGGTATGTATTTCAATCTATCAATTGATTATCTTCTTTTCTCTAGTTTGAGTTTTTGCTGGTGGTGGTGGTATGTAGATGTAAACAGGTTAGAACGATGAAATTGATGATGGAGATTGTGTTGGTTCTGGTTCGAATGATGAATTAAAATCAGTCATGAAGATAGTGGTGGTTCTGGTTGTTGTGGTGTTGGTGGAGATTCTGTGTGCTGGTAGTGGTGGTGGTGATGGTGGTGAGGTTGGAACGATAAGTTGGTGTATACTACTTCATCAACTGTTGAAGGTAATGACTGAATCTGTTTTGAACCGTGACAACCAATATCTGTGTATCAACAATAGAAATTGATCTTAATGTAAGGAGTCAACAAAAAATATTTGTGTATCAACAATAGAAATTGACATTAGTTTAGGGAGTCAACAACCAAAGTTTGTGCATCAACAATAGAAAAATGGAATCAACAACCAATATTTGTGTATCAACAATAGAAATTGATCTTAGTGTAAGGAGTCAACACCAAATATTTTTGTATCAACAATAGAAATCGGCCTTAGTTTAGGGAGCCAACAACCAATGTTTGTGTATCAACAATGGAAAAATGGAATCAACAACCAATTTTTGTGTATCAACAATAGAAATTGATCTTAGTGTAAGGAGTCAACAACAAATATTTGTGTATCAACAATAGAAATTGACCTTAGTTTAGGGAGTCAACAACCAATGTTTGTGTATCAACAATGGAAAAATGGAATCAACAACCAATATTTGTGTATCAACAATAGAAATTGATCTTAGTATAAGGAGTCAACAACAAATATTTGTGTATCAACAATAGAAATTGACCTTAGTTTAGGGAGTCAACAACCAATGTTTGTGTATCAACAATATAAAAATGGAATCAACAACCAAATTTGACAAATATTTTTGAACTTTTGATTTTTTGGATCAACTTCAGTTGTTGACACCTAATATTGATGGCGGCGGCAACAACAACAATGGTGGTCGTGTGTGGCGGTGGTGGAATATTATTGGTGGTGGTGGCGGAGTGGTGGTGGTGGCGGTGTTGTTGTTGGTGGTGAAATGGTGCTGCTGGTGGATGTGAAATAATAGAAAAATCTATTTTTTAATGGATAAGATTTTTAAATGGAAATAATATTATAAGTGAGGGTATTGAGGTAATCTATTTTTAACGGATAAGGTATTTAAATGATATGGGTATTTATATTGTTGTATAAGGGTATATTTATTGGGTGTCAAAACTAAGGGTATTTAATAAATTTACCCGAAATTAAAAGCATATAAAACTAAAAACCTTAATTAAAAGATTCTCAATTTACTTCGATCCGGGATTCTCCTTTAGTTATTAAGGAATATCTTTGAACAATAAAAGATAAGAGTTACTGCACATGTTCAAAGTATGTCGACATCTTTACTTTGTAAATCCTTTCTCATATTTACAATCTTGGAACCGATTTGCCACACTTCTAAACGAGTTTAGAATTGGTTCATCTGATTTACAAGAACTATGTGATTGATCAAAAACATTCAATCACCATTCATGGGTTTAACGGTTCTACCTCCATGTGGCTACTAAGATCGGTCACATTAGTTTCCAAAACATTGTTAACTAAGTACTAGGATCGGTTACCACTTATTTGTGGTACTTACTTTTGATCGGTTGCACAAGCTATAGGATCGGTCACACCAATCACTAAAACTTGTTAACCTACTACAAGGATCGACTACACATCTTGTGATTAGTCCCAACCAATTTCTAGGATCGGTTACCCAATGACTAGGAATGGTCACACCAATTACAAATATCAATCATACCATCTCAGGTGATTACTTAGGATCGGTTTCACTAATACAAGTAATACCAATACAAAAGTCAGGCATTCTGAATAGTTTTACCAAGATACATAAACAATTTATGAGCGGTTATAGTAAACAAACATATTGGTAATCCAAATATTTGCAATGAATAACAATACCAATAAGCCTAGCGATTTCCCTTTCGATTCATAAAACAAGTTTATGAATTGTACTTCCTTTAAACGAATGTAAAACATTGTTTCCTAGGATGAAATATTCACCCATACCCATACACATAATCACAATAGCATTCATACGATTATGTCGATGTCTTATATAAGAAGTTCAAAAGATAGACGTTATACTTCATATTGTAATTCCTTAATACTATGTCTAACTAGAGTATAATCATTCACAACTTCGCAGTTATGTTTTCAATATGCACGACTTGAAAGATACGTTAGGAATGAAACAGTTCAAGTCAAATATTACTAACCTCAAGCGGAAGAATGATGTCGTCGTTTTAGCTTTTTCTTCACATTCTTCAAGTCTTCATGTTGAAAAGGCGAGGGTACCCAAATATACCTCAAGCTAAAACTTTTCCTACCTATAAGTCCTTTCTCCGAAAGTGATTGTCTATGGACTGAGTCGAGATAATGCAACTAATCGGTTCACACTTTGTGTGATCGTCTATGGATACGAGATCGAGATAGTACAACAACGAAGTATGTTTACTTGATAAAAAGGTTCGGAGTTAACCAAAAATAATAGGATTGCTTATCAAGTATATAGGAATTAACGTTTGTGTAATTTACTTTAACTATAAAAAAACAATTACAATGTGGAAATATAAAGTAAATGACACCACAATATTTTGTTAACGAGGAAACCATAAATGCAGAAAAACCCCGAGACCTTTTCCAGAATTGAATACTCTCGGGACTAAGCCGCTACAAAAAATTAAACCAACTTCGTATAGTTGAGACCAAGCAACTAAACCTATAGTTCACCTAGTTTCGTCTGTATTCCCACGCCTCCAACTTATGAATAAGTCACGTACTTGGAACAATTCCTTTGGTTCGTATTCCAAACAGTAAAGGAACAACAAATCTGTTTAGTATCAACTCTATTGAGCCAAGTGATATGAGTCGGACAAAGGCTCTTCTGTTTATCTTAACATAAACTCCTTTGTCAGGTTCTTAGATTTATCTTATGTTCAATCACCGAAGTAATTGTTAAGATTTTGCAATCAATACTTTTAATCACCAAGAATTGTATTGATGCCGATATACACAACTAATCAATCCAATCTACCACAAGGATAAACCGATTATAGTTGGATCCTCTTATACTGAAACAAGTATTGTGCACACCAAAGATTATGAACCCCAAATCAGAAATCTTCAATATCTTCTTTGTCTTCAAATCTTCTTAGATCTTCAATAAACACCTTCACACAACAACTTGAATCTCTTGTGATCAATCATGCACAGAACGGAGTCTGTTAGCAGTGGATTATCACAAGATCGTCTTTAGCACTAACAATAGTCTAAAGATCCATGTTGAAGCTTCGATCTAGTTTGAGTGAATCTTATATCAGAAGAAAATATTCTCAAGCATAAACAAACTAGGTGGAATCAAAGTTCAACCACCGTTCGTGTAGACGGTGGATTTTCGTCAAAGGCTAAAATCGTAAAACCATAATTGTACATACCCCTGATCCAGCAATCAGATGAATATTGAGGCTCATGTCTCTCATTGAAGCATGAAAACTCATGCCTCAAGATTTTCTGACTGAGTATACTGTCTCTCGGATCATACATGAAATATGCAGTCTCTCAGCTGAGGCAACGACATGTTTCGAGCAACTTCAGTAAATCACTTTTATATAGAATCGAACGGTTGGACGGCTCCTAGGCAGCTCGCCTGCTAGTATAGAGCATAACGTCTTCAGGATGTAACAATGTTTTCCCTGACTATATAAAAGACGTGCATATAGAATCTCAATGAGACAGCTTGCCTGCTAGTATAGAGCGACAACGTCTTCAGGATGCAACAACGTATTCCCTGACTATATAAAATAAATATGACGCTTCAACTAGATCATATCACCCAATCCTTGAATAATTAATGCTCTTAGACAGCATGCCTGCTAGTATACAACCATCAATTAATTATTTCTAGTCATTAAATTCATTAATTGAATACTAGAAAATATTCTACGTTTTCATAATATTTCATTACTTCAATTCATGGTTATTCCCAGCAGAATTCCATGGGTTAGTAATAAATATTCAAGGTACGGGCATCTGAGCCACTATCTAGTAAGCCCCGACCAAAATGGTGCAAGTGTACTCAGCAAAAATACACTAACGTGCACTTGAATGCACAAACGAGCATTCGAAAACATGAAGGAACGATGAACCTATGCAAAATAGAAAGAAAAATAATAATCAAATATTAGCTAAGACACTAGGGACTGGGCCCACAGGTCGGCCAGTCATGCCGTGGCCAGTCCCACGCCTAATTCTTTATTTTATTATTTTTCCTTGATCTCATGAAAATCCCTTCATTTGAGCAAAACTCATTCGTTTGAGGAAACTCCTCAGTTTCATGGTGTTTCCTTCACACCAAGGAAATAATATAAAATTAGGAAAAGTGCCATGGGACCAGGCTTATTGGACGGCCGGCAATTCCCTAGCCATAGCCGGTCCCACATTTCATGATTCCTTATTTTATTATTATTATTTCCTTCATCTTATGAAAATTCTTTGATTTCATGATATTTTCTTCAAATCATGAAAATAATATAAAATTAGGGAAGATTCACGGGACCGGGCCCTAGCCGGTCCAACACGCCCCTTATTTTATTATTATTATTATTATGGTTTCCTTCATCTCGTGGAAACTCCTTCAATTCAAGGAAACTCCTTTTTTCAACAAACTCCTTGATATCATGATATTTCCTTCAAATCATGAAAATAATATAAAATTAGGAAAAGTGTCATGGGACCGGACTTATTGGCCGGTCGGGCGTTCCCTAGCCATAGACGGTCCTACACTTCATGGTTCCTTATTTTATTATTATTTCCTTCATCTTATGAAGTTCCTTGGTCTCATCAAAAACCCTGATTTCTTCATATTTTCTCAAATGTTTCTCAAACGCGTATCAGAAAATATCAAAATTCTCAGGACTGAGACACAGACACTTTTGTGACATGGGCATATTACCTTGACCGAGCAGGGTTGGCCTTTTGGTTTACAATAGGCCGGTCCCACGCATTTTCATTATTTGACCTAATTTGTTCACATTAGGTTCAAACTCTTCCAAACAATTTGGAATTTCATAAAACGATCGTCAGTCGGTCCCATGACCAACCAGGGCCGGTTTCATGACCCCTTGGTCGGTCCCTCATCTCTTCATAATTAGTTTTTATCACCTAAAGCTCATACGAGCATTATTTTAATAAATGATTAAACCAACATTTAATCATCCTTTCACCAACTGGTCTTCAAGAGACTTTGGTATTTGCTCACTCGAGAATCTAGGCGTTACATGGTCGACTTATCATCCCATGTAGCCGGTCCCTCCTTCACTCCGTGGTTGATTTTCAATAAATCATCAATAAATCATTGATCAAAATTAGGGTTTCGAATCCAAAGCTCTGCAAAGCATAATTCTGAGAAGATTCAAACACTAATAATTTTACGTTGATCCCGTGATAAACATTTTAATTATCATACTCGGTTCAGTTGCCAATATTTTAAATTAATATTTTATTTGGTTCTGTTACCAATAATTCATTAAACGAGCAACTTTTGCTCAGATGAGCAATATTTACCCAGACTAAGGAATATTGGTTCAACTATCAATATTCAACAATTCATCAAATGAGCAATATTTGTTCACCTTAAATATTAACATTTATTCGACAATGATACCTCTATCTCAACAGACACGTTCAATTCATGAGTCCCAAAACATTTGTTCGACTCAGCAATACAAAGACTCATCGTCTCATCAAGTCAGCAACTGACTAACTAAAATCACGAGACATTAATCGTGTCACATGGGGGATATCAACTAGGGTTTTGGTTTGGCGGTCTATAGCACATGTTCATACACGATGAGAATGTGAGCAAGTCGTGCAAGCAGTTAGAGGAGTTAGCAAAGTAGTGGATGGAAAATCAACCAAGTCTATGCACGATGAGCAACTATTTTTAACACGATTTATCACTTCTCCACTCTTTGACTCCAGCAACTGTCACACTTTATGGGATCAAGGTGTCTACGATTCTTGCAATATAAATAAATCTCTGAATCATGATTAAAGAACAAGACAATCTTTCGTCAAACAGACAACAAGAGTACAAGATCATCTTCTGCACAATTACTCCCAACAGAGCAAAATCCAATCAATCAGAATACAAAACACACTACAATCTTCGATCACCATTGATCTCACACATTTCTTATCTTCTCTCCTACAGATCGACCCATCCTCTTTTGTGACCGAATTGACTCTGGAACGGCCATTGTCTTGGTTTAGGCCGGAGTCTTACAGATTGATCTCTCGAACTTAAAGCACTCCCTCTTTGCAGTGCATCTGTGTGAGGTTGAGCAGTTTGCTCGGTTCAACGAGTCTCCTCCGCACGGTCGTCTCCTCTATTCCCTAAAAAACCAGCAAATCGTTTTGCCCCATCTACAGTTAGTCAACCAAAAACACAAGATAAACCGTAATTATCTAGTTTCCCACCAACGGTACTCGTAGAGCTTCTCAATCCCAAAGAAGACTTTAAAATGAGTGGCCGTAAGAGATTTCTCCTAATTAGGTTACTCTCATCTCCGAATAGGCGGCTATACCAGTAACAACACAACCGAGGAAGTTTACTGTCTCGAAGGATTAGTTTGCTAGAAATTCAAACTTCAAGTATTTATAGACAAGGAAGTTTGGACACCAAGGAATTTCCAAAACCGAAAATATTCTCAAAGATATTCAATATATTCCAAATTCGGTTTCCATAATTCCTGGAAATGCTCTGTCCAAAATAATGACCGAAAATCTCTTTGGAAAATCTCAACTAGTAAATGCACATTATTAATTCTCATTTTCCTAAAATAAAATTAACAACCTTAATTAAAAGATTCTTAACTTATTTATATTTCGATCCTGGGATTTTCTTCCTGTAGCTATTAAGGAATAACTTTGAACAATAAAAGATAAACATTATTGTACTTGTTCAAAGTATGTCGACATCCTTACTTTGTAAGTCCTCTTTCATACTTATAACCTTGAAACCGATTTGCCACACTTCCAAACAAGTTTAGAATTGGTTCATCTGACTTTCAAGAATTGTGTGATTGATCAAGAAACACTCAATCACAAATCATGGGGTTAACGGTTCTACCAAAAGAAAAATCGGTCTACCTCCATGTGAGTACTGTGCATAGTCACACTAGATTTCCAAAATTTGGTTGACTAGGTACTAGGATCGTTTCGCCATATATATATGGTATCTAACTTATATGTGTTGCACATGTCCACAGGATCGGTTCCCCTTTGCCTAAAAACGTGTTGCCCATGTCCATAGGATAGGTTCCCCTTTCTGCTAAAAACTTGTTGCACCTCATACAAGGATCAATTCCCCTTTGTGATGTGTTGCACCTCTTCATAAGGTCGGTTCCCCTTTACCCATATTCGGTTCAACAAATCACAAACTTGATCATACCATCTCAGGTGATTACTTAAGATCGGTTTCACTTCATACCAATACATAAGTCAGACCTTTGTGAATAGTTTTACCAAGAACACAAACAAGTTGTGAGAGGTTATACTAAATCACACATATTGGATGTCCACAAGATATGCAATGAATAACAATCCCAATAACGCCTGGCGATTTCCTTTTCGATTCGTAAACAAGTTTACGAACTTACTTCCTTAAAACACATGTAAAAACATTGTTTCTTAGGATGAATTCCTCACCTCATACCCATACATAATCACGATAGCATTTAAACGATTATGTCGATGTCTTATCTTCAAAGTTTAATGGTTAAGCAATAAACTTCATATTGTATTCCCTAATACTATGTCTATCTAGAGTGTTCATGCTTCGCAGTTTCGTTTTCAATATGCACGACTTGAAAGATACTTTAGGGAATGAAACAGTTCAAGTCAAATATCACTAACCTCAAGTGGAAGGATGATATTGTCGTTGTAGCTTCTTACTGCTTCACTTATTCAAATCTTCGCAATACTTTTAATGTCTCATATCCTAATACTTTCAAGCTAACCTATACGAAGTTGACTCTATTACATAATCAAGCGACTCCTAAAATGAGTTTTGATTCACTAAAATATGATAATCAAACTTGATACACCAATGCTTGGTGGGTTCAACCGAGCTATGCTCTAACACATGTAATACTTGTAAGTCTCATATCCTATTAACTTTCTATCTAACCTATACGAAGTTGACTCTAGTAAATAATCAAGCGACTCTTTAAATGAGTTTTGATTCACTAAAATATGACCACCAAACTTGACATACCAACGCTTGGTGGGTTCAAACGAGTTATGCTCTAATAAATGCGTTGTTTGTACTCATTGCGGAGGCAGGTCGCACTCTGTAGGACTGAGAGGCTGAGGTTGATCATTAACCTAACGTGATAGTCCATTCTGAAGGGCTAAGGTTGATTATTAGACCATATTAACCCTTCATTCTCGGAGCGAAGGAGAGTTGTACTCAGCATGAGTATTCGTTTATGGAGGGACGAGTCACGGCCAAAGGTGTAGTACTCAGTACGACAGGTTTTGTGCTTAGTACTACCGAAACGTGGCCAAAGACATGGTACTCAGAGACATCGTCGAGTGCATCAGGCGCAGTTCTCGGCACTATGAAAACGTAGTCGGGACTGAAGATGCACTACGAAAGAGGCCTAGCACTCAGTGCTAAAGCCACCCGAGACCCGGGGTAATGCTAAAGAGTCTCGGGTTTGTTGAAAATTCCGGGGTGACGCTGAGAAGTCTTTTGTTTAATGGAGATTTTTACTCGGAGCGGAATGACGGAGGATCTTCGCCTTCGAGTGAGCGATGAAGGTTTTTCGCCTCGAAGCGACGGATGAGGTTCTTCACTTCAGAGTAATAGAAACTCTTTAGGATGATTGAGTTTTCCTGCTTGGATGACTGGGCTTCTTCGATTTTTGAGCTAGCTTCTATTATTCAAAAGTCCAACCTCGTATTGAACCTCTTTATGGTTGGAGTTTTTGGCTTTGTCTTGACCAAAATTGTGCTTAAGTTCAGATGTTACCTTACATGGCCTGATAGCTAATTCATACTCATGGGCTTGAGTGCTTGGGCTAGGATAGGTGTTTTGGAAAAATGATGATTTTTTCATTGGGCAGTAAAGTGACCTTTTTACCATTAGTCAAAAAGTCACCATCTACAACAGGATAGTTGGTCTTCACATACCTCTGAGGATGAAGTTCTTGTGGACGTCTTCGTTATTCTTCGATCTTCAATCTTCGAGGGTATTTGGTGATTTATAATACTCAATTGCCTAAATCTAATTCTAGTCCTAGACTGATGTTAGTAGACTATAAATCAAGACATAATTTTGGTCAACTAACATTAACAACAAGCTTCACATACCAATATTTGTAGGTTCAACTGAGCAATGTTTTAACAAAAGTTTATTTCTTCGGTCATTATATAAAATATTTGGCAAGTGAGGAATTCGAAGCTTTTAACAGTAAAGCACATAATTTTTTGACTGTTCTTTGTAAGAAAATATATTACTTGTTTACTTAGTCTTTGATTGTAGAAGAGTTTGAATGATTCTTTTATAATTTTTGACAAAGTGAGTATTTTGAATTACCTTGAGTCTCTTAAATTAGTAGCTTGTTGCTAGTTTTTTTTTCGTTTTCGCTTTTCAGAATGATGTGATCTATTTCTACACCCTGTTTTTGATCAATATGTCTTTTCTTTGCCGATCAAAAAAAATGAATAAAATTATCGAGATAAACAAACATGTGTATGTCATCGATGTCAATTTTATTTAATGTTGGGAACCTTTGTCCAATGGAATACATTATAAACACGTGCTATCATCGGTGGACACACAATAAAAAAAGATTGATCATATGGGACATAATCCAACAACTTTATTATATGTTTTTTAATGTTATAATTTCTCGTTCAAAAACTTACCAGAAAAATCAGCTTTTTTTATGAAGGATTAACTGGGATATACCGAAAATAATTGGGGGACATTTTATTGTTCATGCCGATTTTAATCGCCAACATTGAAAAATCTTTCCGGAATGAACAGTAAATTATCCCTCAACTATTTTCGGCATCCCAATTAATTGTTCTTTTTTATAGGTTGTCCATTACAAGAATTTTTTTTTTGTGTGGAAAAGAAGAACTAATATTTAGTTTTTGAAATTGCAGTTGAGGTATTAGTGGAGATGTAAACTGTAATGCGGGGAATTTTAAGTAGGTTTCATTGAGCGTAAAGCAGCTATGGTTGTGTTGGGGGTTTGCAGTGGCAGTTGAAATGAATAAGATGGATATGGTGTTGTCTGTGAAGAATATGAACCATAAATGAGCATTGGTGAATGTTGTTGGTGGTGATATTGTTCTTGCTGCGAGTTTTGAAGATGGTGATGTGACTGAGTTGGTAGTCTGAAATAATGAATCACTATAGAAGTTGAGATGAGTTTCAAGGAGGATTGTGGCACTGAGATGTTGAAGTATATGGTTGTGATACTAAAATTGTAGGGTTGTAGAGATAAGAATAGACAGAGTTGTTGTTGTATGTGTGTTTGAGTTTGCAGAACTGGAGTTACTAGTAGTAATGATACTGTGATCGAATCAGTTGTGAGTGTTTGATGTTGAATGTTGCTGCAAATATGAAGATGGTGGTTGAAGTTTGAATGAGTTTGCTGTGTTGATGTGAATGTAAATAAGATAGGTTGTTGCTGAATTATGATTGAGTTGGTATTGTAGCAGAATGTGGAAAGAATGAAGAGCAGCTACTGCTTTCGCAGGTAGGCTTAATCTTTGGTTTTAATTGGTACTTGAAATTTGTTTTACTATAATTGAATTGAAGTTGAATTGTTAAAGAAGGAGATGAAGTAGTTTGGCTTTAGCCTAGTTTGTGTGTGCCTTGATTTATATTTTGACGCTTTAGAGGATGACATGAGAATAGCTCAGGTCTGTTTCCAGTCAGCTGAGTCGGTTGTTTGACTCAGATCTTGCTTAGATGGCTCTTTTGTCTGACTGATTTATTTCAGTCTGAATCAGTATTGACTCGGTGGTATTCCCTATTTGACCCGATTTGACTCAGTAGACCGAGTTAGACCAGACTTGATCTTGACCATTGACTTAGATGTTGACTGTTAGTTGACTCTTTTGACCATTAGTTGACCCATATTGTCTGGCTTTAGTTTAGTGGGTCGTTTAGTAGACTTGGGCTTGGGCCTAGCTTTCATAGTTTGATACTTTGGACCCTTATGGTTTGAATTAGCGTTTGGCTTCTTCTACCAAGTTGTAGATATTCATAAGTATATCTAATGGACTATAGAACCAACCCAATTGAATTAGTAAACCTTTGATATGTTAGAGGTAGAGTTTGAAAGAAGTGTAGAACCATTAAATGTGCTTGGAACCATTAGATAATTCACTTAACTTATAACTGGAATTTGTATGAGGTTATGTTATGAGCCTTGTGTGATCCTTTTGGCTAGATTCTTAGACTTCTTGTATGATTAACAGTTAGTCTATGTTAACAACGATCGATTCAAAGGATGAACCAGTAGATCGTGGATCTCGAGGTAGGCTTGGCTTGTCATCAAAAGAGGTGGGAATACTGTTAACTCTTTTGAAGCCATCGTTTGTTTCTTTTACAAAAGTTTATGCTTAACAAACTCATGCATTGTCTGTTTGTATATTTCATACATTGTTTATTTCGTATCATGATTGTTCTGTTGATTCTTTGAATCTTTCCATGAAATGGATAGAACTTGTAATGTTTGTCGTCATTATGAATTGTTATGGGAAATGAGAATTTCCACGTGTGGAATATAGGATACGCTCCTTCACATTTATATCTACATGAATTCAGCTTTTATTGTTTAGAGTGGGTCATCATGGTCTTGGTGATATCAATATCTAATGACTGTGGTTAGCACGAATATTATACATTGTTTGAAGAAGGAGTTTGTCCATATACATGTTTGTGCATTTCCAGTGACTTAGTCACTTTGTTGTTTGGGAAAACATGTATTGTTTTCCAAATCTTGCTCATGATTTCTTTAAAGTTAAATGTTATTCCTGCTGGGCACCCCTTTTAGGGATGATGTGTTCATCCTTTCCCACTTTCAGTTTCAGACACAGATCAGATTTGCGCAGTGAAAGCTTCGAGGAGTTGACTTCGTTAATTAGTTAACTTCTGCTATGTTTATTATGTTGTTTATTATATTTGCAAACCAAATGACTGAAGTATATGTATCATTTGAGAGGAGTTCTTGTATATATATTTCTGAGCGGGGCTAGTTTTGGGTTAAGTTTTGTAGCAGATTTATTTAGTTAATCTCTTGGTTTAGTCATCTGCTAGCTTTGGGGGCACTACAATGTTGGTATCAGAGCTCACTATTATATCTTATATGGGAAACAATAGGTATAGCCAGTGCTAGTTAGTGAACTAGATTAGTTTAGAACTGGGTTGGGTTGTGAGATAAATCTTAATCACTAAAAGTTATCAATAACTAAAATATTTATTTGATTGATTGAATTGTTTTGTTTGGTTGTTTGTTTGTTATGAAGTAAAAGTTATAGGGTACACCAATAAATTTAGTTAATAAGGATTTGAGAATAATTAATCTAATAAGTATGAACACGTAGGCAATCTAATACTATAAAAATAGTGAGACTAGTATTGTTGATGGATCTTGTAAATCACACAGAAACCTATTGAACGCATTGACTTAAATGAAGAGTAAACAATTTATAATCACATAAATGTTAATAATATTCTTAGAATTTAATAATAATTGGAAGAGTTGTTAGGATTCTAAATCCCTATGTAAAGACTATTAGGATATATTATAAATTTTATGCAGACTCAAATTTAAATCACATATTAAATTACTAACGTCAATATTTGACAAAATATAAGTACGGATTCAATATGAATAAATAAATTTTATAATATGAATCTTTATACGAACGTAGAGTTATATTTAGAAGATTAAGGCTTAGTGTACCAGCTGGACTATCAACTTAAGAATAATAATAATGAGAATAATAATACAGATGATAATAAAATTTGACTAATTAAACTGGTAGTAAATTTATAATAGATAATATTTGGAAAATTTATATATGGTATTACAATAAAGTTAAAATTATGAAATATTATAAATTTACGTGAACCGAATTCAGATCATTTATATTGATAAAATTAATAAAAATAATAAAAATAAAATAAAATAAATTTTGTTGACCAAATTGTTTAAAATGATGTGAACTATTTATATATTTTACGAAGTAAATTTATCATAAATACACCAGTTACAATAAAAGTTCAAAGACTAATTAATCTTAATAAATTAATACTTAGTTAATCCGGCACTGGGGAATAGTGAGGTTGGTAATTCTGATGTGTTCAGGTGATACTTGTTACCTAGTAGGCAGTGTCAGGCGTCATGAACCTAGACAGGGCAACTGCATTCTTGTATCACTAGGAATGGAAGAGAGACTTACTTCTATTAGTAAACTGATAGATCCCAAATTTCACTTAGAAAGTTTGTTATAGAGTATCTCCTCTCGTAATTAGAACCAATAACTTATTAAAATGGAAATTAGTATTTTGAACCTAGAGCCGCAAATTTTAGTAGTAGAAAACCATATAGGTTTGTGCATTGTTTCTTGATGTTTGCGCTTAGACAAGAGATAAGATTATTCTATATGGTGGGGAGTTTTGAAGACCATAAGGGTGGTTCAATTTGCGAGGACGAAAATTATACAAGGTGGGGAGAATGTAAGGACCCTCAAGCACGTCAACGCTATTAGACTAGAAAGAGACATTTTAACCGATAATAACTCGTTTAGTTTAACACGAACGTTAATTAATAAAAATTAATCTAACAACGAACTAGATGTGAAATTAGACTGATGGATAGTTCTCGAAAAGTTACGCATAATGGACTACTGGAACATGTCATTTAGATATCAGACGAATAAGATATCATCAGTTTTGTTTGAAGGGAAGTATAATATTTTTGTCACTGGACCGACTGGGGATGCTCTTATCCAACCTTGTGTGTATCATTATTTTGGTTGGTCTTATCTTCACCGATTGAGAAGATAAGTCTTCTCTCGTTTATTTTTTATTTCGTATTATTCTTTCATATTCTTCTTCTCTCCTCGGTTTCTTTTCTTCTCCTCTAATCGAGTTTCTATTAATGGCGAGTGATGATGTTGAAATGATTTTTTGATGAGAAGAATCAAGTTAGGTACTAGGTGTTATTGCTGAGGATGAATCGATGATTTACAAAGAAGATGTTTATAAGTGGAAATAGTAAACCATAGAGAATCAGAATTAGGGTTTGGGTCGAAATTGAGAAGTGAATTGAGTTGTTAATGAAAGAATAACTAAGGGGATTTTATTAATTTTGTGAGATGAAGTAGTTCTGAAGATGAACCAAGAGTTGGAACTCTCGGAGATTGAATTAGGGTTTCTGAGAAAAGCCAAGGAAGATGAAATTGATAATTTAGAAGATTGAACTGAAATGGGTTTCATGCGAATTAGAATATAGGGTTATGATTTTATAACTGAGACTGATGATTAAAAGTTGTGATGAAGCTAAGGTTTGTTCTTGAGGATTTGGGTCAGAAGAAGCAGAAGACTTAGTTTTGGTGGCTGAGTTGATTGAGACAGGATGGCAGCTTATGGTTGATTAAATAATTTTCGTGGTTGTAGTAATGAGGTTCAAACTCTCGGACTTGTGAAGGATAATTTTTTTAGAAAATAAAAATATATACAAAATTTTTGTCACAGGATCAAGAGACACTAGGACTCAGGATTCCACCATTAATCATTCACACAATTCATATATTTATTCGAAACAATTATAGCTCAAATCATAAGGACTCTCATTCTTGCCAAGGTAGATTTTTAGAATATTTATTGTATATCACTAGCATGACGCATCAAAAGCACTACGACCAAGCATACATCATCATACGATATCACAATCAATTAAGAAAAATCATAAATCGATCAATAAAAAGTGCAAGTAGTCAAAAACGAATTAATATAATTATCATATGCGTAAAGAACGGCTTCCTCCTTCATCCCAATGTTGGGGTTTAGCTACTCATATTAATCATGTTCTCAAAATACATTTTTATAGCTCAAAAAGTTGATTAAAAGATAAAGAAGAACTAAAACAGTGAATCTGCGACCCACATAAGGCGTCGAGAGAACAACGATACTTTACCACTGCTGTAACAGAAACAACGATACTTAGCTTCCACTGTCGTTGTCGCTGCTGTTTTAAGACTGCTGGACAACGACGGTTCTGGTAAGTGTGTTCTTCGTGTTCTTCAGGCGTGTTAATGGCAGCAGCAGCAGCAGGTAACTTCTCTGCAACTCCTCCTGCGCCTCTCTGCTCACCTCCAAACCTCCCCAAAACTCTTCATCCCCCACTAAGACTCGAATAGAACCCTTTTATACGTAACAGATCCTCCAAATCTTCACGAAATATCTCATTTAATCTCCACAGCACTTCGTATTTTTTCAAATATTTTTTTTCTGTTTTATGAAAATCTTCCCTTTTCTTGTACGCGGCTTATTAATCTCTGTCAAAACTTTCCTGACTTGGATATATTCAAATCCTAGGAGAATATCTTCTCTAATTGCGCAAATCTTCTCCAACAGAATCCGATATCTCTGCGTCTCTGTTTCCCTCTCTCTCAACTTATGCAGCCAATTCTGGTCGCTCCAATTACCCTTGTTAGCGTTCTATAAGTCCCAATAGAAAGCCCAAACAATTCCAGCCCTTTAGTTTCCCTAAAACTACCCAAATCACTCGAGCTGAAATTTCTCCAGCGAACTGTGCATGGAATACTAATTTTCCCGCCATTTTTTTTTTGAACGTGAAGAAGGCGACCTCCCCCTATCCAACAGTGGAGTCCCTTAAGCAACTGGGGTGCCCCTTATCCAAATTAGGGGTGGAAATAGTAATTTTTCTGGGTTCCTCCGGGACATTTCTGGGGTACTTCCGGTGCACTTCTGGGGTACTTCCGGTACACCGTCGACGGAGCTCCAAACGCCGCATTTTTAACCAATTTCGCCGCAAAACCTTATTTTCCCAAAAACACCTATAAATAAATAAAACACCATAATAAGTACAAAAACGGGCACTAACAGTATATACAAATGAGAAATATTAGACACATAAATGCGTCTATCAAATACCCCCAAACTTATTATTTGCTAGTCCTCGAGCAAAATTTATTCTTGAAAAGTGACCGAGTTAATCTCGGGTGGGTTTATCAGAGGTGTACCCACAAAAACCAATACTCCAAAGCCTATCTATCTACGAAAAATCTTGGAAAGTACTAAAGAACCTCCTTGGTTGGCATACTTATTAATTACAGGAGGAAGTACCCTGACGCGAAATTCCAATTGCTGTATACGAGTTTGCTCTCAAGCATACTAAAATTCATATAAGTGACAGAGCTCTACTAAGATAGTTTCACGATGGACATCATACTCGGAGTCAGACTAATCACATGAAAAGATTAAGAAGATGGAAAAAGAAAAATGTAGATGGTTGAAAAGTGAACGGTGTTTCCCATATCTGTCTGAAGGCCTCTGCCAAGGTGAACCTAACCTAAATAACTGAGATACCGGTCTGACTAATATTAACACACTGGCATATACAAGGGAACCAGTGGTCAATAACTTAAATCTAGATCAACAAACTGGCAAATACAAGGGAACCAGCAGTTGACTACACATAACAATAACCATTTTTTTTTAACTTAACGGCATGAATAGATCTTTTTGATCCAAGTGCATGCTTCTTGTTAGCAGATTACACGATAGTTCCCACGGGTCCTGCATTCCACGCTTGCTTAGGCGACGGAAACAGGGAGAACACACGCATATTGCTGTCCAAGTGTTAATACTTATTCCGATTGGTCTAACTGGTCCGGTCTAATAACTTTTTTTTTTTGGAAAGGTAACTCAGTCACTCTATTTCACCCTATCAAAGGTAACAACTTGAATCGTGTGCCCCACCAAATCACTTGAAATAAAAGAAAACTAAAAATAGAAAGTGAAAAGGACTCGACGAGATATGGCGAAACTATCATGTTAATTCTAACACCTGAGCTCTGTGCTTTTATGAATAGGCTCTATAGATATTTCCATCTAGTCAGATTGGTTCCTCAGCTCCTAAAACAAAAATGTTTCCATCCACTTAGATTGGTTACTGCTATCCTTAATAGGCGTAAATTTCTAGGCTCTGGAGTTTATTTATTGCAACTAAAAAGTTTCTCCCATACCCCCAAACTTAAATCTAACATTGTCCTCAATGTTCTAAAGATGAAACTAAAAGCATGAACAAGGAGAAACTGTTACCATTTGAAGCGAAAGAGTTAAGGAAAGATATTACCGTGTTGCATGAGATTGGGTTACCTCCCAAGAAGTGCTAAGTTTAAAGTCTTCAGCCAGACGTAGGAAAGGTTTAGTCAACTCGAACCGTATAACAGTAGCCGGAATAACTGTGGGTCTTTAAAACGAAAAAGAGCTGACCAAAGGAAACTACAATAACCCAAGAAAGTGAACAAGAATAACATGCCCTTATCTAGTTTCCTGATTAAGATATTTATATCTAATTGTGGTTCAGGTTCAGGTTCTATGAAAGGGTCTAAATAGAATATTTTCATTGGCTGCGTTTCTTCATAGATGGGATCCGAATCACTAGGTCTTAGAGTCTGGAAAAACTCAAATACGAACTTAGAATCACGAAGTAATAACCTAAATAATTGCGGATCCTATAAGTTAATCAGATATGACTTACATAATTGACCACAATGAGAGTAGTGGTCATCCTTAAGCAAATGTGTCGATTCTAATTTCCTAAGGCATTTAGGTTTAGTCTCACAACTTAATATTCGACACATTTGAAATCTGTATGTTCCCACATTTGGAAGAAAACTATTTGGTGGGAAAATAAAATCAATCTTGGTATTATTGCCTGGGTTAACCACATCAACCAGAGGATGGGTTTCTAACATTTGAGACTCTTGTTGGATATCATTAGGTTCTGGAAAACGATTATGAAGATAATCTTGTAAGATGGTTGAGGCATTGATGTCAAGTCCCAAGTGAGGGACCTTACTAAGAGTTAAAGCACATGGAGAATGATACTCACCCCCAAACTTAGAGTTTTCAGTGTCTCTAGCTAGACTAGTCACAATCTCCCTAATTTCTGGATCATTAGATTCTTGAAAATGGTCAATTGATTCTTCTAAGTTATTATCAGGTGGTGCATCTTTACTCATATTTAAAATCTCTACGAGTTCATGTTCTTCGTCTAAGTCTAATGTTTCTAAATCGCTAGACTCTAAAACAATATTCTCAGAATAAACTCGTTCCTTTAGACCATTATCGGCTTCGTAATCCTCGTCTAAAACTGTGGTATCTCTAGTCAAATCCTCGTCCTTTTGAATAGGTGAATAATTATTAAAATTATTTGGATTTGAACTAGAAATAACATTATCATTATAAGGCTCAATTGGAGAAACAAATTCCTGATTACTCTGCCTACATATTTCAGATTCTTCATCATCACTATCCTCATCACCATGATACAATTTTTGAAATTCAAGAATTCTCAATCTTTGTTCCAAACTACATGGTCTATGTTTATAATATTTCTCATAGATCGTTAGAGGTGATTCCTCAATAAAAGTTGGAGTATCCATATATCGCTGCCCACGCATATATTCACCAAGAGACATTTCCGAAGACGTCTCTTGATAACGAGAATTCCTAGACATATATTCTCGCAACGTCATCGCAGGTGGCGTCTCCTCAAAAAGATTCATCACCGAAGAAATATAAACTACAGAGGGATTCTATACTATCACACACAAGGCCGACTCGACTCCACCAAAGCAAACCTAAACATTTCTAGCAAACAAAAAGCATGATGGATCCACTTAGATTGTTTCTAGACCAGCTTCTACCTTTCGAAAGGGAATTCGTTGCAATTTGAGCAAACCCCTCTGGAATCAATCCGAGTCAAAGTAAGTTGAATTGAGGCGAGGGAAGCTCAGTGGAGCTTTGATACCCAAGGCCTCACCGCTATCACAAGGCGACGCAGTCACGCATTCAACTCACAGAAACCATCATGAACTTTGGAGTGTGCTTAAAGAGCAACCAATATTTTTCGAACGAGTTTCCTATTAAGCTCGTTACCCTATCGGTCTCGTTCTATTCCAAATTTTAAGCTTGGGTTCGCGTTCGGTTTCGTTTTCCTAAGGCGGGCAAGAAAAGAACGGTGATGAAATCCGAACCCTTATCTTGTTTAGGCCAGGCCTTGCCCTTTACTAGGAAAATAAAGACAGTCCGGTTCTTCCTCAAACAATTATCACCTTAAGGCAGACAGTAACCTGCTTGCAGGAGATTCGCGGGTGTTTCGATTGGACTTACCTCCCGTACCATACGGGCGATGAACCGTTGTCGTCGACTCGGGCCACGACTCCTATGTCGTGTGAAAACCCGATGGGCCGAGACGATATAGTAATCGTCGTCCTTCCCTGCACACAGTTTATATAATTTTTTTTTTTTTTAATAATAATTCCCTTCCGTAGGGTTAAAAAAAATAAAGTCCAATTGTTTAAAGTCCAAAGTCCAAAAAAAAAAAAAAAAAAAAAAAATTACAGTTTTCCTCACACACTCTAAAAAAAAATTAAAAATTAAATCCTAAAATTGTCATTTTTTTCTTCTCTTTTCGCTTTTCGCTTTAAGATTTTTCCTCTCCAAGTCCTTAGTTTTCACTTTGAACCTGCAAAATAAAGACAAAAAGAAACGTAAAAAGGAACAAACAATTCTAAAAAAAAAATAATAAACCTAAAAAAAAATTCTACCTAAGCACAAATCCGCGTCGGCGGCGCCAAAATGATTAAATAATTTTCGTGGTTGTAGTAATGAGGTTCAAACTCTCGGACTTGTGAAGGATAATTTTTTTAGAAAATAAAAATATATACAAAATTTTTGTCACAGGATCAAGAGACACTAGGACTCAGGATTCCACCATTAATCATTCACACAATTCATATATTTATTCGAAACAATTATAGCTCAAATCATAAGGACTCTCATTCTTGCCAAGGTAGATTTTTAGAATATTTATTGTATATCACTAGCATGACGCATCAAAAGCACTACGACCAAGCATACATCATCATACGATATCACAATCAATTAAGAAAAATCATAAATCGATCAATAAAAAGTGCAAGTAGTCAAAAACGAATTAATATAATTATCATATGCGTAAAGAACGGCTTCCTCCTTCATCCCAATGTTGGGGTTTAGCTACTCATATTAATCATGTTCTCAAAATACATTTTTATAGCTCAAAAAGTTGATTAAAAGATAAAGAAGAACTAAAACAGTGAATCTGCGACCCACATAAGGCGTCGAGAGAACAACGATACTTTACCACTGCTGTAACAGAAACAACGATACTTAGCTTCCACTGTCGCTGTCGCTGCTGTTTTAAGACTGCTGGACAACGACGGTTCTGGTAAGTGTGTTCTTCGTGTTCTTCAGGCGTGTTAATGGCAGCAGCAGCAGCAGGTAACTTCTCTGCAACTCCTCCTGCGCCTCTCTGCTCACCTCCAAACCTCCCCAAAACTCTTCATCCCCCACTAAGACTCGAATAGAACCCTTTTATACGTAACAGATCCTCCAAATCTTCACGAAATATCTCATTTAATCTCCACAGCACTTCGTATCTTTTCAAATATTTTTTTTCTGTTTTATGAAAATCTTCCCTTTTCTTGTACGCGGCTTATTAATCTCTGTCAAAACTTTCCTGACTTGGATATATTCAAATCCTAGGAGAATATCTTCTCTAATTGCGCAAATCTTCTCCAACAGAATCCGATATCTCTGCGTCTCTGTTTCTCTCTCTCTCAACTTATGCAGCCAATTCTGGTCGCTCCAATTACCCTTGTTAGCGTTCTATAAGTCCCAATAGAAAGCCCAAACAATTCCAGCCCTTTAGTTTCCCTAAAACTACCCAAATCACTCGAGCTGAAATTTCTCCAGCGAACTGTGCATGGAATACTAATTTTCCCGCCATTTTTTTTTTGAACGTGAAGAAGGCGACCTCCCCCTATCCAACAGTGGAGTCCCTTAAGCAACTGGGGTGCCCCTTATCCAAATTAGGGGTGGAAATAGTAATTTTTCTGGGTTCCTCCGGGACACTTCTGGGGTACTTCCGGTACACCGTCGACGGAGCTCCAAACGCCGCATTTTTAACCAATTTCGCCGCAAAACCTTATTTTTCCAAAAACACCTATAAATAAATAAAACACCATAATAAGTACAAAAACGGGCACTAACAGTATATACAAATGAGAAATATTAGACACATAAATGCGTCTATCAATGGTGTGAACGAATCTTGGAATGGATTACTTTGAGGTAATTGCTCTCTGAGTTGCCTTAGTAAAGTTATGCAATTTTATTGTTAAGTTCATAAAATTATCAGAGAATTGGATTGAGATGTGAATAATATGTATTGAAGTTGAAGTTGTAATTAGGATTTAGTATTGTTTTGAATTATAGGGTTTCTGTGAGTTTAATTGGGAATGGAATTCCATGAATAAGGATGTTGGGGGTAAGTGAACTCTATTGGGGTTGTGATGTTATTGATGTTGTTGAGGCTAGTGATGGTATTGTATAGGAGGTGTTGTAACTTAGCTGGTGTGGCAAAGAAGAACTAATATTTAGTTTGTGAAATTGCAGTTGAGGTATTAGTGGAGATGTAAACTGTAATGTGGGGAATTGAAGCAGGTTTCATTGAGCGTAAAGGATATATGTTTGTGTTGGGGGTTTGTAGTGGCAGTTGAAATGGATAAGATAGACATGGTGTTGTCTGTGAAGAATATCAACCATAAATGAGCATTGATGAATGTTGTTGGTGGTGATATTGTTGTTGATGTGAGTTTTGAAGATGGTGATGTGACTGAGTTGGTAGTCTGAAACAATGAATCACTAAAGAAGTTGAGATGAGTTTCAAGGAGGATTGTGGCACTGAGATGTTTAAGTATATGGTTGTGATACTGAAATTGCAGGGTTGTAGAGATAAGAATAGACGGAGTTGTTGCTGTGTGTGTGTTTGAGTTTGCAGAACTGGAGTTACTAGTAGTAATTGTTAGAGCATAGCTCGGTCGACCACACATGCGTTGTTATATCAAGCATGTTTGTCAATGTTAGTGATCAAAACTACGATTCTTGATTTCTAGTCTATTATAGCTAAGTCTCGGACTAGGATAGAAAGTGTAGTTGAGCTCAAATACTTCATGGCGATTCATCATACAACGATGAAGATCTACACAAAGAACCGTGGAACTTCATCAACAAAAAGGTATGTGGAGACTTGAACTTTTCTATCACTCAAAATTCTATTTATTCTATCTCCTACTTCTTATGAGACAAAATTTCGTACGCTATATAGACTGGATCATACACATTTGATATTTCGAGCTGAGTATACACTACTTATCTTTTTCTCGAAATCGTGTGTTGGAAAAGCGTTTCGCTTTGATCAAGTTTATCTTCACCTAGTGACGAAAGTCATGAAAAGTTTCAATTACTTTGGAAATTGCTCTGACGAGAAAGGCCTGTGAATAACGACTGAATAACGTCTTCTGACAATGTTTCAATGATTGAAATGAGAGTTTAGGTCTATATAACCAATGATGGATATAAGCATTGTGTGGTAACACATATGTGCATAAGTCCTATTCCTTAATCCGAAGTTTTCGAACTTTGTTGAGTGAGTGGAACCGGAGGAATTGGCTTTGCCAAGTCCGCGAACCCAGTCCGCGAACTGACGGAAGTTCACTTACCGAGAATTTCTGCTGGGATTTCCAAAAAACTCGTTTGCGTGTTTAGTCCACGAACTCAGTCCGCGAACTGGCGGAAGTCTCTTTGCCGAGATTTTCTGTTGAGTTTAGAAAACTCTACCGGTTATCTTAAGTCCGCGAACTTGTTTGTGAGCTTAAGTGGTTATGATCTAAAACTTTGCTCTGAACATGAAACTTAAATTACTAAGAAATGCTTTACGCAAACCGTGGCTATAAGTTCATGAGCCGATTCAATCGAATCGAATCATCTTTGTTTCAATTGTGTCTGGTGTAGTTACATAAGATCTCATAGCAATTGAACAACTCTCTAACTAGTTCATTTGAGTCAATTGAACTAGTTATGGTGAAGAAGAACAAGGTTAATATGAAATGCTCATATGGTTAACCTTTTGGGTTACTATGTTGAACCAACATACACGAACACGTTTGGCACGGTTTTCACGAACCCAGTAAAACTTATATCTCAAGTGTGTGTGACAAGCTACGTTTTCGATCTAATGGTTGAGAAATATTAGCTTGAATCTAAATCAGGTTTTCATCTAACGGTGAATATGGATTGCTTGGCAACTAAGGCAAAACCCTGATTTGAAGACTATATAAAGGAGACATCTAGGAATGGGCAAAACTAATCCCCACACGTCTGTGTGATACTAGTGTGCTCGCTAGAGTCGATTATCCTTTAACCTTTGATTTTCTTCTTCTAAAACCAGGTTAACGACTTAAAGACTTCATTGGGATTGTGAAGCCATACCGATACTACTTTTATCGTAGTTGTGTGATCTGATCTTGCATCTCTATCGTACGAGTACAATCTATTGATTGGCTTGAGATCGTGAGAGTTATCCGTTAGGCAAGATAAAGAAGTTACAAACATCTTCGTCTCACTGTTTGTGATTCCTCGACATCTTCTTTTGTAGTCAAGTTAGATCGTTGAGAGGTGATTGATTAATCTATGCCGTTCTTCGGGAATATAAGACCGGATTGTCAATTGGTTCCTGTTCACCTTGATTTCATATCTTAAGACGGAACAAAACCTATGGTTTTTCTGTGGGAGACAGATTTATCCTTTTGATAGACTTTTCTGTGTGAGACAGATTTGTTTATTATCAAGTCTGCAATTTTGGGTTGCAGCAACTCTTAGTTGTGGGTGAGATCATCTAAGGGAATCAAGTGCGCAGTGTCCTGCTGGGATCAGAGGCGTATGAGTACAACTGTACCTTTAATCAGTGGGAGACTGATTGAGGTTCAACTATAGTCCAGTCCGAAGTTAGATTGTAGTAGGCTAGTGTTTGTAGCGTCTTAATACAATGTGTATTCAATCTGGACTAGGTCACGGGGTTTTTATGCATATGCGATTTCCTCGTTAACAAAACTTCTGGTGTCTGTGTTATTTATTTTCCGCTTTATATTTTATATAATTGAAATAATACAGGTTGTGCGTTAAAGATCATCAATTGAAATCCAACCTTTGGTTGTTGATTGATATTGATTGATCCTTGGACATTGGTCTTTGGTACCGTCCAAGTTATTCCTTGTGTTTGATTAAAGACTCGCTATTGTTTTAGCTTGAGTAAATCAAAATAAGTGAGAGATATTAACTCCTTGAGATACTTTAATTTAGATTGAGTCTGACTGTCTAGTTGATTCTCTAGCAAAGTATTTCGGAGTTAGTCCATACAGATTGCTAATCGAAATATTGGGTGGTGTTGTTAGACCCCGCTTTTTCAATTGGTATCAGAGCAGGCAAACACGTTTAAGACCTCATCAGTATGTGTTTGTAGTAATCCGAATTTATGGACACAGGTGCTATCTCTATTGACGTACCACCAGTCTTTGATGGCTCAAACTACTCAGTATGAAAAGTTGCAATGTGTGCTTATCTTCAAGCCTGTGATTTTCAAACCTGGATATGTATTGTTAAAGGCTATAATCCTCCGGTTAATACAAAAGACGATGTATCTATACCAAAGGATGTTGGTAGTTATAGTCGTGAGGAATCTCTTGTTGCAATGCAAAACTCTTTTGGATTAAATACTATCAGACATGCTGTTACCCCGGATCTTCAGTACTATGTGGCTACTTGCACTATGTCTAAAGAAGCCTGAGATATCTTAGAAATTGTATTTGAAGACAAGAGATATGTTTCTAAGAAACATGCCATCAATGGAGGAAACAACCTCAACACTCCTTCCACGAATACCTCCTGTTAACAGGTGATAATTCGTGATCCAAATTCTGTTCAAACCTTTGCACTCAATGATGTTTCCGAGAAAAGTAAATCCTCCAACTTATCTTGGGCTGATGAATGTTATTCATTTGGTTATCGGTTCAATAAACCGTTGTTAACAGAAAGGATCAAGGGTTTTATGAAGAGGAGCATTAGATGTGATAAACATCTCCTATCAGCTATTGCTTCTAAAGAGTCTATGGAAGATAAATCTTCTTGTGTCGATGTTTTGAATACATCTGTTGGATGTGAAACTACAACTTTCACTGCAGAAACCTCCATATGCTCAAAATTTGATTCATAAATTGAGACTAACACAGAGATTTTCGAATTCTTTAACAAATAGGTCCTTCAAGAAAACCTTCAATTAAAAGCTTCTTTGAGGAAGATAGAATCATTAATCCAAGTGAAAGATCTTGAGATAGATTGTCTTAATGATCAACTCACCATGACCATTTTTGTAAAGGAAAAAAAGATTAATACTCTCAAAGATGATCTTCAACGATTATCTGGAAGTTCTAATAAAATCTCAGCAATGTTATTTGGTCAGAGATCCTTTGGAAACACTAATGGTTTAGGATTTAAGAGCAAGACTGCAGGTTTCGTCAACTATGTTCCAAAGTGTCATGGGAAAACAAAGGATGGCAATTGTGATAAACAGAAGGCACTTCAACAAGACAAATGATCGTCGATTTGTTCGTTTTGTGGAAATACGAATCATGTTCAAAACACGTGTTGGAGGTTCAAGCAGATGAACAAAAGAATTTCTAAACTACAAGGGAACATGCAAAAGTTGAATCTGGATAATCAAAGATTGTGCAATACCAATGCTTCCAAAACCAGAAGAAGGAGGAAACCTGCTTATACAACAAGCCTTGACGAACAAGGGGAGCGTCTGGCTCACTTTTTCTCTGTTTGAGCTCAGAGACACCTGCATCCGGATTCTTAGCTTGAGAGATTGAGGCTTTGAATTTGTGGCTCAAGTATGTATCTATTTTTTATAAGAAATTTTTCTGCTAACAATATTGATTGTGGATACTTAAACTATGGAAGACTGTGTCAAGGATTAGGGTTTGACACTTTTAAATCTTCTTATCTTCTTCTTCTTACGTTCTCATGACTCCTGTAACTAGAGGCACTTCCAAAAGTAATGTAGTAGAAGCAGTCAACGTTTATCTTTGCAAAGGAATTCCTTCCTCAAAGATGATAAAGAAGAAGTCTACAATCAACAGAAAAAGTTCTTCCTCTAACTTTCTCTTTTCTGTTTGTCGTGCTGATAATCATTTTAGAGAAATGGTGAAAGACTTTATCAACAAGAGAAATGATTTGAAATCTCGAATCATTTCCTATGTGGAAGAAATAACTCACTATAAACAAAGGTTGTCTCTAACCAAGAATACCTTGCGTGATCTAAAAAAGGGAACTTAGTGAGTTAACTGATATTTCTGAAGATTTAGAGGAATTGAATGATCCCATAATCAATGGGTTTTTCAATAACAAGAAGGAGTTTTCTGTAGATTCCCTGGGAAAGATCTACAATACCTAGTAAGTCTTCTTTTTGGATTAGCTGGAAGAATAACTAGCGTTTTGAATAGCGAAGATTGTGACTACACGTAACTATTTTTGTTTTCATCTTCTTATGTTATTTTTTAGGTTTATTTGTTTTAAATTCTAAAAATATTTGGAGGATGATGATTATTACAATATTAATATGTTTTGAAGTATTGCAATATTTTTATGGGGTATGTATTGTTTGCGTCCGTGAACTTGAAGGTCCCATGTATTGGTCAAAAGTAAGGTCGTTCATAATTGATATTCATATTGATGAAAGGACGAATGGACTTTTGAAAAATACAAAAGTTATGCCTATGCATTCATTTATTTGATGGAAAATAGGATGAAATCTTTTGTATGACAAGGATAAAGTCTATTATGTCGTTATGCTTACAGTGATGGAAAATAGAATAGATCCTTGTATGTTATCCACGATACTGATCTTCATTGATCCATTTTGTTATGTATTACCGTGAAGGCTCCTTTGTGTGTCTTATGTTGAGGACGATACAACTAAGACGATTATTTTATTGACTTGGTTGGTTGTTCCGTAAGATGCTATACATTGAGCATTCTTAAACTAAATTAATCATCTTGATTGGTTATTTAGTTATTTGCTCCGAAAGTCTTATTTCGTCGAGCAAATCCTTTGACAATTAAATTGATTGCTTCGGCGATTAGTTTGGTTGTGTATTCCAATTAGATTAATTATAGGTTCTCTTATAATTAATCTAGTTGAGTTTTCATATATTCCACAAGTTCTTGTGTTGAGTATATCAAAGCCCTATACTAATCATGTTCTTTTGGTTAATGTAGTCGTATATTCCGTAAGGTTTTCCTTATGTTGAGTATGTGAACGGTTAAGTTAGTCATCTTCGTATGATTGATTTAGACGTAGCTCCGTAGGTTTACTTATGTTGAGCACAATCAATTAAATTGATCACTTTTGTGGTTTGATTTAGTTGCGTATTCCAATTAAATTAATCATGGGTTTACTTGTGATTAATTTGGTTGAGTTTTGGATATAGAAAATCATTCTCATGGTTTTTGGTATCCAATTAAAAATCCTTCTTTTCTTTCGAAATTAAGGTCGCTCTTGTTGTTCTTTCAGGAATGACATCAAATGGGGAGAGTTCTTTTGAACTTGTGCTTAATGGTAATATCTTACGGGGTGTGCGGCTATGGAATTTTAAAGGGGTTATCTTGTATCTTAAAACTCCTTGATGAATGCATTTAGCTTCAGCTTTATGATTGCATCTAAATTAAGTTGGTATGTATTTTTTCTTTTAGTCTATGAAATGTCTCTTGTGGAAATTTCATTATGATCCCGTTCTTGTACCTTTGCCAATTTTATTGACAAAAAGGAGGAGAAACATTGTAGTTCACACTACAAATACATACGGTTTTCGGATCATTGTGTAAGGGGGACTGGTTTCCATGATCGAGAGGGAGTATTGACTAAGGGGGAGTGATACATATCACCGTAGTATAGTTGTTAAAGTCGTGATGCAATTGGACTTTGATGTTACATAATGATACTATGACATTGTATAATAATGATTGAGAATCTTGATTTCTCTCATTGTTATAGTTACGGATCTTCAACAACGGCGGTGCTAAACTTACAACCTTTGGGATCATTGAAGTACTTGGAAGGACGAAGATTTCAAGGAACATTGAAGATTAGACTATGGAATAGGAGCCAACAAAGTTTATCTTTATTGTATTCCATATGTATTAATAGTTTTGTCACTAAAATTGACAAAGAGGGAGATTGTTAGAGCATAGCTCGGTCGACCTCGCATGCGTTTCTATATCAAGCATGTTTGTCAATGTCAGTGATCAAAACTATGAGTCTTGATTTCTAGTCTATTATAGCTAAGTCTCGGACTAGGATAGAAAAGTGTAGTTGAGCTCAAGGACTTCATGACGATTCATCATACAACGACGAATATCTACACAAGGAACCGTGGAACTTCATCAACAAAAAGGTATGTGGAGACTTGAACTTATCTATCACTCAAAAGTCTATCTATTCTATCTCTTACTTCTTATGAGACAAAAAGTCGTATGCTATATAGACTAGATCATACACATTTATATTTCGAGCTGAGTATACACTACTTATCTTTTTCTCGAAATCGTGTGTTGGAAAAGCGTTTCGCTTTGATCAAGTTTACCTTCACCTAGTGATGAAAGTCATGAAAAGTTTCAATTACTTTGGAAATTGCTCTGACGAGAAAGGTATGTGAATAACGACTGAATAACGTCCTCTGAGAATGTTTCAATGATTGGAATGAGAGTTTAGGTCTATATAACCAATGATGGATATAAGCATTGTATGGTAACACATATGTGCATAAGTCCTATTCCTTAATCCGAAGTTTTCGAACTTTGTTGATTGAGTGGAACCGGAGGAATTGGCTTTGCCAAGTCAGCGTACCCAGTCCGCGAACTGATGGAAGTTCTCTTACCGAGAATTTCTGATGGGATTTCCAAAAAACTCGTTTGCGTGTTTAGTCCGCGAACTGTCAGAAGTCTCTTTGCGGAGATTTTCTGCTTGGTTTGGAAAACCCTACCGGTTATCTTAAGTCCGCGAACTTGTTTGTGAGTTTAAGTGGTTATGATCTAAAGATGTGCTCTGAACATGAAACTTAAATTACTAAGGAATGCTTTATGCAAACCGTGGCTATAAGTTCATGAGCCGATTCAATCGAATTGAATCATCTTTGTTTCAATTGTGTCTTGTATAGTTACATAAGATCTCATAGAAATTGAACAACCCTCTAACTAGTTCATTTGAGTCAATTGAACTAGTTATGGTGAAGAAGAACAAGGTTAATATGAAATGCTCATATGGTTAACCTTTTGGGTTACTATGTTGAACCAACATACACGAACACGTTTGGCACGATTTTCACGAACCCAGTAAAATGTATATCTCAAGTATGTGTGTGACAAGCTAAGTTTTCGATCTAATGGTTGAGAAATATTATCTTGAATCTAAATCAGGTTTTCATCTAACAGTGAATATGGATTGCTTTGTAACTAAGGAAAAACCCTAATTTGAAGACTATATAAAGGAGACATCTAGCAATGGGAAAAACTAATCCCCATACGTCTGTGTGATATTAGTGCGCTCGCTATAGTCGATTCTCTTTTAACCTTTGGTTTTATTCTTCTAAAACCAGGTTAACGACTTAAAAACTTCATTGGGATTGTGAAGCCAGACCGATACTACTTTTATCTTAGTTGTGTGATATGATCTTGCATCTTCTATTGTACAAGTACAATCTATTGGTTGGCTTGAGATCCTTAGAGTTCTCCGATAGGCAAGATAAAGAAGTCACAAGCATCTTCATATCACTGTTTGTGATTTCTCGACATCTTCTTGTGTAGTCAAGTTAGATCGTTAAGAGGTGATTGATTAATCTAGGATGTTCTTCGGGAATATAAGACCAGATTATCAATTGGTTCCTGTTCACCTTGATTTCATATCTTAAGACGGAACAAAACCTATGGTTTTTCTGTGGAAGACAGATTTATCCTTTTGATAGACTTTTCTATGTGAGACAGATTTGTTTATTATCAAGTCTACGATTTTAGGTTGCAACAACTCTTAGTTGTGGGTGAGATCAGCTAAGGGAATCAAGTGCGCAGTGTCCTGCTGGGATCAAAGGCGTAGGAGTACAACTGTACCTTGAATCAGTGGGAGACTGATTGGGGTTCAACTATAGTCCAGTCTGAAGTTAGCTTGTAGTGGTCCAGTGTCTGTAGCGGCTTAATACAGTGTGTATTCAATCTGGAATAGGTCCCGGGGTTTTTCTGCATTTGCAGTTTCCTCGTTAACAAAACTTCTGGTGTCTGTGTTATTTCTTTTCCGCATTATATTTTGTATAATTGAAATAATACAGGTTGTGCGTTAAAGATCATCGATTGGATATCCAACCTTTGGTTGTTGATTGATATTGATTGATCCTTGGACATTGGCCTTTCGCACCGTCCAAGTTATTCCTTGTGTTTGATTAAAGACTCGCTATTGTTTTAGCTTGATTAAATCAAAACAAGTGAGAGATATTAACTCCTTGAGATACTTTAATCTAGATTGAGTCTGACTGTCTAGTTGATTCTCTAGCAATGTATTTCGGAGTTAGTCCATACATATTGCTAATCAAAATATTGGGTGGTGTTGTTAGACCCCCGCTTTTTCAGTAATGATACTGTGATCGAATCAGTTGTGAGTGTTTGATGCTGAATGTTGCTGCAAATGTGAAGATGGTGGTTGAAGTTTGAATGGGTTTGTTGTGTTGATGTGAATGTAAATAAGATAGGTTGTTGTTGAATTATGATTGAGTTGGTAATGTAGCAGAATGTAGAAAGAATGAAGAGCAGCTACTGCTTTCGCAGGTAGGCTTAATCTTTGGTTGTAATTGGTACTTGAAGTTTGTTTTACTATAATTGAATTGAAGTTGAATTGTTAAAGAAGTAGATGAAGTAGTTTGGCTTTAGCCTAGTTTGTGTGTGCCTTGATTTATATTTTGACGCTTTAGAGTATGACATGAGAATAGCTCAGGTCTGTTTCCAGTCAGCTGAGTCGGTTGTTTGACTCAGATCTTACTTAGATGTCTCTTTTGTTTGATTGATTTATTTCAGTCTAAATCAGTATTAACTCGGTGGTATTCCATGTTTGACCCGATTTGACTCAGTAGACCGAGTTAGACCAGACTTGACCTTGACCATTGACTTAGATGTGACTGTTGGTTGACTCTTTTGACCATTAGTTGATCCATATGGACTGGCTTTAGTTTAGTGAGTCGTTTAGTAGACTTGGCCTTAGGCCTAGCTTTCCTAGTTTGATACTTTGGACCCTTATGGTTTGAATTAACGTTTGGCTTCTTCTACCAAGTTGTAGATATTCATAAGTATATCTAATGGACTATATAACCAACCCAATTGAATTAGTAAACCTTTGATACGTTAGAGGTAGAGTTTGAAAGAAGTGTAGAACCATTAAATGTGCTTAGAACCATTAGATAATTCACTTAACTTATAAATGGAATTTGTATGAGGTTATATTATGAGCCTTGTGTGATCCTTTTGGATAGATTCTTAGACTTCTTGTATGATTAACATTTAGTCTATGTTAACAAGGATCGATTCAAAGGATGAACCAGTGGATCGTGGCTCTCGAGGTAGGATTGGCTTGTCTTCAAAAGAGGTGGGAATACTTTTAACTCTTTTGAAACCATTATTTGTTTCTTTTACAAAAGTTTATGTTTAACAAACTCATGCATTGTCTGTTTGTATATTTCATACATTGTTTATTTTTTATTATGATTGTTCAGTTGGTTCTTTGAATCTTTCCATGAAATGGAAAGGACTTGTAATGTTTGTCGTCATTATGAATTGTTATGGGAAACGAGAATTTCCACGTGTGGTATATAGGATACGCTCCTTCACATTTATATCTACATGAATTCAGCTTTTATTGTTTAGAGTGGGTCATCATGGTCTTGGTGATATCAATAGCTAATGAGTGTGGTTAGCACGAATATTATACATTGTTTGAAGAAGGAGTTTGTCCATATACATGCTTGTGCATTTCCAGTGACTTAGTCACTTTTTTGTTTGGGAAAATATGTATTGTTTTCCAAATCTTGCTCATGATTTCTTTAAAGTTAAATGTTTTTCCTGCTGGGTACCCCTTTTAGGTATGATGTGCTTACCATTTTCCACTTTCAGATTCAGACACAGATCAGAGTTGCGCAGCGAAAGCTTCGAGGAGTTGACTTCGTTAATTAGTTAACTTCTGATATGTTTATTATGTTGTTTATTATATTTGCAAACCAAATGACTATTGTATATCTATCATTTGAGAGGAGTTCTTGTATATATATTTTTGAGCGGGGCTAGTTTGGGTTAAGTTTTGTAGCAGATTTCTTAATTAAATGTTTGAGTAAATGCTTTTAGATTCTTAGTGCCTCTTTATTTAGTTAATTTCTTGGTTTAGTCAGCTGCTAGCTTTGGGGACGCTACAAGCACACAGCCTATTGGATTTTTAACAGGCAACGTAGTCTCCTCTCCTTTCTCTTAAATTCAAAAATAATTTACTTAAATGGGGTTGCTTGTATTATAGGCTATGCATGTACAACAAGTGCAAGGGATTGCAACTCTGGATTTCATAGTTGTCAAACCAAAAAATTAGAGTTCGGTTCTCCTACAGAAGATAAAGGGGATGTTTAGTAACCATTATTTTAATGGATTATCAGCCCATAATCCATTATGCAGATTATAATGGATTCCATATGCGTTTGGTAATCATTATAATAATTTCTTATTTTAATCATAATTGAAAAAATCCATTATTTCCATAAACAGGAAAAAATTGTTTTGAAAATTTATTATAACCAATTATTTTTTCTAAGGAACTCTAATTAAATTTTTCCTTCTTATTTTCTCTAAACTATCAAGAGAGAGACAAAAAAACAACATATGATTAAAAAAATATTCTAAATCATTGTTCTTTCCTCTCCTTTTTGAAATCATCATTTTAAGATAATCAATTATCTAAAAAAAGTGTTTGGAAAAATTTATTTTTAAAATGATTATATCAAAATCTTTTGTCAATTTATGATTATCTATAATCATAAATTTTACCAAACAAGGCCGAATTCTTAGGTACCATTCTTGAAGGTGATTTTCCAATTTTTGAAGTTCATTAATTTTTCTTTTTCATGGCGCACCAAAAATTTTGCATACATGTTTAACAAAAAGCTAATCTTAGATGAGTTTAATTCCATCAAAAAAGATGCCAATATTGTGGGACACACCTTAGTTACACCTGTTATCGCTGATGACTATGTTTTTTTTAGAAAACAAAGAAACTTCAATATATTGATAGGTTAGTACCGATGTTCCTCATAGAGAGGTTCCGGCACGTCATTACAATTTCATTCCAGTTCTGAATACTCAAATAAATAAATAGATCCCATAGGTTATAGTCTATCCAATTATGTCTGGTCATAAATCTGCTACAAAAAGTTGTCAGTTTTTCAGCCCAAATTACATCTTCCGTCATTACTAAATTAAAGTCTTGAGCAATAAAATTTATATCAAACTTGAATTTGTTACCAAAATCTTCATTGATTTTGTATCTCTGCTTGCGCGCTTTTGGATAAATTCCTATCAGCAGTAGCAAGCTTGGCTCCGAGTCACTCCTAAAAGAAATTTTGTGGCCGCTCCACTGTGTTGCCCATTGGAAAGCCGCATCAGCCCCCGCTTTTTCTAGATCTTCTCTGTTTGTGCAGGCAGCATAGGTTCCCCTGGCTTCTGTAACTGCACATGTATAATCACTCAGAGTTATCCCAATTCCCAGAATATTTATTGTAATGGCCAGAGTTTTTTCCTCCTCCATAGGTTCATTCGGTGCAGTCCAACTTACGAGATTAGTACTAATCTGTAGAGTTTCATCTGGTTTTGGATTGTAATATAGATCATTCATTATATTTTGTCCTGGTTTGTTAATAGTGTTATAGCTGTTGATAAATTGAATCATGATGTTAGCTATTACTGCACTATTTTGTCTTTCCTGTTTAAAGACCACTTTGCACCTAACTTTTCATATAAACCAGACTATTGTGCTACACAGAACATGCCAGTCAATATCATATTGTCCTCTTTGTGGGTTAGCAAAACAATCAGTTAGCCATTTATGAAAAGAAACAGTTCTGTTTCTTATGTAATCCGTATCAAAATTGAGATGCATCCATACCTGTGTGGCATTTACATGTTGTTAACCCACATTTTATTGACTCTTATTGCACATTTTACATGTTGTTTCAATATCAGGATGAACATCAACAATTCACATACTATTGCGCAGTATTGAATTTGTTGCTTTCCAAATAAAATTCTTAGTAGCGGGGTTTGTCTTCATTTTCCATATCAGATTCCATTTTCGGTCAACAGTATCACCAAAATTTAAATGATTGTAAAGAGACTTAACTGAAAACATACCTTTCTCGTTTAAGGTCCATCTTGGGGTATCCATTTTGTCCTCCACCGATATTATTATTTTCATTACCTTTCCTATTGTTTGACTGTCAAAATACCTAGCTAACTTTTCAGGCTCCCAAATTTTTTATACCACTCATTGTACTCTTCTAATCTATAGATTTACTCTCCTTCTCCGTATACCACTCGTCTGTAGTTTCTTTGTGTTTTTTCCAATGCTCGAAAATATTAAACGTGATAGTGACAAAATACATCAAGTTGTTATAATGGTGTAAATCTTTGTCGTAGGTTTTAGCTTAATAGTTTGGAGAGTTAGAGACCCTTACCAGATCTCTATGAACTATGAAATTGTGGTGGGTATAACAATAATGAAGATGATAAAAAAAATTATTTTCCATGACAGTTAAATAGAAAATTAGACAAAAAAACATCTTCGTACTTTCCCTAAGATGGACGACAACCATATTTTCATTTGAAAGATTATGTTAACATATTCGAAGAAATTGAAAGAAAATTATGTTAGTATATCAACATCTTTTTCAATTATTTTTTGTTAACTTGTACATATCCATATGCAAGTTAAAGATTGATAAGAATTTTTTTTGTTGCACGCAATGTTTATTTTTTGGTACCCAGATTTGGCCAGAACTTTTGTTATCCGATTTTCTAGATTTTTAGAGTTGTTATTCAGACTAACCAAATTCCCCACCAGTACTAATCTGTCATATTGTTTCCTCATACCCGCTTAGTCCCAATTATGTGGGTAACTAGATGTCCATTTTTTTCTTCTGAAATGACGTAGTGACTGGGATTGACCGGCTCACTCATACTCACTCCACTGCGATCCCTAACTGGGATCAACAATTGTATTTTGTGAAACTTTTTTTCAATGGAAAAGCAAAAAATAACAAAACAAAAGTTTCATGAGAACTAGGTGTTTCTTAATGTATGAGAAAAACCACCTTTGGCCATATAAAGGGGGTTATTTTTTTCCAAGGCAGGGTAGTTTTATCACAGTTTAAATGTGCGTGTGGTTGGTCAGGCACTTGTAAATATTTTTCCATATACGCTCGACAGGTTTCTGGGATAAGTCGGCTAAACAACTTTCGATGATTTGCACCATTGTAATTATATCTTTGATAACTACGAATATCACAATTAGTTTTTTCTTTCAATGAAATGAACCAATAACTTTAATTTTAAAATGTACGGATTTTATGTTAGATATACTACCGGAAATTCAGAACATTTTTCTCGCAATTTTCATTAATTTTCAGATTTATAATACAACTATTGTTTTATGAGATGTTGAAAAACTCCATCCAGTAATTATTTTTCTATGAGATATTGAAAATATCGACAAAAGGACTTCTAAACAAGGGTTTGGGTTTGCAAATATTACTAACAACCGGAAAAAAACAACCTAAATTTGCAAGCTAAATAAATATTAAAAATCATAAATACCTCTAGTTTCTGAGTCGAGTATCAATTAGAATCTTCTCCACGAGATTTAAATAAATATCAATCAAAAACAAGGGTTTACAGTGTCACTTTGCATTGGAATACCACTAAAAACATTTTATCTTCTGACTGGTGCCTAGTGGTGGAAGGCAAACTAAAATTTTCATTCAGTCAAACAATAGTAGATAGTTCGTTTGGTAGTGAGCTACTGATATTTATTTACTGAGCTAAGAAAAAAAATTGACCTCATATATATATCAAAATTCTTTGTGGCCAAATTGAGGGATGACTTTGTTAGATCACTTCTCGGTCGAACTCGCAAGCGTTGCTATCTCAAGCTTGTTTGTCAAGTTTAGTTGTCAAAACTACAAGTCTTGATTTCTAATCTACTTATAGTTATGTCTCGGATTAGGATAGAATGTGTAGCTAAGATTTAGACTTCACGTCGTTCATCGATTGAAGATGAAGAACTACTAAGGGGATCTTGTGGAACTTCATCAACAAAAACTATATAGAGACTTGAACTCATCCATCACTCAGAAGTCTATTATATTCTATCTCCTATTAAGACAAAAGTCTTATAGTTATATAGACTTTACATTATACACATTTGATATTTCAAGCTGAGTTTAACTTGCTTACATCTTTCTCGAAATATGTGTTGGTAAGCTTTTTTCTTTAACCACGTTCATCATTATTCTTGATGAAAGTCAAAAGATGATCATGTTAAAATCACCTGGTAACATCTTACATGATTTGTGTGAGACGATCATATTAATCCAAATAAAATTCAGCAATAATGACATGTTGAAACATATACCACGATTAAAAAATTTAAAAATATTCTTTCCAAACATGTCGTCAATTTAGACACCTCCTCAACTATATCCTAAACAGAAGAACGAATAACTATTCCTAAGAATGCTGGGTTTTACATGAAAAACATGGATTTCAGTAACAACACCAAAAAAAAAATTATGGGGGGTAGATTTTGGACGAGTTTATTTTAGAAAAAGATATGTTTTGAAACAAATTTATCATCCTCATTGAAATCGTTTTTAACAATTCTGATGTATTTCTTAAAAGAAAAATTTATTTCGTTACTAATGTGTCGACTATTTCATGTATTTGAATTTGTTGATTACAACATAATTAATTTCCATGAAACCTTACCAAATAACGAAGAACCCGTGCACTAAAACCACTTAATTATGCGATGTGTCTCATATTTAAAAACAACAAACATAAAAGTGTGATATTTCATTAAAATTTTTGAAAAAAATGATATAAATATCATACAATCTTTGATATTGCATCGGTTTTTCGGTACTTGGTAAGGTTTTGTTCAATACAAAGGTTTGATATCATCAATTTTCCAAATTGGGCTTTAAATAGTAAATGCATAAATTATTAAGTTTCGTCATTTTATTTTTATATATAAAATAGTGAAGAAGATTGAGTATTTTTATGGTTTTCTATGTTAAAGCCTAGTTTATTTTTTGGATTTCAATTTCAGTTGAATCAATCTCAGCAAAATTTCCAGGTAGTAATAATATATTAATATCCTTTTTTTAATTCTAGTGTAACACAAGGGTAATAATAAAACATTAGACACTATAAAAATGCACTAGGGCTAGACTCTTACCTTTACTATTTCTTCTTCTTCTTCTTCCTCAAACGAAATCTCTCTCTCCGAAGTTTTAGAAGAAGACTAAGAGGCACTGATGGGTGAAAGTGGCTGCACTGGGAACTACAAGTTGGGTAGGTTTAGCAGTATCAACTAGCCGCCTCCATCTAAAGGAGGAGGAAAATCTAAGCGTAAGTTCAATTTCTAAGCGTAAATCTCTCGGAATATCACTCTCTTTTCAAATCTATACCCGATCTGACTCGTCTGACTCATCTCTTGTTGTTTTTCGCAGGAACACCGACAAATCACTACTTTAACTCCGAAAACCCTAGAGTCGTTACTCGTGAACAGCCTGTTAATAAACAAAGAATCTGAGCCGCTCCACAACAACAAGTGGTTGAGGTTGGTGCTGAAGAAGAGGCGGAAGCTGCGTTATGTGAAGTCTCGTTTAAAAATAAGATTTCGTTTACGCCAAGAAGGTCACTTAGGTAAAGAAGTTGCATTATATTCTTTAAATAAGTTCTCGGTTCAAGGGTTGGTGAAGCTAGAGGGAGGTAGGGAGAGAATTGTATACTTTTTTTACACTTGGAATAAGGAAGGATTATTATTGGTGAATCTATTTTGTTTTTAACATTAAAAGTTTTTTTTTCTTCTGTAGTTAAAACCAAATTAGTATTTATTTTATACAGTGATGGTAAACTTTGAGATTACAAATAGAGGAGTTAGGGTCTTCACAGCCCCCTCCTCCTCTCTTTTTATCTCTTCTCAACATGAAAAAAAACATCATTCAAACTGTGACTGAGTGATAATGGGAGGCTTTGTTGGTTACTTCGATTTATCACACAAAGGGAAGGTTGTTAAAAAGGGAAGACAAGGAGGTGGAGCTTCTGGTCCGATCAAAAAATCTATACGAGGTAAACAATTAAAAACCTGATCCGGTTTTAACTCCGATTCTTTCTGCATAATTCTTTATTTTGTTTTTCTCTTTCTTCCTTCGTAAGATATTCGTCTCGTGAACTTGATCTGCGTGGATACGAACCGTCCACTGACTCAACGTCGTCAAGATGATGATGATGACAGTGGCGATGAACATGTTATAAGAAGTCCGAATCGATCTCTTGAACGGGGTTAAGTTTTCTGAGGCGTGTGTTAAAAGAGGTGGTTTGTATTTCTCGAGGGAGTTGTAAGGATTCAAAGATCGATGATCTTGGTTTCGATTTAGATTACCTGCTTGCATCCAGCCAGACATCATAGAATGGTGAACATTTGCTCTATTTTTTTCTCTTATTTTGATGTTCTTTTACTTCCTTGAAAGAAAGAAAGCTTTTCTTTTGTGTTTGTTTTGCTAGGCTAGAAGAATATGTTTCGTGCAGTGAAAAAAGCTTGGATAACATCAAATTTAATGAAGTTGTGGCAAGGTTATACCTGTAATATTTTTGTAGGAGAGTGGAAGTGATCATATTAATTCAAATAAAATTCAGCAACAATGACATGTTGAAATAATACCACCATTACCAAATTTAAAAATATTTTTTCTAAACATGTTGCTGATTTAGACACCTCCTAAATTATATCCTAAACAGAAGAACAAATTACTATTCTTAAGAATGCTGGGTTTTACTTGGAAAACATGGATTTCAGCAACAAAAGAAAAAAAAAAAAACTTTTACGAGGGGACGATTTTGGACGAGTTTATTTTAAAAAGAATATATGTTTTGAAACAAATTTATCATCCTCATTGAAATAATTTTTAACAATTATGATGCATGTCTTAAAAGGTGTTGGAACCCAGCTTGTTGCTAGGTTACTAACCAAAAGCTTTGTATAAATTCGTTCGTTTTAATATAAAAAGGTTGAAAAAGAAAAAAAAATGTATGTCTTAAAAGAGAAATTTATTTCGTTACTAACGTGTCGACTATTTCATGTATTTGAATTTGTTAATTATAGCATAATTAATTTTCACTAAACCTTACCAAATAACGAAGAACTCGTGCACTAAAACCACTTAATTATGCAATTTGCATTGGTTTTTCGGTACTTGGTAAGGTTTTGTTCAATACAAATGTTTGATATCACCAATTGTCCAACTTGGACTTTAAATAGTAAGTGCATACATTATTAAGTTTTGTCATTTTCTTTTTATATATAAATAAATGAAAAAGATTGAGTATTTTTTTTGTTCTCCATGATAAAACCGAGTTTATTTTTTGGTCTCCACAAAATTGCTCTGGTAGTAATAATATACATATCCTTTTTATAATTTAGGTTAGGTCAAACTCATAATCTTTATATAACATGACTGAAAACAAAAGACTGAATAACTCCAATCATTATAGGATATAAGAAACACCTTGAATGCCATCTACTAGATTATAAATAATAACTTTGGGTGGAAAATTAAATCAAACTCCCTCTAACTGCCTTTCAGACGTCTTCTTTGACAAAGTATCAGCCACAACATTAGTCTTTCTATAATGATTTTCAAAAGTAATATATATCTTCAAAATTTATCCTCAAATATTCAAAGTCATGAACTAAACTTCCGAGATGCCGCAGAGTAGAAATTTCTCCTTGCATAGTAGGATCGCATACGGTGGAATCGGAATTGACTTCAAGTTTTCTGATCCCCAACTAGATAGCAAGGTGAAGGGCCATCACGAACAACCTACACCTCGGCATGTTGCTTCCATTATGACGGATATGTTTAGCAAAACCTGTCACAAAAAGACCTCCCCCATCTCTGACTACTCCTCTAACCCCTAAAAAAAGAGTGTAAGAAAACGCATCGTTCGTATTTAACTTATGAAAACCTTTCCTAGGATAATTCCACTTAACCAATATCTCATGCGTACAATTAGATTTATCATCTTTACGTATAGCAATGAACTAAAATTTTCTGGCTCTCCTTATTGCCAAGACAAGAGTTTTAAGAAGAACAAACCTTTCTTTTTCATGAATCCACCTTTTTTTACTATTCCACATACACCAAACTACCTATATTGAATAGTATAACTCCAACTAATGTCACCATTTTATATACCATAGAACACAACTGTTTTAAGACTCTTTCCTGTCATTTATATAACAAAGTCCAAATGGGAGCAACAATACTACAATTGAGAAACAAGTGGTGCAGTTTTAAAGTGATTTTAACATAAGGAACAACCAGATATTAGAGCAATGCATTTCTTGTAAAAATATTCATTTAAATTAAATTTGTTGTGGCACACCTTCCACCTTTCCTGATAGTAATCTTTATATACCAGATTATATTATAGTCTTTATATACGTATAGTTAGTACTCGTGATAAGAAAACTCAGATGCACTTTCAGTTGTGAAACTTGAGATGTTGGTGCACACTCCCTTATATGCCACATCGACAACAGAAGCAACATATCAATGTTTTTGTCTTGTCTCCATGGTTGTCTAACCTATTAGAGGACGAGTATTGATTAATAAATTTTCATATTTGTTTAAAAATAAAGCAGCTCCAAGCCAGTGTCTTGTTTGGCACACTTATCTGTTTTCCGGTCTATTACGGGTTATTTTCGGGTCAATCCCCGGCATATCTCCTAGCTTCCAGGCGAATACATCCGCGTATTCTTTAAGTAATTTGGTTAAGGAATCTTCTCTTCCTTCGTCCATTATGGTCCCTACTTTGATCATCTTCGGGTTTTCTTCCGTCCCTATGTTGATTTCTTTTACGGGCTCTACTGGTGTGAACACCGGCTTCGGATCCCCGATGACTGGGACGTTCTTTGATTGCTATTTGGTATGTTTCTGTCCTTGGTTGGCTGCTGAAGTACCTGTTTCTGTGTTTAGGACATTATCATCCTTTGTCAAACCCCTCCCTGTGGTTTCCTTGAGGAACAGGTCTATGGCCTTTTCTTTCTCGGCTTCTTTATTTTTAATTCTTCGGGTTTTTCGCTGCTCTTCTTGTTCGTTGTTGATACGATCCTGAGTGGTTTGGCACTCTCTTGCAGAGACCCGATCTCCCTTGATTTCCATCACTCCCTCAGGTGTAGGGAATCTGAGATATTGGTAGTAAGTTGCCGCCACTCCCTTGAGTTTATGTAACCACTTTCGTCCAATAATGGCGTTGTAGGGGGATGGGGCGTCAACCACGCTGAATCGTGTTTCTAATTTCATGGGTCCGGCGTTAACCTGCAACACGATGTCTCCCAATGGCTTCGTGGGTGCTCCATTGAATCCGTAGATGATGTAATAAGAGGTCATTAGTTGTTCTTCATGGAGCTTCATTCGTTTGAATGCGTCGTAGAATAGAACGTTTACTGAGCTTCCCCCGTCTATGAGGATCTTTTTGAGGTTACATCCAGCCACTGGTAGTGTTAGGACCAAGGGATCGTTATGATCTTCCATATCTTCTTCGATATCTTCAGCATCGAAGATAATAGGTGAGTCCATCCACTCTTCGTGCTCGTCCACCTCTACACCATCAATCTTATATAATTCGCAGTGGTCCTCGAACTGATTCCGTAGCCTCTTTCCTATCTGTGCTGTAAGTGAGGGCCCTGCGGCTTCAGAACACGAGATGGTGTTGATTGTGCGGTTCCCCTATGGAAGTTGTACTGGATTGGTCCGTTTGGATCTATCCTCGGCGACCTCCTTTCGTATGTAATGTTAGAGTTCGCCAGCATCAATCAGTTTTTGGATCATTATTTTGAGGTTTTTACATTTCTCGGTCTGGTGTCCATTGAAGCAGTGATATTCACAGTAATCTTTAGACTTCTCGGTTCTTGGGGGATGTTTTCCCTTAGACCACGACCACTCCAAATTTTCCCTTCCTTTGATCTCTCGCAATATCCAAGCATAGCTAGCATTGAGCTTCGTGTAAACTTGATCTTCGAATTTTCGATCGTCTTTTCGTCGTTCATCCCTTCGTTCCTTCCTATCTTCGTGAGGCCGTTCCACTGAGCTATTCCTTTTGGCACCATTGGTACGGTGAGACCTCTGCGGGTATGCCCTCGGGTTTTCACGCTGGATTTCTTCAAGACGAGCGTGATTTTCAATAATTATTCGAAGATCTCCTTCTGTCTTAGGCACGCTTCCATGAATCTCAACAAATAGTGGACTCATTCGGTCTAATCCCCACTTGTAGCAGTTGATACTTACCACTGGGTCCACACTTCCTATGGCTTGGCAGATCTTGTGCCATCTATTAGTGTATTCCCTCGTGTTTTCCTTGTAGCCAATTGCCAGCGAAAAGAGCTTATCCATTCCGGTGTTAACAGCCTTGTTGTACATGTAAGTTCTTAAGAACTTTTCTGCGAGTTGATCGTAGGAGTGGATGGAGTCAGGCGGCAAATTATCAAACCAAGAAAATGCCGATCCCTTCAGGCTTGATGGGAAGTATCTACAGAGTACGGCGTCGTTCTGACTCCATCTGGCTAAGACACGGTTATAATACCGAATATGTGCAGCGGGATCACTGGATCCGTCATAGCATTCGAAGGTCGGGACAGGGCACTTCAGCGGAATAGAGGTGTTGGCCAGGCGATGAGTTAGGGGCGTGGAGTTAGCCTCTCTCATGACCTCTTCTAACCTTCCCCCGCCTTGTATAGTTTTTAACTGCCTGATCTCAGCCATCATTTCATCACGCAGCTCTTCCATCGCGCGGTGGTGCCCTACGCTCTTCTGCTCGTGATAATCTGACTCTCCGTCATTATAATCCGGGTCGGATGCGCTACTTCCCCTAGCCGCGTCTTCATTAGCTGCTACGATGACTCTTCGGTCTCGATTAGGTTCTGGTGCCTTTGAATTCGCTTCATCAAGTTGTTGGCTGGTCTTCGTGCTTAGGGCAATCTGGTCTTTTAAATCTTGATTTTCTCTGGCCAGCAAAGCTACGCATCTGCGTAAACCTGCTGGCTCTTCTTCAATTCTTCAAGCTCAGCCATCAATCGATGTGATTGGTTTGACCCCTGATTAGGAGTCCCAGCTCGTGCTACTACGGCCATGGTGCCGCCTTCTTCTACGGTTTGCACTAAAGGTGGTAGAGGTTCAGCTTCGATTGTTGGCATTTCCAAATCAGGCTGAGTGCCCATCTGCGGTGTTAGAGCCGCCGGCACAGTTTGATTCTGATCGTTTGTTGATGGTATTCCGAAGGTTGGCGGGTGCGCGGGTTGATGTGTTCTGGATTCATCCACCCTTTCTTTTGGTTGATGAAATTGATTCGTAGCAAAAGTTTTGCTGGTTTCTGCAGCCTTCGGGGCTGCCGCAGCCGTACTGTACTTTGTCGCCGCTGCTCTGAGAGCCACGGCTGCAACGGAGTTAGCGTTCATAGGCGAAGTGATTTCCGGAGTATCATACCTCTGACTAGTCATTTTGGCTTTGTCTCCTTTCTGCTTGCTTCGGGTGATGACCGGGGTTGTCCTTGGTGCTTCCTTTGACGAGGCTTTGGATTTTCCTACTTCTTGTGTCTTTCCATCGTGTGTCCTTTTGTTGCTTTCTTTCTGCACAAGGGAATTTCAAACAGCGAGAAACAAAAATATCCGTGCGGATCGGGTTAGTTTGCGAAATACCTTACTCCAAGATGGGGAAAAACTGCCCGAGGGCCACAGAGAAAACTTTTAGGGAGGCTCATTTGATTAAAACATATGAGTTAAAATACATGGGTTAAGGTCTTATAAAAAGTGCGGATTCATTGAAAATACGTGAAAACGCGTGAAGATCCCTTGGAAGATGCATGTAGATCCTTTGAAAATGTACGAAAACCCACCGAAAAGACAGGTCCGTACGAGATCTAAAAAATGTAAATCCATGGATCTAAGCAATAAATCTTTTAACCAGTTTAAACTGCTTCGATAGATACTGCCGGAGCTATCGAAGATAATGGGTGTGTTTTTGAATATAGTAAAGTTAACAAAGGATAAAAACTGCTAGAGCTAATGAAGCAGAGCAATCATATGCTAGTTTAAGATGAAATCACAGGATAAGATAAATCTTTTACCGGGACGAAGTCCCTGTTTCTAGCGCCAAATTGTGAACACATAAATCACGAAGGCATCTATATGTTCACAAGCAATATTCGCATTCTATACACATGCTCGCACTGACGAGACAATTGCATTGGTTCCTCGGCTCAAAACCTTCGGGTTTATCATTGCCTCGTCTAATATCATCACCAGGGGTGTTTACATAGAGGAAGATAAAGAAAACGAAGTGTAATCGTAAAACTCGTGGAGTATGAAATGAATGTAAAGTGCTTAAGTGTAAATAAGACTGGGGTTTACGTGGTTCAGCACTAAGGCCTACATCCACGGGGTTGTCGTTTTCACTATGCATTTTGATGATTACAGAGGTAGTCGAATGACTTTGGAGTTTACGTAGGTCTGTGAATCGTAAAAGGTAAACTTACACTAATAATTTTTCTCTCTCCACTTCTCTCTAAACCTCTCTCTCTCTTTTCTCCTCCCCCCTCTCTTGGTGGAGAGGGGGTATTTATAGGGTTAGAGTGTGGGACCCGTTTCTGAGGGCCGTTGGAACCTTATCTTCTTGTGCTTTGTGTCCATTACGCAGAGGTCTTCGTTCATTGCTTGATCACGCAGAGTCATCCTCGTTCGTTCCACGGGTTGATCGACACGTACACTGCTCAGAGTGTTTAATGCAGGTAGTTGAGACGCATGCTCGTGTCAGACAAGTGTCTTCTGCCCCTGTCACGTCCATGTCAGTCAACCTTCTCTTCACCGTTGATCTTGGCTTCTTTTGGGGATGAGATAAAGTAACTCTTCGGGAGTTATTTGGTGCTCCGCAGTACACCGTGCTTTTGGTACATATTTTAACTTCTGCCCTTGGATTTGTTCGGGCAAAGATCCGACGTCGACGGGATGGTCTTCTTGGCTGTGGGCGTGTGTCATCATGTTTTGATGACTTGGTCCGCATGCTCTCCACGTGTCTTCCTACATACACGTGTTTGATGATGAAATATGTACACACAATTAAACTCATGAAACTATACTCAATTCTACGGTTTGAATTCGGCAGAGATGGGAGCTGAAGAACATAAGAAAAAAAGAAGAGGAAAGAAGAAAGAAGAAAAGAAAAGAAGAAATGAGTTTCTTCTCAATCCGGCTGGGGATAAGGCCAACGAAAATTATAAAGGCACCCATTACTTGGATATGGGCAGCCAGGTCAGTCCACTGCAAAAATCTATTTTTCCCTTCTAACTATCCGGCAATATCTTCTTCGTCTGATATTCGATTGACACGTTCGAGTAGTCCATTCCACGTAACTTTTCAAGATCTATCTAACAACACTATATTCGTATCTAAATCGTTGTTAGATTAATTCTAATTAATTAACGCTCGTTTCTAATTAATCGAGTCACTATCGGATAATTCGTCACTTGACTGGTCTAATAGCGTTGACGAGCTTGAGGGTCTTTACATAAAGTATTATGCATCCTTTGTGGTGGTTTGCATATTGGATATACATTTTAATTTTCGAAACTTGTGCTTAAAATGATAAATATCTCCGAATTTTTCGTAAAATCTCTAAATTTGATATTGTTGTTTGTACTCATTGTGTAGATTTTTTTAAAACCATTCCAACGAAATAAAATTTCTAAGGTTCTAAGGCACGGATTTTTAAATATGTTATATTAAAATTTGATTGTCAATTATACCCATAAAAAATATGATACATAAGGAGTATAGTAATTGGAGTCTTGGACTAAAGGGAAGGAACAATTTTTTCCAGTGAAAAAGACTAATCATGTACAAAAAATTAAATTTTTTTATGTCAAATTGAAAAATAAATAAATCATGCTTCACATGAACACAAAGCCACCGTATATAGAGTCCTCCCTCGTTTTACGTGGTCAGCCTAATAAGATCAACTATCCTAGTGTTGAGTGCGAAGTTGCTAATGTAATGGGCCCGCTCCCAGTGATTGTACCGATATGGAGTTCCTAATGTAATGTGCATGCAGTATGCCACACAAGTTTTAAGTATTGCCCCAAATTGCGGTTCTTCGCCAAGTATGACCGACATTTTGGTGACAAGCCTTTTTTATGTTTTTTTAAGGGGACCCTAAAATTACAAGACCGTTTATCCTTTGGTTATAAAGGGGCGTCTTATCTCCTAGTAAATAACGAAGTTACCCTACGATTTAAATTAACCTAATTTAATCCACGGTCTAAACTTAATCTGTTAAAAGAAAAGAAAAAAACTCAAACCCGTCTCACCCCTTAATCCATATTTTTTTATTTTTTTTCCTTTCTTAGGTCTACTCCTATGTACATGTCAGACATCAGATTTTATCATATATGCATCCATTATGGGCATGCCGAAGTGCCAAATATATATGACTGTATGTCAAATATAACATATAGACATACACGACATAATTTCCAGCGAGCGATAGAATGTCCATCACTAGATGGTCAATATATCGCTCGTTGGTCATTCCAGCGCCAACACTAGTCAAGATGTCGCTCGCTGGTCTGATCATCGCTCATCAATTCCTCATCCAACGGCTACCATTTTTCCTCTCTATAAATACTCAATTTGAAACTCATTTCAACTCACTCCAGAATTTCTATATCTCTTTAGAATTTCTCAATCTCCAATTCTTTTCACACTCTTCCAATTCCTCAGAGAGCATGGATGATAATATGAACATGGTTGAGTTTCGTAGCAAACCAACATGCTGGCAAAAATCAAAAAGTTTTTAATCGCGTCAATGTGTCAAGTCGAATTAGGTGGCAATTACCAAAATTTACTATTGAGGAAGATGAATGTATTTGCAGGAATTATGTTTTTTGTATTGAAAATATATTCAGAGAAGAATCATGTCACCAAACTTTTTTGGAAAGGATATTTCAAAAATTTCAAGAACAAACAATGAACCCCAACAATCGTGATGTTTCAGGGTCCTCTCATCGCTTCACTGTATTAAATAAGAAAATTAGTAAGTATCTTGTTTTACTTCAGCGAGAAGGTCCAAATATGAGGGATGGTGAAACCATGATGAAACTTCAACAAAAGTGTTGTGCGGAATATCGTCGCTTCTACAAAAAAGACTTTGACTTTGGAAGTTGTTTCGAGATTTTAAGAAGTATAATCCAATATTTATGTTTTAATTTCTTAACTGTCCACTTAAGTCTAAGTATTAAGTTTTAAAAATAAAATTAAGCTTAATTTTGAACAATACGAGTCAGAAATTCATTAAACTTCGAATTAATCATTAATAGTCATTTTACAAGCATAAAACTAGACTATAATAATTTAAAATATAGACTTTAAAAATAAAAATTTGGGACAATGTTCTTCATCTTGTTAATGTTCTTCATTTCACAAAACCTCGAATCAATGCGCTCATGAACATAATTTCCTTTGCTTATCTTCTTTCTTGGCTTCAAATTTGTTTTGCCTTGATTTTCCTTGCCTTCAACTTTTCTTTGCCTTTTCTAAGTTGTGCTTTTGAATTTCCTTGCCTTGAAGTTTTCTGTATCCAAAACTTGAAGACTTCTTTGCTTCTTAACTATCATATATCTACTTAACGACACCTTCAAGCACTACTCCAGAAAAATCAAGTTGTGTTTCCGAATCAAGTTGGGTTTGAAATTGTGCCATTTGGGAAAAATATAAAAAAAAATTAGAGAAAGAGAGAAATGGAGAAATTAGATTGAGAAAGAGAGAAATAGAGCAAAATTTTACGCAAAAATTTTGGGGTGAGTTTTGAGTTTGAAAATTACCTATTTATAAGCGATAAAGAACTAGCCGTAGGCGCTAGACTCAATATCGAACGATATCAACGGTAGCGCTAGAGATATTATCAATACCGGTTGCTAGAAACTCTGTCGCTCAATGGTTTTCTCATAGTGGACCAACTTGTTTGTCATGCCACCTGGTATGTCAAACAATTTCTTTTTTTTGCATGTGCATAGGAATAAGCCTTATGCCATCTACCTTTCTCATCTTCGATTAATCGTTTATTTTAAACTTTTTGTCGTCGATTATTCTCATATGAAAATGTCTCGGTCGAAACGTTGTGCTCGAGATACAATACCTAATCTGGGAATTACATTAGTACCCCAATTTAAAGAACAAGTTGAAGAAGGATCTGCAGCGGTTGAGTCCGAACTTGAAGCTCGAACTCGCAAACCAAATCATGATTGTTCAAGGATGTACATTAGAAGGTATTGTCATACACTTTTGATTGATAAATCTAGTTCCAATCATAAAATTAGGAGTTCAAACTTGGAGAACATCGAAAATATCCTAGGTGTGATAACTAAACTTTAAGATTGTAGAAATTAAACATAGTTCGGTTAATATGATTTGAATTAAAACTTATCGAACGTAACCGAACTTTTACGATTTGATATCCTAAGAATAGTTCGGTTGAGAGAGTTATAGATTTTATCATAAGCGAACTTTAGTTTGTGAAAGTTCAGATGAATGTTCGGCTATCTCGAGGTTTTTAATTTTGTAACCGAATCTCGTCAAATGAACCTTTGAAAATTTTCAACGAACATTTAGGTTGCGACAACATAGAGGATTATCCGGTTATCAAAAAATATTATCCTTAATCAAACTTTTATTATTTTTAATCGTACTCTTGATCTTTTTGTTCGTATTTTGATTTTTTTAATTTCTTTTTCTTAGGGACAATTAATAAGAAGAAAGAAGAAACATAAAACAACAACTTTAATGAAGAACTTCCACCCCTCAACATGGTATATACTTAAGTGAAAGTATATGTGGTACAAAAATACTAACATAGGGGGGTCGTTACCGGGACTAGTAACATGTGTTGTGAGTCAAGAGATACGGGAGGTAGTTGAGGAAGAACAAGAGGAAGTTGAGCATGATTATGAACAAGAAGTTGAGGAAGAACAAGATGGGGTTGAGTAAGAAAACACAACCGAAAATTCAAAACAAGGACAGGGGAAAGAAAAAGGATAATAAGAACGAAGCATTGTTGTTAAAGAGAAAAAGAACCATAAGTAGCCTTTTGCTAGATACTCACAGATTCCTTCTCCAAGGAACGGCTTACCTTCACCCTACCCACCTTATGGTAGTGTTGTTCGGCTAAGAACACTCATGGGCTTGCAATATATTTGGAATAAAGGTATTAAATCTTAACTATATCTTTCAGTATTAATTTTCAATTTCTAATGTTCTTTTTGTAGGATCATAATGATGCGGTTCGACTCGTGCGACGACAAAAAGCTATTAACTGGAATTGATAGAGGAGTGTGATAAGGTGGTGGAAAAGGTTAAAGTAACTGTATTATGGTTGCTACGTATTACGTACTCTCAAGTTATGATATTGTAGCTATTTTTGCATTCTCCCGGGTATTATCCAGAGACGGATACAGTGTATTTTCCATTTGGTGAGATGAAAATCACTCCGGATGATGCAAAGCGAATCACAGGCCTACCAGTGGAGGGAAATTTTCTTAAAAAGGATATAACCAATCGATGAGTTATAAATCTCTTGAAGTATTGGCTCAAAAGCGTCTAAGATGGAATATAAGTAAGAAACGGTGTGAGTTTATCTGCTTTGTTGTATAGCCTAAACCTTGCATGGAACATGTGGAGCGTGATGAAAACGACAAGGGTAAGAAGAGGGTAAAAAAGTTCAAGTTAATTTTGAAGCAAGAATTTAGAGGGTCAGGAGCGAAAATAACTTCTGGAGTGTTGGTGATGGCCGAGGATAAGATTAAGCACCATGTGACCGCTTACTTGTTGTATCATTAGGAAGTATTATCTTCCCCGACAATTCTGAAAACAAGGTGGATGCCCATTATCTTCATCTTTTTGAGGATCTCGATGCGGTCATTGTTGGGGCAATGCGGTGCTTGCACTCCTTTTAAGACCAGCTCTAGAAAGCTTCTGGGGTCACTACTTCACAAATTGGAGGCTACTTCATTCTATTTACAATAAATTTATAGTATTATTATTTGCTTTTCTTATCAAAAGTTATTGTCTTAATTATATTATCATTTTCATTATTGTTTTATTAAATTTTCCTATTTGATTACTAGCGTAACTAAAATATGGCCAGCATAACTACTTAGTAATGATACTTGTTGTTGATCCAAAAAAAAAATACTTGTTGTACTATTACGTATCTATTTACAAACTAAAACGAAATAAAATAGTATTATTGTTGTCGATTACTTTTCAATTAACACACGAAACATTAACTATTCGATAATGACTGCACCAACATTTATACACTTCATTGTTTATTTTTATAGAGTCACCTATTCTTAGTTTCTTCGTGTATATACTCTAATTATTATGAAAATTATGTATCCGAACCTGTGAATATTCTAAATTTTGTAATGCTAATTATGTTTACTCTAATTAAGTACAAATCAATTATCGATAAGATTATTCAAACAAAGGCATTTTAAAATAAAACAATACATAATTTAAATTTTACAATGGAGGTGTAAATATTAGAAATTAATCCGATAAGAAAAAAAAAATTCTGGATAATCAAATTATCCATTATAAGAATATTTTTTTTGACCCCTATACGTACGCTAATATATGTTCATCTTCCGCTAGCTTCTTAGTCTCATCCTGTGCTTTTTTCTTGGTGGAAAAATTTGAGGGTTGCACCTATTCATCATTTTACACCACATATACAAAAGCAGATTATGTGCTTACGGGAACACTTGCAACTTTGTTGTCGGTCATTGTATACCTCGAAATATCATTCACTCGGAAGATTCCTTTACTTTTTCTACTGCCAAAGGTAACTTGGTTCCTTATCGTCCTTTAAAAAAATGAGGGCCATGGTAAACGGTGACTTGGTAGACATACGCCCAATAATGTTTAACAATAACCTCTCGTAGGCATCTTGTACTTTTTAGTATATAAGAGCAATCAATTATATTGACTTTATGGAAGCATTGAGCCAATTGAACACACATCGGATGTGCAATAAAGAAATGTGTTATGTCTCCATCCGGACCTACTTTCTTTTGAACCGCGTTGTTTTTCTCCTTAGCTACAAAAAATAATTGTTGCATCACCTCTCTATCTCTCTATTCCTTCCTTTCAAAAGTCCTAATTGCATTGTAAATGGTATACAAAAAGGAGTGTGGTTTTCTTTGTTATCCTCCTTTGATATGTGAAGTATAGTAAGTGGTGAAATACTCATTTTCTCATTTAGCCACTTTGTCTTGAGAAGTGAACTTTGTGGCCACATAATGTTCTTCAAGGTGTTCCGGACGAGTGTGGTTACAGAGAAATTATTGAACTTTGTATAAAACCCATTTTTTCAAGTTTTTGATGATATTAAATACTAGCTTGTACGGAAATTAGCCCTCTTTGAGAAGGTTGTATTCTTCCTACCGTTCTTTCCCTTATACACACTAGTATAACACGCATGCGGGATGCGTCTGTCGATCCATTCGTTTCGTAATTTTGTCATTTTCGTGCGGTAGTCTAGATGCACGCACGATGCGCCTGCCATCCTACTCTGAAAATATTTGAATAACTTATATGATTACTGGTAAATTAATAGATTATTATTTTATTTATAACCTAATACTTCATTAAATTGATAAGACACATATTTTCGAGGTTTAACTGTGTCACGAATTTGCTAAAATAAATTCGGTAAACTTCTTATGCTGGACTAATGATTATCGACAATAAACAATTGCAAAATAAACACTGAGAAATCTTATGGTACCATAGCTAACTTTACCCATTGGTAGATAATAGTATAGGGAAATTGCATTGGGCTTGAATAAATGTACCCAAACAATTGAGAAGTTTTATGAAAACAATTTTATTTTCTCATTGTGTACGTATTACCTCAAAAAATTAAGCACATTAAGAAAATGTCAACAATTAAGATGCTAAAATAACAACGTTTACCAAAAAGGGGCCACCAATATGCCTGGCAGGGATATTCCTTTCGTCTAGTTTGTCTTCTGCAAAATCTGAAAGGGCGCTGGCTAAGGGTGCACACGGTACGGTTCGGCTCGGTTCTTGCCGAGGCCGAGTACCAGTACCCCCAGAGGTCGGTACTGAACTTTTGGACCGGTACCGGTACCGTGTACCTCGGTTTCGGTCCGGGACCGGTATGGGACCGGTACCAGTCGGTACCTTTTCAGCGAAAAAACTGAATGCCTTTTCTTTTACCTGTTTTTTCTATATAAAAAAATCTCATTCAAAGCAGCAACTAATAAGTAGCAATATTACTAACAAACCAAACAAACAATGTCTTGAAAATATGGAAAAAAAAAAGTAGCAGTAGCCACAGACACACACACTAAGTCTTGAAAATGAGAAAATCTGAAAAAAGAACAACTAGCAGTGCAGCTAATGCTGCAGTAGTCTTGAATTTTGATCTTCTAATCCATGTCAGCAGCACTTGTGGTGTCATAAGTGTTGATAAGACCAAGTAACGCTGCAAAACAAATAATAGCAGTTAGTAACTATTAGACTATATCTATTGTCTAATATAATAGAAACTGATTTTTATGAGCTATGTGCTATATTCCAGGGGAAGGGGAGAGATGTGCAGAATCTATAATACACCACATAGGCCAGACAAAGAGTCACTACCTTGCAACTAAAAGAGGATGATACCACAGTGACGAAAATAAGAAATTGGATCAGAATAATAAATGTTGTAAAGAAGAAAGGGAAGGTCTTCATTAGTAAAACATATTGAGGGTCATGCACCAATTTGTTACCCAGCTAGCGTTACTTACTTGTTGTAAGAAAAATTGGCATAAGGGCCGCAAGATCCCTTCCATTTAGCTGGTGGAGGACCAAACCCTTTGTCATTAAAGCTCTCAGATACCGGTGTAATCCCTTCAAATTCAATTTTACTTGATTAGCAAAGCATAAAACCATCCTAATATCAAATTTGCAAATCCTCTATTAGTGAAGTACGTACCTGTATCTATTAAGCCCGCAACTAAGTTGCTCTCCAGTTTCGCTTTTCTTTTAACATTTTGAGGAAATCCCAAGAAATCCCATGTTTTTGTTGTATGAAGTTTTCTTTGTTGATTAGGAAACACCGAAACAACACCTCTCGAACCTACACAAAGAAATTAACATTAGGACTCGAAATAAAGACAGAACAATAATCCAGGTATACACAATACCATACATACTTTCTAGTTGCTTAGCTTCGTCAGGTGATAACTTTGCGGCGAATGCATTAAAGTTATTGACGTAACTGTGTACGATCGAATCCTTTGCAGCAAGCTCGCCGTTTTATGATCATCATAAAATTAATATTAACATCTTGGATTTTCTGACAAATTAAAAGTGCACGAGGTAATAATTCCAGGGTGATAAGAAAATGCATGCACCTTCCAACAACATCTGGCAGAAGATTGATATGTGAATCAACAATGGAATCCTTAAAAACTGGTGAATCACCCAAATATACAATATAGAATTTCTGCAAATAATGGAAACATCAATATCAGATTCATATTCTTAATGGATACTGATTACTAAAAGATTTGATTTAACAATAATACATGCAGTAATACCTTCTCTTGTTCATTATCTCCATTGACATTAACAGAACATGCACATACCATTTGAAGTAGAAGTAAAACACAAACAAGACGACGATGATAAGATGAAGGAAATCAACTAGTTGTTTCATTAGTAAACCAACAATCAAATAGGTAGAAATCCCTAAAACACAAATCAAAGTATCAAACAAATACAATTTTTTTAAACAGTTGGCATATGAAGAGAAACCCTTTTACATAATAAAAATAAAATTTTAGAACTACAGTAAAACAAACAAAATCCCTAATTTCAAAGTAATAAACACCAATAAAATTGAATCAAAGGATTCAAAGCGATGGAGATGTTATACCTGATTCCCTGAAGATAAATCCACTTGAAGGTCTTCTACAGTTCTACCTCTACGTACAAAAACAAAACAAAAAATTAATTAAAACCCTATCATTCAAGAAATTAAAAAAAAAATACGAAAGAAAGGGTTTACGGTTTACCTGATGAAGATTGAAACAACCTTGATGAAGAAAGCAACAACCTTGATGAAGAAACGAAGATTTGAGCAACAACTGTTAACAGAAAAGAAGTTCTTCTCCTTCTCAGAGAGAGGAGAGTCGGAGACAAGAAAAAAACGAAAGAAAGGGAAGTAGTAGCGAACTGAAAGTGAAACCCTAACCCTTAGTTTATATACCCCTTTAATCTAACGGCTAATACCGATCCCTTATCCACTGAATCTAACGGTTTATATTGTTCGGTACATTCGGTCCGGTACGGCACGGTACCTGTATTGAACCGTGTACTTGTACCTCCCAGACCTCGCTTCCTATTTTTGGGACCGGTACCTGTACCTTGTACCTCGGTTCGGTCCAAAACCAAATACGATTCCACCGGTTTCGGTTCGGTCCATCGGTCCGGCTCGGTTCCTGTGCACCCTTAGCGCTGGCAGCGGTAGTTGCAACAACGCCAGGGAAAACTATGCGTTGTTGGGGCAAGAAAAGGGAAACGGGTCGTTGAGACGAAGATACTTGTCCATTCCATTCCCAACAAACTTTGGCAATTAAGTCCATTAGGGAATCAACATCTACAATTGAAAAGCAGCGACAACATGGTATACCATATTCAGTCCCGAGGCAATGATGCCACAATACATGAGGTTAGAGATAAATTGAGGGTTGTGAATATGGGTAGAAAATTGTACCTGACCTCTTCCACCCTGACAATATAAGCTGCAGCCCAAAAGAGCATAAATGGACATCGAACTACGGTGTCAAGCTCAATAAGGATCAGGTACCTGCGCCAAAAAATTAAGAGTAAGTGGAAAATTACATTAGAATTTCTCTCGACATGATTCCACTGTGTATAAATATATTTTGAGGATAAACAATGGGTTAAAATGGTAAAGACATCGATGTTCCTATCACTTGAGGTCTATACAGTAACTCTAAGTGGCAGCGTTTACGATATGTTAAAGCCATAATTAGTGTTATATGTACAGCCATTGCATCAGGACATTTTCGTAAATTGGTTTATTTCTCCACTAAATCGAATTCAAACATTTTTGTGTTGCCAAACATGAAATTTTTGAAAAAAAATAAAATAATCAAGTTTGCACGTTTCTTCTCCAATTTAAATTAGGTACTTCCTCCGTCCCTAATTAGTTGAGCTATTTGGTTTTAAATTTTGTCCCAAAAATAGATGAGTCCTTTCACTAATCAAGGGGATATTTCTAAAACTACTCTTTTAATTAATTATTGTTATTATAAGAAATATGTATAATTTGATAGTCATGTTTATATTCGTTAAGTAGGTGTTTTAAAATGCTTTTCAACGGTATAAAGTTTACGAAAAACCGTAGTATAGTTTAAGAGATAAATCATTTCGAAATTTTACAAATTATTATCCATAAAGACATACTTGTAAAAAATATTTAAACATATTCCCCATCTTACCTTGACTTAATAATTGTGCAAACTATAAATAACTCAACTAATTAGGGTCGCAGGGAGTATATGATAAACTAAAAATTTCATGTATAACAATAATGGACTACAGGTTTTGAATGCTCAAAATGACCTTGATTTTCCCGATACTACAACTAATACCTAATAGCCAAACAAATGAGAAGTAATATAAGAAATAAACCAATTCAAAACTACTTGTTACGTTCGTACATAAAATCCTAAGATAAAAGTTACAATACTATAATTGGCATTGCCTTGTACGGTGATTTTATACCTTACATGTCAGGCTGTCCAAATAGATGTTGAAATTGCATTCCTCGTCAATCTTCACTTCTCCACTGCCCAAGTGTTTCCTGCATTTCAATTCATAAGATGTATGATTAATTGGATTACGTTGTACTCAAGTAGTGCGTAAACATAAAAGGCAATGAGTCCTATTTAACGCCTCAAATGAATCATTATTAAAAGAAAACATCCAGCATATTTAAGAGTGCAAAAAGAAACCAAAAAGGAAAAAAAAAAATGAGCCTCAAATGATTCAGCTGAGTATGAGAGAAGTATGTTTGACATTTCCACAAACTGTTAAAGATCATAATTTAACCATGTCAAGCAAAGTTCAAAACACAATTCACATTAGAGCGTGGAATTAAAATCTGGGGATGTAGCAGTGTCTTACCATATTCTTCAAAGGCATCTGCAATATTCTCCCATCTCATTGTAACATCCTTTGGAAACGCTTTCAAAGCATTAATAAGGGCAACATTTTCAGCAGAAGTCCACCGATTTCTTCTCTCATGGTCTCCGTTGTTTTAAGAACTGAGAAAATGAATCACTGTTACCTATTTTCCTTTCTGATAATGATTTTCCCGTTTTAATCACACTTTCTAAATCCATGCCTACATTGAAAAGCTTCGATAATCAATTCCCATCGTTTCGGTTCTCCAACTGGATCTTTCAAAATATGTTTTTTCAATATCTCAAGATCTTGCTTTGCAATTCGAGGAATTCTACGGAGTTCTGGTACGGTGTTGTGCTCCGTTGATATTTCTATCAACTCTTGAATTCAATTTTGCTTTATGATTTTAGGGCTAGGACGGAGAACAAAGACTTGTTTTCCTTCCATTACTACAAATATGTACTGCCTGCATCAAAAATCAAAAAATAAAACTTCCATTACTCATATTCGGTGTGGCACAAACATGTATAGCCCGAACCAAAAATCAAAAAAAAAAAACTTGAAGTTCACAATTGTCAAGTAAAATCAGCAGACATTCAAATTATATAAAAGCAACTCACTGCTTCCTTGTTTCATACTGACAGGTACCGGATGTCCGTCTTAAACAACACTTACCAATTCCTTTTAATTTTCATTCATCAATATTTAGAACACACAAAATCAACATGAACACACTAATTAAGATCCATAGATTCCCTACTCATATCATGAATCAACTGTTACTTTCACCTTAAATCATTTGCTATTTTCTCCCCCACATACGCAATTAGATTAATCCCATCAGTCAATCAATGGACATAATCAATCACACATGCATAACATGATATTCACTTAAGAATCTACAATTCACACTATAATCCCACAATACAAACATGAAGACATGAATACATGATTGAATACAAAAAGATACAGAGAAAATTCTTAAATGGGTAGAATCAAATTAAGTTTTAAACAATGAGATAAACTAACCCTAGAATTTGAAATTAAAACAATCAAAAGAAATTTTCAGCCAAAAATTGGTCCTAGATCATTTCTGACACTTACTTGGAGAGTCTCTTCGAAGTTTTGTCGTTGTTTCTTGTTCATCTGCTACCACCTTTGTCATGGATGATTGGCGAGGGAGGAAAACCCAAATCTTCGTTTTCCTGTATTTTTGTTTAGGTGATAAAGTTAACCGAGGAGAACGAATAAGAGAGATGCTTTCATAGTTTTTGTTTTTTCGTTTCTAATATATCGTATAATTTGTGTCCCGAATACTTATCAAATCCTTGTGATTTCATATGAGTTTGTCATAAAAATAGTTGGGATTTTCCTTTCTTTTTTTATTGTTTTTTTCCTTTAATATTTTACCGCCGGAAATTTGCTCAAGCGAAAGAAATATAATCTTAACTTGCAGACACTTTTTTATTTAGGTTCATTGCTTATAATGAGATAATGCTCTACATGAACATGGAAGTTTAAATATTTTTTGGAAATATGTCGTCAGCAGCGCTCATCTCAGTGAAATCAACTAATCAATATCATTCATAAAAGTCTCCACATGCTCCTATTTCGCTCCAGATGACTCATCTATCATGGTCATATTGTCGATCCTCCAAATAGGCAGAGAATAGTATTTTTTTTGCATCGAACGGATGATACAAACTCTCCAATGTGACATGATTTTCCTGTAATTTTTCAATCCATTAGATAACAATATTTAAAATGTTACCCATTACCTTTTCGAAGGGATTGTATATATGCGAACCTATGCCATTAAATCTCAACAAAGTATTGTGCCCAGCAGTTCGTCTTAACAAAGGTTTTGCTAACTTCAAAAGTCTTGGAAATTTTGTCACTTCTATGTGTTCCTACCTAAGCTTGGAGTACAATCTGGCGACACATAATCTCATAAAGAACCTTAAACACATATTGTACTCCGTGATCCTATTTCAAATTAATAGGTTGTCAATAGATCCTTTACCAAAAGTTGACATTTTCTACGTTGAATATTTATAAAAAAAAATGGTATTGTGGATCGTTGCTTTCTAAGATTGTAGTTTTCAAAATTGGCCTCTTCAAGTCCCACGACTTTCTAAGTTTATATATCCTATTTGTTTTTAACATTTTAGTTAGCCATATTATGTTTGTTACTAACTTTAAACTTGATGTCGTCTTCTACTGTGAACTTTATGTGATTTCAGAATCGAAATAGTTATACCTCTTTCATTCGTATCAAGTAATCCGTTGTATATCCCAACAATTCTTCTATAGCAATTCCTTTCTTTTGCCGTTTCCGGACCATCAGTAGCCATTATTGTCAAACTTGTCTAATTTTTGTTGATGTTATGTACTTGCAATGTTCATTTTTCTTAAATAAATAGATTGTGGAAAAACCAAAAAAAAAAGAACATAAGTATTACATCGGGTCTAAGTTACTATATCCAAAATACTCCGGACACTGCTTCTGGTGCCTTGTTTCCTCAAATTCCTCGTTGCATTCTAGACAATACATGCAACACCAATCATTTTCGAAGTGAGCTATTTGCTCAAGTGTGGTCAATGTATCTCTTACCTGTAATAATAATAACAACACGTCAATTTTTTTCAAGGCGTCCAGTTGTAAATGGTACGAATCTAATAGATTTGAATTGTACCTCAATCTTAGAGATCACCTTCTTCTCACATAACATAGCAATTGAGGAAGGACAAATCTTGACCATTCTTTACATAAGCAGAGTTAGCCAAAATATATTTTGCAATTGTCTTACGTGGAAATTATTATTAATCCATATTTTAGTAGGCTCCTATCGAAGCCGATCTAATTAGTCCTATAGAAAGTTAATCTTAAATTTTTGACTTTATTTCTTGACCAAATTATTTAAGTATTCTCAGCCATGTTCTGCTTTGTGTGATCTACCCATCTGTATCTACTATACCTTCTAATCCAGTGAATGAAACCTATACATATTGATCCATAATATGATATTGTTGATTTGTAATCAAGAGATCGCATGATTTTAGAATGTAAAATAAAAAAAATATTCTATAAACATCGGAGGAGAAATTTAGATTTATGATTTAGAGTTTTTTATGATGATTTTGAGAACAAACATAATTTTCAAACAAATATTTTAGAATGCAAATACATTTTCCCGGTCAATAAGGTTTTATATCGGGAATTGAGTGAAAGTTGTTGTCTTTGTAGGTAGTTGTCGCGAAACAACTCGACATTGATGGTCTTTCAGGAAAAAGAATGTAATAGTACTTGAGAGAGTGATAATGTTCTCTTACGCGGGTACATCAATTGCCTTTATATAATAAGGATACCGTTTCGGTGATCCAACAATCATGATCATATTGTCTTATACGTTCAGGTATCATCCTCGAAATATTTGGTTTTTGTCCTTGTCAATCGTGCTAAAAACAACCAATTACATCTTTCACAATACAATGTTGCATGTTTTGTGAAGTTTTTTTTTACTCGGTCAATAAAACTCACTAAAAAGCAAAAACTATTATTATCCACTACTATTACCAACACCCACCACCATAAAAACCATCCACCGCCACTATTTCTTCCATCAATAGTAATGTTACCTCCTCCACCATTTACAAACACCCGCCACCGTTTATACTAACCCTACTTCCACTACCACCATTAGAATTAATATAGTTTTTAGTAAAATTATTTATTAATAAAATTATGTATTTATGTTAGATTATTAAAGGGACATTTATAATAGAAATTTAATTAATCATTATGAACAATCAATGAGACACTAATTAATAAAACATTTAAAAATGGTTAAGTCGAACAAACCCCATCGGTAAATTTATCTTTCCTAAGGACAAATCCTGACCACTCTTTACATAGACAAATCGATAATAAATAATTTCATATGTTCTGATCTTGATTCGTGTCGTTCGTTTAGTTATTATATAACATGGCAATTGATTGCACCAATTTTTTAAAATGGACCTATGTTTTATCGAGTTTATTTTAACATTAGAATGATCAACCATGTTTTATACTTTATAATATAACATTACATATTTTGTGGCGTTATGAAATCAGCATAATATGTTTTTGTTCACCAATATCCGCCACCACCATAAAACCATATGAATCCATTTTTTTTATCCACCACCACCTAGTGGCAGAGCCAAGGGTTGACTAACCTGGCTCTAACCCCTTAAATTTTTGATAACTACATAAATTTTTTAGTTTATTTTATAAATAGTACTTTGTCCTATATTTATGGTTTAGTCCACCAAAGTTTACATGTTTCTTTTAAAAAAACAGAGTAAGCCTCCTCAATTTCAATTTTTTACTCCACCACTGCCACCATCACTGCCGCCCACCCCATGTAGGTTGTTGGACGCAATTCTAATTTTCAATCACAAATGCCATGTATGAGGTTTAGATTGAACAAAATATCGTCAATTGATTAGTTTCATAATTTTTTTTACGTGTATATATTATTTTTTGTATTGCAATCAATTTTATTTTAACATTAAAAAATTATGATTTATATAGTACCAAAGATAACAGGGGCACCATTTGGGTGATCCAACTACGATCATGAAAATATTGTCTTGTATGATATCATCCCTGAAATATATGGTACCTTCATTTATCAAAAGTGTTAAAAACAACCAACCACATCTTCCACACTATGATGTTATCCATGTTGTAACGACAACATAAAATTAATATTGTCAATCACTACTCACCAGCACTCACCGTCACTACTTCTTCCACCACAAACCAAGGGCGGAGCCAGGATTTTGAGGAAAGAGGGAGAAAAAATTCTTGGCAAGTTGGATACATGTGAAAAATGGACTTTGATCCCATTTTATGATAAAAGAACAAAAATAAATATAATTGTTCTTGGCTCCGCCCTTAACCACCACTAATCTTTCGGCCTCCACCTCTTCTACAACTTCTTCCACCACAAACCAGGGGCGGAGCCAGCATTTTGAGGAAAGAGGGAGAAAAAATTCTTGGAAAGTTGGATACATGTGAAAAAACTTATGGTGTTTGTGTTATTTTTTTTTCCGCATTACATTTTTTATGTAATTAAAATATCACAGGTTGTGCGTAGTTCAATCAATTGGTAAATCCAACCTTTGGTTGTTGAATGAAATTGATTGACGCTTGGATTTTGGTCTTTGGTACCATCCAAGTTATTTTTCATATTGATCCGGCTCACAGATTCATAATTATATTTTGGTGCTGACACCATGGGATTCGACTTATATTAACAGAAGTTAGTTTTGTTTTTCTTCAAGGTACTTACTCCCTCAAGCATATTTGGGAGGATTTATTTTGCAAATTTTGGTTTCGATTATCTCTATTTTGACATATGATGTTTAAAATCAGCGTTTCATGAAGACCACAAATTGTGTCGTAGGTTTTCAGCCTAAGAAACACGTACACGAAAACTCATTCAAAAATTGCACTTAAAGCCTTCACTAACTCAGTTAAGATTTCGGGCTAAAGAATTACCAGTTATCTTGTTGATGTTTATTTGATGTAAAAAGACACGCTTTATAAAATAATAAATCTTGGTTGCTTATGAACAAAACTTCGAGACCTGTAGAGCCAAGATTGCATAACAGTTGGAATAAAATTAAAACCCATGAATCTTCATAACCGACCTTTCAGGATTATTCATGAAAAATTTGTTGGAAAAAACTAACAATAACGGATTTGATTTCAAAAGAATCTTCAGTCACAACACCATTAACTCTGACCTTACCGATGTAATTCTTTCGTCTTTTGTCTGTACCAAGTCGATGTATTGTAAATTTGGTATTATCCATACTCCTCCATCTATCTGCCCGAAGAATAATCAGCTTATAGTAACCTTGTCTAGCTTTTAGTATCTCGTTTCACTCCAAATCAAAAGATCCTTGTTTGCATCCACAAGATCATCTAATTGCACCAAACTTCCAAATCCTGTAATTCACTATTGACGTAGTCATATACTTCCTTGCTCCAACTTCTTAGTTTTTGTTTCAATTTTGTTGAACATAAAACCTGCACTATTAAAAAAAAGAACCTGAAAGAATCTCACTGAGGTTGTGATTGTATGGAAAGAAGTAAGAGAAAGTCAAAATACCTCAAAGTGAAATTGACTCGGACCTCTTACAACTCGGTCACACATGAGAGTGGTGGGGGAATAATCCGAGCAAGGTCTACCTAAATCAAGCTGGGTAGCAGACTGCTTCCTAATAAGAAGAGATGAGTAATATATTGGTTCTACTGCCAACATTGTTTATCTGAATATTGTTCCAAGTATACGCAGCTCTCAGCAAAGGCAAATCAATCAACTTATGAGCAAAATGACGTAATTATTTTAATTTTAGAATAAATGAATTTTAAAATAAAAAAACTCTATATTAGAGACAAACGATCTGGATTTTTTCACCATAATTTTTATCGATTACCGAATCATGGATATAATCACCACGATAATGAGAGAGGCTATTGAATGTGTACAAGTACAACTGAGGCATCATTAAATCTTTTTTGTAAATTTTTTCCCCTAACTCTGGATTTGTAACTGTCGGCAATCTTGTGCATATACTGTAATGGAGAACAAAATAAGAAAAAAGAAGAAGGATGCAAACCCAATTAGATCAAACCAAAGTCGAGGCAAGGATTAAATCCTCTAGCCTTAAGACAGTTCACCCTGCACTGGTGCTTACGGACTATCGATGTATGTCATCCAGGATACAACGATTTTCTTCTCGATATAATACCACTTCAAACTTCGAGAAACGACGAACCAAAACTTTAGTGATGAACTCTTTTAATTGACAAAAAATTAATCTATGATTTATAGTGAATGCAATAAAATGATTACTAGTTTTCTCATCGGTTTTTTAACATAATTATGCAGGGTATTTATAGATATCAATAATACTTCTTCCCGAACGATCGTGATTCTTCATGGAGTCCCATCAAGGGTTTTGTCTGAATGGATGTTTTCTTTCACGATTGGGATATGTTTCTTCTAAAACCAAACAAAAGGAAACTACCCCAACTCACTAGGCACAAACCTAACTACAATAGGTATTATACAAATTTTCCATTCAATATGAAATTGTAACCAATTTTCCAACAATAACAGATTTGATTCTTACCCATACAAGTTAACAATCAAAATGTCATGAGACTTATTACTAATTTCGCATATTCATCGCATATCCAATTTTTCGAGGACTCATTGACATTGCCAAATCAAAATTATTTAGAAAAAAATAAATTTTTAACAGTTGGAAGATAATTTTTCATGAACATAATATTATGGCCTATCTCTTATAAGTATAATAACAATCAACACATTGCCGCATTATGTACTGCGTAACCTAATTTCTCAAATTGCATGATGCATATGTTGTTTTACAAGATGTTATTCATCTACTCATCTGTCGGTAACCTTGTCCCTCGATAAAGCAAAGATATCCCGGCGTCATTAGCGACGACCCTGAAAGAATTATGGGCGACATAATAAGACAAAATAGGTTGAAAATACTTATATGTCCCTCATAATCGGTAGTTTTTTTTTATCTACCGATTGTGACTATGTTCATCTCTTCTTCGAGAAATCCAAAATTCCATTGGTTTTGAAAAATTGGAACTTGGGGCTACTACCGCAATCGGTAGATAAATAACATCACGATAGATAATAAACATCACGAAACTACCGAATTGTGCAAATAAAGAAATTCAAAATTCCATTGGTTTTTGAAAATTTTGAATTTAGGGCAACTACCACAATCGGTAGATAAATCAACATCACTAAACTAGCGATTGTACAATCGGTAGATAATAAACATCACAAAACTACAGATTGTGCAAATAGAGAAATTAAAAATTCCATTGGTTTTTGAAAATTTCGAATTTATGGCAACTACCACAATCGGTAGATAATTAACATCACTAGACTACCAATTGTGCAATGGTAGATAATCAACATCACGAAACTACCGATTGTGCAAATAGAGAAATTGAAAATTCCATTAGTTTTTGAAAATTTCGAATTTAGGGCAACTACCACAATCGGTAGATAATTAACATCACTAGACTACCGATTGTACAATCATCGGTAGATAATAAACATCACGAAACTACCGATTGTGGAAATAGAGAAATTCAAAATTTCATTGGTTTTTGAAAATTTCGAATTCAGGACAACTACCACAACCGGTAGATAATAAACATCACGAAACTACCGATTGTGCAAGTAGAGAAATTCAAAATTTCACTGGTTTTTGAAAATTTCGAATTTAGGGCAACTACCACAATCGGTAGATAATTAACATCACTAGACTACCGATTGTACAATCGGTAGATAATAAACATCACGAAACTACCGATTGTGCAAATAGAGAAATTCAAAATTCCATTGGTTTTTGAAAATTTCGAATTTAGGACAACTACCACAATCGGTAGATAATTAACATAACGAGATTACCATTTTAACTACCGATTATAATTTTCGTAACACAAACAAACATACATCGGTATAAACTACCGATTGTAGATTGTCTACCGATTATGGAGGGCATTTTAGACATTTCAAAAAAATTGAGATAAGGGATAGCTTTATTTTAGTTTTGGGTGATCCTATTTTATCTTATTAGTCGCCCTTAATTCTTTCGGGGTCGCCCCAACCACGTATGCCTTCTGGTGCAACAGAACCCATGCGTTTTGCAACTTCCACTAATACACGGACCATAATTTGTCAACAATCAACAGTCGGTTCCACTTCCCAAAATCCTCATTTATGCGGGCTTGACATTTCAGATTCCAAGCCATCTACATAGCACGTGGAAACCATAGGAAACATGGCGGCTTTGTTTTAACAGCTTCAGCTTTCTATCTCTCTCAGCGCAGTCTTTATCTCCATATATCTTAAAGAAAATGTTTTTTTTGGAAAGTTTTTTAATGTTATAACACTTAAACTACCGTTTGAAATGATTTATGAGTGGGAGGGAGCTTAAACTTTCCGTTGTGCGTTTGTTTACTGTAATCTTTTTTGTTTTTCTTTTTAAGTGCTTCAGAATTCAGATGCTGTCTGTCCACTGTCCTCTTCTCTTTTCTCTCACTCACTCGCTCACTCTTTTTTCCCCTGTAAGTGAACCCTGAAACTTATTTTTTAGGGTTTTAAATTATATCTCTTTAATTTTCATTTTCATTTTCAACTTGATGATGTATTGAATTAATTTTGTGTGTCATTAGGTTAACTAATATAATTACGTAGAAAGATTCTGTTGTTGTTTACTTTGATGTCAAATTTAGAAAGATATCTTTTTTATTAAAATTTCTTTGAGTCTTTTTTTTTTTTTTTTTTGAATTTTGCCCTCAAGTATTATAATTACCTCTTCTTATTTCTTACTTTCTCTAATTTTGTTGTGTTCTGGTTTGGGTTTTCAGATTTGAGTGGTTTTGTATCAGTAAAGTTCTAATCTTGACAGTACTAAGTTAATTACTCCACAAAGTAAGGAGAGGGTACAATTATCATGGATTATCTCAGTTGGGAGACAATTGGAAGAGTCTTCATTGGTTTTATGATCTTATCTTCGTCGTATTGCGACGGATATACCGACCCTCGAGATGGTATAGTTACATTTATTTCATGTAAGGTGATATAATTGTGAAATTGTTTATCCAAATGATGGATGTTTATTTTTCATCTTTGACAGTTTTTGCTGTGAATAGCCTATATGCGTCGCTTGGTTACCCTTCACTTCCCGGATGGGTTCCAAATGGAGGAGACCCGTGTTCAGAATCATGGCAAGGAATTGAATGTGTCAATGCAAATATTACTGGACTGTATGGAAGCCAAATTCTCAGAGTGATTCATGTTCTTAAAATGAATCTATCATGTTTGACTTCTACTGATAGTTGTTTTGGTTTTGTAGAATCCTTAATGGTGCGAATCTGGGAGGAGTATTGGGCGATAACTTAGGCTTCTTCTCGTCAATAATGATAATGTAATTGCTAAAAGCATGGCATTTTCGTGTTTCTACCACGATTTCTTTTGTCTTTGTTAATTGCCTTTGAGGTAGTGTTTGTTAATAGCTTCTTTGTTGATAATTTCTCCTGCTGTCATGGGCTAGAAATCTGGGCAATAATCGAATTGGTGGGAGTATTCCATCCAGTCTTCCCCTTACTACAAGGAGCCTGTATGTGTTGATTCTTCTCCTACATTCTCTTACATTTCCTGAATAAATGTCAATTTGACCATGACCACATATATAATTTCAGATGCGACACCTTATGCAGAACATATCATCGTTTATTTGTGGCAGATTTCTTTCAGCTAACCAGTTCGTGGGAAGCATCCCAAGTTCTTTATCCACTCTAGGGCAATTAACAGATGTGTAGGCTTCTACTTCTGTTTCCATATCGTGTGTGTACTTAAGAAATTATATCAATGCTATTGATTTGACTGTTTCAAATTTAATTGGTTATGTTCCTCAGGTCACTTAACAACAATCTCTTAACTGGAGAAATACCTGATGCCTTCCAGACTCTTCCTAGTTTGATAAATATGTAACATTTCCTACTACTTTGCGAGTAATCTGTTTCCATGTGTACAATTTAGGGTCTCAAGACTTGACATACCTTGTATCACTTCCATGTACAGGGATTTATCAGATAACAACTTGAGCGGGCAGTTACCTCCCTCTATGGGAAGTTTGACTGCAATGGCCTCCTTGTGAGTAACTTTATACTGTGGTTTCAAGTTTGCATATACTTGTGAGTAACTTTGTATTTTTGTTTTGACCAACAAATCGGATTGGATGGCTGGCAGGCACATGCAGAACAATCAGCTGACTGGGGTTCTCAATGTCTTGCAAGACCTTCCGGCTTTGATAGACTTGTAAATCATCTATGCTTTATGATCTAATAATTATTTACATTGAAAATAGTGTACACTGCTAACTTGGAAGTTGGTGCATACGCTACGTTGATCTGGTTCATCACTTGGCTATCTTATTATGTTCTTCTTTTTTCACAGGAACATAGAGAATAACTTGTTTTCAGGACCTATACCTGAAAGGTTACTAACAATCCCAAATTTCAAGTGAGTTACTGAAAAAAAGTTGAACTTGATATTTTTCTGATTAACTTCTTTACCACACGGATCTTATTGAGAGTACATCTGATAACCAATGATGTCATGACAGAGACATCAGACACACACCAAAAGGTTAGGAAGTAAAACATTCTCCCAGAAGCATTAAAAACTAGGATTACAAAACTTGAAACTGAGAGCTGTATATCATGCCTGTGTTGTGGAGGTTTTCTGGAAAGTATGATATAGGAAAATGTGTCAAGGAGAATCACATCCACCTATTGCATTTTAATTGGTTAAGATGACTCCTTTCTGACAAAGGTTTGTGGCACCATCCACCAAGTTTACCAACTTATCAAATTGGTATTTGGGAATTGTATCGTTCTGCTCTTCTGCAGTAAAAAATATTAGTTGAAGGACAAAGATTTATTGGTTGCTGGCTAGGCTGTTTGGTGTTGGGTATTATATGTGAATGTCCTATTAGCAACTGTATTTACGTGTATACGATGTTCTCTCTCCTAGTGGACCTTCTCTCTTGTTGAGAAGAGTTATTAGTCCGGTTATGGACCTTGTTGTGAATGGTTTTGTTGGATCTTACTGAGCAGAAAGGATGGAAATCCGTTCAACACTACTGTTATGGATCTCCCCCCTCCGCCAGCTGCATCTGCTTCGGATCTCCCCCCTCCACCAGCTCCTTCTGGGGCACCAGCTTCTAGAAAAGCACCACCAGCGCCAATTGTATCAGCAAAAGGGCCATCTTCACCTGCCAGATCAGGTTCACAGGAGGCAAAAGGTTTTTGGACAACCAAAAAGGTTGTTTTGGTAGGCGTGGCGGTATTATTTGTAACGATTGCATTAGGACTTGCAGTTTTTATGTTATGCTGTAACAAAAAAAGACACAAGTCTGATGGCATCTCCAAGATGCCTGGTGGATATTATAAAGGTATCAAAGAGAAGCCTGTGATCAGAGATAATTCGGTTGAGCAAAAGAATGTAACAGATACAGGTAAGTTAATTCTTCATTTAAGGTCTTGCCTGGTCTTGCTTTAAACTAATTTATTTTCTTTCAAAAAGTCTGCTTTCGATTTATATGGCTTCTTTTTGTGAACAGTTAACAAAGAGGCAGCTGAACATTCAAAGAATGAACACAGGATAAATATTAGAACGGTTGGGATGTCAAAGCAAAAAGATGATGTGGAGACAGATAGTGAGAGAATGGGCATGATCTCAATGAATAAGGAAGAGCATGAGATGGATATATTGGGAATGGAGAAAGTCATTGTAAAGCCGAATGTGCTCACTGAAGCTACCTGCGTGCCCCCTGTTGCAAAAGCTCTGAATCTCCCTCCATCTGTGAGAACTTTCACCATTGCATCTCTTCAGCAGTATACAAACAGCTTTTCTCAAGAAAATTTTATTGGACAAGGCATGCTGGGAAGTGTTTATAGAGCAGAGCTCCCTGATGGGAAGGTAAGGATCTTTTAGTTGTTTGTTGAACACATCATATGTATGTATTGACGTCTAATTGTTCATTTCATGATGCTTTATAGGTATTAGCGGTCAAGAAATTCAACAGTCAGGCTCTCATACATTATAAAGATGATCAGTTATTTCAGCTGGTGTCAAGTGTTTATAAACTGCGACATGCTAATGTTGTTGAGCTAGTTGGTTATTGCGCCGAGCATGGACAGAGATTGCTCATCTCTGATTATTGTAGTAATGGAACATTATATGATGCACTCCACTCTGACAATGAAAATAATAAGAGACTTTCATGGAATGCACGAGTCAGAATATCACTTGGAGCTGCAAGAGCACTAGAGTTTGTACCTCTTCCTCTTATAATTTACAAATCGAAACAACCTTTAAGCACTTCATATTTGTTACAACCTCTCTCAACGGAATTAGTCAACTGGGGTCTGACCACATATTTTGTAGGATGAAATTTACCAAAATAGGTTGGACTTCCTTCTTTAAAATGCCTTACTAGGATACGATAACTGATGAAAGAATTACCTTTTCAGATTGATCTATTTAGCATAATGTTTATGGAATACCAGAAAAGTTAAAGTCTTCAACGTTCAAGATTTTCATCAGTTAGAATTTGGAGTCTCCCATTGTTAAAAACCTTAAACTGGAAAAATGAAAAATCCCATACTTTTGCATATGATGTTATGCTGCATCTTCTTCTGTTCATTTTATTATGGTAATACATGGATCACCTGGTGGGTTAACCTTAACTCTTTTAATTATGGTCTGCGAAGGTATCTGCACGAGGTTTGTCAACCACCTGTTGTCCACCGCAATTTCAAATCCGCAAATATACTACTTGATGACGAAATCAGTGTACATGTTGCTGATTGCGGTTTAGCTTCTTTATTACCATCTGATTCAGCAAGTCAGGTAAAGTGATACCCTCTGATCCATGATGCTTTATTGTTACTGGTTCATCATAACCCAGGTACCTGTTAGGCTGGAAAAACATGCAGGTTTCTATTCTAATTAGCTCCTAATGCTTCTTTAATCATTGCACCAACAAAAGATATGGTGGAAAACATTTCATGGGCCTCAAGAAAATATGTTTTGCTTTAGTTGTTTAAAATCATCTGATCTATCTTTCTTTCATTCCTGAGCGCCCATCAGGGTTGATTGATCAGACGATTAGGATTGTCTAACTGGGGCATGCATATTATACCGAATGATGTCTGTTGTCTAGTTCAGACAAATTTAATTTACTGAACTCCTACTGAAATCAACAACTATAGTTCAGGCTTCTCTACCTTCTGTAAATATGAAAAAACATTCATGTTGGACTGAAAATTGACACCCAATTCCTTGCAAAATCGATTTCGATCAAGTTTTCCAGACTAGCTTAAAGTGGAAAAAATCTGCATGACTATCAGGCTCAACCCTGATTTTTTTTTTTTTTTTTTTTTTTTTTTTTTTTTAAGCTTCAGGGTTATGATCACTGACGCTGGCTATTGCTTTTTCAGTTACCAGAACAACTCTCAGCTAAAGGTTATAATGCTCCTGAATTTGAATGGGGAACTTGTACCTATCAGAGTGACGTTTTCAGCTTCGGAGTTGTAATGCTAGAACTCCTCACAGGGCGGAAAGCCTATGACAGGTGATAACCCTGGTTCACTATCCAGATCACGCCCAGTTCTTAAACAAAACACCTAATATCTTCCAAACACTTTTATAGGTTACAACCTCGAGGGGAGCAATTTTTGGTGAGATGGGCAATACCTCAACTTCATGACTTCGATGCATTGTCTAAGATGGTAGATCCTTCTTTAACTGGAGCTTATCCTGCTAAGTCTTTGTCACGTTATGCGGACATTATTTCGCTGTGTGTTCAGGTAAACATCCCAGGACCTTCATCTTTTTGTTTTATCAAAATATAACGTCATCTATTTTCTCGTGTGAAGGTGCAAACTCTTGCTTCATAGGTTGGTGAAGCTGAGTTTGCCCACCATGTGAATATGCAACCTCTTTTACATTTCTTACAAAATCCCTGGTGGGGTGTTACTATTCAAGATGCTGCTAGAAACACCCGAAGATCGGATCTCTGTTCTTTAGCACCCTCCTTAGTCCTTACACAGAATTACCCTGTTCTACATCCATGATCTGGAATGCAGTGATAGAATTTGCTGACAGTAAAGATGCTAATTTCTCTGTCTCTAGCATCCCTTCAATCAGCAGGGTCATATTTTGCATTTTCATACAACCAAATGTGTGGTATTGTTTATTTAGCTATGTAAGTAAACTAAGATTACTCTTGTTTATGCTATGCAGGCAGAGCCAGAATTCCGTCCGCCTATGTCTGAAATAGTCCAAAATCTTGTACATTTAATACAGCGAGAATCCTTGAACAAGAAGTCGTACGAGGACTAACTCTACATTACTGCTTTGTCAGCTCGAAAATGGCAAACTGAAGTTTTAATCTGTCAGCGCTAAAAGAGGGAGGTCACTCTGATAGGTGTCCCATGTCCATAGCGGATGACTCCGCAAGCTAAACCATATTGTTGTTCAGAGGAGGCTGCAAGATAACTTATGAGATCATTCAATAACACAAGTTAGACCTGTGAGATTTGTCATTTCCTGCAAGATTTTTCGTGTGGTGTGCCCCATTCTGCTCAAACGAGGCGGTAAGGATGGTTATTTTGTTACGAAACACAATGTATTACAAGTACTAATTGTAATTGATTTTTGATTAATGGCAAATTCTTTTTAGGTGTAATTATGCCAAGTCGAATTACTCTTTATCTTTGCATTAGAAAATAGAATAACGGTAGTGCCTTCTTTCTACTTTAGTATCTTCTAATTAGTGGTTTTAGCTTTCAAATAAAATAGAATAAGGGCACTGGCCTTGTAATTTAATTCTAATTTAGTGTCTGCCAAAAATGAACTTTTAATCATTGATGTTAGGTCTTGACTGGTTGTTAACACTAGTTTTTTTTTTTTTTCCAATCTTCTTAGCTATTTTATGAGACAATGTAGGGCTCCCTGTATTAAAAGTAGACAGGTTAATAACTCCAGACCAATTAAGACCTTCTTCTCTTGAGCTACTTGAATTCTCGTCTACTGATCTCGGGTGATGTTGATTCTCGCATATTCAAGGCAAATTTCTGTCGATTTCATTTCTAAAGTTTATTTAGTTGCCCTTCGTTATGTCATGGAGCATTTTTGAAAACTGGGTTTCGGTTGAATGTCATTTTTTAATGCTCTTTTATGCGGATTTTCGGTCGACTTGGATTCATTTAAGTCTTGCATTCTTTGAATTGTAGTGCTTGAGTCGCACTTAGTGATGTACGGAGCTCGGAGAAAGTGTTTTACTGAATCTTTACATACATATGCACTGGTGTGGTGCTTTGCAAGGGGTGCAGTGATTCTAGTTCTTATCTCTGGTGTAAATATCACCATGATTTAAAATAAATAAATAATAAATGTTTCAAAGACCGTGCCGGATGGTGCAGACTATAAGTCCATCTCATCTGAATGGCACCGAGGCCGCAGGTCTTTAGGAAAAAAACGAAGGAGTACCTCATACAGAACTTCACTGACCATTGCAGGCAGTGGGAGAGACCAGGTTACATAATAACAAGAAAAAAATAAATGATTCAAAGACCGTGCCGTACAGTGCAGACTGCAAGGTCATCTCATCTGAATGGCCCCGAGACGTCATGTTTTTGTTTCTCTCGAAAAGAACGAGGGAGTACGTCATACAGAACTTCACTGATCATTATAGACGTGGGAGAGACCAGGTTACATAATTCTCTATATAAAAATAGAGTTTTTTCGAGCGCTCTCATCAACCGGAGCTTCTGGTTGATTCTGGACCCACCATTTAAAAATTCGGCCAATAGAATTAAACTACAATCTTGCCTTACATAATACATATTTTCAACCAATCACATTTAAGTAAAAATATTATCTAAAGTATCTAAATCTAATAATATCTCCTAAAATTCCAAAAATAAATAAATAAATAAAATAGTCTAATAATCCTGATAAAATATTAAAGATAAAATCCACAAATAAAATAAATAATTTAGATAAAATCACGACCTAACAAAAGATTGTAAATCATATCATAATTTAATCACAAATTCAAATCAATCATAAGAAGAATTGTCCAATATCCGATTACACTTCTTGCAATTATAAGCCTATATTAGTTACAATTTCAAACTACTGATATTTAAACTAACTATAATTGAAATTCCAATGAAACTAAAAAAGGCTTTTGATCAAATTTAAATCAATGACTAAAATCAAAATCCTATAGAATTATAGATATTTACATGAAAATCGAAACGTTCTTCCTCTTCCATATAATAAGTGATTATTAATCCTGTCCAATAATTAAAAAAGAAAGAAATAATTGTTAATAAAAAATCGTGGAGTGTTTGAACTCGATATCAGCAAAATAATGTTAAAAGAAAAGTATAACAGACAATCATGAAAGAATTTCGATATATTTTTCTTAATATAATTAATTCCATAAAAAAGAAATAGGGACCAAAATAATTTTTTTTTTTGGATATATTCAAAAAATCCCAAAAGCTTTTTTTTGTGAAAGAAAATTTATTAAAATAAAATCAAATGATTTTATTCACATACAAATCCAAAATCTTAATTACATATTTTCTAGCATAAAAAAGTGAAATTTTGATGGAAATCGGTAATACATAAGTGAGTACAACAATGTTTCCAAAAATAGTGGAACAAATAAATGTCGTTACCTAAAAAACTAAAAATTATAAATATTTTTTTGGATATTTATGGATTTTATTTCCGAAATTGTTCTGTAATTGCTTACATTGAAAGCAAATTGCTCAAATTAATAGTTTGATTTTGTATCCATGTCGAGAATAACTGACGTAGAGTTAACGAAAGTGCTCTGACAAACATGAACTTAATTTTCCCCATAAGAACAAATTGAAATTAACAATAAATCAGAGAATGAACACCTATAAATACCTTATCAGATCAATCAAATTAATTAATTCTCATCTCTCGGAAATGACTCTGTCTTATGTTTAGCCCATAGTTACACAATAAATTCAAATGAATTCCACTTGGAACCTCCTTCGTGTATACAACGTATCTCAACCATGGATCTCTAACGAAACAATCAAACAAATTATCTATAGTTTTGTGGGATTTTTTGTAATACTGACTAAAACTGTAGTCCCATACCCTCACTTATGATCGGTCCATATTTGGATGGAAAGTATAAATCAGTTCAGTCAACTCTACTAATACAGATAAACTAAAGAGCTTTCGTATAAACATGCAAAATCTATGAAAATATATTAAGTGCATTACATATTTTCATGCCTTACCCCCTAAAACTGAAATTCATAAATTAGATTTTAATATTAGGTATAACTCCTTGCACCAGTATTAGCGAAGAAGAGTTTGTTATTACCTCTTCTTGTTAGCAGGAAAAAGGAGTATCGTACGCACTACCTTCCCACGAGAGAAATCTTACTTTCATATTTGGAAATGATCGCTCCAGAATCCGATAACTTCATCAGGCCTGTAATATAATTAATAGTGGAGATACTGATATCGACATCATCGACATACTGTCATACCAGATGAATACATAATTTTTATTGTAGTCACAGTTAGACAAAAGATGGCGATGAATAAAATTATCATTTGAGCTCAGAATAGATATGCATCCGCAAATACAAAGCAATCTAATTAGATTTAATACGTGGCAAAACATAGAAAACTTTACCCCCACGATCCATCTTACAAATTTTCCAAGAAACTTACAAAATTGAAGAAGATAGGATGCATAATATATGTACCTGTGTATGTATACCTTTACTCCTTGACAGCTATACCATTGTTGCAAGCAGCATTACCTGAAGTAATATTGTAACACAATACAAAAACTATAATGTTCACAGAAGCATCACAATCAAAGGTTTTGATCTAAAAAAATCGAAAAATAATATGATTAAGAAAAAAGGTTTTTGATATTGAAGTGTGTGGAACCGCGATACATAAAAGTATTTAGATGAAAAAATATTTCGAAACCCAATGTAGAGTCTTCAGGCGCAATGCAAGAAGGTCATACTGCAGGAACTGGTGTCTCCAGATAAACGTAGAAGGCAGTGTTCCCTTCGGGCATTGGTCAACCTGGGAAGCAACATCTAGACTGGTGTTGTTCTTGTATGCTCTACTTCATATTTATCTTTATACGGTAGCAACAAAGAGCAACCACCAAAGCAGCGGACCAACATTACTATCTTCCTCTTCGACACTAATTTCTTCATCTGCAAAAACTGGTATGACATGTATGTTTTGTGTTTGTCTTCTTATCTTGCGTCGTTCAAGGTTGAAGAATCTATCAAAAAAAAAAAAAAAAGGAAAAAGAGAGAAGCAAAAAACTTGGAAGTGCAGTGAGTCCAAGTTTATGCAAAGTCAATACGTAACTAACCCCACTATCTTTAAATTTTGATGATCGGCAAAAAGTGATACCATATCAAGACAGAAGAAAGGGATTTTTGTATCTCTCTTTATTCGTATCGTAAGGACCATCTTACCAGAAGACCTTATGCAAAAAACTAATAGGAGAGGTTAGTTGAATAAGAAAAAGAAAACCCAAGCTTGGATTTATAAACAACCATGACCAATAGAGTTAAAAAAGACTATCTAATCTTGGATTTTCAGCTGCATTAGTTCATTTTTCTTCGGTATTCTCTCTATCTCACTCCCTCATTAGTATAAGTAGTAATAATCGTATAGCCTGCAACTGGTAACCTTGAAGTGTCAATATGTGCACAAAATTCACATGGCCCTGATGAATTCAGATGGCAAGATCACATTGTTAGATCATTGCTCAGTTGAACCCACCAAGCGTTATTATGTCAAGTTTGGTTGTCATATTTTAGTAAATCAAAATTCATGTTAAGAGTCGCTTGATTATGTACTAGAGTTAAACTTCGTATATGTTAGTGATGAAATTTTTACAGTGGTTGTAGAAGTGGTAAGTAATGGTTCGTTCAAGACTTGTGAAAGCAGATTTTTTAGACTTAAATTTTATAAATGATAATAATAAACTCAAATAAAAAGGTGATGTGAATATTGTGGAGAGACTGGGACTAGGATTCCACCATTGGTCGATATTAATAATTTAATAAAACAATAATTTCGCAACTCAACATTCAAAATGATTCTAATAGTATTTCCTAGACATGTAGATTTTTAAAAGAATAGATGTTAATCCAAGCATAAAATATCAAAACTCTAAAGCAAGCATATTCTATCAAGAGAAAATACACCTAACTAATCAAAATCATATAATCCATTTTTAGTTCAATGCAAAAATCATAATAGAATTGCGATAATTAATTTAAAATAAAGATATATCACTTTTACCGAAACAACAGCTTCCTCCATCACCCCAAGGATTGGGTTTAGCTCTTCGTCATATTGGAAACACACTCAAAATTCATTTTTATTGCTCAAAGGGTATTTACAAAGATGAAATGGAGAAAAACTATTAAACCGGGTTTTGTAACAGTTATATTTATTACAAACTGAAAAGAACGATAGAACGGTACTGTCGCTGATTCTGTAGCTCTCGACCCACACCTGTGTGTCGTTTGCACTGTTAAGAAACGACTGCTGTTGCGCGCCTTATGGTCTTGGTGTTCTTCACAGCAGCAGAAATGGTGATTCTTCTGCAACTCGACTTTCACAGCTCTTTAATCTCCCAAACTGTCCGTCCCCCTTCTAAGACATCTCAGGGACCTTTTTATACCTCACCATCATCAAATCTTCCGTATTAACTCCATATAATCCTCTCTTCAATTCTGTGTAGATACGATAATATTTCTTTCCCTTTTTCTTTTCTTCACGCGTTCTCTTGTGTTATTTTGCAACTGGCACACTCCAACACTCTGCTACTCATCTCGGACAGATTTAAACTCACTGCAGGGAACAACTCTGCACGTAACTTTCTTAGAATAAACCCAAGAAATCCCGTGAATACTTCCTCTTTCTGTTATCCAACTTGACACGCATACAACCCAAGTTTTACGATTCAAAAACACATACCAATCCTGTTGCGACTCAAATGGCCCATACAAGTCCGAATCCGTGAAAATATCCAAGTAAATCTCTGCCCAATCTTTCCCAGAAAACCCGAGAAAACAAGCTTCTCCTGTTTTGCATCCCAACGGATTATCCAACCCAAATAAATTCATTCGAACACCCATACCAACATTGTCTGGGCCTCTCAAGATCATCCCAATTGAAATCCGTGATTGAATCTCACTGTAATCCCTGCAAAAATCCAACAGAATAGTACACAGCAAACTGAAATAATTTCCCGCCATTTTGCAATGTTTAAACGATGAAGAAAGGTGACCCTTATCCAGAGTATGGGTGCCCTTAGCAGGTGACTCCCTGGGGTGTGAATAGTAAAGAAGGTGGCCCTTATCGAAATAGGTGCCCCCTAGTAATTGAGTACGCCTTATCCAAAACTGAGAGTCCAAACAACATGCGCCCTCCGGGTGCCAAAATCAACTTTTCGAGCCGAATTTTCAAAAAATGTTTATTTCCCAAAAATGCCTACAAACACATAAAATACCAAAATTAGTACAAAACCGAGTGCCAACAATACTGAAAATTGAGGAAAATTCAGTCACAAAAATGCGTCTATCAAATACCCCCAAACTTATTATTTGCTAGTCCTCGAGAAAAACTAATCTAGAAAATAAAATGACTACACTTATCACGTGCAGCAAGCCGTTAAACCGCTAGGTGGCCTTAGCGGCGGAGTGTTGTCTCCGGAGGGTTTACCAGAGGTGTACCCACAAAACCATTACTCCAGACCCTATATATCTAATCAGAACCTTGGAAGGCACTAAAGAATCTCCTTGGTTGGCATACTCTCATTGACTACAGGAGGAAGTACCCTGATGCGAAATTCCAATTGTTGTACACGAGTTTGCACTCAGCATACTAAAATTCATATATAAGTGACAGAGCTCTACTCAGATAGTTTCTGGACATCATAACCGGAGTCAACCAATCACATGGAAATATTAAGAAGATGGATAAAGAGAAAAGTAGATGGTTTAAAGTGAACAGTGTTTCCCATATCTGTCTGAAGGCGTCTGCTAAAGCGAACCTATCCTAATGGACTGAGATACTGGTCTGGACTAATACCAACACACTGGCATATACAAGGGAACCAGTAGTCGATAAACCTAACTCTAGGTCAACAAAACTGGAATATACAAGGGCACCAGTGGTCGACTTTATTGAATTTATTCCGGTTGGTCGATGGTCCGGTCTTCTTCTTCTTTTTTTTTTTTTTGTATCTCAATCACCCTAATTCACCCTAGCAAAGGTAACAACTTGAATCGTGTGCCCCACCAAGTCACTTAAAAAATAAAACATAAGGATTAGGATTCAATGAGATATGGCGAAACTACCATGTTTTTTTTTAATTCTAACACCTGAACTCTGTGCTTTTATGAATAGACTCTTTAGATGTTTCCATCTAATCAGATTGATTCCTCAACTCCTACAAACCAAGATGTTCCCATCCATTAAGATTGGTTAGTGTCAACCTTAACAAGCATAAATTTCTAGGGTCTGGAGTTTATTTATTGTAGCTAACAAAAAGTTTCTTCCCCACCCCCAAACTTAAATCTAACATTGTCCTCAATGTTCTAAAGATGAAATTAAAAGCATGAACAAGGATAAAATGTTACCACTTGATGGATGGAAAAAGAAATAAGGAAGGATTTTACCGTAAGCATGAGCGCGGGTGCCTCCCAGAAAATGCTAAATTTAAAGTCTTTAGCTGGACATCAAATACCTCAAAAAGGATTGTCACCTTCCAAAATCATATACCAATAGCCGAAATAGTTGCGGGTCCTCAGAACCAAATAGAGCAGACACAAAAGAAAGACTACCATCTTGGAAAAAAATGAGCTGACAGAGCATAACTTGATCTAGGGCTTTCATTAAGGAAACTAGATTTATCTGGGGTGTCTCTTTGGGCTCTATATAAGTGTCTAGGAAAACAGATTCAACCGAATGACACGCCTCTAAGAATTGAGTTTCTTCATGGACAGTATCTGGAGGATCGGGTAGCAAAGTTTGAAGAAACTCAAGTAGCATCTTAGACGCACAAAACTCGAGTCCCAAGTTAGGGACTTCAATTAGGGATACATGACGATCACTAGAGTCATCATTACCCCCAAACTTAGGGTGAACAATATCCTCAAATGGACCAAAATCTATGGGATGGGTTCTAGGGTCCATAAAGTCAGCACAAATACTAGCTTCTTTTGGGGATTGTTCATCTAAATGAACAACATCCTCATATAATGGATTATCAAAGAAAATCTCTAGCATAGGTTCATCAACTAAGGTATTCGTCATGGTTACCTCCTCCGAAGCACTGAAAGATTCATCAAATAATGGATTATCAAACATAGGGCAGGCTAAAGGATCAGGAACTAGAGTGCTAATCATGTTCACCACTTCTAAATCATCTATCTCAGAAGACCTAATGACATTAAAGACATTTATATCAGTAGTCATATTACCAAAAGATATGTTCATAAGTCCGGTTCTACAATTGATGACATCATTAGATGTGGCTAAGAATGGGCGACCTAAAATCACCGGTATTTGAGCACTTGGGTCCTAAACATGCTGGATATCTAGAACAACAAAATCCACTGGGTATATGAACCTATCAACCTCAATAAGAACATCTTCTATGACACCACGAGGCACTTTGACAGACCTATCAGCTAATTGAAGTGTCATTTTGGTCGGTTTCAACTTACCAAGTCCTAGCTGGGTATACACATGGTATGGGAGTAAGTTAACACTAGATCCTAAGTTAAGCAATGCCTTATCAACTACATGATTACCAATCACACAAGATATGGTGGGGCATACAGGATCCTTATACTTAGGGGGTGTTTGGTTCATAAGAATTGAACTTACTTGACCAGCTAAAAAGGCTTTCTTATGGACATTCATCTTATGCTTTTGTGTACAAAGATTTTTAAGGAACTTGGCATAAGCGGGAATTTGCCTAATTGCTTCTAATAATAGAATGTTGATGTTCACCTGCTTAAATGTTTCCATTATCTCGTTGAAAGTCGACTCCTTCTTTGTTGGGGCTAACAAATGTGGATATGGGGCTCTAGGCACACAGGTAGTCCTATCAGGAATTTCTTGGGACTCCTTAGAAATTATTTCAGTTTCCTCAGCTATGGGCTCCTCTTCGGAAGTAGAAGGTGGAACTACAGTATGTCCACTAGGCATGGCTACCTTATTGTCTACCGTTTTACCGCTCCTAAGGGTTGTTATTGCATTAACATGATCATATGGTCTTTCACCTATTTCATTAATTCCTCTAGGGTTGGGTTGAGTTTGACTAGGAAACTTACCTCTTTCTCTTAAAGACTCATTTATCCGACTAACCTGGGTTTTCAACTCGGAAATAGCCTGAGAGTTAGCCTGACCTATTCTCTTATTTTCTTCTAAACCTTGAGCAACAGATTGCTGAAACTGCACAGTGTTATGAGTTACAAAGAAAGAGACTCTTCTAAACTCATAATCTTCTTATCCTAAGGGTTCTGAAACTGTGCCGGAGCTGAATAATTCTTAGTATAACCAAAACCTGGGGGAACCTGAGAGTTACTAGACTGACCTTGATTCTGGTCCTTAGACCAAGAAAGGTTGGGATGGTTTCTCCAGCCAGGGTTATAGGTTTCTGAATATAGGTCAAACTTCTGACGGTTATCGAATCTAGTGTTGTTATAAAGAGTATTGACTTGCTCCTCAACAGTATAACCTTTCCAACAAGGATCTATTCTACCACTATTACCACTAGAATGACCTAATTCTAAGGCTTCTAACCTTTTGGCTATGGCTGCTATTTTAGCATCTGACTCATAAGATCCTTCTACCCTATTGACATTTCCTCTACTTAGAAGAATTGTTTTCTGGGGTTCCCTACTATTTTCCCATTGTTGGGTCTTATCGGCGATTTTATTTAAAAATGTCATCGCCTCATCAACAGTTTTATTCTCAAACCCACCTGTGCATAAGGACTCAACCATGGTTGTTGTTGAATAATATAAACCCTCGTAGAGGATCTGAACTAAACTAACCATCTCTAAACCATGATGAGGACATTGAGATATTAAGTCATTGAACCTTTCTAAATACCTATATAAAGATTCTCCCTCTTGTTGAGCAAAAGTACAGATTTGTATCCTAATACACGATGTTTTGTGCCTTGGGAAAAACTTCTGTATAAAGGCAGATGTAAGTTGGTCATAGGTTTAAATTGACTCAGAAGCCAAACTATACAGCCAAGATTTGGCTTTATCTTTTAAGAAAAGGGGAATAACCTAAGTTTCAACGCATCATCACTAAGGTTTTTAATTTTCAGAGTACTACAAACTTCCTCAAATTCCCTAACATGAAAATAGGGGTTCTCATTCTCTTTTCCTAAAAAGATTGGGAGCATCTGTAAAGTCCCAGGTTTGAGTTCATAATTTGCCTCGGTTTCAGCTAAATTGATACAAGACGGACGAGAGGTCCTAGTTGGGTTTAATGAAGCTTTCAAAGTTGCCATTTCTGGCACTACCAAAGGACTAGGAGTACTTTCTTCACTAATTGTCAAGTTTTTGAAGCTGAAATTTCCAAAGACAGGGCTCTCAAAAGAAGAGTCTTCGAGCTCCCCGCCTTCACAAGAAGAACTACTAGGTTTATCACTAATCAAACGACCTAGAGTATTTTTTTTCCAAGCCCGCTCTTTAATAGCCTTGGGCATACACTAGAAAAACAAAAGAAAAAGAAAGAAATCCTAAAAGGAAGGGAAGTTCTATGCAAACACAAATAAGGCTGACTACACTACACCACAACAAACCTACTGATTTCTAGTAAACAAAAAGCATGATGGCTCCACTTAGATTGTTTCTAAACCAGCTTCTAATCCTTCGAAAGGGAATTCGTTACAATTTAAGAAAACCCCTCTGGAATCAATCCGAGTTTAAGTAAGTTGAATCGAGACGAGGGAAGCTCAGTAGAGCTTTGATACCCAAGGCCTCACCGGCGTTACAAGGCGGCGTATTCAACTCACAGAAACCATCATGAACTTTGAAGCATGCTTAAAAGAGTAACCAATATTTTTCGAATGACTTTCCTATTAAGCTCGTTACCCTATAGGTCTCGTTCTAGTCAAATTTTAGGCTTATGTTCGCGTTTGGTTTTGTTTTCCTAAGGCGGGCAAGAAGGGAACGGTGATGAAATCTGAACCCTTATCTTGTATGGCCAGTCCTTGCCCTTTACTAGGAAATTAAAGCAGTCGTTTTCAAATCCTCAGCATATATGCAAACTAAGGAATACAGTAACTCGCTGACAGGGTATTCGCGAGTGTTTCGACAAACTTACATTCCGTACCAGACGAGGGATGAACCGCTGAAGTCGACTCGGGCCACGACTCCTATGTCATGTACGAACGCGAGGGGCCGAGGCGATATCGTAATCGCCGTCCTTCTCTGTAAACAATTGATATTTAAACTACCCTTTCGTAGAGTTTTAAAAAAAATAATATAAAATCCCAAAGTCCACAGTCCAGAGTCCAAAAATAAAGTGCAAAATAAAAAGATAATCTAAAAATTCTAAAAAATTCTCTCTCTCTCTTTTTTTTTTAATTAATTTTTATTCTTCTTTTCTTTCGCTCCTTTCGCGTTGCTTTCACTCCAAATCTTTAAGTATTCACCAAAAACTTTGGCAAATTTTTCTTTCGCTCCAAACTCTGTAAGGAAAAGACAAAAACCCAAAAACGTAAACAAGAACAAATAAAATGAAAATTAAAAACAAATAAAACTCTAAAAACTCTAGCCTAAAGACAAGTCCGCGTCGGCGGCGCCAAAAATTGATGAAATTTTTACAGTGGTTGTAGAAGTGGTAAGTAATGGTTCATTCAAGACTTGTGAAAGCAGATTTTTTAGACTTAAATTTTATAAATGATAATAATAAACTCAAATAAAAAGGTGATGTGAATATTGTGGAGAGACTGGGGCTAGGATTCCACCATTGGTCGATATTAGTGATTTAATAAAACAATAATTTCTCAACTCAACATTCAAATTGATTCTAATAGTATTTCCTAGACATGTAGATTTTTAAAAGAATAGATGTTAATCCAAGCATAAAATATCAAAACTCTAAAGCAAGCATATTCTATCAAGAGAAAATACACCTAACTAATCAAAATCATATAATCCATTTTTAGTTCAATGCAAAAATCATAATAGAATTGCGATAATTAATTTAAAATAAAGATATATCACTTTTACCGAAACAACAGCTTCCTCCATCACCCCAAGGATTGGGTTTAGCTCTTCATCATATTGGAAACACACTCAAAATTCATTTTTATTGCTCAAAGGGTGTTTACAAAGATGAAATGGAGAAAAACTATTAAACCGAGTTTTGTAACAGTTATATTTATTACAAACTGAAAAGAACGATAGAACGGTACTGTCGCTGATTCTGTAGCTCTCGACCCACACATGTGTGTCGTTTGCACTGTTAAGAAACGACTGCTGTTGCGCGCCTTATGTTCTTGGTGTTCTTCACAGCAGCAGAAATGGTGATTCTTCTGCAACTCGACTTTCACAGCTCTTTAATCTCCCAAACTGTCCGTCCCCCTTCTAAGACATCCCAGGGACCTTTTTATACCTCACCATCATCAAATCTTCCGTATTAACTCCATATAATCCTCTCTTCAATTCTGTGTAGATACGATAATATTTCTTTCCCTTTTTCTTTTCTTCACGCGTTCTCTTGTGTTATTTTGCAACTGGCACACTCCAACACTCTGCTACTCATCTCGGACAGATTTAAACTCACTGCAGGGAACAACTCTGCACGTAACTTTCTTAGAATAAACCCAAGAAATCCCGTGAATACTTCCTCTTTATGTTATCCAACTTGACACGCATACAACCCAAGTTTTACGATTCAAAAACACATACCAATCCTGTTGCGACTCAACTGGCCTATACAAGTCCGAATCCGTGAAAATATCCAAGTAAATCTTTTCCCAATCTTTCCCAGAAAACCTGAGAAAACAAGCTTCTCCTGTTTTGCATCCCAACGGATTATCCAATCCAAATAAATTCATTCGAACACCCGTACCAATATTGTCTGGGCCTATCAAGATCATCCCAATTGAAATCACTGATTGAATCTCACCGTAATGTCTCCAAAAATCCAACAGAATAGTACACAGCAAACTGAAATAAGTTCCCGCCATTTTGCAATGTTTAAATGATGAAGAAAGGTGCCCCTTATCCATAGTATGGGTGCCCTTAGAAAGTGACACCCTGGGGTGTGAATAGTAAAGAAGATGGCCCTTATCGAAGTAGGTGCCCCTTAGTAATTGAGTACCCCTTATCCAAAACTGAGAGTCCGAATAACATGCGCCCTCCGGGTGCCAAAATCAACTTTTCGAGCCAAATTTTCCAAAAATGTTTATTTCCCAAAAATGCCTACAAACACATAAAATACCAAAATTAGTACAAAATCGAGTGCCAACAATACTGAAAATTGAGGACAATTCAGTCACAAAAATGCGTCTATCAGTTAGCTTGAAAGTATTAGGATATGATTCATTACAAGAAGTCTTGAAGATGGGAAGAAGCAAGGAGCTACAACGACAACAATCATCCTTCTACTTGAGGTTAGTGATATTTGACTTGAACTGTTTCATTCCCTAACGTATCTTTCAAGTCGTGCATATTGAAAACGCAACTGCGAAGCATATTTGAACTCTAGATAGACATAGTATTAAGAAATACAATACGAGGTTTATTGCTTAACCATTAAACTTTGTAGATAAGACATCGCCACAATCATTTGAATTTCATTGTGATTATGTATGGGTATAAGGTGAGGATTTCATCCTAGGGAACAATGTTTACATGTGTTCTAAGGAAGTAAGTTCATAAACTTGTTTGTGGACCGAAAAGGAAATTGCCGGGAGTTATTGTTTTTGTTATTCATTGCATATCTTATGAACAACCAATATGTGTGATAGAGTATAACCGCTCATAACTTGTTGTGTTCTTGGTAGAACTATTCACAAAGTCCTGATTTTTGTATTGGTATAACTTTTATTAGTAAAACCAATTTTAAGTAATCACCTGGTATGATCGGATTGTATGTGCCTTAGGAAAGGGAACCGATCCTTTTTGGGGGTAGGGAACCGATCCTGGTGAGGCAAAAGGAACCGATCCTTGTATGGGGTGCATCAAGGTTTATAGCAGAAAGGGGAACTGATCCTATGGACATGTGCAACACATATGAGTTTAACACCATATATATGTGGTGAACCGATCCTAGTACCTAGTCAACCGAATCTTTGGGAAGCTAGTGTGACTATGCGTAGTACTCACATGGAGGTAGAACCGAAAGTTGTTTTGGTAGAACCGTAAACCCACGATTGTGGTTGAATGTTGGTTTGATCAATCACATAGTTCTTGAAAGTCAGATGAACCAATTCTAAACTTGTTTGGAAGTGTGTAAAATCGGTTTCAAGGTTGTAAGTGTGAAAGAGAACTTACAAAGTAAAGATGTCGACAAATTTTGAACACGTGTTGAGAATGTTTATTTCTATAATTGTTCAAAGATATTCCTTAAAGCCTAAGGGAAGAGAATCCCAGGATCGAAACATAAGTAAGTTAAGAATCCTTTAATTAAGGTTATTAATTTAACTTTGTATGGAAATTATGGAATTAGTAATGTGCATTTACTAATTAGATTTTCCGAGAGATTTCGATTGTATTTTTGGACAGAGCATTTCCAGGAATTATGAAAACCGATTCTGTGCATTTATGAATATCTTGAGAATATTTTCGGTTTTGGAAATTCCTTGGTGTCCAAACTTCCTTGTGTATAAATACACAAAGTTTTCCTTTCTAGCAAACTAATCCTTCGTAATAACAGACTTCCTCTTTTGTCTTTGTTACTGTTGTATCTGCCTATCGGAGAGGAGAGTAATATAATCAGGTGAAATCTCTTATGGACGCTCGTTTTAAAGTCTTCTTTGGGATTGAGAAGCTCTAGCACGACCCATTGGTGGGAAACTAGATAATTGCGGTTTATCTTTGTTTTCAATTGATTTGATTGACTAACGGTGGTTGAGATATGATTGCACCTACTTTGTTTATTCTTGAGGATCTTCTCTTATGATATAAGATTCACTCAACCTAGTTCAAAGTTTCGACAGGGATCTTTAGACTGTTGTTAGTGCTAAAGACGATCTTGTGATAATCCATTGTTAACAGACTCCGTTATATGCGTGATTGATCACAAGAGATGCAAGTGATTGTGTGCAGGTGTTTATTGAAGATTTAAGAATATTTTAAGACAAAGAAGATATTAAAGATCTGACATGGGTTTTATAATCTTTGGTGTGCACAATACTTGTTTGGGAAAAGAGGATCCAATTAATAATCGGTTTATCCTTGTGGTAGATTGGATTGATTAATTGAATAGATCGGCATCAACACGATTCTTCAGATTAAAGGTGTTTTTGGCTTAATCTTAACCGATTACCTTTGGGTGATTGAACATAAGATAGATGTAGACCCGACGAAGGAGCTTATGTTGAGATAAACCGAAGAGCCTTTGTCTGACTCATATCACTTGGTTGAATAGAGTTGATACCAAACAGATTTCTTGTTCCTTTACTGTTTGGAATACGAACCAAAGGGATTATTCCAAGTACGTTACTTATTCACAAGTCGGAGGCGTGGGAATAAAGACGGAACTAGGTATACTAAAGAGTTAGGTACTTGGTCTCAATTATACGATGTTAGGTGTAATTTTGTGAAGCGGCTTAATCCTGAGAGTATTTTATTCTGGACTAGGTCCCGGGGTTTTTCTGCATTTGCGGTTTCCTCGTTAACAAAATCTTGCCGTGTCATTAACTTTTATTTTCCGCATTATAATTGTTTTATTATAATTAAAGTAAATTACACAAACGTTAATTCCTATTTACTTGATAAGCAATCCTATTGTGTTTGGTTAAGTCCGAACCTTTATATCAAGTAAACATACTTCGTTGTTGTATTCTCTCGATCTCGTATCCATAGACGATCACACGAAGTGTGAACCGATTAGTTGCATTGTCTCGACTCAGTCTATAGACAATCACTTTCGGAGAATGAATTTATAGGTAGTAAAAGTTTTAGCTTGAGGTATATTTGGGTGCCCTCGCCTTTTCAATTGGTATCAGAGTAGGAAAACACGAAAACATCTAACAATCTGTGTTTGGTGCGATCCAACCTATAAGAATTGAGTCTACGTCCGATTCAGTTATTGTTATGCAAGAGTTTGAATGCTCAAATGTTGAATATGTTAATACTTCATTGACTCATGATCCAGGAGTAATGAAAACATCTATGTCTTTTTCTGAAGAAAAAGAAGATGCTGATAAAGAGTTGGTAAAACTCCTAAAGCCAATACAATCTTTGTCTTCTGTTTATTTTAAAGACAGAGTCTTAAGCAGGAGATCAAAGAAAAAGACATTCAACTGAATTGTCTAGCTAAAGAGAAAATGGATCTCGTTGTCAAACTAGAATCTCTTGGTAAATCTCTTACAGATAAAGAGACACGTCCGATGATTCTGACTAATGATTCTGTTGAGATTTCTTTTGATGAGGAAACTAAAAGTCCTTGCTCGACTTTTACAGTTTGTGATAAAACTGGGTTAATCACATCTGAAACAGATCAAGATGATGGTAGTTTGCCAAACTACATCAAGTCAGAAGAGGATGATAAACCAGCTTCTATATCTACTGATGATCAAACGAAATCTTGTCCAGAGGAAACTTTGAACCAATTCTGTGTTGACTCTAAGGAATACAATTTTCAGTCACTTGACAGGAAACTTATACTTCTTCAACATACGGTGGTAAATTTTTTGAAAGAAGTTTCTTGTCTTAAAAAACTGAAAGATTATTCCTCAGTAGAAAGACAGATTATACTACATCCCAATAAGATCAACTCAAAGGAGTCAGAGGAAAGAGTTGATAATCGCTTCTGGAAAAAGGTTCCTCCACACCCATATCGAAACAATTGTGGTTTTGATGAGGACGAGTTCAGAAGGAAGGGAAAGAGCGAATCTCTGCCAAAAGAAGCAATCAGTAATTTCCGATAGTTGTTTCAGATGAGCACACTAATGTGAATAATAAGGAAGGCCTTAGAATGAGAAAATCTTATGAAAATCTCATTGAAAGAATTAAGAGAGATTTAGCTATCTCCGAGAATTCTCACATTAGTACTTTTTCTCCACATGATCATATCTCTAGAGTTAGAAAAGATCATCGTTTTGGGAGAAAATATTTTGGGCAGAAATTCCCTAAAAGAAACATGAACTATGTGTCTGATATTCACTGTAAGATGGAAAAAGCTTACTCCGATACAACTTAGTTGTATCAAATATTGTGCTTTCTCATCTGTTCGTGCTCATAGTTTTTGATGAGAAAAGCACAATAAAACAGAAGCACAATTGGTTGTGTAGTTGATTATCAGAAAATTTTCTGTGAAAGTATATGGGTTGCTGAGAATCCATGGAAGTCAAAAATTGTTCATGTTTAACATGATTTTCGAAAATAGGTGAATTTTTGGAATTTTCGGATGTGTTTAATAAACCTTCAATCTTAGTATTATCGGACTAAGGAAACGTAATATATTGTATTATATTTTTCGGATTTTCCAGAGGTCTTTTGGTCCGAAAGTTGTCTCTTTTAAAAGGAAAAACTTTTTCTTGTCTGTATTTGAAACCCTGAGGAATCCTTTAGGTTCTATTATAACCGATCATGCCTCCAGTGACTCGCAGTGTCTCAAAGACTAATAAGGAGGAATCTCAAAAGGTTAAGGATTGTCAAGGAATCAATACAAATAGAAAGAAGAAAGGCATTATGTCTGATTATGACTCTGATAGCTCAGTTGGATCACAAGATGAGTCATGTCTGTTGGATTACAACCTTCAAGATCCAGCCAAAACCAAGTGGATTCGTTCTGATAGTATGTCTCAATATATTCAAGGTTTTGACGAACTGGAAACCAATCTTGCTATGACTATTCGACATCAAGATTGGGTTAAAGAGAGGTACGAATGTACAAGAGGTCTTCTCGCTGAACTCAATACTCTAATTGAAGATCTTGAAAAACAAGAAGTGGTTGTGGAAAAGTCTCCCGAGACATGCTTTAAGAGTTTGAACACTAAAGAGACCTCGGTGAACAACAAGAGCACCACTAAAGATTAAGTTGTTTGTTGTAATACTTAATCTAGTATAATAGACATCAATTTTTGACTTTCATTGATTGTATTGGTATATTATCAATAAAACTATTATGAATAAAATTATTTGATTTGAGTAATTTTTCTTGTGATAGTTTTCGATTTACATAGCCTGTGCTTAATTGCTTTTATATTATTGTTGCGTATGATTATGAGATGTATGCTCTCGGTTTTATTACCTTAATGTTTGATCTGATATATTGTGAACCCTCATGGTTTGGGTGATTTTTTGATTTAGCGGGATTAAGTTCTAGCCTTAGTAGGTAGGCTTTATCAAAGGATTATGAGGGTTCTAATGGAAACAGTATGTGAAAAAGTCACAATATGTTGAATCGGTTTTGGTTTAGCATAAAAGCATATATGTTTCGACGTTTTTCAACTTTTGCTTGCAATAGTTAAAACCGGTTTTCAACCTTTCTCTGGTAAAGGTTGAGGTGTGTTGTTATTCTTTTGTTTACGCATAAGGATGACAACGTGGGGATATTTCGATATCAATTCTCCCTGGACGAAAGTGCTATCATATTGGAGAAGTGGATGCGAAATTTGAGGTAAAAATCTTGTTAGTTAATTGTTTTCCTGTTTAAGAAAAGCCTGAGTTTATATTATATATATTTGTTGCTTTTGCTTAACGAAATTTAGGTTCAATTGATATTTATTCCATGATGTGTGTGTGGATGTGTGTTTCAATTGGTTCCTGTTAAGAAAAACTATTTTTATCTTGCTTTATTGTGTGGTATCAATCGTTTAGGCTTACAAAACTTCGGTAAAATTGATGTGTGTGTGTGATTCAATTGGTTCCGGTTAAGAAAAACTATTGTTAGCTTGCTTTTGTATAGTTTCAATGGTTTAGGCTTACAAAATTTCGGTACAATTGATGTGTGTGATTCAATTGGTTCCGGTTAAGAAAAACCTTTGGTATTTTGCTTTGGTATAGTATCAATGGTTTAGGCTTACAAAATTACGGTGCAATTGCAGTGCTTTTAATGTCTATGTTGATTCAATTGCTTCCGGTTGAGGTGAATAATTTTACAAGTTGGTTTATATTGGTTTGTATGAATTATTTATGGCTTAACGAAATAATATGTGTACGGGATGAGTTGTTTAGTCCAATTCGATTCCGGATAAGAAACTAAGTTAATTCTGATCTTAGTTTGTCTTATCAAAGTGAGGTTTCGGTTATTCAAAGTCTAATCGAAGAAGGATTCCTTAGTCTTGTCTCTCTTATTGATTTTCCTTTATCTTTTAACTGCTTTGTTTATTTATTTTTCTTTATAAAATCTAAAACCAAAACCCCCCTTTGTGACATTATAAGACAATTAAAACCTCTTGCTCCTCGTGGGAACGATCCTTACTATCGCTATATTACTTTTTAATTAGTGAGAAAAATATTAATTAATTTGTTGTGGTTACGACACGCATCAGTAAGCCATCAATGAAGTCCATTGTGATGTGTTGTCAAGCATGATCAGGAACAGGTAGTGGTTGAAGTAAGCCAGAAGGAAATGTGCTCTCACCTTTGTTCCTTTGACAAATGTCACATCTAGCCACAAAAAGAAGTATATCCTATTTCATGTGAGGCCAAAAAAAATAGTTCTTAGCTCTTACATAAGTAGCCTGCATAACAGAGTGGCCACCAATGGCAGAAGAGTGGAGGGAGGTCAATATGGCTTGTCTGACTCCATTGCTTGCACCAACAAAAAGTATGCCTTTGTACCTCAAAACTTCATCAGTGTAACTGTAGTGTGGTACAACAGTAGGGGAAAGAAGTAATTGTGTAATCAAGTGCTGGGCCTTGTTATCATTAGAGTAGCTGTGTAGGAGATCTTTGAGACAAAGAGGCTGAGAAAGAGCTAATGCATTGTAGTCAGCTGTGACATGAGATCTTCTAGATAATGCGTCAGCAACTACATTTTCTTTCCCCTTTTTGTATCTAATCTCATAGACAAAGCCAAATAATTTCATCAGCCATCTTTGCTGTAGAAATGTTGTGAGTCTTTGCTCTAGAAAATATTTCAGACTAGGTGATCAGTCTGAATAATAAATTTGACACCCTGCAGATATTGTCTCCACTTCTGAACAGCTTTGACAATGGCTAAGAACTCTTTTTCATAGGTGGAAAGGGCTCTTGCTCTAGGCCCAAGGGTAGTGCTGAAGAAAGAAATTGGTCTGCCATCTTGAGTTAACACAACACCAATGCAGCCATCACTATCATCACTTTCCACAACGAACTGTTTGGAAAAATCTGTAAGAGCAAGTACAGGGGTGGAGGTCATTGCAGCTTTGAGTTATTCAAAAGCAACACTTGCAGCTGGGGATCACATGAAAGAATTCTTCTTCAAGAGGTCTGTGAGAGGTTTACTTATAGCTCCATAATTTCTCACAAACTTCCTATAATAACTTGTCAACCCCAAAAATTCTCTCAAGTCCTTTATAGAAGTAAGTAAGGGCCAACTTTGCATTGCTGCAATCTTGCTAGGGTCAGCACAACATACCATCTGCAGTGACTATGTGTCCCAAGTATTCTAACTGAGATTGACCAAAGCAGCATTTGGACATCTTAGCAAAAAGCTGATGTTGTCTCAGTAAGGAAAACACAATTCTCAAATGTTTAATATGCTCAGACATGGTGAAACTATAAATGAGAATATCATCAAAAAACACCAGAATAAACTTCCTCAAATATGGAGCAAAAATTTCATTCATAAGTGCTTGGAAAGTGGCAGGGGCATTTGTGAGGCCAAAGGGAATCACCTTAAATTCATAATGGCCTTGGTGAGTCCTAAAAGCAGTTTTATGTATATATGGAAAATGCACCCTGGTATGAAAATAGCCAGCTCTCAAATCCAATTTAGTAAAGATAATGGCCCCTTTCAATTCATCTAATAATTCATCCACCACTGGAATAGGGAATTTGTCTTTGATGGTGATGTTATTGAGCTTTCTATAGTCAACACAAAATCTCCAAGTGTTGTCCTTCTTTTTGACAAGGAGAATTGGGGAAGCAAAGGGGCTATGGTTGTGTTGGATGATGCTAGAATCAAGCATTTCCCTGACTAGTTGCTCAACAACACTCTTTTGAATATAAGGGCATTTATAGGGTCTTTGATTTGGAGGTTGAGCATTAGGCTTTATTGGAATGGTATGGTCTAATGATCTATGAGGAGGGAGTTGAGTTGGTTCAGCAAAAGGTATTTGAACTCCTCAAGAAGTGGTGAAATAGGTGGGGGTATAGGTGGTGGTATGGCAGTGGTGTTGACTGAGAAAAAATGGCCTATAAGGCCATGAGTGGTATTGCATAAAAACTTGCTAACAGCTGCACTACTCATTTGGAATAAGGAAGTGTAGGGATGTGGACCTTGTAAAAGGATGTTGTGACCCTTATAAGAGAGATCGACAGTTAATGTAGAGAGGTTGAAAACTACATCACCAAGTTTGCGCAGCCAATCAACTCCTAAAATCATATCACAGCCTCCAAGCGGAAGTAAGAAAAAATCTTCAGTAAACTGATGGCCTTGCATTGTCCAAGAGAGATTAGAGCACATGCCAGAGCCAACTGTCTTTTCACCATTTGCAACATTAACTAACAGTTGAGCAGTAGGCTCAATATGGCAGGCAAGTATCTGAGCTAATGCAGTATCAATAAAACTGGTGGTGCTACCAGTATCAATAAGTACAGATATAGGGTGGTTATTAAGAAAACCAGGCACCCTTATAGTATCACCAGTGAGAGACCCTGTAAGTGCATTTAAAGAGACCTCGATTTCTGGCTCATCTGGAGATTCAGCAGCTTCCTCAAAAATATCCTCCTCTGTGTCAGCATCTGAGGTAGAATGAGTCTCTACCTGAACCATAAAAAGTTTTTGGCGCCCTTTGCACACATGACCCATGGAATATACCTCATCACAATTGTAGAAAAGACCCTTATCATGCCGAAGGCGCATTTTTTCTTGAATAAGGCGCCTAATAATAGGTGAAGGAGAAGTTGGCTTTGCTGATGTTGGTGAAAATGGCTTTGGGGTGGTGGGTGGAGTTTTTGTATAACTAGAAGATGTTGTAAGTGTTTTAGGAGGAAAATTGGAGTTATAAAAGGATCTAGAGGTGGAGAATGAAGAATAGGTTGGTTTGAGAACTCTAGATTGAGATAATAGAAATTTTTGTTCCTCCATTCTAGCAAGACTGGAAGCTTGAGCTAGAGTTGCAGGGTAAAACATGTGGACTGAATTTCTAATTTCCTCCTTAAGGCCACTAATAAAACTCATAATGAAATAACGTTCATCAATGGAAGGGTCATTAGCCAACATTAAAGCTTTGAGAGCTTCGAATTGATCAAAATATTCCTCAACTGAATTGATTTGAACTAACTTATTAAATGCACCAACAAAATTTTCTTCCACAGGGTTTTCAAAACGAGAACAAATACCACGATCTAGTTCATACCATGTAATACGATGCTTCCCAACTTGAAAATTCAAAAACCATTTATCGGCCTTACCTTCCAGGTTGATGGATGCAATGTCAACCTTCCTATGCTCCTCAATATTGTTAAGTAAAAAGTATCTATCGCACTTTTGGATCCATCCACGAGGGTTATCACCATTGAAGCGTGGGAAATCGAGTTTAGGGATTCAATTGAAGTTTGGGGGAGGTGGATTGTGGTGAAAGGAACCAAAAATTGGGTTACCCTTTTGATACTGATGACCAGAAGATCCACCGGAGTCATGAATAGAAGATTTCTTTGGTGGAGAAGCAGATCGGAGTAATTTTTCAATACGAGCTGAAAGAGCTTTGATGTCAGCTGAAGTTTCAGTATGAAACTGTCGAGATTGCTCTAAGGTGGTTTTAGATTGTTCTTCTAAGGAAACAAATCTCTCATCGGTAGATTGCCGATCTCGTTGAAGAAGCTCAAAAACTTCCTTCACAGTTTTTGGATCTGAAATTCCCATTGGAAAAAAATTTTGGGATGGCTCTGAATACCAATTGTACTATACTAGTATAGATTTGGGTTTATGAACATGAGAATAATTGGATTTGATGCAGATAATAAGCTACTAAAACTAATAAAGGCTAATTCATTTCTTAGGAACACCGTTATCAAGTTATTACACATTAAATAGAGAAGACTATGATTCTGGTGGACAGAAAGAGGACACGCGTCATTAACCGAGACGCTAAGAACTACCCAATTATCCGACAGCTTAACTACACTCAATCACATAGTTTACTCCATACACCCATACAAATGATAAGGGATGCCTAATCAAGAATACAGCTAAGGAATAAGGGTCCAAGGAAATAGGACTATGACAGAATCCAACTGATGAAAACTCATCTTTTTCATCCTAATCGGCCTCTGAATTGTTTCCAAACTCTCTGTGGACTTTGTAGGACCGAATCCTCACGAGATATCTTCTCCTAATCCTTTCATATCCTAGATAAACCAAACTTCACCGGAAAGTATATCTCTTCCCTGATTTTCGAGAATCAGTCGAACACACCCATTTTTACGAGATCAAACCAACTACCAATCCTGTTTCAATGTAACAGTCCCAAACCAACCTAGTCCAGTGAAAATCCACGAGAAAATATCGTTCATATTCAAATCAGGGAGTTCGCAACTCTGTAAATAAGTTCCCTCCAATTTGATTCTTTGAAATGAAAATGATGACCTCCCCCTAACAGCTACTGATGTGTGAATAGCAGTGGGGTTCCCCTATGCAATTTGTGGGGTGTAAGTAGCAGTGCCCTGCGGTTACCCCTTATTAACTGGGTGCCCCTTATCCAAAATGAGAGTCTGAATAGTAAGTGTCCTCCGGGATACCTTTATCAACTTTTCGAGCCGATTTTGCCGTAAAAGTCCATTTCTCCAAAAACACCTACAAATACATAAAATATAAAAATAAGCATAAAATCGAGCACTAACAATATACATAATTGAGAACAAAATAGACGCATAAATGCGTATATCATGTGCCTTCACTAGATTATTATGAGACGCTTGAGAGAATAATGTGCATTTACACTGTGAAACCAATGCATCATTTCGCTTTAAAAAGAATATTTCCACAAAGTATGAGGTTTATGTAATCACGCTTCTGCTTAGTATGGGAATCAGGTAAATCTTTGTTATTGTTCATGTTGATTTAAGTTACTATACACAAAATTCTATACGGTTTACTGATTTAGTTTCATCATCGTCATTCTTCCATTATCATCATAAATATTGCTAAATAATTATATTTAAAATAAAAAAAGTTGCATCTATGTCATTCTTTGGTTAACTAAAACCAAAAAGATCCAAAAAGGAAAACACGACATCTTCCCACTTGACCTTACTCCGCAATGAGCTGAGAAATATTTGCAATTAACCAAGATCGGAAACAACCAACTAGGAAAACTCCTAGTGTCATTTTTATTGAAGTGATATGTATTGATCATCTTGGAATGAATGTTTACAGAATTCCACTTCACTTACTAAGATCAAAAGGAACATTACCAAAAGTGTGGTGTTTGTTGTATGAATAGAATTTTGTAACTTTCTTTCAATAGATGATAAAAACGAGCTTTCATTGGTAATTGTGGTGCGTAGGATAAACTCAACATTATAAGTTGTGTGTGTGTGTGTGTGTGTATATATATATATATATACTTTGTGACTAAAATAGGTAGAACATGTCTAGCTTGTTCTGCGTAGTTCCCTAATTATATTCAGAATATATATACAGAAACGTTGCAGAGAAATTTTGCATTTGCAAAAAGGGCTGAATATCATAGTTTTTTAAGTGAATAAAGTGAAAATTGTAGTTTGCACCACATTTCACGTAATGAATTATTTGTGCACCATATTTTAAAGTGTAATAGACGTAATACAAGTGCGACGAAGAAGATATTAATGTGCAATTGCGGTTTGTAAACACCATATCATCCCATTTGACTGCATTCAGCTATAACATGAATTGAGATATCTTTGAAATCTTTTGTGCTGAAGGCACAATCAATGGTTATATTCAGACACCATCAATTAGAAATAACTAACTGGAAAAAGCGAAACACAAGCAATATTCTAGATTACTTAATTTCTAATCATGCTGCGAAGAAGGAGCCAAGAAAATGAGGATGACGTATGCCGGTTGAAAAATATTATCTTGAGTCTAATCAGGTTTTCATCTAACGGTGAATATTGAATGCTTATTACCATGGTAACTTAGATTGCAAACTATGATTTGAAAACTATATAAGGGAGAACTCTAGAAAGTGGGAAACCTAATCCCCACACCTCCTGTGTGATACTAGTTGCGACTAGAGTCGTTTCTCCTTTAACCTTAGGTTTTTCACAAAACCCTGTAGGTTAACGACTTAAAGACTTCATTGGGATTGTGAATCAGACCTAACTATTTTCTCTGTAGTTGCGTGTTCTGGTCTTACTTCTTCTATCGTGATTGAGTATTATCTTTGCTAAGATTTACTTAAGATTTATCTCCGATAGGTAAGATTAAAATTAGTCATAAACATCTTCGTATCATTGTTTGTGATTCCACGATATCTTGTTTCACTTCCATACGTTTAAGATTATTGTGAGGTTATTGATAATACTAGGATGTTCTTCGGGAATATAAGTTTGGTTTATCAATTGGTTCCTGTGCACCTTGATTTATCAAAAGACGGAACAAAACTCGTAGGTATTTCTGTGGGAGATATATTTATCTATTCCAATAGACTTTTCTGTGTGAGACAGATTTGTTTATCAAGTCTCCGACTTTGTGTCGTAGAAATCTTGGTTGTGGGTGATACCAGCTAAGGGAATCTGTTAGAGCGCTGCTCGGTCGAACTCGCATGTGTTGCTATCTCAAGCATGTTTGTTAATGTTAGTGATAAAAACTATAAGTCTTGATTTCTAGCCTATTTATAGATGTCTCGTACTAGGACATAGTTTATGTAGTTGAGCTTAGACTTCACAGCGTTCATCATTTGAAGACGAAGAACTACTAAGGGGAGCTTGTGTAACTTCATCAACAAAAGGTATGTGGAGAACTCATATATCACTTGGAAAGTCTATTTATACTCTATCTCCTATATTGACACATAAGTCGTATTACGATATAGTTTTCTATATACACATTTGAGATTTCGAGCTGAGTTTATCTCGCTTACATATTTCTCGAAATATGTGTTGGCAAGCTTTCACTTCAACCAAGTTCATCTTATATATGTGTGATACAATCTTTTGTAGACTTGGAATGTTTCGATAATGATTATTTCAATATCTTGAAAATTGCTTTGATGCTAATAGTGTGTGAAAACGACTATTGTCATCCTCTAAGAATGTTTGAATGATTGAAATAAAGAGTTTAGAATCTTGTAACCATCTTTGGATATAAGTATATAGTGTGTTCGCACATTTGTGTATAAGTCCAAAACCGGTAACCAAATGTATGCATACTTGTGTGTATACAAAATCGATGAAGGAGACTGATAAGTATACGTACCCGTAAGCATACTGGCGGAAGTTCACGTCCGTGAATTTCCGCTGAGTTTGGAAATCAAAACCAACTCAACCAGTTACCCGAGTACGCTTACTGGCGGAAAGTTCACGTACGTGAATTTCTGCCGAGTTTGAAAACCAAACCAAATTCAAATCCGGTTACTTAAGTACGCATACGCATACTTAAGTGGTTACTTTCTGAAATCGGTTGTGTACATGAACTTAAGCATTTATTAATAAGGAATGCAATCTTTGCAAACCGTGGCTATAATATTCATGTATTGATTCGAGTGAATCAAATCGATTATGATTCAATTGTGTTCTTGTATAATTCTATGAGAATATAACAATTGAACAACTCTTTAACTAGTTTCATCTGAGTCATTTGAACTAGTTATGGTTAAGATGAATAAGGTTGATATGAGAGTAATCATATGGCTAACCTCGGTTAACTATTTATGAACCAACATGGTGTACACATTTAGGTATGGTTACATAAACCTAAATGAGGATACATTTCATTTGTGTGTAACAAGCTAAGTTCGATCTAACGGTTGAAAGATATTAGCTTGGTTGAATCAGGTTTTTTATCTAACGGTGAATATTGAATGCTTTGTTACCAAGGTAACTTGGATTGCGAACCCTGATTTGAAAACTATATAAAGGAGAACTCTAGAAACTGTGAAACCTAATCCCCACACCTCCTATGTGTTACTAGTTGCATAGCTAGAGTCGATTATCCTTTAACCTTAGGTTTCTTATCGAGACCTTGTAAGTTAACGACTTGGAAGACTTCATTGGGATTATGAAGCCAGACCCAACTATGTTCTCTGTAGTTGCGTGATCTGATCTTGTTGTTTCTATCGTGATTGATTGCAATTGTAAGATTGGATTGAGATTTAATATCTCCGATAGGCAAGATAGAAAAGTAGTCACAAACACCTTTGTCTCATCGTTTGTGAGTCCACAACAGCTTTTTTCGCTAGTCGATTAAGATTATTGTGAGGTGATTGATAATACTATGATGTTCTTCGGGAATATAAATCTGGTTTATTAATTGGTTCTTGTTCACCTTGATTTATCAAAGGACGGAAAAAAAACTCTTGGTTATTTCTGTGGGAGACATATTTATTCAATCCTATAGATTTTTCTGTGTGAGACAGATTTGTTTATCAAGTCTTCGACTTTGGGTCGTAGAAACTCTTGGTCGTGGGTGAGATCAACTAAGGGAATCAAGTGTGTAGTATCCTACTGGGATCAGAGACATAAGAAACGTAATTGTACCTTGAATCAGTGTGAGATTGATTAGGGTTCAAATACAGTCCAGTCCGAAGTTAATTTGTAGTAGGCTAGAGTCTGTAGCGGCTTAATACAATGTGGTGTTCAATATGGACTAGGTCCCGGGGTTTTTCTGCATTTGCGGTTCCCTCGTTAACAAAATTCTGGTTTCCGTGTTATTTATTTTCCGCACTGTATTTTGTTATATAATTGAAATATCACAGGTTGTGCGTTAAGATCAATCAATTAGAATATCCAACCTTTGGTTGTTGATTTACATTGATTGACACTTTAACATTGGTCTTTGGTACCGTTCAAGTTGTTTCACATAATAATCAGGCTCACAGATTTCTATCTGTTTGATTTCCCGATTACATTATGAAACGAAGATATTAAACTCTTTCATATACTTTAGTATAGATTGAGTCTGACTGTCTAGAAAGTATATTGGAGTAAGTCCTCTCAAATTTCCAAACGAATTGTTGGGTATGGTTGTTAGACCCCCGCATTTTCAATTGGTATCAGAGTAGGAAAACACATTAAAGACCTCATAAGCCTGTGTTTGTAGCGATCTGAGGATTGACGATATTATCTATGATAAACGCATCGCCAGAAATAAAAATTATGTTTCCTTAAAATCTATTAAAGAGAAAGATTTGTCAATATCGAATATAGAAGAACCTTTTGTTCAAAGAAAACAGACGTACATCGACAAGTGTTTTCCTGACTACCTTACCGAAGAGTCTGACTCTGAAGTTGAAAGGAATGCATCCAAAGAGAGTGCAGTGATTCTAAAACTTGTTAGAATCCAGGCTGATGATGTCAACCATTTGAAACACAAATTCAATGTACTAGTTGGTATGGTAAGTAAGCGTGACTCTCATTTGAAGATCCTTCAAGAGGAAAATCTTAAAAAGGATGCTTTGAAAATTTAACATCTCTTAAATAAACTCTCCTTTCAAGAGTGTTCAAAAGAGTCCACCATATCAATTTCTTCTGATTTAACTGTAAGAGAATCAGTTTCACAAGCAAAACCGAAAAACCCTTCCTGTTGAAAAAGATGTGCTTGTGTCTTCCTATAATCAAGGAATGTCTGATGGGATTTCGGGGAAACCCTATATATAATAACCTCAATCGCACGGTGTCTAATTAGTAGACAGATGCAAGTACGGGTCGAACCCACAGGGAGCGGTGGAAATACCAATAATCAATATTCCCAATTAGTTAACATCAATGATGTTTTTGGATTTTCGAAATTAAAAATGAAATAATAAAACATAACCAAGGATGTGAAGGTGTTAAGGATCCGGGAATCCGTTGCAGAAAAGTTACTTGTATTATATCACAAAGGTCTCGAGTTTACTCATGTAAAATAACAAACCCAGCTACTTATATTCTATCACAAAGATCTCGAGTTTACTCATGTAAAATAACAAACCTAGCTACTAGTACATGGAAGATATTTCATTAAGAATCGTCAACTAGAACTATCAAAATGGTAGTTTGTTGTCACCTCAATGTAGAATCCTTAAGCAATAGATATACATGGCATAAATAGTCAAATGAAATTCATAATTCGATTATCGCTAAGGTTCAATGAGTCCCTCTACTAATCTAACTATGGACTGTACATGGTTGTTGATGGTGGTTTTTAGTTCAGGGTTAAATTTGTAAAACCTCGCATTTAATGTGCCGTCACTCTGCAAAGAAACGGAGCCATGTAAAAGTGATGAGTGTTCAACCTCTTCACTGGCGCATTTATTGAGCAACTCAATATATTCGCTTGAAATTTATCCAGACTGGTGCATGTAGCAACAATCTCAAATATTCTGTAAATTTCGGCACCTTGCCTATTAATATAAGTTTTTTGAATACTTTATGTGCCATGTTCCCCGGCTGAACCCTTAATATTGATATAGCATGACAATTTGTGTTCACTCGCAGTAGAGGAGCACGAATTTTCAAGTATCAAGGTTAAGGTCCTTGCATAAAGTACTCAACCGGAAAGCATACTGCTCTCTGGCAATAAACTTAAAAAGAACTCTGTGTCAACACATAGAATTCAATCAATTTTGTGATAGTTCACAAGATTCAGATATTATCCTAACTAATTTGCAAAATTAGGGTTTTACGCCTTGCAGTATATTAGACCTCGCCTGTCGAAATTAAGCCTAGGAGAACTAGGAAATTAATCCGCCATGGATTAGTAGGTGCAAAATCCTACCCACAATCAGAAAACAAGGAATAAAAGGAGCCGCAGAATAAGAGAAGCAACAAAGGAGGTGTGGCCATGCCATAGGCCAGCTGGTGCCACTTGCAAGTGGCCACACCCCATGCTGCTCTAACCGGCCCTTATTTCCCGTCCACCAATCAGGTCGCCTTAAACCCACCACACGCATGTAAGTTGTGGCTGGTCCCATACTTGTCGGCCCTATATTCCCATCGACCAATCAGGTCGCCTTAAATCCTCCACACGAACACCAGAAGTGTGGCCACGCCCACGCCTGGTCGGCCCCTCTTTTAAATCGACCAATCAGGTCGTTCTAAACCTGCTACAGTATCAAAAGAGGCAAAGTTGCGCCAGATGGTCACAATGCCAAATTGGTTTCAAAGTCGCGCCATATCGCTAAATGGCATGCCAAACATGACAAACGTGTCATTCCGCTCCGACATGCCAGTGACATGCCGAACATGTCAAACGTGCCACTTACCACGGGAGAATGCCGAACGTGGCAACGTACCATAAATAGCGCGCCAACGTGCTAACCCACTTCTTCTTCATGGCCAAACGCCATGACATATTCCGATTAGGGTATTCCAAACACGGCTCTGCCTTAGTGGCATTAGTCGAAACCCTAATTTCCAGTCGTGGCCCAATTACGCCACTTTGGCCCCACAACATGCCACGAGCCATGTGGGACCTGAAAAACCTTAAAAGTGGCGCCATTCTATGATCACTCGTGGCCATCCTTGCGCATGTGGTTATTCCCATATTATGGTCTGCCTTAATTCCTTTAATGTGGCCATGGCACCGATTGCATAAAGCACCACCATGTAGTAGCCATGCCACACGCGCTAATTAGGGTTTCAACATGTCAAACCCTAATTTAGCTAAAGTTTCCACGCCAACTAGGTCAAGTAATTATCCTAAGGCCTTAAGTCTGATATAGCAGCAGGACCAATGTTGCCAGAACCATATTTGGGTCTAACACCAATATGCCAAAATAGCTGCCATGGATGCGCCAGGCGCCACTATGCCACGGCTCTATATACCACTACGCCATTGGCATGTGCCAGTGACGCCACTGTGCTACCATCAGGCACCACCAGAATGTGGCCATAATGAATGGCCACCCTTTCTCATGAGTTACGATTTCATCCGTCCAAATTCGCCATAGAATTGACAGGCCTGTGGCAAGTTTTGGGTGACCAACTAAGACAATCAAAATAACATCACATGCTATTCTCATGTGGCAAGTCTCCCAACTTTGACTTTCCACACATAGCAACCTGCTACATGTTTTTCATGAAAACACTCGAGACATCAAACATGTCACAAACTGGGGGATGCTCATCAGGGTTTTGGTCTGGCGGTTTACAGTGTGCGCGTGCAACTCGCCCATTATAAGAAAGTGTCAGAAAGCAGGGCAGTTAGTGACGGTAAGAAGTAGTAGGTGTAAACTAACCAGTTTCCTCCATGGTGGGAACGTGGTCTCTGGCATTTACACATAATCCCACTTCTCCATTACTCAATAACTCCCACTTTCTACGAGATCAGGGTGCATTCAATATGACTTGTATAAATAGGTTTTACCTATTTCGACCAAACAACAAGCTTTGGTTAACAACAACATAGTATCCAGAAAAACACAAAAGAACAGATAGCTTACATTTCGCAATCCAGTTCTATATTATGATACAAGTCATAAAATAGCCACACCTTCAGAATTAACCATTCTGGTCTCAGCACCTTCTTCGCTTCCCTCTCTAAGACCAACCCTTCTCCTTCACTTTGTGACCGAAGAAAGACTGGAACGACCATTTCTTGGTTTAGGCAAGGATTGTACATATTGATTTCTCGAATCTAAAGTACTCCCATGCAGTGCATTTGTTTTAGGTTTAGATTCGTTTCTCATCCACACATCCAAATTTACCAAAACCAGCTGAAACAGTTTTACCCATAAACAATGGCATAGAACATGAAAAATATAGATAGAAGATAAAACATTGAGAGAGAGCCAAAACAATTAACATTAAGAAAATTGTTTAAACCCATTATTTAGAACACAAGAAAATATATCCTACAAGTTCATCCTTTCACCCTAACATAGTTTAGCTAGACATGGCTTTCTCAAAAGCCATAAAAATATCTCAATCAAAAATAGCTAAGTGAAAACGAAATCAAAGAAATGAAAAACTTCAAACCCTGTCGCCGCCTCCTCCAAAGAATCCCAGTCCGGCCTCCCCGTTCATTTGTTTGAACTCTGATTTTGGGCATACCAAAATCTTTCTAGGCATACAAAACAATAGTCCCATCTTGGGTGACCTTATAAGGGGTACCCTATGGGTAGTTCAATTACCTATATACCCTTAATACAAAAATCTAAAATCAGTTTTCTAAAAAATCAAAATCAGTTTCCCTTACCATCTCTTCTTCCTCCTCCTCCTCTAGCCGAACTCTTCCCCCTCCTGCGAAAAAAAAAATTCATCATCGTGATTAATTGTCGATTCGTAAAAATTTGATCGTCGATTAAACTCAACCACATAATGACTCGTACAAAGAAAAGCAGGGACTAGGCAAACCAAATCGTCTTCTAATCCATCAATTGAAGAAGAAGAACCAATTGAAGATGAAGGTGTAGAAACTGAAAATCAACCACCAATTGAAGCAGAAATTGAACCAACTGCATCTCCAACTCCGGAAATGAGGATAAGAAAGCAAGTTTTACAAACCCAATCTCCTATTTGCTGTTTTTCATCGATTAAATGACGGTTACAGTGTTGGGTTCGGCTCAAAATTGAGTTGTGTTTTTAGCCGAACTGTTCTTCACAAAAGCTTCTTGTAAGTGTATATGAACAGTTCGGCATGAAATTTCAAGCCGAACCTAGTCACAGATAGAGATGCATAGGGGTTCGGCGTATTCGATAATCATAATATGTGCCGAACCTAGCACATTAACGAGGTTCGGCTATTACGATATTCTCAATATGTGTCGAACCAATAACAATATTTTAACCCAAAAAATAACAAATTGATGTTCGGCTCATACGATTTTCGAAATATAAGCCGAATCGGTAATTATTTTTTTCCGAGCTATTCAGGATGTTGTTCGGCTTACTATGAAACTTTCATATAAGCCGAACTAGTGTCTAGCAAACAGTTCGGCACATGCAGTAAACAGATTCAGTAAGCCGAACCGTTCATCAATTGGTAGATTCGGCTCATAGATGTGAGCCGAACCTCAACCTGTTTCGCCGAACCATGATTCAAAAAACCTAACTTTTGATAATTGAGAGCTATAGAAGTGAGATTAAGTATAGGATATAAGTGTACCTATGTATTGGAAGCATTGGGTTCCTCATCAATGTCTTCATCATCAGGATTTGGCTCATAAAAATCATCATCTTGAGTTTGTGTTTGAGTTTGAGCTTGAGTTTGAGTGGGTGTAAAATCATTCTCATAATCTAAGAAATCAGCCATTTCTGGATCATTGTTGTAGTTGATATGTATTTTCCTAGGTTTTTTAGATGAATGATGACCCTCCTCATCCTCCATTGAATCAAGAATTAGAATTTTCTCACTTTCTCCTTCTCTTTCTCTCCTTCTTAACCAAACCAAAACTTTGATTTTGTTTTCCTCAAATTTTTCATCTAAACAACTCTTATAATTCTGAAAATTATTTTAATCACTAATCAAGATTATTAACACTAATACGTAAAGGGCAGATTTGCCATTAAAAAAAATTTGGGTTAAGGGGTCATCTGATTTTGCTATTTCACAACCTTTTTTGTCTTCATTCAGTATGCCTTGGAATATTTTGGTATGCCCAAAATTATAGTTCATTTGTTTCTGTTCATCTCTATATAGGTCCTGCGGAGGAAAATAAGACCTAGCGACTAGCGTATATTGCCAAAGCCCGGTCCAAATACCACCTGCCTTGTGCATGCGAGTCTGCCAAGGCCCAACTGTAAACGCCCACTTTCTATCCCAAAATCCTCTGAATCTCGTCTACAATTCAGGCCAAATCACCAGTTTTTATTCTCTGTCCGCCTAACTCCCGTCAACTCCTCCTTGTCACAGTCATCACCGACCGATCAAGCAATGGCAGCTAACTTTTCTTCTTCTCTGTTTCGTTCACTGTCAAGCTCAAACACGAGCTTCTTCCGTCGATAATTCCATACTCTTTTCAGCATCGAGCACGAGGTCTTCTCCTTCGAACACATCATCAGCCAACGCCTTATCTCCCAATAGTTACAGCTCATGCATCTGCTCGAGCTCCAGCATGCTAAATTCAGGCCATCGTAACCAACACCATGTACCACAGTAAACTCCTTCGAACTCAACCACGGCATCAGTTCCATTCGTCTAAGCTCAGCCTCGGCACCATTCCCTGTCAGCCATCACCGAGAAATCAATCCACTCGAGACCAATTCATACTGTTTGCTGCTCAAACATAGCCCTCGAACCAGTTCACAAATCGAATCCATTATGCACTCCTAGCACTCAAACATCTCAGCCATTCTCATTATCTGCACGCTTCAATGAACGGAATCCATTTCTGCCAGCAGCTTTCTCATTGTATACTCACGAGTACTGAGAGGTGCTCATATGAAGTAATCGATCACCATCCCATCTTTTCTTCTCATGTTCTGTGTTTATTCGACTAAGAACCTTCATGCTTTGACTCCAACACCGAACCAATCTTTCTTCTTCGCAGCTGTTCATTTTCCTCATCGAGAACATCGACCATGACAGCAAATGGCTCGTGCAAAACTGCTTACTCCTCTCCATCACGTCTGCGAGTTTACCTGAGCAGTTAGATTAGCTGCTGCCAATGAATTCTTCCGCCTGTAGCTGTTCCAATAATGACCAGCTCCTTCCTCCGCCGGTTACAATGGCACTGCTAAGAATAAATTCGAGCACCGGATGGATGTAGAAATCATCATCTGCCTTCCACTCAGCCATCAAGGACCAACTCAATTCATGCTTCCGTTATTGGTGCTGTAAAGCCATAGACCATCACAACCACTGCCAGTTGATTTTAAACATCAACCAGCTCCATCTCGTCTCGGCTTTGATGAATACCCCCGAACGCAACTGTTGTTGTTACACCCACAGTTAAACTCCATGGAGACTTCCCTCAATTCTGTCCACAACTCCATCGAATTGCAATTCCATCTATCCAGTACTGCACCATCTCGCTTCAATGACTGCAACAGCTCGTCTCGTCCCAAGTCATTTCTTCTCATAAGTGTACGTCTTCCATGAAAAACATTTCCTTGATGTTGAGACAATTCTTCCACTGGCAAACTCGACTTCCATTCACAGCACTTATTTGCAGCCCCTAACGACACCACGTCCTTTCATTTCTTCAGCCAACATCCTAGCACCAATTTGACAATGCTAGCCACTAAGGTCCAATTTTCTTTTGGCTTTGAGTGGAATTGACGTTCCCCTGGTCCATTTAGTGAAGCTATCTTTTCCCGAAGCTGTGAGGCAATTAGTGCCTTTTGTTGCAAACACTAATTTAGCTCCGGATTTAGCCATTATTCTCCCGATTATCGGAATTCATCCGTAATTTCTACAAAAACACTAAAATAGATTTATTAGTAAAAATATCGAGTCCTAACTAATATAAATATGGATATAAAATGTAGCACATATGTGCTTATCAATGTCCACATCACAGGGAAGGAAGAATTCTCCCAACGATGATGTTAAGACCGTTCTTTCTAATCACTCAGGTGATCAGAAAATGTGTCTCTTTTGTGATTCAAAAGGGATTTGTGAACAAAAGAGGAATCCTATGTTGAATGACAATTCTATTATTCGTCTTCAACACGTCTTAGATTTAATTCTCACCCTGATATTCGTATGTCTGGTTTTAGTACTCACCCTGTGTACCCCACCAGAAAAGTCAGTTCAATGGGTTCCTCAAATGTTCAAACACATAACAGTCTTCCTAGACCATTTCGACGAAGAAGAACTCATGGATATTTGTTCAATTAAGAAGGGAGATTATGTTGTTCATGATGTGAAAAGGGTGTCAAAAAAAGGAAGCATTGGAAAAATGGAAGCCAACCTAAAAAGGATAATTGAAGGATACTAGATTTTGTGCCCGTACTATGCATCCATTTTTCGATCGGGCGGATCCAAAAACCATCCATTTCTCTTCTTTTAACCATACCTTGGTTCGTCGACCCGATGCATGCTTAGGATTTTTGCTTCGATGCACAAACGAAACATTGCCGGATGGAGGAAGATTGCACCCACGCTGGTAATTCTTTATTTTTTTGGCCCAAAACAAAACATTACCGATATGCAAGAAGTTTAACAAAAAACTGGTAAAAGAAAAAATTTACTCCTGTTTGAGGTGTTGGACAAAGAACCTACAAAGACTTAATTAATCTGGAGATGTGATAAACCCAAGTATACCTAATGACAGAGAGAAATACAAAGTAACAGGGAGAAAGAAAAATCGCACTCACTGGAATCCATCTACACTTAGCAACATAATGTAGTCTGCTCAAGACATGTTGGGGACCTGTAATTGTTTAAGGCAAAGGCAATACAGATGGAAGACAAAGGCAGTACACATCATAAAAATAATAAGTGGGCTAGGTGAGTAAAATGTAGTAAAAACACACCAGCGTCACCGTCATATGCGAAGTTACCAGTGAACTATTTAAACACCTCGGTCCTTATTGGAACTAAAGAGCATCTTAAAGTAATCCTTGAATGCGTTTAAGACCTGGTATAGGTTTTAAGTAAAACCCGTTACTAATCAAATCACAAAATAGTACAGCCGAAATCAATTACAGCAGAAACAGTATTTGAGAAGGTAGCTGAGACAGCTCCTATAAGAAAATCCACAGCAAAGCTGGTCACTCCTATCTCAGCATGTGCTTGCACGAAGACATGTAAAGCACAGGGGTTTTACCAAACATAGATCTCGGGTAACACAGGAATTTTTGGAATGCCCTGTCGGAGTTTCCATGTGCATAACACTTCTGGTTCGTGGAGTTGTAAGCACCATTTAGTGAACCCGTACACTACGGAAGGCCGGAACCAAGAATTTCTGTAAAGCGAAAAATACAAAGAAGAACTTAGCACAGAGATATAACTGAACCTACAATAATGAATATAGAATAGTCCACAATTTCACAATAATAGATGTAAAAATGACAGATAGCCATAACCACTCAGCAGTATATAATTCTTAAAACTTGAATTTCAAATCAAAAACATTTGGTGGTTGAATCTGGGTAGGCACAACGTGTGTATTAACTACAAGACAGGGTTATATTACATCCAACCATTGGAGATTATCTTTAGATTAGCTAGTAACCCATAATTCAATTACTCAAGCAAATTTTATCAATTTCCAACATTGCATCAAACTTCATCCAAGGGATCAAACTATATCAATCCAGAATTACTCAAAAGAATTGTGGGCTTTATAGAGAGTAAAAAAACACCATAGATAATGATGCAACAATATCCAAAATTTTATTAGTGTAACATTTAATAAACATGTCACCAAAAAGTAAGCCCAACAAATCAAAACTATTGGGACAATAAATGCTATGAAGATATTAAAAGCTCACCTGTGAAGATATCACCGAAGCTCTTTTGATTGCTACCAAGTCTTAATCCAGGGAACCCAATGAGTCCATCAATACCACTCCGTTCAGTCTGATTTTCTGAGAGTCAACATCATTTTCATTTTTCAGATACCCAGGCGGGGAGAGAATAAAGACCTACTACTTCCTTCATCAACAACCCTCTGAAGTTGAAGTTGTTCATGTTCTGGAGCCAGATTCTAGAACTTAATACCGACTATAGGAGAATCTGCAGAGGGGCTAAAATAACATTAACAAACTGGACACGCAAATAGATGGAATAAGTAATTTCAATAATGTAATGAGTATGAGCATCAACAAGATCAACAAAGTTCCTGGTGCTTCTCCTCATTAGCCATTCTCCATCTGGTCTTTTCTAAAATGTTTGAAAGGGAAAACACCAAAATCCGAATGTGACCACATATATATTAGTGCATACAATTCTCAGTTTTTGATGTTGATTCAAGACCGAGAGTACTACATGATATAAAAAAAAAAAAAAAAAATCACACCCACCATTTGTTATGCCACTCTTTGCACCTGCAACCATTTCCTGCATGACCTGAATCTCATCCCCCTTCTCAAAGAGCAAGCTTTAAATGCAATCTGCAAGATTCACCGCGAATAAACATCTTAAAAAATACATCACCCCTTACTCCATATGGTTTCTTTTTCGTTCCGTATAATATATCTTCTGCTTCTCTAGACAAATTACTTACTTGTTAAAAGAAGAGAGTCTACTTACTTGTTAGCACATTCCACTTCTAAATTAGAAATAACTTAACTGAACTACCGTAAAGGTATAACATTTTTTATCCTAACTATTGTCTGGATAACATTTTTTATCCAGACTACTGTCTTCCTCTTTAGCTGCAGAATTAAACATAAACCCAAAAACCACAAACGGCAATCAACAATTCCATTAGAGATAATAAATCAAATTTACAAATTGTTGACATGAAGATTGCAAGTTAATCTAGTTCTAGTACCATATCTATTAGCATGATTCAAATACCAATTAACTTAGATAATTCAGATATCAATAGAAACATGATAAGATATGCTCCATTCTTACCAAAATTAAGATCATGTCCTCAGTATTTCGGCACTAATGAAGATATTGTATTGATCTAAACAGTGATGAATAAATTTAATACTTACAAAATATTTCAGAAATCTAAAAACATCGATACAAACAACGAATTTTTAAAAAAAATCTAGGGTTACCTTCTTCTTCTCTTCTTCAGCATCGTCTTTCTGATTTTAAATTTGGTTTCTGATCGAGCTTCTTGAGATCTCACAGTATTTACTAATGAATCGTAGATGGGTTTAGATGGATTTGAGCAAAGATGAAGAAGATGTCACTGCCATGGATTATTGAATGGAATTAGAGAAGATTAAGAATGAATCTAAGAGTATTGAGTGGAATTAGAGAAAATTAAGACTGAACCTAAGAGTTCATGTGGCTGTAAGACATGGGTTTAGTTTGAATTGGAGATTGCAGTTAGGGTTTGATAAGTAATTGGAGTTAGGGTTTTGTTGTTCCTCTCTTCAACCCGATCATCTCTGCTGCTTTCATCTCTGCCTCTGCTTTTATTTTTTTTCTTCTCGTATTCGGTTTCAGGTGAATGAAAGGAAATCTCATCGAGTTTAGGGTTATGTAACTCAAAACAAATGGTTTGGTTTAGTTTTTCACGGGAGTATCGACCACTTTGACGGTGGTATTTAACGTCCAGTTAAGTATTCGGTGTAAACAGAGTGTAACAAATTATTTAGGTACAAACTGATAGAAGTATTGTCTACCCACGTTTTTGCCAACGGGGTTACAAACGGCCAGTTAAGTATAGAGTGTAATCCAAGTTTTAATGTCCCGACCAATAGAGTACCGCCAAGTGTCCTCTACAGAATTACTAATGCCCAAAGCTTTTATCTAATTTAATTTGAGGGGAGTGTCACACTCACCGTGCGACGTGGGAGCTCATATGACTTAGCATTTTAAAGGAGGAGAGATAAAGATATCATCAACAGGCTGACAAGTCCCTCTGTAAATTCTTCAGGTAAGATTCAACACTATAGCGTCATATTTTGATGATAGTAAATTTTATGATAACTTTTCACATCATAATGGTTTTCCTCCAAAGATTAGGAAAAGGAGGTTTAACCAGAAACAACATTCATTTGATGAGCTCAAGGCTCATACTTGTGTTAATTAATCACAAGGTTGAATTCTCACTCACAAAAAATCCTGGTTGAGTGAGATATAATCAGTTATACTCTGTAGTAAATGTGTTTTTCTGATTCTCATGCTATCTTCTTATCGTTCTTAGCTGGTTTATCACTTACAAACATTTGTTGGTGCATGAGTATTTTTTTATTTTTTTTATTTTTTTATAAAAAAAAAGGTGTCAAATTGCTATGCTCTAAATCTTTTCTCTTGTGAGAACAAATTTATTTGAGAGCTGAGTGTTTATTTACTCACCAAGCAAATATTTTCTAAATTTTCTTCGCAAGCTTTTGGTATAAGGTTAAGTCTATGTACGTGCGTGTACCTTTTTACATGGCACAGTCCAAACTTGGAAACCCTAAATTATGGTTCTTATGAAACCTATAAGTATCAAACCTTTTATGAGAGTACGCATACTCTAGTTGTGCTCTTTTAAGGATGGGTCTACTCCAAGTTCTTGGGATTTACCAGCCGACTCAATTGATGATTCAGTTTATTTGGAGTTTGTTTTGAAGAAGAAAAAACCCTTGTTAAGTCTGACGAACTCGAATCCTGTGTCTCATGCTATTATGCGTTTTCTCATCAAGATCGAGAAAATGCTGAGATGGTCTCTGCTGAAGTAGTTCATGGTTTTTCACGAACTGAGTTGAAAAGGGTTGATTCTGACCTTGTTCTCATGAAGTCACAAGTTAAGGATCTTCTCAGCGAGGATATCTTCTCCGAAGATGCAGTTGATATAGTTAGTCACAAGCTTGAAGGTCTTGGAACCAGTGGAGCTTCCGTACCGGAACTCTGATTATCGCTTGTGATTGCGCTCTATTTTTAGAGTTGTTTTTGTTTTATTTTGTCTAGTAAATCTTCTTATGAGATTTTTTTTTCTTGTGGTTTTTAAAAGAATAACTAAGATTTGGAATAGTCGTTATTGTGAGTACACATAGCTATGTCCAACGATTTTCATCTTCATGTTTTTTAGATTTATTTATTTAAATTCTTGGTTATTTGGAAGATGATTTTTGCAATTTTAATTTTTATTATTTTGTATATTGCAAATTGTTATTGGATATGTTGTTTACATCCGTGAACCTGTGACTGTCCCATACTTGTTCAAAAGCTATCTTTATTGTATGTCGCTGTTAATGTGTTGATAAAAGATAGAATGAACTTTTGACAAACAAAAGTTAAAGCCTTTCATGTAATTATTTTGATGGAAGAAATGATGAACTTTTGTTTACAAGGATTAAGCCTATTATATGTCATTGTGCAAATAATGATGAAAAATAGAATGAATCCTTGTCTATTCTGCAGTATTGGTCAATCTCCGATCCACATTTTTGTGCATATACTATGTTGCTCCGTAAGGTTTCTTATGATTGAGCGCGGCCAATTGAACTGATCATTATCGTGGTTAATTTAGTTGTGTTGCTCCGTAAGTTCTCTTATGACGAGCATGGCCAATTGAATTGATCATCTTCTTGTGGTTAATTTAGTTGTGTATTCCGATTAAATTAATCATGGGTTCTCTTGTGGTTAATTCAATTGAATATTTTGGATACAAATTCATGTTTTCAGGTGATTTGGTCATATCCAAAGAAATCCTTCTTTTCTTGTGAAAGTAAGGTCGCCTTTGTTATTCTTTCGGGAATGACATTTTATGGGGGAGAGTTATTTTTGAACTTGTGCTTAATTGTCAAGTCTTTGTGGGGAGTGCGGCTGTGGAATATTATAGGGGTTATCTTGTATATTTATAAACTCCTTGATGAAAGCATTTAGCTTCAGATTTATGATGGCATCTAAATAAGTTGATATGGTATTCTCTTTTGGTCATGAGAATCTCTACGAAAATTTCATGAGGATCCCACTAGTTTTCGTACCTTAGCCAATTTATATTGACAAAAACGGGGAGAATGAATGTGTAGTGTCATACTACAAATACATATGGTTTTTACGGATCATTATGTAAGGGGGAGTGGTTTTCATGTTGAGATGAAGTATTGACTAAGGAGGAGTGATACATATCACCATAGTATTGTTGTCAAAGTTGTGATACAATTGAACCTTGATACTGTGTAATAATACTATGACATTGTATAACAATGATTGAGAGCATTTGTTTTCTCATTTTTATCGCTGCGGATCCTCAACAATGATGATGCTAAACTTACAACCTTTGGAATCATTGGAGTACTTGGAAGTAACGAAGATTTCGAGTCATGTTGAAGATGCCAAGAAGATCAAGCATGTGGATGAGAAGCTACAATTCTTATTTATTTTGTAATCCATATGTATTGATAATTTTGTTACTAAAATTGACAAAGGGGGAGATTGTTAGAGGACTGCTCGGTCGAACTCGCATGCGTTGGTATCTCAAGCATGTTTGTCAATGTTAGTGATCAAAATTATAAGTCTTGATTTCTATCCTATTTATAGATGTCTCGGACTAGGACATAGTTTGTGTAGTTGAGCTTAGACTTCACGACGTTCATCATTTGAAGAGAAAAAACTTCTAAGGGGAGCTTGTGGAACTTCATCAACAAAAGGTATGTGGAGACTTAAACTCATCTATCACTTGGAAAGTCTATTTCTACTCTCTCTCCTATATTGAGACATAAATCGTATTACGATATGGTTTTCTATATACACATTTGAGATTTCGAGCTGAGTTTACCTTGCTTAAATATGTGTTGGCAAGCTTTGGCTTCGACCAAGTTCATCTTATATAATGAGAAAATTGCCGAGTAAAATCTTACATGGTTTGTGTGATACAATCATTTGGTGTAGACTTGGAATGTTTCGATAATGATTATTTCAATATCTTGAAAATTGCTTTGATGCTAATAGTGTGTGAAAACGGCTATTGTCATCCTCTAAGAATGTTTCAATGATTGAAATAAAGCGTTTAGAATCTTGGAACCATCTTTGGATATAAGCATATAGTGTGTTTTCACATTTGTGTATAAGCCCAAAACCGGTAACCAAATGTATGCATACTTGCGTCTATACAAAATGGTTGAAGGAGACTGGATAAGTACGCGTACTGGCGGAAAGTTCACGTCCGTGAATTTCTGCTGAGTTTGAAAACCAAACCAAATTCAAATTCGGTTACTTAAGTACGCATACGCATACGCATACGCATACTTAAGTGGTTACTTTCTAAAATCGTTTGTGTAAGTGAACTTAAACATTTATTAATAAGAAACGCAATCTTTGCAAACCGTGGCTATAATGTTCATGTATTGATTCAAGTGAATAAAACCGATTTTGCTTCAATTGTGTTCTTGTATAATTCTATGAGAATATAGCAATTGAACAACTCTTTAACTAGTTTCATTGAGTCATTTGGACTAGTTATTGTTAAGATGAATAAGGTTGATATGAGAGTAATCATATGGCTAACCTCGGTTAACTATTTGTGAACCAACATGGTGTACACGTTTAGGTACAGTTACATAAACCTAAATGAGGGTACATTTCATTTGTGTGTAACAAGCTAAGTTCGATCTAACGGTTGAAAGATATTAGCTTGGTTGAATCAGGTTTTTCATCTAACGGTGAATATTGAATACTTTGTTACCAAGGTAACTTGGATTGCAAGCCCTGATTTGAAAATTATATAAAGGAGAACTCTAGCAACTGGGAAACCTAATCTCCACACCTCATGTGTGTTACTAGTTGCATAACTAGAGTCGATTCTCCTTTAACCTTAGTTTTCTTATCGAGACCCTGTAGGTTAACGATTTGGAAGACTTCATTGGGATTGTGAAGCCAGACCCAACTATTTTCTCTGTAGTTGCGTGATCTGATCTTGCTGTTTTTATCGTGATTGAGTGCAATCGTAAGATTGGCTTGAGGTTTAATATCTCCTATAAGCAAGATAGAAAAGTAGTCACAAACACCTTCGTCTCATCGTTTGTGATTCCACAATATCTTGTTTCGCTAGTCGATTAAGAATATTGTGAGGTGATTGATAATACTAGACTGTTCTTCGGGAATATAAGTCTGGTTTATCAATTGGTTTCTGTTCACCTTGATTTATCAAAAGACGGAACAAAAAATCTTGGGTATTTCTGTGGGAGACAGATTTATTCAATCTTATAGACTTTTATATGTGAGGCATATTTGTTTATCAAGTCTTCGACTTTGGGTCGTAGCAACTCTTGGTTGTGGGTGAGATCAACTAAAGGAATCAAGTGCGTAGTATCCTACTGGGATATGAGACGTAAGGATACTGTATTTTGAATCAGTGCGAGATTGATTAGGGTTCGACTACAGTCAATTCTGAAGTTAATTTGTAGTAGGATAGAGTCTGTAGTGGTTTAATACAGTGTGGTGTTCAACCTGGACTAGGTCCCGAGATTTTTATGCATTTGCGATTTCCTCGTTAACAAAATTCTGGTGTCTGTGTTATTTCTTTTCCGCATTATATTTTGTTATATAATTGAAATATCACAGGTTGTGCGTTAAGATCAATCAATTAGAATATCCAACCTTTGGTTGTTGATTTACATTGATTGACACTTGAACATTGGTCTTTGGTACCGTTCAAGTTGTTTCACATAATAATCAGGCTCACGTATTTCTATCTGAAAAAGTGAGGGTACCCAAATATACCTCAAGCTAAAACTTTTCCTACCTATAAGTCCTTTCTCCGAAAGTGATTGTTTATGGACTGAGTCGAGACAATACAACTTATTGGCAGGCCTTGAAAGGGTATAAAATTATGCGCAGAAAAACGGGGGCCTACAGTAATACCGCAAGTGCACGGTCGTCAGTTGTAGCTCGTGCAAGTACGGGTCGATCCACAGAGATCGGGTGTGTTTGGAGTTTTCTAGCTAATTGGGTTCCTAAATTTGCTATTGTTGGGCTTTGGGTACCAATGGATTTTGGTAACCAATGGGTTATGATTGTGCTTTGGGCCTTTGAATGATTTTGAATTGGATTGAACTGAGCTTGGGCTCAGAAATGTGGACTATGGGCTTTGGTTTCAGTGAACTGATTTGAGCTTTGGGCTCAACAGTTCAACTGTGAATTGGGCTTAACAGTTCACTTGTGACTTGGGTTTGGTAGTGAACTAGGCTTTGGCCTTAACTGGGCTTCAGAGGCTTTTGGAAGTGAACTGAGCTTTGGGCTCAGCAGCAGCAGGCAGGAAAAGGAAGGCAGCAGCAGGGGGAAGCAAAGCAGCACAAGTGCTGCAGCAGCAATTGCAGCAGTAGAAGAAAAAGGCAGCAATGCAGCAAGGGTTACAGCAGCAGTACTGCAGCTGCTCAAGCAGTGAAGAAAATGCAAAACAGAAAAGCAACAGAGTTGCAGGGCAAGGAAGAAACAACAAGGCAAAAGCAATACAAAACAAGAAAACAAAGCTAAACAGTTGAAGATGGAATTGTGGATGAGAATGAAGTATATTATGGATGGGAACTAGGGTTTGAATTCACTCTAACTTCTACTATGTATTCTCCTATAGAAAGTTAAACTCAACTATGTTCTATTATTTCCAAAGCACTAATTGTCTTTCTACAGCACAACTAGTCAAAGGATTATGAATTCAGCTTGAGTTGCAGCTTATCAACAGCTCATGAACCTAACTACAAAGTATACTTGGCATACATTGTGAAAGTGAGGTGATGATGAACTAAGTTCAAGTCTTTCCTAAACTTGTTTAACCTTCTAAAGCAATATGATCAATGTACTACACAATAGGAATTTAGGGATTCATCAAGTCCCTAGCATGATGGTTTAGAACATGACAAACATTACACTAACATTACATGGCAGTGAGCATGACAGTGAACAACATGGTGAACTAACATGACAACAACAGTGAACAATATGGTGAACTAACAGTGAACATTCATATAAACAGAGAATTAAAACCAAGAACAAGAACAAGTGCAATTAAAAGTAAAAGTGCAACTAACAGGAGCAATTAAAAGTGCAGGAACAATTGAGATTAACCTAACCCAAATTGGGTGGAAACTTGGCTAGTCCAAGAACCAGTTTTAACAGTGATACCCAACCCTCAATTTATACCCAGACAATAAAATTAGGGTTCCCCCAAATTACAAATTAGGGTTTTCTTAAATTAAACAAAATTTAACTTACAAACTCCCAAAATCTGCTCGACCCATGCCTCCTCTAGTCCTTGATGCTCTTCCTCTGCTCCTATTGTCCCCTAATTTCGAGTTATTTTACTCACCCCAAAACCTAGGGTTTCAGAGGTTGTGAGATGAAGAAAATAACTAGGCTAGGGATATGGGGGTGTTGTCGGTATGGAGATAGTAGTGGCAGTGATGGAACTGGTGGTGGTGACGGAAGTGACAGCGGCAGAGAGGGGAGGTGGTGGAGTTGCAGAGCTCTGCAACTGTCGGGTGAAGGAGATGAAGTTTTGGGGCGATGGGTTGTTTGGGTGGATAATAGGATTCGGTGCTAGGGTGTGAAGCGGGAGCATCTGGTTCGATGTTTGGCGAGCTGAGACGCTGGATATGGAGATGGTAGGTAGATCGGACGGCTAAGAGAGAAGCAGTTTGTAGCGACCGTTGGATGTGGAACACAACGAAGTCAACAGTGCTAGATTAGGTTAGGTGATGTAGTGTTGGGCGGAATCATCGGGATTTGATGCACAGTGATGAGGTGACCGTTGGATGACAAGATGGATCCAATCTGACGGCTCTCATGGAAATGGGTATGGATAAAGGAAATGGATTTGGGTAAGGGTTTTGGGCCTTGGGTATGCCAAGCCCATATCTTCTTTAAGAACAATTCTTCCTTCTTGAGCCCATTCCTAGCTTTTTGGTCTTGTGCGCAACATTCTTCGCGGCTTCCTTGCGTAATTCCTCCCGGCTTTTCACTACTTTTCTGCTCTTTTTGCTCCGCACTTCATCCAGATTTTATTTGTTACCTAAAAATGCAAAATTAAGTAAGAAAAATATTTCTTCTTGAAAACAATGAAAATACAGAATATGGGATAAAATGTAGAATTAATGCACAAAAGATGAGTTAAATGCCAACAAAAATATATATAAATATGCACTATTTAGCACTCATCAAATACCCCCAAACCTGAATTTTACTTGTCCTCAAGTAAAACAAAACTAAGGAAATCCTAACTATACCACTGTCGCTGGTCTCTCGAATGCATTTAGCGTATGCACTAAGCCTTTTAAACCACTAAGTGTCCCTAGTGGACGAGTTGAAGTCTCGTGAAGGTTTACCAGAGGTGTGCCTACAAAACCTAAGGACAAAATATAAGCTCATATTCCATCAAATGTGACATGTGCAAAACAGTTTAAGCTCACAGCAAAATGGAGATGTCAATCTAGCTATCGAAGGCACAATCCTAGCACTGATAACAAAAAAAGACATGTGATAAGAGTGTAAAGTGTATCTACACATGTGTAAAGAAAGATCTGAAGTTATGACTACTAATCACCAAGAGATAGTTTCTCAGGCTAAGAACTGAGGTCGAAATCTAGCTAGCTGTCCGGACTTTACGAGAATTGTGAATGAGTAGGAGGTATTTCACAATTACTCGCGTTGTACATCAATGGCATACACCCTCCTTGCTTATTACAATGAAACAACAAAAGATGACTATTTACATGACTCTTATTTACATTGACTACTCTCTTTTATTTTTGGAACAAGAGATGATGATGATGAATTGATAAATACTTGAATTTTTTTGTATTTTTCTGATATTTTTTTCTCTTTTTTTTTTTTTTTGAATATATACATCGTTTTTTTTTTTTTTTTTTTTTTTTTTTTTTTTTTTTTGAACAAGGAAACACTTTTGATACATAACAAAAGGAAACAAAAGATTACATGACACTTTGCAAGAGGTAGCCCTTTTTGATGCACCCAGTTAAATTCGATGGTTGTCTTTCTTAATGTAACCTCCACCTTCTATCCCAACCAACCAAAGAACAAGCTAGTCAAGTTTCGTTCAGTATTCTAAAGTGATTGGCAATCGTAACTTCCTATCCAACACCTTGAAGATCGAGGCCATACATGTATTGGTAGATCGTGCGCGTGCAAATTTCTTATCACTATGTGAATTGTGCTAGAATCAGGGTGCCTAAATATCTAGACTAAGACTCCTAATAAAAATACATATTTGCACAAGAGTCAACATTTCAAGGTAAATGAGCTCCATTTTTATGATTTTTCATTTTTAATTTTTTTTGAATTTTGATTTTTTTAATTTTTTTGGAATTTTTCAATTTTTTTTTTTTTTTTTTTCAAAAAGATGGAGTTTTGTTTTCAATTATAGCAAATTATCATGGTATCTACTCTATACCCCCAAACCTAAACTAAACATTGTCCTCAATGTTTCAAAAAATGGAAAGAAAAATGCAACATATGGAAAGGGACATGCTGAGTAGAGTAAAAGGAGAGAGAATACCCGATTTCGGCGAAAGCAGAATTAAAACTCCGTTATTCAAGGCAAAAATCCAACATATTTCAGCCGAGATCATATTGGATTAGCAAAATATATACAAAAGGAACAAAAGTTTTTAAAATTTATCTACTTGATTATATACAAAAAATTCACCATACACCAAAAGTCTAAAGAGTTGAGGATCAACCCAAAAGAAAAAGTGTAGAGACAAAGGAAGTTTCAAAACACTAAAATTGGACTTAAATGGGAGTGAGAGTGAAAAACCGAATGAATTACCCCTAAACCTAAATTTTTCAACAGGTTTACTTTTAAGCACAAAATCTAACAATTTTAGGGGTTCAGGATTTAAAAGGTCTAACTGAAAATGGACTTTGTTCGGGATGGGCAAAGAAATGCATTCCAACTGTGGCTCTTTAAAAGTGTTATATTTTGAAGCAAAATAGTCCAAGAGGACTTGGGAGGCACACAGTTCCAATCCTAGATTAGGAATTTTCAGAAAAATCGGTTTGACAATATGGGTACAAACCAAATCTAGGTTGGGTGGAAGGCCATCAGATTGTGACTTAGGTAGAATAATAGGCATATCATTATCAATCAAATCAAAATCTTCTAACTCATCTACACATGTCACATCATGCTCACAATCATCAATCAAATTGGCAAGATCACAATCAGAATTATCAACATCATCAACAGATTGAATTTCATGCATCGGCAAATCAGGGGAAACATCACATGGAATACTAGAAGAAATATCATGCATTAAGGTCGGGGCAGAGAAGCCTAATGTATTTGAACCCAAAGGTTCCATAACATTTTCAGTATAGACATTTTCTTCTAACATAACATCATAATCATCGTCATCATCATGATAGGAATTTTGCAATCTAGGATAATTTTCAATCCTAAGGTCGGAGCTATTACAAGAATAAAACTCTAATTCATGGGGGTGACTCATATCATGTGGTGTTGTTCCTGTTTCCCTAACGGATTCCCATTGATGGGTTTTCTCTGCAATCTCGGCTAAAAAATTCCATGCATCATCCACAGATTTATCAATAAACTCACCATTACACATAGACTCAACCATGGTTCGAGATTTAAAGTCTAGTCCCTCATAGAGGATGACGACAAGTCTCCACTTCTCAATTCCATGGTGCGTACATTCACTCAACAAATCATTAAAACGTTCAAAATAGTGAAAAACAGTTTCCTCATCCAATTGGACAAAACAATTGATACTTTGACGAATAGCGATGGTCCTATGATGTGGAAAAAATCTTTGGAAAAATTGATTAGTGAGTTGTTCCCAAGTGGTGATTGATTGTGGTCTCAAACCGTAAAACCATGTTTTGGCCCTTTCCTTTAAAGAAAATGTAAACAAACGCAATTTCAGAGAGTCTTCGGACATATGATCAGGTTGCATAGTCCGACAAATTTGTTCAAACTCTCTTACATGAGTATAGGGGTTCTCAGAATCGAACCCTCGAAATATAGGAAGTATTTGTATCATGTTTGCATTTATTTTAAAAGGGTTATTGGTTTGAGGTAATACAATACATGATAATGGAATTTGTATTGATGGATACATGTATTCATAGAGAGCACGAGGTTGGCCCATTTTGAAATGACACAAAGCCCACTATTTGGTTTTAATGGGTTTTCAAAAAATTTGGTTTTTTTATGGGAAAATTTTGGTTTTTGATGGGAGACATTTGAAAAAGAAAATTTGGTTTTGAAATGGGAGTAAAATAAAACTTTTGGATTAAGATGGGATAAAGAAGAAAAAATTTGGTTTAAAATGGGAGCAAGTAAAATTTTTTTTTTTTTTTTTTTTTTTTTTTTTTTTTTTTTTTAAAAAGAATAAAATTAAGAAAATAAAATTGTTTTTTTTTTTTTGAAATGGGAGCAAGCCCACTGTGCAAGCCTCTAATGAAATGGAAGGAAGGCTGCGGCCTACGAAAATCCAAGTTTTAATTTTGAAAGTTTAATTTGGCCCAGTTGGTTAAGGCCCGACGTTTGTTTTAAAACTTTGGTTTCGAGGTCCACTTTCGAGTGGAATATAAGTCCACAATCAGTTATAAGCTCAGCTGGGTTTAAAAACCCAGAATACAAATTACAAGTCCAAATTAAACAAGCTCACAAAAATTAAATACAAGCCCACAAATTAAACAAACAAGCCCACAAATAAATTAATACAAACCCAACAGAAAATAAGAGAAGCCCAAAAATTGGCTTTAATATTACATGCCCACAATTAAAAAAAATTGGAAGCCCACAATTCGGGTTCTCTTAAATGGGTTACCTTTTAAGCACAGCCCAGCTGCTCTGATATTGTTGCAAAAACCCAGTTGGGTTTTGGTTCTTTTCCTTGGTGGCGTCCCAGCAAAGGAAAAACAGGTTCAGAACAGCAGGTCCAACAGCAAATGAAGTGAAGCAGATGCAGATGCAAATGCTATGCAGTGAAATGCAAAAATAGCTAACAAAACAACAAGAAAAACACAGCACCAATCCCCGGCAGCGGCGCCAAAAACTTGGCAGGCCTTGAAAGGGTATAAAATTATGCGCAGAAAAACGGGGGCCTACAGTAATACCGCAAGTGCACGGTCGTCAGTTGTAGCTCGTGCAAGTACGGGTCGATCCACAGAGATCGGGTGTGTTTGGAGTTTTCTAGCTAATTGGGTTCCTAAATTTGCTATTGTTGGGCTTTGGGTACCAATGGATTTTGGTAACCAATGGGTTATGATTGTGCTTTGGGCCTTTGAATGATTTTGAATTGGATTGAACTGAGCTTGGGCTCAGAAATGTGGACTATGGGCTTTGGTTTCAGTGAACTGATTTGAGCTTTGGGCTCAACAGTTCAACTGTGAATTGGGCTTAACAGTTCACTTGTGACTTGGGTTTGGTAGTGAACTAGGCTTTGGCCTTAACTGGGCTTCAGAGGCTTTTGGAAGTGAACTGAGCTTTGGGCTCAGCAGCAGCAGGCAGGAAAAGGAAGGCAGCAGCAGGGGAAGCAAAGCAGCACAAGTGCTGCAGCAGCAATTGCAGCAGTAGTAGAAGAAAAAGGCAGCAATGCAGCAAGGGTTACAGCAGCAGTACTGCAGCTGCTCAAGCAGTGAAGAAAATGCAAAACAGAAAAGCAACAGAGTTGCAGGGCAGGGAAGAAACAACAAGGCAAAAGCAATACAAAACAAGAAAACAAAGCTAAACAGTTGAAGATGGAATTGTGGATGAGAATGAAGTAGATTATGGATGGGAACTAGGGTTTGAATTCACTCTAACTTCTACTATGTATTCTCCTATAGAAAGTTAAACTCAACTATGTTCTATTATTTCCAAAGCACTAATTGTCTTTCTACAGCACAACTAGTCAAAGGATTATGAATTCAGCTTGAGTTGCAGCTTATCAACAGCTCATGAACCTAACTACAAAGTATACTTGGCATACATTGTGAAAGTGAGGTGATGATGAACTAAGTTCAAGTCTTTCCTAAACTTGTTTAACCTTCTAAAGCAATATGATCAATGTACTACACAATAAGAATTTAGGGATTCATCAAGTCCCTAGCATGATGGTTTAGAACATGACAAACATTACACTAACATTACATGGCAGTGAGCATGACAGTGAACAACATGGTGAACTAACATGACAACAACAGTGAACAATATGGTGAACTAACAGTGAACATTCATATAAACAGAGAATTAAAACCAAGAACAAGAACAAGTGCAATTAAAAGTAAAAGTGCAACTAACAGGAGCAATTAAAAGTGCAGGAACAATTGAGATTAACCTAACCCAAATTGGGTGGAAACTTGGCTAGTCCAAGAACCAGTTTTAACAGTGATACCCAACCCTCAATTTATACCCAGACAATAACATTAGGGTTTCCCCCAAATTACAAATTAGGGTTTTCTTAAATTAAACAAAATTTAACTTACAAACTCCCAAAATCTGCTCGACCCATGCCTCCTCTAGTCCTTGATGCTCTTCCTCTGCTCCTATTGTCCCCTAATTTCGAGTTATTTTACTCACCCCAAAACCTAGGGTTTCAGAGGTTGTGAGATGAAGAAAATAACTAGGCTAGGGATATGGGGGTGTTGTCGGTATGGAGGTAGTAGTGGCAGTGATGGAACTGGTGGTGGTGACGGAAGTGACAGCGGCAGAGAGGGGAGGTGGTGGAGTTGCAGAGCTCTGCAACTGTCGGGTGAAGGAGATGAAGTTTTGGGGCGATGGGTTGTTTGGGTGGATAATAGGATTCGGTGCTAGGGTGTGAAGCGGGAGCATCTGGTTCGATGTTTGGCGAGCTGAGACGCTGGATATGGAGATGGTAGGTAGATCGGACGGCTAAGAGAGAAGCAGTTTGTAGCGACCGTTGGATGTGGAACACAACGAAGTCAACGGTGCTAGATTAGGTTAGGTGTTGTAGTGTTGGGCGGAATCATCGGGATTTGATGCACAGTGATGAGGTGACCGTTGGATGACAAGATGGATCCAATCTGACGGCTCTCATGGAAATGGGTATGGATAAAGGAAATGGATTTGGGTAAGGGTTTTGGGCCTTGGGTATGCCAAGCCCATATCTTCTTTAAGAACAATTCTTCCTTCTTGAGCCCATTCCTAGCTTTTTGGTCTTGTGCGCAACATTCTTCGCGGCTTCCTTGCGTAATTCCTCCCGGCTTTTCACTACTTTTCTGCTCTTTTTGCTCCGCAATTCATCCAGACTTTATTTATTACCTAAAAATGCAAAATTAAGTAAGAAAAAATATTTATTCTTGAAAACAATGAAAATACAGAATATGGGATAAAATGTAGAATTAATGCGCAAAAGATGAGTTAAATGCCAACAAAAATATATATAAATATGCACTATTTAGCACTCATCACTTATCGGTTCACACTTCGTGTGATCGTCTATGGATACGAGATCGAGACAATACAACAACGAAGTATGTTACTTGATAAAAAGGTTCGGACTTAACCGAACACAATAGGATTCACTTATCAAGTAAATAGGAATTAAGGTTTGTGTAATTTAATTTAATTATAATAAAACAATTATAATGCGGAAAATAAAAGTAAATGACACAGCAAGATTTTGTTAACGAGGAAACCGCAAATGCAGAAAAACCCCGGGACCTTGTCTATAATTGAATACTCTCAGGATTAAGCCACTACACAAAATTACACCTAACTTCGTATAACTGAGACCAAGCAACTAAACCTATAGTTCACCTAGTTCCGTCTGTATTCCCACGCCTCCAACTTATAAATAAGTCATGTACTTGGAACAATTCCTTTGGTTCGTATTCCAAGCAGTAAAGGAACAACAAATATGTTTGGTATCAACTCTCTTCAACCAAGTGATATGAGTCAAACAAAGGCTCTTCCGTTTATCTTAACATAAACTCCTTCGTCAGGTCCTTAGATCTATCTTATGTTCAATTACCGAAATAATCGTTTAAGATTAAGCCAACAACACTCTTAATCCAAAGAATTGTGTTGATGCCGATCTACTCAATTAATCAATCCAATCTACCACAAGGATAAACCGATTATTAATTGGATCCTATTTTACCAAAAGAAGTATTGTGCACACCAAAGATTATAAAACCCAAGGCAGATCTTCAATATTTTTTTTTTGTCTTCAAATCTTCTTAAATCTTCAATAAAAACCTGCACACAATCACTTAAATCTCTTGTGATCAATCACGCACAGAACGGAGTCTGTTAACAATGGATTATCACAAGATCGTCTTTAGAACTCACAACAGTCTAAAGATCCATGTCGAAACTCTGAACTAGTTTGAGTAAATCTTATATCAGAAGAGAAGATTCTTAAGAATAAACAAACTAGGTGCAATCATATTTCAACCACCGTTAGTCAATCAAATCAATCGAAAACAAAAGATAAACCACAATTATCTAGTTTCCCACCAACGGTACGCGCTAGAGCTTCTCAATCACAAAGAAGACTTTAAACTGAGCGACCGTAAGAGATTTCACCTAATTAGGTTACTCTCCTCTCCGAATAGGCGGCTACACCGGTAACAACAACAAAATAGGAAGTCTGTTGTTACGAAGGATTAGTTTGCTAGAAAGGAAAACTTCAATTATTTATAAACAGGGAAGTTTGGACACCAAGGAATTTCCAAAATCGAAAATATTCTCAAGATATTCATTAAAGTACAAATTCAATTTTCATAATTCGTGGAAATGCTCTGTCCAAAAATAATGATCGAAATCTCTCGGAAAATCTAATTAGTAAATGCACATTACTAATTCTGGAATTTCCCTACAAAATGAAATTAATAACCTTAATTAAAAGATTCTTAACTTACTTATGTTTCGATCCTGGGATTCTCTTCCCTTAGCCGTTAAGGAATATCTTTGAACAATTAAAGAAATAAACATTTATAACACGTGTTCAAAGTATGTCGACATCCTTACTTTTTAAGTTCTCTTTCACACTTACAACCTTGAAACCGATTTGCCACATTTCCAAACAACTTTAGAATTGGTTCATCTGACTTTCAAGAACTATGTGATTGATCAAACCAACATTCAATCACAATCATGGGTTTAACGGTTTTACCAAAACAAGTTTCGGTTATACCTCAATGTGAGTATTGTGCATAGTCACACTAGCTTTCCAAAATTCGGTTGACTAGGTACTAGGATCGGTTCCACACATATATATGGTATCTAACTTATATGTGTTGCACATGTCCATAGGATCGGTTCCCCTCTGCCTAAAAACGTGTTGCACATGTCCATAAGATCGCTTCCCCTTTCTGCTATAAACCTTGATGCACCCCATACAAGGATCGGTTCCCCTTTGTAATGTACTGCACCTATCCTGGATCTTCCCGGATTATGTAAAACTTGGCTTCAGTACAAACCGAGTTTTCTCTGACCTTAAGAGTGATGTAGCCATACGCATCTCTGAGTGTCCCTTCGTGATCCCTGATTGACATGGGAGAATGAGTAGCTTACTTGTCGAGTAATGCCAGCGGCTCTGAGAGTTTTCAAAGGAATGATGTTGATGGAAGTGCCAACATCAACAAATGTTCTCTTGAATTTGTTTCCTTTAATATGCACTATGGTGAGCAGTCCCCAGTCATACATTTCTTTGTCAGTGGCTGGAGGTTCAGGAGGTACTTTTTGAATTGGTAGACGCTTCCCAGATACTATGTGGCTCAAAGACATGAACATGTCTCCCCTTTGTGCCTTTGACAGATAGAGCAATTCGCAGACATGCTCGATCAATGATTGAACTGCTTCTTTGACTGGTTGCTCAGAGATGAAGAAAGTTCTGACTGGGAGAGGATCTCTGTGTACTCATTCAGTCCCCAGGTTAAGCTCCCCAGATTTAACCTTTTCTCTGAATATACATTTCAGAACTCTGCAGTTGCTTGTGGGATGGTTGACGAACCTGTGGAAGCGACAGTAACGAGAACTCTCCATGTCTTCTTCAGTTGGTTCTTTCTTGATATATGGCAACTTGATTGCACCATCTTGTATCCAGGCATCCAGGAGTTCAATCACCTCTTTAATGGGAAAGGGAAAGTCAGGTGCATCTTGATCAAGAGCCTCTGTGCGTTGGTCAGGATCTTGCGCATCTTGCTTATCTTTCCTTTGTGTTTTTGCAGGAGCTGAGGTATGTTTGCATGGAGGTTCAGCTTTCCGTTTGCTCCCTTCTGCAACAGCGTTTTTGGAAGGATGAAGGTTGTACTGCTTGTTGATCAGACGTCTGCTACCTCGAGTGTCTTTAGGTTCTTCAGCCTTTGTAGTTTTTTCTCTTTCTAATAGAGCAGGCGCAGTAGTTGTCGATCTCTTCGCCGCTTCATGAAGCTCTGAGAAAGTCTGGAAACGAAGATTTTCCAATATAGCTCTGTATACCGGGATCATGTCGTTGATGCACAAGTCCACCAGTTGTTGCTCCGTGACATTTGGGTCATGGCAGTCCAGGGCTTGAACTCTGAATATTTTCACGTAGTCATTGGAATGTTCATTGACCCTCTGAAACATTCTTCTAAGATCAGAGAGAGTACTTTCTCTGACACAAAGAAGTACTTTCTGTAGAAGGCATTGATCATTTCTCCCCAATTGCTGATAGTTCCTGCTGCGATGTTGTTGTACAAGGTGTATGCCTTGCCTTTCAAGGATTTTGAAAATTCCTTGAGGCGACAACATGGTTGTGTTCATGTTCTCCCAAGGCCTTCAAAAAACGAGAGACGTGTTCTCGAGCATTGCCTGTTCCATCGTACAACGTGAAGGTTGGAGAGATATACCCTTTTGGGAGGGGAATCTTTTGCGTAGTAGCAGGGTATGGAGGCTGGTGACGATGGACATGTGTTATCTTGTCTTTTCCATGATTCTCCAAGAGGCGTTCCAAATCTTCTCGAGTAATAAAATTTGATGATTCTTTCGCTGATGGGTCGTTTGCAGCTTTGCGGACTTCACTGTCATCCACTGTATAAATTGGAACTACTTCAGGATCAGCATCTGAGGATGTTTCTTTTTCTTTTCCTTTTCCTTGAGTCATCTCTGACATGTTGTCAATGAGAGTCTTGAGATAATTGAATAGCTCTTTCTGTGTTGCAGCCATGTCAGTTTGATTCTTTGCAAGAGTCTCTTGCACTGAGATCATCCATGGTAGGTGGTGTATTTCCCCTGACTTCCTCAGGGTGTCGGCCGAACAGGGGATGACCTTCCATGTTAGCGTGAGGAGGAATAACATCACCACCATCAGTGTTAGAGGCCAGAATGGTTTCCGGGATATCCTCATTGTTGTTGTTGCTAGTGCTAGCGTCGTTTGTGTTGGAACCTGTAACTAACCCAGACCTAAGACCAGCTATCTTGTGAAATTGTGAGATTGCAACCGAGAGATTAATCTCCCACTGTGGTCGCCAATCTGTAGATGGGGAAAAACGATTTTCTGGTTTTACGGAATTGAGGAGACGTCCGTGTGGAGACTCCTTGAACCGAGCGAAATATTGAACCTCACATAGATGCACTGCAAGAAGGGAGTGCTTTAAGTTCGAAAGATCAATCTGTAAGACCCTGGACTAAATCAAGAACAATGGTCGTTCCAGAGTCAATTTGTTCACAAGAGAGGATGGGTTGATCTATAGGAGGGAAGCTGAGAAATGTGTGGGATCAATGGTGATCTGAGATTGTAGGTGCATTGTGAATTCAGCGTAAGAACGCTCTGAAGGATTGAATTTTACTCAATTGAGAGTGATTGCTCAGACGATGAGTTCATGTAGACGAAAGATTGTCTGTATGAACTTTCCGAGAAATTCCTTTTCCTTTTCAATCATGATTCAGAGGTCTTTTGTATTGCTAAGTTGAAAACACCATGATCCCATGAAGTGTGACAGTTGCTGAAATCAGAGAGCGGAGAAGTGGGAAATCATGTCAAAACCAGTTGCTCATCGTGCGGAGACTTGGTTAACTTTCCACCCACTACTTTGCTGAATCTTCCAACTGATTGCATGACTTGCTCACATTCTCGTCGTGTGTATGAACACACGTGTCATAGACCGCCAGACCAAAACCCTAGTTAATATCCCCCCCATGTGACACGATTGATGTCTCGTGATTGTGGAGTCAGTTGCTGACTTTATGGGACGATGAGTCCATGTATTGCTGAATTGAACATGATTTTCAAATGTTCTGAAACTCATGAATTAAATGTCTGCTGAGACGAGGTATTATTATGTTGATAACCTAAGACGATCAAGTGTTGCTGAATTTTTGAATATTGATAGTTGAACCAATATTCTTTAATCTGAGCAAATATTGCTGGTTTGAGCAAATATTGCTAGTCTGAGCAAATATTGCCGGTTTGAGAAAATATTGCTCGTTTGATGAATTGTTGGTAGCATGACCAAATAAGATATTAATTTAAGATACTGACTGCTAGGTCGAGTATAATAAATAAAAGTGTTGATCATGGGATCAACATAAAATTATCAGTATTTAAATATGCTCAGAATCACGTTTTTGCAGAGCTCTGGATTCAAAAATCCTAATTTTAATTAAATTGATGATTTATTGAAAATCAACTGCACAGAGCGAAGGGACCGACTACCTGGGATGATAAGTCCACCATGTAATGCCCAGATGCTCGAATGAGCAAAATACCCAAGTCTCTTGGGGACCAGTTGGTGAAAGAATGATTAAATGCTGGTTTAATCATTTATTGAAATAGTGCTCGTGTGAGCGTCAGATAATAAAACCTAGTCATGAAAAGATGAGGGACCAACCAAGAGGTCATGAGACCGGCTCTTGGTGGTCGTGGGACCAATTGATAGTCGTTTGAGCAAACCCTCAATTGTTTGAAAAGAGTTTGAACCTAATATGAGCAATTGAGCAAATTAGGTTTAAATCATTAAAACGTGTAGGACCGGATGTTTGCAAGCCTTAGGGCCACCCTTGGTCGGTTAAGGGGATGTGCCCGTGTCACCATAGTGTCCGTGTCTCAGTCCTGAGAGTTTTAATATTTTACGATGCGCGTTTGAGCAACATTTTGAGAAAATATGCAGAATCCAGAGTTTTGCTGAAACTAGGAAAATACATGAGATGATGAAAAATAATAAATAAAACAGGGAATTGCAAGGTGTGGGACCGTCCACGTCTAGGGCATGGCCAGCTGACAACACAGTCCCACACATTTTTCTTAGTTTTATGTAATTTTATGTATTTTCTCTGAATTGGAGAAAATTCCATGAAACTAGAGAGTTTTATGAAATTAGGGAACTTCCATGAGATGAGAGAAATAAAATAATAATAAAATAGGGAATGATGGAGTATGGGACCGGAAATGGCCAAGGGCATGGCCGGCCGGTCAACGGGCACGGTCCCGGGGCACTCTTCCCAATTTTATGTAATTTTCATGATTTTAGGGAATTTTCATAAAATCAAAGAGATTTGTTGAAACCAAGGTATTTTGTTGAAACCAGGGAGTTTTCATGGAATGAGGAAAACAAAACTAGTAAAAATAATAAAATAAGGGGTGCGTGGGACCGGCTAGGGCATGATCGGTCGGCTAGAGCCCAGTCCCACGGTTTCCCTAATTTTACAATAATTTTCATGGGTTTAGGGAAAATTCATGAAATCAGAGAATTTTCATGGGATGACGGAAATAATAAAATAATAAGGAACCGTGAGGTGTGGGACCGGCCACGGCCAGAGCATGGTCGGCCGGCTAGTGGGCTTGGTCCTGCGACACCTTTCCTAATTTTATTATTTCTTTGACATAAGGAAATATCATGAGATTAGGGAATTTCCTTGAAACGAAGGAGATTTGCTCAAATGAAAGGATTTTCATGAGATCAGAGACAAATAATAAAATATGATAAAATATAAAATTGGGCGCGGGACTAGTCACGGTATGACTGGTCGGCTGGTGAGCCCAGTTCCCTGGCGCCTTTGCAAATATTTTATTATTATTATTTTTCTTCCTATTTTGCATAGGTTCATCATTCCTTCGTATTCTGAAATGCTCGTTCGCATTCAGATGTTGGTCTGTGCATTATTGCTAAACACACTTGCACCATTTTAGTTAGGGCTTCTTCGATGCTCAGATGCCCGTACGTTGAATATCTATTACTAACCCGTAGAATTCTGCTGGGAAAACCATAAATTGAAGTAACGAAACATTCGAAGAACCGTAGAATATAGTTGAATATTCAGCTATGATTAGAGATAATTAATTGAGGGATCTATACTAGCAGGGCTTCCTATCTAGGAGCATTAATTATCTGAGAGTTGAGCAATATGAACTTGTTGGAGTGCCATATTTCTCCTGTATAGTCAGGGAAAACCTGGTTGCATCCTGAATATGTTGTTGCTCTATAATAGCAGGCATGCTGTATAGGAGCCATCCAATCTTTTGATTCTATACAGAAATAATTACTGAAATTGCTCAGTATTCATGAGATGTGCCGTGGCCTCAGCTGGGAGACTACAAATCTACATATACTCTGAGAGACGGCCTTCTCAGTCAGAAGTTTTATGGCATGAACTTTCACGCTTTATTGAGAGACATGAGTCTCAATACTCATCCGATTGCCGGATCCGGAGTATGTATAATTATGGTTTTACGATTTTTCCGTTGTCGAAAATCCACCATCTACAATTCTTTCTAGAGAATAAACTAGACAGTCAGACTCAATCTAGAGTAAAGTATATCAAAGAGTTTAATATCTCTAACTCTTAATTCAATTTGCAATCAACAAATAGAAATATGCAAGCCCGATTGAATATAAGAGGAGTTACTTGAACGGTACCAAAGACCAATGTTCAAGTGTAAATCAATGTAAATCAAAAACAAAAGGCTGGATATTCTAATTGATTGATCTTAACGCACAACTTGTGATATTTCAATTATATAACAAAATATAATGCGGAAAAAGAAATAACACAAACACCATAATTTTGTTAACAAGGAAACCACAAATGCAGAAAAACCCCGGGACCTAGTCCAGATTGAACACCACACTCTATTAAGCCGCTACAGACTCTAGCGCACTACATATTAACTTCGGACTGGACTATAGTTGAACCCTAATCACTCTCACACTGATTCAAGGTATAGTTGTGTTCCTTACGGCTATGATCCCAGCAGGATACTACGCACTTGATTCTCTTAGTTGATCTCACCCATAACCAAGAGTTCCTACGACCCAAAGTCGAAGACTTGATAAACAAATCTGTCTCACACAGAAAAGTCTATAGGATTGAATAAATATGTCTCCCACAGAAATACCCAAGAGTTTTTGTTCTGTCTTTTGATAAATCAAGGTGAACAAGAACCAATTGATAAACCGGGCTTATATTCCCGAAGAACAACCTAGTATTATCAATCACCTCACAATAATATTAATCGACTAGCGAAACAAGATATTGTGGAATCACAAACGATGAGATGAAGGTGTTTGTGACTAATTTTATATCTTGCCTATCGAAGATATAAATCTCAAGCTAATCTCACGATTGTACTCAATCACGATAGAAACGGCAAAATCAGATCACACAACTATAGAGAAAATAGTTAGGTCTGGATTCACAATCCCAATGAAGTCTTTCAAGTCGTTAACCTACAGGGTCTCGATAAGAAACCTAAGGTTAAATGAGATTCGACTCTAGTTATGCAACTAGTAACACACAGGAGGTGTGGTGATTAGTTTTCCCAGTTGCTAGAGTTCTCCTTTATATAGTTTTCAAATCAGGGTTTTCAATCCAAGTTACCTTGGTAACAAAGCATCCAATATTCACCGTTAGATGAAAAACCTGATTCAACCAAGCTAATATCTTTCAACTGTTAGATCGAACTTAACTTGTTACACACAAATGAAATGCACGCTCATTTAGGTTTATGTAACTGTACCTAAACGTGTACACCATGTTGGTTCAAAAATAGTTAACCGAGGTTAGCCATATGATTACTATCATATCAACCTTATTCATCTTAACCATAACTAGTTCAAATGACTCAAATGAAACTAGTTAAAGAGTTGTTCAATTGTTATACTCTCATAGAATTATACAAGAACACAATTGAAGCAAAATCGGTTTGATTCACTCGAATTAATACATGAATATTATAGCCGCGGTTTGCAAAGATTGCATTCCTTATTTTATAAATGTTCAAGTTCATGTACACAACCAATTTTAAAAAGCAACGACTTAAGTATGCGTACGGGTATGCGTACTTAAGTAACAGGATTTGAGTTTGGTTTGGTTTTCAAACTCAACAGAAATTCATGGACGTGAACTTTCCGCCAGTACGCATACGGGTACGCGTACTTAGGTGACTGGTTGAGTTGGTTTTGATTTCCAAACTCAGCAGAAGTTCACGTCCCCTTCAACCATTTTGTATACACACAAGTATGCTTACATTTGGTTTCCGGTTTTGGACTTATACACAAATGTGAGAACACACTTATGCTCATATCCAAAGATGGTTACAAGATTCTAAACTCTTTATTTCAATCATTGTAACATTCTTAGAGGATGACAATAGCCGTTTTCACACACTATTAGCATCAAAGCAATTTTCAAGATATTCAAATAATCATTATCGAAACATTCCAAGTCTACACCAAATGATTATATCCCACACAAACCATGTAAGATGTTACTCAGAAATTTTCACATGATATAAGATGAACTTGGTCGAAGCGAAATCTTGCCAACACATATTTCGAGAAATATGTAAGCGAGATATACTCAGCTGGAAATCTCAAATGTGTATATAGAAAACTATATCATAATACGACTTTTGTCTCAATATAGGAGATAGAGTAGAAATAGACTTTCCAAGTGATAGATGAGTTTGAGTCTTCACATACCTTTTGTTGATGAAGTTCCACAAGCTCCCCTTAGTAGTTCTTCGTCTTCAAATGATGAACGCCGTGAAGTCTAAGCTCAACTACACAATCTATGTCCTAGTCCGAGACATCTATAAATAGGCTAGAAATCATGACTTATAGTTTTGATCACTAATATTGACAAACATGCTTGAGATAGCAACGCATGCGAGTTCGACCGAGCAGTACTCTAAAAATCTCCCCCTTTGTCAATTTTAGTGACAAAACTATCAATACATATGGATTACAAAATAACAAAAAAATTATAGCTTCTCATCCACATGCTTGATCTCCTTGGTATCTTCAACACGACTCGAAATCTTCGTCACTTCCAAGTACTCCAATGATTCCAAAGGTTGTAAGTTTAGCATCATCATTGTTGAAGATCTGTGGCGATAACAATGAGAAAACAAATGCTCTCAATCATTGTCATACAATGTCATAGTATTATTACACAGCATCAAAGTTCAATTATATCACAACTCTGACAACAATACTATGGTGATATGTATCACTCCTCCTTAGTCAATACTCCATCTCAACATGAAAATCACTCCTCCTTACATAATGGTTCGTAAACCATATGTTTTTGTAGTATGAAACTACACATTAATTCTCCCCCTTTTTGTCAATATAAATTGGCAAAGGTACGAAAACTAGTGGGATCCTCATGAAATTTTCATAGAGATACTTCACGACCAAAAGAGAATACCATACCAACTTATTTAAATGCCATCTTAAAGCCGAAGCCAAATGCATTCATCAAGGAGTTTATAAAGATACAAGATAACCCCTATAATATTCCACAACAACACTCCCCAAAAAGATTTGGCAATTAAGCACAAGCTCAAAAAGAACTAATCCCCCATTAAATGTCATTCCCGAAAGAAAAACAAAGGCGACCTTACTTTCACAAGAAAAGAAGAATTTCTTTGGACATAATCAAATCACATGAAAACATGAATTTGTATCCAAAATATTCAATTGAATTAACCACAAGAGAACCCATAATTAATTCAATCAGAATACACAACTAAATTAACCACAAGAGAGTGATCAATTCAATTGGTCATGCTCGTCATAAGATAACTTACAGAGCAACACAGTATATGCACAAAAATGTGGATCGGAGAAGACCAATACTGCGGAATAAACAAGGATTCATTCTATTTTTCATCACTATTTGCACAATGACATATAATAGACTTAATCCTTGTACACAAAAGTTCATCCTTTCTTCCATCAAAATAATGACATAAAAGGCTTTAACTTTTGTATGTCAAAATTTCATTCTATCTTTTATCAACACATTCATATCGACATAATAGAGAAAACTTTTGAACAAGTATGGGACAGTCACAGGTTCACGGACGTGAACAATATATCCCATAGCAATTTACAATGTATAAATCATAAAGATTAAAATTGCAAAAATCATCTTCAAAATAACTTAGAATTTAAATAAATAAATCTAAAAAACATGAAGATGAAAACGTTGGACATAGCTATGTGTACTCACAATAATGGCTATTCCAAACCCTAGTTATTCTTCTAAAAACATAAGAAATAAATTCTCATAAGAAGATTTACTAGATAAAATCAAAAACAAATCTAAAAACAAAGAACAACCACAAGCGATAATCAGAGTTCTGGTATGGAAGCTTTGTTGGTTCCAAGACCTTCAAGCTTGTGACTAACTGAATTGGCAGTATCTTCAGACATGGTATTGAGACGATCCCTAAGTCGTGTCTTCATTAGAACAGGTTGGTGTTGAATTTTATCAAATCAGTTCTTAACCCGTCTAGCTCTTTTAGAGTGTTAACAAGAAATAGTTTTGCATCATTAAACTTGTTAATAAAGTTTTGAACAACTTCATTAGAAATCTCTTCATCATCCTCAAAATCTGACAAGTTATTAGGAGATTGAGAAGACGTGTCATCAGTTTCCTCGGGAGTTCCTTTCTTCTTCTCTTCGAGTGAGAGACCAAAACCCTTATCAAGAAAACCTCTTGGAAAATAACAAGTTCCTGAAGGTGATGTCATTTTTGACAGAAAAAGTAGCCTGCAGTATGCGTACTTTTCCACCGATGGGTTTGGTATTTAAATGGTTTCACAGAAACCCTGAAGTAAGGGTTTCCAAGGTCGGTTCGTGACAAGCAACAAGGATACCCGTACGAACACGATCTTGACCCATTATACAAAAAACAACTCGAAAAGAGAAGCACTTAATTACAATACAAAGATAATGTATGCCTATGTGAGAAAACTTAAAGATCTTATCTCAATAAAAATTGTATACATACAGGAGCACAATTTTTAGAGTAAGAGTCGCAATTTTTTGACAAGGAAAAGTAAGAAACCACAATTTGTCAAAAACAAGGTACAAATACTTAAGCAGAAATGTTTATGAATGATCATCTAGCTAAGAACGATAAGAGGATAGCATAGAAAATCAGAAAAACATTTTTGCCATCAAGTATAACTGGAAAAAAAATCTCACTCTATCAGGATTTTTATTGAGAGTGAGGTTTCAACCTTGTGATTAATTAGCACAAGTATGAGCTTTGAGCTCATCAAATGAATGTTGTTTCTGGTTAACCCTCTTTTTCATGATCGTTGGAAGAAAACCAATATGATGTGAAAAGTTATCATAAAACTTTCTATCATCAAGATATGACGCCTAGTTTTGATTCTTACCTGAAGAATTTCTCCCAGAGGGAATTGATAGCTAGTTGATAATTTATTTATATCCTTCAATTATCCTTTTTAGGTTGTCTTGCAGATTTTCCTTGTTATTTTCTTCTGATATCTTCTTCACATCATTAACAACGTAATCTCCCTTCTTAATTGAAGAATAATCGTGAGTTCTTCTTCGACGAACTGGTTTAGGAAGACTGTTGCGTGTTTGAACATTTGAAGAACACATTGAACTGACTTTCTTGGTGGGGTACACAGGGTGAGTAATAAAACCAATTGGTTTAGACATACAAACTCAGTTACACATTTGAGAATTAAATCTAAGGTGTGTTGAAGACGAATAATAAAATTGTCATTCAACCTAGAATTCCTCTTTTGTTCACCAATCTCTTTTGAATCACAAAAAAGACACACTTTCTGATCACCTGAGTGATTAGACTGGACAGTCTTAACACCATTGTTGGGAGAATTCTTTCTTCCGTGTGATGTGACATTCCTTGATTAGAGGAAGAAACAGGTACATCTTTTTCAACAGGAAGGGTTTTCGATTTTGCTTCTGGAATTGATTCCTTTTACAGTTAAATCAGAAGTAATTGGTATGGTGGACTCTTTTGAACACTCTTTAAAGGAGAGTTTACTTAAGAGATGTTCAATTTTCAAAGCATCATTTTTGAGATTTTCCTCTTGAAGGATCTTTAAACGAGAGTCACGCTCAGTTACCATACCAACAAGGACATTGACTTTGTATTTCAAATGGTTGACATTATCAACCTGTTTTCTAACAAGTTTTAGAATCACTTCACTCTCTTTGGATGCATTCCTTTCAACTTCAGAGTCAGACTCATCGGTAAGGCCGTAAGGTAGTCAGGAAAACACTGGTCAATGTACATCTGTTTCCTTTGAACACAAGGTTCTTCTATATTTGAGATCGACAAATCTTTCTCTTTAATAGACTTTAAGGAAACATAACTTTTATTTATGGCGATGCGTTTATCAGAGACAATATCGTCCATCCTCATATCGCTACAAACACAGACTTATGAGCTCTTTAATGTGTTTGCTTGCTCTGATACCAATTGAAAATGCGGGGGTCTAACAACCACACCCAACAATTCGTTTGACAATCTGAGAGGACTTACTCAAATATACTTTCTAGAGAATCAACTAGACAATCAGACTCAATCTAGAGTAAAGTATATCAAAGAGTTTAATATCTTTAACTCTTAATTCAATCCGCAATCAGCAAATAGAAACCTGCAAGCCCGATTGAATATAAGAGGAGTTACTTGAACGGTACCAAAGACCAATGTTCAAGTGTCAATCAATATAAATCAACAACCAAAGGTTTGTATTCTAATTGATTGATCTTAACGCACAACCTGTGATATTTAAATTATATAAAAAATATAATGCGAAAAAAGAAATAACACAGACACCAGAATTTTGTTAACGAGGAAACCGCAAATGCATAAAAACCCTGGGTGCTAGTCCAGATTCAACACCACACTGTATTAAGCGGCTACAGAGTCAAGCCTACTATAAGTTAGCATCATACTGGACTGTAGTTGAACCCTAATCAATGTCACACTGATTCAAGGTACAGTTGCATTCCTTACATCTCTGATCCCAACAGGATACTACGCACTTGATTCCCTTAACTGATCTCACCCACAACCAAGAGTTTCTATGACCCAAAGTCGAAGACTTGATAAACAAATTTGTCTCACACAGAAAAGTCTATAGGATTAAATAAATCTGTCTCCCACAAAAATACCCAAGAGTTTTTGTTTCGTCTTTTGATAAATCAAGGTGAACAAGAACCAATTGATAAACCAGACTTATATTCCCGAATAACATCCTAGTATTGTCAATCACCTCACAATAATCTTAATCGAATAGCGAAATGAAATATTGTGGAATCACAAACGACGAGACAAAGGTGCTTGTGACTATTTTTTTTATCTTTCCTATCGGAGATATAAATATCAAGCCAATCTTACGATTGCACTCAATCATGATAGAAACATCAAGATCGGATCACGTAACTTCAAGAGAATAGATGGGTCTGGATTCACAATCCCAATGAAGTTTTCAAGTCGTTAACCTATAAGGTCTCGATAAAAAAACCTAAAGTTAAAGGAGAATCGACTCTAATTATGCAACTAGTAACACACATGAGGTGTGGGGATTAGTTTTTCCAGTTGATAGAGTTCTCCTTTATATAGTTTTCAAATCAGGGTTTGCAATCCAAGTTACCTTGGTAACAAAACATTCAATATTCACTGTTAGATGAAAAACCTGATTCAACCAAGCTAATATCTTTCAACCGTTAGATCGAACTTAGCTTGTTACACACAAATGAAATTTAACCTCATTTAGGTTTATGTAACCGTACCTAAACGTGTACACCATGTTGGTTCACACATAGTTAACCGAGGTTAGCCATATGATTATTCTCATATCAACCTTATTCATCTCAACCATAACTAGTTCAAATGACTCGAATGAAAATTGTTAAAGAGTTGTTCAATTGCTATATTCTCATAGAATTATACAAAAACACAATTGAAGCAAAATCGGTTTGATTCACTCGAATCAATACATGAAAATTATAGCCACGGTTTGCAAAGATTGCATTCTTTATTTTATAAATGTTCAAGTTCATGTACATAACCGATTTTAGAAAGTAACGACTTAAGTATGTGTAATTAAGTAACCGTATTTGAGTTTAGTTTGGTTTTCAAACTCAACATAAATTCACGGACGTGAACTTTCCGCCAGTACGCGTACTTAGGTGACTGTTTGAGTTGGTTTTGATTTCCAAACTCAGCAAAAATTCACGGACGTGAACTTCTGCTAGTATGCGTACGAGTACGCATACTTACCCAGTCTCCTTCAACCATTTTGTATACACACAAGTATGCATACATTTGGTTCCCGGTTTTGGAATTATACACAAATGTGCGAACACACTAATGCTGGTATCCAAAGATGGTTACAAGATTCTAAACTTTTTATTTCAATCATTGTTACATTCTTAGAGGATGACAATAGCCATTTTCATACACTATTAGCATCAAAGCAATTTTCAAGATATTCAAATAATCATTATCGAAACATTCCAAGTCTACACCAAATGATTATATCACACAAACCATGTAAGATGTTACTCGGTAATTTTCACATGATATAAGATGACTTTGGTCGAATCGAAAGCTTGCCAACACATATTTCGAGAAATATGTAAGCGAGATATACTCAGCTGGAAATCTCAAATGTGTATATAGAAAACTATATCATAATACGACTTATGTCTCAATATAGGAGATAGAGTAGAAATAGACTTTCCAAGTGATAGATGAGTTGAAGTCTCCACATACCTTTTGCTGATGAAGTTCCACAAGATCCCCTTAGTAGTTCTTCGTCTTCAAATGATGAACGTCGTGAAGTCTAAGCTCGACTACGCAATCTATGTCCTAGTCCGAGACATCTGTAAATAGGCTAGAAATCAAGACTTATAGTTTTGATCACTAACATTGACAAACATGCTTGAGATAGCAACACATGCGAGTTCGACCGAGCAGTGCTCTAACAGAGTAAGATTACGCGAAACATGCTTGAGATAGAAACCTATCAGACATGAGTCAAAGTAAGATTAAGCGAAAGCGAAAATTAATGAAACACTCAGTTAACGTATCGCAAGAGGTTGCTAGACCACTCTCAGAATCAGAGGTTAATTACAAACATTGATAATGGTTCTTCCTCATCTGAATCAAGTTTGGAATGTTCTTCTGATATCGTCTCGAATGAGTCTAAAGGATCTCATGATGAGATAAAACTAAGTCCAGTAGGCTTGTCTGATGACTCAAACAAAAATCCTTTTAGGAATGATACAAATCGTGTGGATACAATAACTTATAAGCTGGAACATGTCTGTGAGAAATTGCTTACTTATAGAAATCGCCTAAATCTCTCTAACGAGATAATAGAGAAACTTCAGGTTGCTTTATAATAAAAAAAACTGTTGAATGTGAAAGGCATCATCTAGACTACGAAAATTTGTAGGAAAATGATTCTCAACAAATACAGAGTCTTGAAGACAAAGTAAGGGCTAGTCTTTCTCGAACGAAACTATTAGAAAAAGATTGTGATACTGCTCTTGAAAAGGTCTATTTGTTGGAAAAGAACTTGTTGAATCTGAAGCAAGGATTAACTCTCAACAAGTGAGCTTTGAAGACAAACAAGGTGCATATCTCTCTAGAAAAAAAACGCATTGAGGCTGATCTAACTAGTGCTCTTGATAAAATCAAGACGTTGGAAAAAGAAAAATTAAATTTGAGAAAATTCAATGATAAAAAATTAACCTCAATGTTAGAATTAAGTAAAAATCATCGTGATACACGAGGATTGTTCTATAAAGAAATAAATGCTTCAAATATTAGCAAAGAGGTAAAATTTGTCAAAGTTATAAATTCTTCTCAACCAGAGGCTTCTACTGATGAGAAGGATGCTCCTAACTCTTGTAAAGAAATAAAGTTTGTCAATCCTAAGAATTATGTTCGGCCAATCTCTTTAAGTACAACTATCAAAGAAAGCGACTCAGCCAATGTCAAGAAAGCAACAACGTTGAACGAAGACAAGAAAAACATATCTCATCGAGCTCTAATGCAAGTGGATACAAAAAGGTAATATTAAAACTCACATTCCTTATGTTAATAAGCACTGCTATTATTGTGGTAATAAATGACACTTGAAATGGGGATGCAAAGTTCGTAAGATGCAAGATTGTTGATGGTGGATTTTTGACGAAGACTAAAATTGTAAGATCATAATTCCACACATTTCTTTAAGCATGAAAGATCATGCCATAATAATCTTTGACTGAGTGTACTTCCTCTCAGAGCATGCATAAATATACAATCATTAAAGCCTCTCAGCTGAGCTTTCAATATTTCGCATATTTCATCAATACTGGCGACTTCAATATTCACATCTATATAGAATCTAGAATGATTGGACGGCTCCTAGACGGATTAATAACTAGTATAGAGCAATAACATCTTGAGGATTTCACAATGTTCCCTTAATATACATAATAAATATTCAGAATGAGTAAGATGCTTCCACTAGCTCATATCTCGACTCTCTAATAAATATAATGCTCATAGACAGATTTCCTGCTAGTATAGAGCCATCAATTAATTAATTCTAGTCGCAAAATTCATCAATTGAATTCCTAGAAAATATTATACTTTCATCATAATATTTCATTACTTCAATTTATGGATTTTCCCACCAGAATTCGATGGGTTAGTAATAAATATTCAACGTACAGGAGTTTGGGCCACCTCAGAGTAAGCCCCGATAAAACGGTGCAAGTGTACTAAACAATAATGCATAAACTAGCACTCAAATGCATAAACGAGCATTTAAAACTACGGACAAACAAGGAAGTATGGAAACCTATGCAAAATAGGAAAATGAAGCAAAATAAAAATAAATGAGCCCACGACACCAGGACCGCTGGTCGTCCGGCCATGTCGCAGCTGTGGCCGGTTCCACGCCTCCCCATCTTTTTATTTTATTTTTATTATTTCCCCCATCTCTTGAAATTCTCTCATTTGAGAAAACTTCCCCGTTTGAGCAAAACTCTTAGTTTTCCATATTCCTTCACACGAGCTAGAAAAATAGTAAATAAAAATAGGGAGGAGCGTCTCAGGACCGTGCTCACCGGCCAGTCGTGGACGGTACCACACCACACCTCTCCAATTCTTTATTTTATTATTATTTTTTCTCTCATCTCATGAAACTCCCTCCTTTGAGCAAATTTCTCCAATATTGCTCAAATCTCCAAAAATCCAAAAAGTCAAATGGTCTCATGACCATCCGGGATTCTCATGGAAAACATTAAAATACCATTATTTTAATATTCTTAAAATATTGGTCACACGAGCAAAGTCCTACTTGTTCATTCAAGCAAAATCGAGTGTTTCAGTCAAGATCAAACTCTTCTGAAAATCCAAAATATTCCTAGAACGCACGTCAGAAAAGATCAAAATTCTCAGCATTGATCCACGAGCAACATGGTGACACAAGCATGCTCCCTTGGTCGTCCCCTTGGCTTGCAAAAGCCGGTTTCACCCATTTTGATGATTTTTCCCTAATTAATCTTCTACAATTCATATCGGGTTCAAACTCTTTCCAAACAACTTGGAATTTGATCCATCGACCATCAGCTGGTCCCACGACCACCAAGACCTGGTTCCACAACCGTTATTTGGTCCATCTTCTCTCCATAATTAGGTTTTACCACCTAATGCTTAGACAAGCACTATTTTAATAATGATTAAACGAGCATTTAATCATTCTTTCACCAACTGGTCTACAAAAGACTTTAGTGCATGCTCATTCGAGCACCTGGGGGCTACATGGTCGTCCCACCATCTCATGTAGCCGGTCTATCTCACACTAATTGGTTGATTTTAAGTAAGTCATCCATTAATCAACAATCAATCAAAAATTAGGGTTTCAAACCAAATGCTCTGCAAAGCATAATTCTGAACAGGTTCAAACACTATTAATTTTTTGTCGATTCAACAATCGACATTTTAATTAATTATACAATATTCCGTCCAACTACTAGTATTTTTAATTAGTATTTTATTTGGTCCCGCTACCAATAATAGCAGACTAGCAAAATTGATTAAAATATCAATATTTAATTGCTCGAACGAGCAATATTTCTCATGTTGATTCATCTATCAATATTCCTCATGCTGATTCAACTATCAACATTTGACAATTCTACACTGATCCAACTATTAATATTTCATTGGTTCATCAACCAATATTTGGTTCGCCAGTCGATCATTATAATCTTTATTCGTCATTCGACAACTCATGACGCAGAAGAGTGCTCAAAAGCATTTCCTTTCAACAAGTCCATGATCGAGCAATCTCATTGGACGCTCGTCGATTCAAATTATCAAAAATCATTACCTCAACTGGTAAAATTATGTATCATAATCCATTAAGACTCAACATCTGCACATTATTCTACCTCAACTGGTAATATAATATATCACAATTCATCAAGACTCAACATATGTACATTATTCTACCTCAACTGGTAAAATAATATATCACAATTCATCAAGACTCAACGTCTTTTCATTATTTTGTCTCTGCATACACCTTGTGTTTAATCCATCAGTCTCAGAGCATACCACATTCGTTTATTATGCTCGACTATAAGGCTAAGACTCATGTCTAGTCAAGTCAACAACTGACCAATTAAATACATGTCTGCCTTGCAGAATCCACATTCATGAGACATCAATCATGTCAGATGGGGGGATATTCGCCAATGTTTTGGTCTGGAGGCCTACGACACGTGTGTACACCCACTACACCATTTTTCCCGATTAGCAACAGAATTTGCAACAGCTCTTACGCAGTTGCGAATTGACTTCAGTTGCAAAATTTGTAACCGCAGCAAGCAATTGCGAATTTTGTAGCGGTGTTGCAATTCGCCACGGCTGACCATAACACATGTGCGTCCTGCTTGTGTGCAAGGTAACACCAACATTATACGCGTGTGAACCGGTTGCGTGGGTGGGAACACTAGTCTTATTTTTTAGCCCAGATATGTAAAATCGTTTTACATGATAAAGATTATTCCACCCTTTTTCCTTGTCATATATCCAAAATCCAACCCTACCTTATCTTCTTCTGTATCTACCAGGACCAGCGCCTCCCTCTCTCTCTCATTTGACCTCATCTCTATTCTCTTCATAAACACAAACGAAATCGAAGATCCATCGAAAAAATCAATCAATAACATCAGCTCTTCCCTATTCTCTTCATCAATACCAGCTGAAAACGAAGATTCATCAGCTCTTCTCGTTGCTCATCATTAACAAAATCCATCAGCAGATCAGTTCTTGAGGATTTGTTGTGAATCGATGAAGAACAGTCAATGAGGAGCACCAACAATATTTGAGAGTAATTATGTGTTGTCTAAAGCAATTAGTAATTGTACCGAAATTCAAGATTATACCTCTTCGATGGTATGTTGTTGGTAAGGGAAACCCTAATTTTGTTTTTGCTTTGATTGATGCTGGTGTGAATTTTAGGGATTTATCAAATGGGATTTTTTTTTGTTTGAGATTGATGGTTCAATTGATGGTTGTTTGCAGTTGTTAATTCCAAAAATTTGTATGAATGGGTGTGTATACTTAGCTCAGCAATGGATTTACTTATAATGGTATAGAAGTTGATTAATCTAAACACCAAACCTGCAGTTTGAGGTATATAGAAATAGCAGTTCATCAACTACGTATATTTCAGTTTCGTTATACTACAATTTTTGATGAACACATCTTTTGTTTGCTTGCTTATAGTGTTTTTGTCATTGAATGGGACACACCAACATATTTGAATAACAAGTTCCACTTTTGGGCTTACCAAAAACAAAAAAATCTTCATATATTTTAAGCTATGAGGTGGTTCAATACATGCTAGGATTTATTTTATCATAAGATTGAGTATCGATCATACCCCTATTACACTTGAGGTCAGTTTATTTGGCTTCGGCACAGGCTCTTGCTTGTAGATTTGTTTATGTTCATGGAGATGTACGTGAGAAATACTAGAAATGCTCAGTTCGTAGAACCTGTTCACCTTCTCTAAGAAGGCACATCTCATGTCCTGCTGGTGCCTCCTCATGATCTTCCAGAGTAACAAACCTCATGATTTTCCAGAGTTCCTTTGTAATTATCATTTCAGTTGTACATCTTAGTCTGGCAGTGCTCATGGAGATGTATTTGAGTTGTACATCTTAGTCTTGTTAACTACATTTTTGATTACTATACTTCGATTGATTATTGTTTGAAAGCTGACACAACATTTAATGGTATAGGTGCTCCAGCTTGACTGTCAGTTCTCATGTTTTTAAATTCAACCATCCATCCGTTGATCCCACTAACTCTCTGTTGGTTCTTACTTGACAGATAACACTATTATCTGCTCATACAGCTGATGGAATCGTTGCTTGGCGAGGTTAGAGAGGAGTTCAAACATCGGTTGGCGACCCAGAATGAACCGATAAGCTTCTCTTTGCTTTGTTAGTAATAAAGAAACAAGAGATTTATAGTAATAAAGAAACATAAGTATTGTGGATTGTCTGGCAGGTGGTGGTGGTGGATACCAAGGAGGAGGAGATCAGGGAGGGTGTCTTGGTGATGGATATCAAGGTGGGGGAGATCAAAAAGAAACAAGAGATTTCTTAGTAACAAAGTAACATGTTTGGCATGTGGTGGTGGTGGATACCAAGGAGGAGATTGGAGAAGGTGTCTTGGTGGATGAGATCATGGAGGTAGTGGTAGCTGAAGAGATGGTGATTGGATGTGCCCTAATTCAAGGTATGTTGAGTTTATCTTCCTAATGTATGATATGAGCCACAATATTGTTTACGGAGAAGTAGGATTACAATTGATTTTGGTTTTTTATTTTCAACTTCAAAGTCTTAATGTTAGTATCTTGGAATGCAATAATTTACATTAGGTATTTTTCCATGTACTGAACACGGAGGATATGGAAAATGTTTGCGGATATACCTGCCATTTGATCAGGATCCATTGATAGTTTGTTTCTAAATCATGCTGATTTTGTGCATTGAACGGATGACATCTGCTGAATCATCTAGAATGACACTTGTGTCTCATTTAAAAGAGGCTCTCCAGGGGCAGGTTACTGTTTTTTTTTTGTATCTCTTTCCCCCACCCTCACCAGCAACAAAAAAAACAAATATTTCTTTTTTGTATCAATATTCTATATTCATTTACTTTTACTATTTATTTTATTTTCCTAATTTAGATTATGTTGTTCTTGTAGGAATTTGAGCTGGAACAAGTACGCATTCTGCTTCAGGTAATAATTAATGAGATGACTTATGGGGATACTTTTTCCTTCAAGGTTGTCTAATGTCTATGAATTATAAGTTGAATTGGCCTTCAGAATTCTGTGTTATGTGTTAAAGTTGTGGGAACCTGAACTTCGTTATTGCGAACTGAGTGTGATAAATGTGGTACTGCGAACTAAGTGTAATAAATGTAGTACTCAATTTTGTTGTAGTGTACGGTGTTCGCACTATGTTTACCTTATGTCTCACTTATTGGACTTTGTGAAATTCAGTGGTGAGTGTAACTAACCCTTTGAAGAACCTGCTAAGTAAATTTTTGTTTGTTAGCTTACTTGTGTTAACTTCATAATTAAGGATAGATTGTATACTTCTACTAGCAATGAACACTGTGAACATGCTTTAGAAACTACAAAATAGAAGCTTGAAAGGTCACCTTATGGTTGTGTTCACAATGTATACATGATGACTATCTTTCAGTTGTGTTTTTCTAGGAGTTTGGAGAAGGAGCATACTTGGAAGTGTACAAGGAACTTAAAGCATGGCAACTTGAAGGCTATAAGTGTGGGGGAGTGATGCTTAGATGTCTTGGAGGGTAAAGTGCGATAATGTGCAACTGAGCAAACGTGAGTAAAGAAGACACTTCGTTTAAGTTTGTGGTATTATGTCGTTGAATGATTAAGAGCTTTTGTGGTGTCCGTTAAAGAAAAACACAACATTTTTTGTTGTTTATTGATGGTAGCTTATAGCCTATGTAGGGCTATGCTAAATCTATAGCTGTCTACTGAACCTCATCAGTTGTTCAAAAAACACAACAACTTATGTTCAAAAGTAGTGCAGTTGTATCCTCATAAGCAAATGAATCTATAGATGTCTACTGAACCTTTTCACTACACAAACATTGAAATATGAAATCCTGTGAAAATTAATAGTTATTGTCATATGGTTACCCTGAAACTCGCTTGAATATACTGTTTAGATGGAAGGCTTCTTTATTCAATGTGCACTTCATAGCTGAGAGGACAATGATGAAGATGCTGATGCACAAGAGGGTGGGGGAAGTTTACCTAGTGCAGAACCATAATTTGTAAGTCAACTTATTTTCCATTTGTATCATTTCTGAAATTATACATATACTATTTATCGTGATTTTTAAATCCAAAATTTTATACTCGGTACCGCAGGCTGAGGTTCAGAAGAAGCAAAAACTGATCAAAGATTTGCAAGATGCGGGTACTCCCGCAACAAACACAGATGCATAAATTGAAGCATTCAGAAAGGATTCTGCTCGTGCTAAAGTGTATGAGTTTAGAAACTAAATTTCATTGGGTATATTGATTGTATGTTATTGGCCTGAATAAATTGTTCAAGTGGAAGACTTTGTTGTTTAGTGGGCATTCAGTGTGTCTCTCAGTAGCCTGGATTTGTCCTGAAAACGTTACAGGGAACTCTTGACTGAGTCAATGACAAGTTGACTTGACTTCTTTTTTCATGTTGCAAAAATTTAGCAATGGTCGGAAACTGTTGCTAAATTTAGAACCAGAATAATAAATCCCGGTCCGGCTAAGTCTAGCCGTTCTAAGTTTTTTTGGGTTTAAATTTCGCAATTGCTTCAGGCTGTTGCGACAATAATATAGCAACAGCATTCAGCTGTTGCTAAACCTTTTCGCAACAGCATTAAGCTATTGCTAAACCTTTTCGCAACATCCAAAACAGTTGCAAAGCCAGGGAAAACACTTGGATGAACCGAAAACCGTTGCGAAAAAATATGCAACGCCACGTTCGCAACGGCTTACAACTGTTGTAAGTCCCTTTTGCAATTGGACGCAACTGTTGCTATTCTGGAAAAAATGGTGTAGTGACCCATGATGAGAAATGTGAGTAAGTCGTGCAAGCAGTTGAAGGAGTTAGCAAAGTAGTGTATGGAAAATCAACCAAGTCTTTCGCATGATGATGAACATGGTTAAAACACGATCTTCATTTCCCCACTCTTTCACTCCAGCAACCGTCACACTTACTGGGGATCAATGTCTCTACTATTCTTGCAATATAAATAAGTCTCTGAATCCACGATTGAAAACACAAGAATTCTCATCTGAACAAGAACTTTCAACATAGCGGAATTCAATGAATCAAAACTTATCTTGTTCGAACTCAACAATTCACAAAACTTACAAAGTCTACAACACATTCACAATCTCTGATCATTATTGATCTCACACAATTCTCTGCTTCCCTCCTACATATCGACCCTCATCCCTTTTTGTGACCGAATTGACTCTGGAACGACCATTTTCTTGGTTTAGGCCGGAGTCTTACATATTGATCTCTCGAACTCAAAGCACTCACGTACAGTGCATCTGTTTGCAAAAGGTTTAAGTAATTTGCTCGTTCGAGGAATCGTTCGTCTCTCCACTTTTCCTCAAAAACCAGTAAATCGTTTTCACCCATCAACAAAGATGCACTTTCTTTTGTATCAAACGAATTTGTCAAATTAACTCCCCTAAAGAAGAGCTATAGTTCTACCACCGCCACACTGCATGCATTTGGGCTTAAATTTCGTTGCTAAGAAAGATTTATGAACAAGATTTGATAGTGATTTTTGGAACGACTATATCTAGAAGAAGGCTATTATTGGGGCGTCACTATCCAATAGAGGGGATTCACTTGGATATTTAGTGACCAAAAATCTGGTTATGGGGTACTTTTGATTCAATAATAATTGTCCAAACTATCCTTCAATTAAAATTAAAACTTAAAAACAGAAACAAAACCTAATTTATATTCTTCATTCTTCACATTTCAACTGCTATTCTTCTTCCCCTCTTTTTTCTCGTCATCCTCTTCACCGTAAATCCATTTGAATTCATTTCATCGAACAAACCCATGGTGTATGTAAGGTAATAATCGAACAAACCCATCTTTGTTTACTCGTTTTTGTGCTTAAAATAGGTTAGATTGAATGAAATTGAAGTAAAATTAGGATTTCAATAACGTTTCTGCTAGTGTTACGTCTAGGTTCGATGCTTCTTTTCTAGACGTAATTTTAGTTTACGAAGAAATCACGGCCAGGTTTGGATTAATTCCAACTGTATAATTTTATTTGCATGTAGTTTTACGTCCAGGGTCCTTTTAAATCCAACCGTAGAAATTGATTTTACGTCCAGGTTTGGATTGATTCCAACCGTAGAAATTGGTTTTACGTCCAGGTTTGGATTGATTCCAACCGTAGAAATTGGTTTTACGTCCAGGTTTGGATTGATTGCAACCGTAGAAATTGGTTTTACGTCCAGGTTCGGATTGAATTCGATGATGTTAAAAGAGAATTATTGAATCAATGGAAGCTATCTGGTTCGGTCCAATTTATTCCATGGAAGAAGGGATACTTTGTTATTAAGCTTGACAATGAAGATGATCGTAAACGTGTAAGCTATGATGGTCCATGGAAGATTAAATCTCCAAACGGAATTCAACAGCTTAAAATTCATCCATGGACACCTATGTTTGATCCTGGGAAAGATAAGGTTACTAGAGCTGCAGTTTGGGTTCGTTTCACAGCTTTGCCAATGGAGTTTTGGGATGAAGAGACGATTTTTAGGCTGGCAAGAGGGCTTGGTAGACCGGTTTCGGTTGATCCGCGTACTTTGCGCCATGAATATGGTTACTTTGCGGCAGCTTTGGTTGACATAGATTTCTCTCAACCTTTGAGACGAATTTTGATTGATGGTGAAGAGAATGATGAAATTTTTGTTCAAGAATATGAAATTTTAAACAGGCCAAGTTTTTGCGACTATTGTAAATCTATCGGTCATAAAAAATCTGATTGTAGAACAAAAAAGTTTGATGATTTGAAGGACAAGGCTGAAGTTGAAACTGATCCTGAGATTAAAAAAGCAATTGAAGCGGATATGGATGATCTTAAGAATTTTTGGCAAAAAGAACGACTTCCTAAAGGTAAGAAGAATATGCCGTCGGATGCTCCAATCTTGGAAACCGATCAATCTAAACATGGTGATGAACCCATAACGTTGACGAAGAAGAAGTCTATCCTTGAGATGGCAACTGGAACACGTACAATCTTTCCTGAGCACAGTGAGAGTGCTGGTGCTACATTAGAAGATGATGATACTATATCGGAGCACTCCGAAGATGCAGCTTTGTCCGTGCCGCATATTGCTGCAACTCAAATTGCTGAAGCTCGTAGCGAGAGCGATATTCAGTCCGTGCAGCTCATGGAGGATGGTGGCTTATCTAAGCAATACGGAGATGTTGCTAACGCTGGTGATGACGCTTTACCTGGTTTGCATAAAGAAGATGAGGAATCTGTTCGCAATGACGATGCGGAATTGGTTTTGCGAAGTGTTGGTGCAGCACTTGAGGAGCTGGTTCATGGTAATTTAACTAAGGAGGATGATATTGATTTGGAGATGCAAGAGATGGAAGCTTATAGAAATTATGAGGCCATGAAGGAGGCAACTAGGCAACGGGAGGCTGATGCTGAAGCTGCAAAAATTCAACAAGATATTGCTAGAGCAAAGCTAGAGAATTTGAGGAAGCAGGTTTTGGACTTGCATCATTCTCCGGCTAATACTCCAACTATGGATGCTAATGAGGAAGCTAGTTTTAGTGAGGCCACTAAAACTTCAAGAAGATCTTCACCAGCTATATCTTTAGAAAATTTAACACTTTCTAATAGGTTTGAAACTGGGACCGAGGAGATTGATAAGGTGGTTATTGAAGCTGATGATGTGATTGAGGATGTAGTTGCAACTAGCACTTCAAACATAGTTGAGGAGGATGCAAGAAATTTGGAGATTCTTGCTAATAAAGAGTTAGCTGATCATGAGAAGAAGGAGTTGGCGGAAAAGAAGAACAAATCTAAAGCTCATAAGAAGAAGACAGCTGTTGTGGCTACTGTTAGTCAAGTTAAAACTCGAGGTGGAAAATCTTCTAGACAGGGTTCCGCAAGCCCTTCAAAAAGTAGAGTTAATTAATGCGTGTCTTCTATTGGAATGCTCAAGGCTTGGCCAAAGATGGTGCAAGGGACAAGTTGAATGAGCTTTACAACTTGCACAAACCTGATGTTATTTGTATTGCGGAGCCCCAGGTTCGTTGCACTACACGTTTTGTTAGGAAGCTTAATTTGCTTGATTTTTGTGAAGATGTTATTACTAATGAGGTGCATGGCCAGAAAGGTAATATTTGGGTCTTTTGGAGGAATACTCTAGCAAGGCCGATTGTTTTATCTTCGTCTAAGCAGGCTATCACTTTGGATTTTGCTGGGAATTTAATCACGGCTGTGCATGCTTCTTTTGATGCGGTCGAAAGGAGATCTCTTTGGCGGCAATTGGGTATGGGATATATTTCCATTCCATGGTTGGTGTTGGGTGATTTCAATTGTGTTTTGCGTCTTGATGAGAAGAAGGGTGGCAGGCCGCTCAAAGAAATTTATATAAATGAGTTTCGAAGTTGGATCTCTGACAATGGTTTGGTTGAGGCCGATGCTATTGGGAAGAAGTATACTTGGTCTAATTGTCGGAGTGGAATGCATAGAATTGTTTCTAAACATGATAGGGCTGTTATTAATGGTGCGTGGCATGATAAGTTTGATAACTGGAGGTGCAAAGCTTTGCCGAGAATCTGCTCGGACCATTCTCCTCTATTTGGTTTTGCTTTTGATAGTCCTAGACCGAAGAGAGCTCCTTTTAGAATTCAGAAGATGTGGCTTTCTCATCCATCTTTTTTGGATTTCGTCAAGGATAATTGGAGTGTTAGGTTGGATGGTGCTCCTCCTTTTGTTTTTACGTCAAAGTTGAAGCGATTGAAGGATGCTTTGAAGATTTGGAATAGAATGGTGTTTGGAGATGTTCAGTTTCGCTTAAAGAAAGCGGAATTGAATCTTGATAAAGAGAATGATATTCTGGACCATAATGTTAGCTGTGAAGTCCAATTTTTGAAGGTTGCCGATGCCAGGAAGGCTGTTGATGATGTGCGGTCTGAGTTGGCCACTATGCTTAAGCAAAAATCGAGAATTAGTTGGTTGGAGGATGGTGATCAGAATACTCGTTTTTTTCACAATTCAATTAGAATGAGGAGGAGCCAAAACACAATTTCCGAACTGAAGACTTCTACTAACTCTACTTTGTTTTTGCAGGATCAAATAAAAGATTACATTGTTGATCATTATCGTGCAAAGTTCAACGGTGGAGCTGTTCATATTGATCCGAGATTATTTGATTATGAGCATGAGAGCATATCAGCTGCTGAGAGTGCTTGTATGGATGCTATCCCGACCTTGGATGAAGTTAAAGAGGCTGTTTTTGATCTGGGGGCGGATTCTGCACCTGGCCCTGATGGATTTACAGGTTCTTTCTTTCGAACCTGTTGGAACATTATTTCTAGAGATCTTTTTAATGCTATTGCAAACTGTTGGGCGATGAAGAAGATTCCTAATGGCATTAACTCTAGTTTTATTGTTCTCATCCCAAAAGCTAATAAGTCTGATGCTATTAAAGACTATAGGCCAATTGGTTTAAGAAACTTCTTCTTCAAAATCATTACAAAAATTATGGCGACCAGACTTGGTACGGTGTTGAATAAATTGATTTCTGAAGAGCAAGTGGCGTTTATGAAAGGAAGAAACATTCATGAGAACATTGCTTTGGCCTCGGAACTGATCAATGAGCTTAGTGTTGAACGGAAGCATGGTAATGTTGGCCTTAAATTGGATATAGCCCAAGCTTTTGACACGGTTAGTTGGGAGTTTGTTGTTGAAGTTTTTCGTCAATATGGCTTTTCTGATGCATGGTGTTCGTGGCTGCTTAGTATTCTTAACTCTGCCCGTATATCTATTATGATTAATGGTAGCCCTGAAGGTTTTTTCAGTATCACAAGAGGCCTTCGTCAAGGGGATCCTCTTTCACCTTTGATTTTTGTTCTTATTGAGGATGTTTTGAGCCGCAATCTCTCTAAGCTGTTTGCTGCTAGAAGTATGCATCACATGGTGAGTAAGAAAGGTGTGGCCCCAACCCATTTACTTTTTGCGGATGATATTCTTATTTTCTGTAAAGGCAATCTTCATAGTCTGCGGAATTTGAAGGAGATGCTTGGCATGTATCAACGTGCTTCCGGTCAGTATGTTAGTTACGCCAAAAGAAAATTTTATTATGGTGGAGATAGACAGTCTCGTGCTGTTGCTATTGCAAACTTTATGGGCATGGAAAGGGCGCATTTCCCGGATAAATATTTGGGAATCCAATTGAAACCTGGCATTGTGCGTCATATTCATGTTCGTCAGGTAATGGAGAAGATTATGGACAAGCTGGCAGGTTGGAAGGGTAAGCTCTTGTCTTTTCAGGCCAGGTTAGTTTTGATCAAATCAGTAATTTCTAGCTATTTGCTTCATTCAATGGCTGTTTATAAATGGCCATGTACGGCCATCAAGACGGTGGAGAGGGCCATTCGCAATTTTTTATGGTCTGGAGATGCTGAGAAGCGCAAACATTTCACGGTTCTTTATGATGACTTATGCCGTTCTAGGCGTGAAGGTGGGCTTGGGCTCAAGAAGTTGAATGATGTTAATAAGGCCATGCTTATGAAGTTGTGGGTCTCGATTCGCGACTCTAATAAGACTTGGGCAAGATTTTTGAAGGCAAAATATTTCAAGGTTAATGGCAACTTGATTGATTACAAGTTGGGTTCCTCGGTTTTTCCTGGCATTAGATTGGTGCATCACTTTGTTCAAAAACACACACGCTCAATTATAGGTAACGGTGCTAATACTTCCTTATTTTTTGATAATTGGTGTGCTGATTTTTCAATTGCACAACGTCTTGGCATCAAAACAAAGGGCCCTAATGATTTTAAGGCCAAGGTGAGTGATATTATTGTTGATGGCTCTTGGGCTATTCCTCCAAAGACTAAACAATTGATGTTACGATGCAATACTGATGTTGATAATTTGCCTCTTATTGGTGGTGGAGATGATTATAAAATTTGGGACTTGGACAATAAGGGTGTTTTCTCTGTCAAGTCGGCCAAGGCTGCCATCCGTGGGCCAGCCGAAATTTTGCCAGCTGCGGCACTTTTTTCTAGAAGTGTTGTACATCCTACTTTGGGTGTGCAGTACTGGAAGCTATTTTATAAACAATGTTGTGCTACTGATGATAATGTTATGAAGAAGACAGGTAGGGAGATGCCTTCTATGTGTCGTTTATGCAGAGAGGATTGTGAAGATGTTAGCCATATTACTTGGCATTGCAAGATTGCCAAGAGGATTTGGAATTGGGCAGCTGAAATTTTCAATCTGAAGCCGAATGAGGACATCGTGGCCTCCTACAAGGTGGCGAAGGGGCGGAGTCGAATGATTAAGGATCTGTGGCTTGTTGCAAATCTTGCAATAGTTACGGAATTATGGAAGTTGCGTAACAAAGCTTATTTTGAGAACATGCGGGTTCGTTGGCTGGAGTTTAAAGGAAGAGTTCATCAGGTAAGTCGTGATAACTCTATTAGAATGAAGGGCCATATGCATAATACTTTGGATGATTTGCGTATTGTTAACTTCTTTAGAGTGAAGCATAGATATTGCGATCACTCTGATCCAATTGAAGTTACTTGGACTCCACCAAATCCTGGTGAAATTATGATCTGTTGTGATGGTGCATCACTTGGTAACCCGGGGCAGGCTGGTTCTGGTGTTGTCTTTCGTGATTCTAACTCGGTAGTCTTGGGGGGTTTTGTGCGTTGGTCTGGGCTGGCAGATTAACTTCTATGCTGAAGTTTGTGCGGTTATCTATGGTGCTGTCGTTGCTCAAAGATGGAATGTGAAGAACCTAAGTGTCAGATCTGATTCGATGAGTTGTTTATTTGCTCTTCAAAAAGGCGAATTGCCATGGCAGCTAATGCAGAGGTGGAGAATAGCGAAGACTTTTTACAATAATATTAGCTATATTCATGGCTACAGAGAAGCTAATTTTTCAGCTGATGTCTCGGCCAAACAAGCATGTTTGTTGGCTGAGGAACATTATGAGTTTTACGAGGGTAGGCCAGGTTTTATTCAATCTGTTGAATGACCTGGAGAGGTTTACTATCGTTTTTAGATTTTTTAGCGAGCGGCCTTTTGGCTTAGCGCTAACTTAGCCTGATCCCTGTACATTTTCGCTTTTTTATTCATTTTTATTGACCGAGTAAAAAAAAGAGGCCCCAATAACAGCCTTCATCTAGAATTCGAACCAACAATCGACCTCCTCATCTAAATACATAATAACCTCTTGTGGTTGTATAATTTCGTTCACTCAAATTTGTAAGTTATATGTCGATAGTCAAAATACCCTAATCACTCAGCACCACGGCGTTTCTAGAGTCGCAAATGCTACAACACAGTCAACTCCCAACATTAACAATCGCATCCGAATCGAATCGACCACCTGACCACACTAGTAGGACCCAAACCACATCCAACTACCACTACGTGTCGTCCGCCAATAAAAGCCCACACAGCCATCTAATGGTCCAAGTTCCCCAAGTAAAATACAACACACCGGTCCACATAAAATAACAGAAAAATAATTCCACTGCGGTTTATTGATTTTCTAAACCGTTAGATATTTGGCATCTCAAGTCGGTGAAATGTCAGAGTTTTTGCCTTTTAGATGGGCATTTCAGTAATACACCACACAATTTTCAAAATGAAGGGTATTTTGGTCAAAATAATCTTATCGTGAAGCAAATAGAGAATTGTCTGCGACAGAGTCATTGTCCAGTACAATTCTACATTCCAATACCAATTCAGTGAATCACCTTTTATCTCTTCTCTTCCCTTCCCTTCCCTCCTTTCTACACCATTTCCCTCTAAAATAAAGAAAAAGTTTTAATAATAAAACTTTACTTTTCTCTCTCTGTCTGTGGCCAAACTGTAACAAAATTTGTTGTACGAATCTCACTAAGGAACTTCTCAACATCTTCTTCGAATTGGATTCTTCTAGTAACAATTTCCTGGAGTTTTCGATTATTCGTGATTCTCTGCTACCTAATCTGAACTGAGGTTTTTTTAAAACAGTTTGGTTTTGGTTTTGCTGAATTTGATCAAGAAGTTTGATTAATGAGAAGAAGATCTGTTCAACTATCTCTCAATTTTACTGGAAATGGAGAAACGAGCGCATAAATTACGTATCCTTTGATTTGGTAGTACTTTTTTTTTTTTGGTTAGTTTTTGCTTGAGTTTGACTAGGGTTTCGTAGTTGTAATTTGTAAGTTATTTTTTTAGAAATGGAAGTGTAGTTTGTGAGTTCATTTTGAAGAAGTTCATGGTGTTAATTTTTCTTTAACCAAAGTGATTAGAGGAATTTGTAGCGCATTCGTCAAATGTCAACTGTTTAAGTATCGGAAAGAAAACTGGTAAAGTTTTTATAACAGGTGGAGATGATTACAAGGTGAATCTATGGGCGCTTGGGAAATCAACTTCTTTGCTGGTTAGTATTTGAAACTTGCACCTGTATTACTACTGCATTTTGTTAGCTGTTTATACTTCTCGTGTATATGTGATCCTGATCCTGTATAATCAAATTTTTATTTGCATTGAGATATAACCATAAAGTTGTAATGTTCCATGTCTTTCGAAGAACAGTATATGAATTCTAAATACAATAATTTCACAAGCAGATTTGTAAATGATATATACATACATGCAGATTTGTAATTCCACAAGCATTTTACTTTTGAATTGGAAAGCTGAAAAAATTTAACTGCACAAGCGCTCATCATAAATCTTCTGTTCGTTATAAGTTGTTTCTTGTAAATTAGAGATAGAATTCTTTGTACTAACTTCTCTATTTGCAGCATTACATGATCGTGAAAACTTAAGTATCCAAATTTTTTTTTGGATGATTATGCAGAGCCTATCTGGTCACACGAGTTCAATTGAAACTGTAGTTTTTGATTCCGCGGAGGTTTTAGTTCTCTCTGGAGCTTCTACTGGTGCAATAAAGTTGTGGGACTTGGAAGAGGGAAAGAGTGAGTTTGATTTTTTACTTTAGTAAATTTTGTTCTATCTTTAAGGGAAGTGATGAGCACTTCTATTTTCATCTCTTCAATGAATTGACGAAACTCTCATAAACCTGGCTAGTTGACACATACAATATTATTTAGAAAGTTAAGACTGTTAGCAAGTGTGAAGGATTGCATTTGATTCTTTAATCATGATTCTATGTTGTTGGAATATGAGCTACTGTGGCATGATTGGCAAATTCTGATTAGGATTTGTTCTTATTGTTGTTGTTGTTGAAGTGTAGTTGTACGCAATTTAACGGGACACAGGTTGAACTGCACTGCTGTTGAATTCCATCCTTTTGGAGAGTTCTTTGCTTCCGGCTCTTCTGACGCCAATCTTAAGATTTGGGATATCAGAAAGAAGGGATGCCTTCATACTTATAAGGGTCATACCCAAGGAGTTAGTACAATTAAGTTTTCTCCTGATGGTCGTTGGGTTGTTTCTGGTGGAGCTGATAATGTGGTTAAGGTAATACCGGAGCTTGCCTTCAGCTCTAGAAAATGCGCTATTTACATTATGCATTTCTCTGTTGGATAAAAGCAACTTTGCTGATAATCATCTTACATACTATATGCAGATATGGGATCTAACAGCTGGAAAGCTTCTGCAAGAGTTTAAATACCACGTGGGGAAAATTCGGAGCATAGAGTTTCATCCTATGGAGTTCCTTCTAGCCACAGGTATTTTGCTTACCAGTTAGTTTTCTTAATTTTCTGTGTTATCTTCATGAGAGGATGCTATGTCCAATAACACTGAGTATAATGGTCTACAAGCCCCAACATTTTCCCTAGGACATGTTTTGAGATGACTCTATTTCAAATATCTCTTACACTTGGGAAGATAGATTATGTGATATTGAGGCAATTAAGCTTCCTTCCAGCAATATATCGAGTGTTATGGTTGGCTCTGCTTATAATAGGTCATCTCATATATATGGCACCAAGCCCAACTTATTATGTGTTTCTTTTTTTTTTTTCACCATCCCTAATTTCTTTGTTGATAAATTGTAACACATGAACTGGTTTCCAGGCTCTGCAGACCGAACTGTAAAGTTCTGGGATCTAGAAACCTTTGAACTGATTGGATCTGCAGGACCAGAGGTATGTACTTTTTGTTCCCTTTCTAGAAGATATCCGTACGGCTTTATCCGTTTTCGCTTCCATAATTGGTTGCGGTTCGACTTAACTTCTCTGTCCAAGTTGGACTGTCTCTGTGGACACAAACATTGACCAGACGCTGACTAAATTTTCTCTAGAAAGGGACAAACAAGTGGAGCATGATTATGAGCACCAGGTTTCTCATGGTCCCTTGTTGTCTGAGTTCCTAGGAAAAGATTAGATAAGAAATATTTAGTTATAATTTGTTTTAGACATGCTTGAAAAGTAATTTGTAAAGAAGTTCAAAGACAAGGCTGTGGAGCAGTACACTTCCAAAGCAATACCTTAGTAGTATACTTCCACCTGCTTAAAGACCTCTAAACAAATACCGATAACAGCCGCCTATGCATATTGCTTGTTAAAATTCAGTAACTTCCAGCGTAATGATTACAAGGACATGGTCAAAGCCACGAGGTATTTGTAAATGTGGCATGCCTTTCTGGTCCACTCAGATTTTGAATATTCTACATACACTTCACTTACTACATGAAGGGTGAAAAGCACCATATAGGCAACCACTGTGTATGTTACAAGCATAAAATGCTCAGTTAACAGCCAAGGATCATCTTTCAAGCTAGACTTGGAAGGATATCCTAAACACAGCGGGGAACTCATTTGATTGCTAGATCCTAGAAGTATACATCTTTTCTGATAAGCACTATTTTATAAACACCATATATGTCTAGAACTCCTAGACTTGCATAACTGATTTTAACATAGGATATGCTGTTTAGCAACCCGCTGTTCTAGAAGTCTATGCCTGCATGCCTGCTTCAGGCATAAGGACATCTAACTAGGATATGTTTCTGCAACTCTGCATACATAGTGTACAAAATGTATTAGTTACTTTGCATTCCAGAAACTGATTCGTTTGCTCCTTTCCAGGCTTCTGGGCTTCGCTCTATGACATTCCACCCTGATGGGCGTACTCTATTTTGTGGGCTGGACGATAAATTGAAGGTATGGGCATACCCTAGTATTCTGTAATATTACGTCTCAAAAGTACACTACATGACACATTTTCTGTTTGTTCTTGAACCCTAGATTTTCTCATGGGAGCCTATAAAGCATCACGATGTTGTTGATATGGGGTGGTCTACATTGGATGACCTTAGTATTCACGATGGAAAGCTTTTGGCCTGCTCTCACTACCGAAACTCTGTTGACGTGTGGGTTGCAGATATTTCTGTAAGACAAATTTTCCTTCCTCTTGTTCTTTTTATGCATTTGATGTACACTTAGGCTAAAAAATTTACAGACTTGAGATCGTGTTCACTTTTTTGCCAGTTAATTGAGCCACACAGAGTTGGTGGTACACCCCAGTCATTTGGTAACAAGGAGCAGAAATTTAATATTCAGGAGGGCATTGTACAGTCTAGTACCGAGAGGCATACCAGTCCCCGTGCATACGAGGCTACGGAGTACAGAAACATATATGTTGATAGTAAGTCATCTCTTTTCTGATGTTAATCTAGATACAATGCTATACTGTCACGACTTCTGAATTCTTAATCAATCTTTGTGTATATGCTGAAGCTACTATGACAGTTCATGTCTAGTTGTTGATGATTTTAGAGATGGAGACAGTTTTGTTTTCCACCAAATACTAGATGATTTTATTAATGGCTTGTTGTATAGGTCAACTGTAATTCATTTAAAGAGATAGTCTCTCAACACAAGGAGGGGGTTATACTAATTATTAAATGTTGGATACTGTATTTTGTGGCCAACAAGTCGGTCATCTATATGAATATGAGTTTTCCTTTTTTTCTTTGGGCATCACTTGTTTCATGACTCGTACCTGTTTTTGACTTTTAATATTTCAAAGTTGCAACTTGAACGAATGTCCACCTATTCTCTATCTTGATATTCATGGTTAAGAGTTAGGATACATAGTAAAATCATTTCTATTAGCAGAGCTAAAATTCAGATTCTCAAGATCAAATGGTTGAATGAATATTTGATAGAATTTATTTTTTGGTGGTTTGCCTCGCCACCATATTGCGGCGTGTAGAATATGATGACACGTGGTCCCCATGTATTCAGGGGGTAAAAAATCATGATTAGCCAGTCATAAAAAACCTGGATGATGTTGAAATAAAATATCTAGAAATCACATGATCAATGTTGTAGCGTACTGTGTGTTTTGAGTATGTTAAATAATTCAATTATAGTCAATCTTTAATCTTGTTCCTTCATAACTTTGTTCTTGTTTGCTTTCTTTAAAGCCACTGACAGCAGAAAGGTTGCTCCTAAAAGAATTGACCTGGATAATGATCCAAAGGTGGTACGCATGTTGGACCCTGCTGAAAAATACAATTTATCATCTCCGAGAAAAAATATTGAACCCGAGTCTCGTGAGAGAAATAGTAGCCATGCAAAAAGTAGATCTTTCACACCTCCCCTCGTTGTACCTAGAAACAATGTGGAGACTACAGTCCGGCCTAGGAGAGAAGCTATCAGCAGTGAAAGAGGCAGTCCTGGTATCCGGCGTGAGCCAACTCTCACACGTAGTCCATCTAGCCGAAAATCAGACAGTAAGTTGTCAATCGCAGCTGAACCTGGATTTGTTAGCAGCAAGAAAAGTGGTTCAGACATTTCAGAAGAACCAAAGTTCCATTTTAGGTTTCTATCAATAAATGAACCTACAAAAACCAGTGAGGAGGAGAGCAGTATCAGCAGCAAGGTTGCAGAGAAGGCTGAAAGAGCGCCATCACCGGATGTGCCTTTGAGCTCCAGCTGCGAGAATCGTTAAGTTTTAAGTCATTTTACCTAAGTGTTATTATTAATATTGTTTCTGAATTTCGAATTTTAATGGTTGCTAACTTTACTTTCTTGTGCTTTATTCAGGCGTCCAGGCACAAAATTCTAACGGGGAGACTAGCTCTACTAAAATTGTTAGAGGAGGTATGCTAACAGAATGTTTACTTTAATTTCTCAGAGTTACTTGGATAGAACCTGACATTTCTGGATTTGCAGTGGCAGTTCAGCTAGGAAGGACACGGTCTCTAGTTCAGAGATGGGAGAGCAGAGATAAATGTAATAACAGTGAAGATCTGACAAAGAATGCATTATCCGAAGATCTAACTCCCACTTTGGTGGGTAATTTATAACATTCCCACTTTCTAATTTTATGTCGTGTTCAGAGTTTCATCACATATTTTCATGTCAGTGAATAACATTCTCTATGATCTTGCATTAGGAGCATAAAGGACCAGTTCCTCATAGGGAGGCATCAGGTGTTACAGGAAAAGAGACGGAGGCATTACATCTTTTAGAAAAGGAGAGGGAGGCACTGTCTCTTATAGAAAAGGAAAGAGAGGCATCGGCTCTTCTCAGAAAAGAAAGGGAGACATTGGCTCTTCTGCAGAAAGAAAGGGAGGCGTTGGCTCTTCTGAAGAAAGAAAGAGAGGAGTTAGCTTTTCTCAAAAAAGGAAGGGAAGCTTTAGCTAGACTCGAGAAGGAAAAGGATGCACTGGCTCTTCTCGAAAAAGAAAGGGATGCATCGGCTCTTCTTGAAAAGGGAAGGGAGGCATTGGCTCTTATTGAAAAAGAAAAAGAAGCATCCCGACTTATTGAAATAGAGAGGGAATCATTAAGCCACGTAGAATCAGAAAGGGAAGCATCGCGTCGTATGAAAGAGCAGGAAGCATCACGTCTTATTGAAAAAAAACGGGAAGCATCAAAAGAAAGGGAAACATCACGTTCTATTGAAAAAGAAAGGGAGGCATCACGTAGAAACAATGAGGATGTTATTGATGGGATAATGCAAAATCACGATGTATTCTTAAGTGATCTCCGGTCCCGCCTAACTAAACTACAGGTACTCCCAATAATATCTTGAAAATAGTTGTGTAGTTGATTATTTTATCTATATAGTTGGTATAGGCATTCTTGCTTTCTCTTGGATATTACATTTGGAAACTATCTTTTTCTCACCATCTTGGAGAGTAAGAAATTCTGACCAAGTTTTTCAGGTGGTGCGGCATTTTTGGCTGCGGAATGACGTCAAAGGTGGCATTGATGCTGTTGGGAAGTTGCCTGATCACTGTGTATGTGTACTATTCAAGCAATTGATTTATTGCTTGTTTGTCTTGTTTTCTGTTCTAACTGGTAAAAATTGTCCAGTTACTTAGTTTGTGTTCTTTTATGATAATTACTGATAGGTGTTTAAATGCTTTCATGCAGATTCAAGCTGATGTGGCTGCTGTTCTAGTTGACAAAATGGAAATTGTAACCCTGGATCTGTTCACTTGCTTGCTTCCTTTATTTACAAGCTTACTAAATAGCAACATAGACAGGTATTGTTTTGCATGCTGGGGATGTCTTGTGAAGGTCGAGTCATATATGTTTTGGAAGTTTCTGAATCTAGGATTATCACCATACTATTAATTATCACTTTTATTGATGTTATTCAAGTTAAGGATAGAGAGCAGCATTAGATGAATATATCAGAGAAAAGAATATTAAGTAAACTATGTATTATCTTTGTGGATTTGTCCAGCTATGTAAACCATGAAGGACCTTGGTGCTAGTTGGCTTTCACTTGTTAGCTCTTCTACACCTTATTTAAACTTTCGGAAGTTCATTTGGTCTAGTATCTTATTGGTAAACAACAAAAATTAGGAACATAGACAGTAGTAAAGAAACGTAGTGGACTTTTAGGTATCAGCCAAACACTGGAAGTGATTGTGAAGATTCTAACTTGTGCTGTAAATGTACAGGCACACAAATGTATCACTGGAAATGCTACTGAAGCTTGTGGCGATATTTGGACCAGTGATTCGGTCAACCATGTCATCTTCTCCATCTGTACGGGTCGATCTTCAGGCGGAGCGGAGGTGTGTTATTAATCTATTCCATTTCTTTTTTGGCGTGGTTGAGAATTATGTTTCACTTATTTTCTCACTTTTATAACTGTATAACTGAGTTCAGGCGTGGACTGTGCAAGCAATGCTCTATACACCTGCAAAAAATACAACAGCTTCTTCCTTCAGTGACTAGGTTGGTCTTCTAGTCCACCCTCTGATGAGTGTCAGCTAATTCACGTATAGCATTTGTTGTGCTATTTTAAAATTTAGGTTTAATTGGTATATTTATTTTTTTGTTGATTGGGTATAGGAGAGGTGGTTCAGTTGCAAAAGGTGCCCGAGAATTGAATTTAGTTCTTCAATAACTATAGCTTTCAGTTTCTCTGACTAAAAGAAGAAGAATGGTAAAAGAAAAGACTTCCTGACCAGGGGTTTCAGGCTAGCTCCTTTCTCACACTTCTAGCAGAACATACTCTAACTGCATCCCTATTGGCACCTGGTATGTGTACCCTTTCGAACCTTAGTACTTCATTGCTGTGTGATAGCCGTTTTGGCCTCATGATTATTTTGACATTCTACTGCTGCTCTACCCAGCACCCATGAGATCTCCAAGTGAAGCTTGAATTGGCAGCATCAGCTTCAGTTGCTACAGACTGATTAATAGGAAGTATTGGTGTTAGTGATATATGTTTCCAAAATCTCAAGGGTTTCCATGTGTCGTGTCATGTCCTGAACTTAGCCTATTCTTGCTGTTGATGTTAGATCCTGCGGAAATAGATCAGGGAGTCAGGGACTGATTCTCATGTAAATCTTGTATCCATAATATTCTCTAATAAAAAAGATTGTTCTCATTTACCAAGATTGCCTCCAATTTTTATCTTTTAATGTTACACAATTAGAGGATGATGTTTTTCTGCTAGTGAACGCATTATGAATAGAAGAAAACACGAGAAAGTCCTGCGATTTGTAGAACAAATAGGACTATTTCGTCTTCTATTATGTAGTCTGCAATTTTCGTATCTTATACAAAACGTATCCTGTTCTGCTGAAACATTGTATACAGCATTTCTATCCAGCTGGTGTCTGCAGTGGATTGGGAAACAGCTTATCATAGGTTAAGGCTAAAGGTCAAATTCAAGGTTTGAGGGGTCGGGATCACACAATTTGTCAAGGAGTAAGATTAAGTATCAAACAGCCGGGATTAGGTGTGGGCCCTGAGCCAGTGATTCTCAAATCGAAAATGGAAACTGCCTGCACAAAAAATGAACGTTGATTGGTTTAAACGGTAAATCTGGGAAGTGGGAGCATCAATTATTAGTATGTTTAGAAGCAGCAAAGATAAACTCTCCCAACTCGCGCGAAAAGTTAGTGCTTTAGTTTTCCCTAGGTTTTCATTTCTCTTCCTCTCTGCAAAACAATGAAACCAACCTTCATTTTCGGAAGCAAAATAAATTCCCCAGAAATTTCCAATTCTGGATTTCAATTTTATTTTTATTTTCATTTCTCAAATGTCACTTCCTTTGAATCCTACAAATCAATAATAATAATCTTAAAATCAAATTGAGTTTTCATGGCTGGGCGTTACGAAAACAATCCGTTTGAAGATGAGGAAGTAAATCCTTTCGCTGTGAGTTTTTTCACCTTTGATTTTCATTTATTAGATTCTTGTTATCTTTTTCTTCTGTGAATTTTGCATGTTTTTGATTCTGCTTCTAGATTTGTCGCGAAATTTGGTGTAAATTCATGTGTAAATCTTGTGAAATTTAGACAATGTAGGATTCTTTGTTATAAATCTGGAGATCATTTGTGTATTTTGGTTTCAAAATTCTCCAATCGGTATAAATTAACATCAATCGATCATTTTTCTTTTCTGGTTTCTTTGATTCGCTAAAAAGAACATGTACCTCCCATGTGAACCCCTTTATTTTGGCATTTCTGCTAGCATCTAAGACTACAATTGACTTTTTCGGTACTTTCACCTATTTTAAGTATGCTTGGTTGCTTCCTTGACAATAAGTTTTGTTTGTGGATTGCTACTGTTATGCTTATCTCATAATCTGGCATTGATTTCAGAATCCTGGAACTGTTCCCCCTGTTCAGAACTCAAAGCTTTCACCTCTTCCTCATGAACCTGCCGACTATGATCGCGGTGCGACAATTGATATTCCACTTGACTCGACGAAGGTAGGCTAGAAATTCAAGCGGACACGTGTTCTATATTTCATATCATTGTGTTTGTGTATGAATTAAGCTAGGTTTCTGTATTTGTATTTGGTTGTACTGTAGGATTTAAAGAAGAAGGAGAAGGAGCTCCAGGCCAAGGAGGCTGAACTAAATAAAAGGGAACAGGTAATTTTTGGTACTACTGCGAAATGAATGAAGTACGTGCACTATGTCTGACTCTTATTTATTTTAGGCTGTAGCTTTTATAAACTAAAATCCCTGTGAAAATCATTCACATGCATGGTCACAGTATCTCAAAGTGTTGCCGAGATAGTGCTCTAATTTTCCTGCACATTTTCTGGCTCTTGGTTAAATATAGTTTGCCAATTTCGTTTGCTCTGATATGTTCTCCGTAATTCGTGCAGGAGCTAAAACGGAAGGAAGATGCTATTGCACGATGTATTTCTTAGTTTAAACTTATCTGATTTGAAGTATTTATTCTGTTAACTGTCCTTCAAATTTTATAATGAGGGTTTCTCTTGCAGCTGGAATTGTTATAGAGGAGAAAAACTGGCCGCCCTTTTTCCCCCTCATTCATCATGATATTGCAAACGAAATACCTATTCATTTACAGCAGTTGCAGTATGTGGCATTTACGACTTTGTTAGGTAAGACATTGGCTACTGAATTAGTGATTTATATTAAGAGCATTTCAAAGAATGCTGGAAATTACTTGCAGTATCATTGATTAATTTCTAAGTTGTTTCTAACGAGGATTCTTCTATTTACATCATACCCTGTAGTTTTATTGGATGGAGAAATGAGCGGTATTATTAGTATGGGTGCTCAATACTATGCTCCCCTATCATGCCATCTAAAAAGATTCATTTTACGCACTAAAGATGTTTGGAATGCCTTTAGTTTGGTGAACTTTCGTGGATAAAAATTAGTTTCTCACTCACTGTGCTTGAACTGCATTTTAATTTTTATCCCATCTTGGATCTAAATCTTTATGTTGTCCAGGATTATGTATTGCACTCACTTGGAACATCGTTGCAGTTACAACAGCCTGGATCAAAGGAGAAGGTTGGCACCAAAACAAAAAAACACTTTTGCTTACTTTCTGCTTCTTGCTTCATCCAGTCTTTATATGTATCATACAATGACGAGCTTGATGTTTTTACCCATTGCGTGATCTTGTTCTTGCACTTCTTATGCCGTAGGTGTGACGATTTGGTTGCTTGCTTGTATCTACTTCATATCTGGGGTTCCCGGAGGATATGTGTTGTGGTACCGCCCTCTTTATCGTGCAATGAGGTGATATTTTCTTGCAAAGTCATTCAAGTTTTTGGATCTCTAGTATATCCCTGAGGAGAATCTAATAGCCACTTGTAGACAATTAATGATGTCATAGACTGAGGTCCCACAATTCAATTTGCCTCTTCAACTTGAAATTTTATTTACGATGTTCTTTGACCTTATAATTGCATCTTGACATTTTCTTCAGGACTGAAAGTGCCTTGAACTATGGATGGTTTTTCATGTTTTACGCTGTAAGGATTCTTTGCTTCTCATCATTGTTTTCTGTTATCTATTCTCGCAGGATATTAGATTCTTTTTTCTTTAACAATATGCAAGCTTCTACAATTTAAACTTCATAAGCGATCACTTACTTAATTCTGTCATTTCTTATGACAGCTTCACATATGCTTTTGTGTGTTTGCTTCAGTTGCCCCTCCAATTGTTTTCAAAGGAAAATCACTCACGTAAGTGTGTGTAGAAAGATAAGATGAAGAAGGAATAGTAAAACATTTCAACAATATTGCTTCTTTTGCTTTAGGTTTCTTATCTAATTTATGCCTCTAATAATATCTGTGTTTATTGTGTGGAACAGAGGGATTCTGCCCGCCTTAGATGTTATGACAGGGAACGCTCTGGTTGGGGTATGCCATATTTCTCTTACAAGTTGCATAATCTTATTCCCAAATGTGTTGCCTTTCTTATTTTACATAATAGAAGTCTTTACTCTGTCCATGAGGCTTTGAATCTAAGCAGTTTGATTGTTTCTTGTGCATCTTTTCTAGAAATCCCTCATGCCCTCTATGTCTATAATTACTATTTGTTACACTTGTCTGTGATCACATGGAAATGATCTAACAGTCAGCCTCTTGATCTCTTTGGCATGCTGATCAATTAAATTTTTTCTGTTATAATCTCTGGTCCCTAAATGCAACAGATATTCTATGCAAGCTCGTTAACTTACTCTTGTCTGTTGGTAAGGGTGGAAGTTCTGATCTACTGACTGTATTTTTTTCTTCGGTTTCACAGGTTTTCTACTTCATTGGATTTGGAATCTTTGCTATTGAATCCCTTCTTAGCATCTGGGTTATTCAGGTCCGATCCTACACACTTTCTGCACATAAAGTTGCTTAAAACTTTTTTTGTTCCAATCCATACCTCCAAAATTGCCTTTTACAATTAGTTGGTGTTGTTATGCAGCAAGTATACTCATATTTCAGAGGTAGTGGCAAAGCTGCGGAGATGAAGCGTGAAGCAACCAGAGGAGCCGTGAGGGCAGCAATGCAATAATTTGATCTGATGCTGGTATAAACTTTTTTGCCGCTATCAATATCGTACAGGCTAGCTCTCATCTTACATATTACCATAGGCCGGAGGCTTATATCAAGGCGTTTCTTTTTGTTTCTCATAAAAAGAGAGAGACTTTTGATGACTGAACGGGTAGATGGTAGTTAGAAGAAACAAGTTTAAATCTGAGAAGAAATCTCCATTTTTTATGCTTCGTGTAGAGGCTGATTTACCATTCTTTCATTTTGTGATATTCTTTCTGATTTTGAACAAAATGGTTACTTAGAGAATAAAAGTTTAAGAGCTATTTGCATACTTTTTATGTTATTAGCATATATGCCGGGACAGTATTTTCCTGTTATTGTATCGAATACTTTGTACATGCTATGTAGTAACCTTTTAATACATTTTTTTTCTTCCTGATTTCAGCTTCAAGATTATCCTACTCTTTTATGAATTATGTAAATCCTACTTGAAGCCCGACGAAGGCCAATTTTGTTTTTTGTTCGGAAGAGTTGGATATAACATTAAAAACTTATGTGTTCGAAAAATTATGTAGAAAGTGGAAATGCTTGAGGATCTAACTATAGTAACATACACCTAATCACTGAACTCGGGTAAGCCAAAGGCGTCCGGTCCGATAAGTCAGAAAATAATACTATTTCCGTTTCTATAAAAATGATACTATCTCCGTTTCTGAAAGGTGTCCGATAAGCAAAATTGAAAAAGTGAAAGTAACACTTTTCCAGAGATAGTATCGGTCCTTGATACAGTTTCAATCAAGACAATAAAATGGCGGTTTCAGTTCGGTGGCCCTTAACGAAATCCGGATGGACGCGTCAAAGTTCCCCAGCTACACCTCGGGCTGACCTTATTGTTCCCAAAATATCGGGATTTTCATTATCGTAACGTTCAAAAATTCCGCAACCTTTTTTTAACACCACTGGAGCTAAGCAGCTCGATGATGCTACCTGGTTGCAGTTCAGGAGAATTAGGGCACGAAAATTTCTCAATTCCAATCTCATTCCCATGTAAGCTTCAAACTTCTCTTCCTTTCAGGGTTTCTCTATTGCTTCCTAGAGATAATATTCACAATGGTAATAATAAAGCTAGGGTTTTTCAAGGGTTTAATTTACATGAAAAAAAATCAAGAAAATTAAATGTTAGTTTTCTGAGTTCAGTTCCTCCCCATTCTGAAACTAAAGATAATTTCAGTAAACCCTTAGCTCAAATTGTTAGGAAGCAAAACCAAAACCCTAAGGTGTTAGAGCAAAAGAGTGTTGTCCCTCCTCGAAGAACATTTAATGATAAAATTAATGGAAAAAAGAAGAGATATGGTGGTTCTTTGCCTTCTGTTTTACACTCCTTAGAAAATGAAGATGATATTGATAAAGCCTTAAGTTTGTGGGTGGGAAAGCTTAGTCCAAAAGAACAGACGGTGATTCTGAAGGAGCAAAGTAACTGGGAACGGTTACTCGGAGTTTTCCGATGGATGAAATCTCAGAATGATTACATACCTAATGTTATTCATTACAATGTTGTGCTTCGAGTTTTAGGGAGAGCTAAAAAGTGGGATGAATTACGTCTCTGTTGGATTGAAATGGCAAGGGATGGTGTTTTCCCGACTAATAATACTTATGGTATGCTTATAGATGTGTACGCAAAAGCGGGGCTTTTAAATGAAGCTCTTTTGTGGCTTAAACATATGAGACAAAGAAGTGTTTTCCCTGATGAAGTCACCATGACAACCGTTGTTCGAGTTCTGAAAGAAGCTGGAAAATTTGATAGAGCGGATAAAATTTATAAAGATTGGTGTGTTGGAAGGGTTGAACTCGATGACCTTGATTTGGAGTCTGGTGATGATTCTAAACCAGGTTTGGGTCCTATGAGCCCAAAGCATTTCTTATTGACTGAGCTATTCAAAGCAGGGGGGAGAATCTCGCCTTCAAAAATTGTTTCTCCAATGGATATGGAGAATACGGTGCAGAAACCTCGGCTTGCTGCCACTTATAATGGGTTGATCGATATGTATGGGAAAGCAGGTCGCCTTAAGGATGCTTCATATGCGTTTTCAGAGATGCTGAAATCTGGTGTGGCTCCTGATACATTCACTTTTAATACCATGATTTTTACTTGCGGAACTCATGGGCAATTGTTAGAAGCAGAGACTTTACTTGCTAAGATGGAGGAAAGGGGAATCTGTCCAGATACCAAAACTTATAACATTTTCCTATCATTGTATGCCAATACTGGGAATATTGATGCGGCTCTGGCGTGGTATAGAAAGATCAGAGAGGTGGGGCTTTTCCCGGATACTGTATCTCACCGAGCTATTCTTAAGATATTATGTGAGAAGAACAGGATTACAGAAGTAGAGGCTGTAATGGAAGAAATGGAGAAGTTTGGTATACGTATCGATCTGCAATCTATTCCTGTTGTTATGAAGATGTATATTGGTGAAAGATTACTAGACAAGGCAAAGATCCTTCTCGAAAAGTGTCAATTGGCTGGAGGGATGTCGTCAAGAACTTATGCTGCAATTATTGATGCATATGCAGATAAAGGGCTTTCAACTGAAGCTGAGGCTATCTTTTTTCGTAGAAGGAATTTAGTCACAGATAAGAAAGATGTGGTAGAATATAATGTCATGATCAAAGCATACGGGAAATCGAAGTTGTACGATAAAGCTCTTTCACTCTTTCAAAGCATGAGAAGCAACGGGACTTGGCCAGACGAGTGCACTTATAATTCTCTTATCCAAATGCTTTCGGGTGCTGATCAAGTGGCTCCTGCAAGAGATCTTTTGGTTGAAATGCAAGAAGTTGGATTTAAACCACGCTGTGAAACTTTCTCTGCTGTTATTGCTAGCAATATCCGGTTAGGTCGGGCTTCTGATGCAGTTGATATGTATAGAGAAATGACAAAAGCAAGGGTTGAACCAAATGAGGTTGTATTCGGGTCTTTAATAAATGGTTTTGCAGAAGATGGCAAGGTAGAAGAAGCTCTCCATTATTTCCACATTATGGAGAAACTCGGGATTTCCCCCAATCAGATAGTCTTGACCTCTCTAATCAAGGCTTATGGTAAACTAGGTTCTATGGAGGGAGCAAAGGAGATTTATGGGAAGATGAAGGATCTGGAAGGTGGTCCTGATATTGTGGCGTCTAACAGTATGATTAGTCTTTATGCAGAACTTGGGATGGTTTCTGAAGCAAAGTTGATTTTTGATAAATTAAGAGAAAATGGACGAGCTGATGGGGTTTCATTTGCCACAATGATGTATCTCTACAAGAACATGGGAATGCTCGATGAAGCGATTGATGTTGCTCAGGAAATGCAAGAGTCGGGTTTGTTAAGGGACTGTGCTTCATTTAATTCAGTAATGGCATCCTACGCCACAAATGGACAGTTAAGGGAGTGCGGTGAACTGTTGAACCAGATGGTAACACGTAAAATCTTGCCCAGTTTTGGTACCTTCAAAGTAATGCTAACTGTGTTAAAGAAAGCGGATTTTCCTGTAGAGGCTGTCACACAGTTAGATTCTTGTTACAGGGAGGGAAAACCTTACGCAAGACAGGCCATAATCACCTCTGTGTTTTCGGTTCTGGGTATGCATGATTATGCATTACAAGCTTGCGAGGTTTTGACACAAGCTGAAGTTGGCCTTGATTCCCACGCTTACAATGTTGCAATTTATGCATACGGGACTTGTGGGGAAGTTGTTAAAGCTTTAAATCTTTTCATGAAAATGCAAGATGAAGGGTTGGAACCGGACCTAGTAACTTGTATCAATTTGTTATGTTGTTATGGAAAAGCTGGAATGGTGGAAGGTGTGAAGCGGATCCACAGCCAATTGAAATACGGGGAGATTGAGCCAAACGAATCTCTTTTCGAAGCTGTTATAGATGCTTATAGAATTGTCAAAAGGAATGATTTGGCTGAATTGGTTAGACAAGAAATGAAGTTCGCTTTTGAGGCGCAAGGGCAATCAGATTTTGAAAGTGACGAATACTCTGAAGACATAGACAATTGGAGTGAAGATGAATAAAAAGAAATTTAAGTGTTGAAATTATAAGGAACTAGGCACCCAAGTAATTTGTTAAATGACAGCGGGAAGGCACCAAAAAGACCTGAAGGCAATTAGTATACATGTCTCCACCCCTCATTTGGAGCCACGGTATTTGCGTGGTAATTTCGGCTGCTTATGGTATACAATTGTGCCGCATCTGTGAATGCTGATGTATCTTTTTATGTAAAGCACAAGATGTTCAAATGTACGCTATTTTTCTGTCATATTTACTGAGCAGGATTATATGAAAGTTTAGCACAATATTACTGTAACATGATTCTGATACCAAGAGAAGAAGAAAAATTAAAATATGTTCTACTTCGAATGACATAAAGGATAACTAATGCTAATGAGTGGTGCGCATTGTACAAGAGGATTGCACTGTATCCATTTCTTCACTTATCTTGCAGGTCCTTCTCAAAAAGTTATTTGAGTTTTGTTATTCATATACAGACAGGATTTGATCAAACAGATTTCCCAAAGGAAAATACAAACTATCACCTCGCCAGTAAAGGCCGAAGAAGATCAACAGAAGGCAATACACTTCAATTTGCAATCAACCGTGCATCTGCCACTGCCAGCATCAGCACCATGATGTTTTCCAGAATAACTATAAGAAGTGGAGCACTTGGCTGGGCATATTACTTTCTTGTGAAAGCATGGACCTCTCTGCTTGCACACAAATATTGGTCTTATAACTCCACCCTTGGAATACCCCCCTGTAGGATCCAGCACCGTACCCACTTCCAATGACACCATCACTACCCCATCCCCTACCAAATCCTGGGATTTTAAAATCACCAGCAAGTCCAATAGAAACTCCCTGCCCACCACCATTACTCTTTTCTTGCCCACCACCATTACTCTCTTCTTGATGGAATTTGTTGTTTCTTTTCTGAAGCATGCGGTTCTTTACATCTTCCATGAAGGCTAGGTTTGCTTCTTGGTTTGCAGAAGCGCTAGTAGTAGAGACAGTGGTCGCAGTGATAAACAAAAGATTGAATGCATGGATGATGCTCTTTCTTCTTTGTTTCTTTCTTTCTAGGAGTTGTTGATGTGAAGAGGTGGAGAAGATGTGCAAGAGTTGAGATGAACTTCAGAGAGAAAGAGATTAGCATTTAAAAGATTCATTTATGAGCTGAAAAGTTGGGCTACAGTTGACAGACAGAGGGAGAAAATGAAAATTCAGTAAACACAATAAATTCAGTAAGAGGGAGAAAATGAAAATTTGCTGAATTGGGAAAGTGGGTTTTGCACGTTGCACATTTATACAAACAGAACAATACTCTATCCTGCAATGGCCCTCGTAGTAAGAGCACGATAAGTTTAAGCATGGAAGCACATGTCATATCTGACATCATCCTAAAGCCAAACCAGTGCGACTTGTGGGAAGATCAATAAGCATCATTTCAGTTTATGAGGAGGATCCTGCCAGCATTTCTTAGATACTTTTAGCTGTGTTGCTTGGTGTCACACGCCCATTTAATCGTCTAAAATTTTCGTGGGACATGACCGGCAATGATTGTGGTTCAGTGAATCAACTTCACCCAAAATCATTCAGCCTTGCATACTTGCATCAAACTACGTATCTGCCTTCACTCATATGGCATTGCACAACAAAAGTCTTTTTTTCTTTCTCTCTAACTCTTTATGCCCCCATAAGCATAAGAGGTTCTGCCATGTACTTGAACAATTCTCACACAAATCAGCAACACAATGAACACAAAGAATACTGCAACAAACTCATTTTATTGCACTAGAGGAAGATTACAAAACTCGTCTATTACATGGACCAAAACAGGCCATTCAGCCTCTTGGTGAATGCCTAAAACACTCTCTACAAATCAGTGGTTCTTCTCCCATTGAACAACCCTATTTTTATTGATCTCTAAGTTATTTATACATGCTCAAGATCAGGCCAAAACTATGTGCAACCGCTTGCACATCCTACAGACAGCCACATGTCCACCGGTAGTTTTCCTAGCCGCCAATCTGCTTTTCAACTTCCACCTTTTGTGTTGTCTTGAAGATTGAAGCCACACTTGTCTTGAATGGTTAGGGACACTCTAATAAGGTTATGAACTCATTTCATAACCATTCCAACTTGTCTCGCACCTTTGGCACGCTTGTGAAGCCAATAACCAACTTGTAACCGTTACTTGAGCCATATTGCACCACTGTTGTGCTTTGCTGAATTCTGCCTCGCTCCAAAGCTCAGCCATCTTGGCCCTGCATGTTTATCACTCTAAGATAATGCACGGACAATCCTTGTGCTTCAATCATCGAGGCCAACTCCTTAAGATCATTCTGGTTTTTCATGCGGCATATGCTTCACTTAGCCAATTTGCTTGACAATAGTAATGCCACTCTTGCATTACTAGCTTGTTTGCATTATTCAAGCTTTGGCCATCCTTGAACTAATGCCATAGACCAACTCTTGGCCTATTCTTCACTCTTGCATCATCCTTGAGTTTGGACCAACTCAATTCCATGAATATGCCTTAATGCCAACATCGCATGTTGCATGTTGCATCTTGCCACTTTGGCTTTGTCTTGCATTTCCTCAATGAATCTTCATTGTGTCGGCCAATAAGCTTCATTACTTAGCCAAATGTCTTTACTGTGTAGCACTATCTTTGCATTTCACTGGTCCTGCAGGGTTATGCCATTCTTAGCACTTGAAAGTCTACGCAGTGTTGCACCATTCTGGTTGCACACTGACTTGGCCTGCAACTCCGTAACGCGCAATCATTGTGCGCCACTTGCCTGACACGTCATATACCTCCCCCACCTAATCCGTTCAACGCCCTCGTTGAATGCAACCAAGCATAAACTCTATAATGGTCTTAACTTCGCTTCTTGCACTTTCAGAACCTTTTCTGAACTCGACAGTACTCTTTTGGCTAAACCCTAAGAAAATGGTCCTCATCCGATTGCATCCGCATCACTTAGATTTATTGCTTTGTCATTGATCCTACTATTCTTGAACTTTGTTGTTGCGTCGCGACCTCTTTCAGCTCCATTGAAAATCATATATCAACACCCAAATGCAAACTTGAAATTCTTCTTGCCAATTCCCTGAACTAGGCTTGAACTTCGCATGAATCATTTCTGACTAAGTGTACAGAAGTAATGATTCTTCCCAACTGATCACAATGATCATTTCCATAGCCTTATGCCTTCATTCTCCGACTTTAGTTTCACCACACAACATAACAGGACTTATACAAGACTTGGCCCCATTCTTCAATCATATGCACCTGCTCTAAATCATGCCATGCCTTAAGGTATGCATGCTATGATTCCATACTACTCTGGTATGCGCCACAATCCATCGCTTTGTTTCCTTCAACAATGCAACCGAACTTACATTAGATTTGGCCTCCAAATCATATTGTAAATTACACATCTTAGCTTTGCACCATTTGTATGCCAATGAAACACCTTGCTGTTATTTGCTTGAATTGTAGCAACACCTTGATTGAAATGCATGACTTTGGTACAGTCATGATTTAGGATATCCGGGGTTTCACACCACTTCACTGGACAAGGCTCCTCTTCACGCGCCTTTGAAACTAACAAGGCATCACCTGTTCTTTCAAACTGTTACGCTTTATTGTAGCGGAAAAACAACATCATGTTCTTCCTAACTATGAGTTACTCTTGACTCATATACTTGATGGACTTACATCTTCATTATTGATGCATTACTCCATGCTATCTCTGCCATATGCCATCGCACTTCCACATAACTCTCAACAACAAACTCGACTATGCCACCAACTCTATTTGCTTCTTTCACTTTCAGTGTCTCTTATTGCATATTTTGGCTTAATATGCCATGTAATATATTCCACGCGAACTAGCTTTACTTTGAACAAAAGAGGAAAGATCTTTCACTTCAAATACCCTCATTCACGACTACCTTACATAGAGAGACTTCATTCCAACACCAAGGTCCACTCGACCCAAACTGAAAGTATACTCAAACTTGAGCAAATACTCGCGCCAGCTGATTGCAACTTGTAAGACCTAACAAGTCTTCCAATACTAACTTCATCTTCGCTTCTAAGAAACAACGGAAGCGAGACAGTACCTATTGTCCCCAATGCAGAAATTCACTTTGCCACATGCACTCTTCCAACTATCAACGTTCTTACGCAACTCCCATAACGAAGCACAATATAATTGACAATTAGTTGAATACTCCTTCAAACTGATGCCATCATGTTGCTTTAGCTTTCATGAAGATTTCTTCAATAATGGCCACATGCCATCTTTATGCATCACCACTACTGTTTCCTTCTTTCTCCATGCATCTACAATTCGCCTAACTTGCATCTCCAACCGCATCATGCATCTTGGTCATGGCCAAATCTCTTTTGGCGCCTGCTACTGTTGCATTCCTGCTATGCCAATTAGTACCCAAATCTTGAAACAAACTTGTGAACCTTAGAACAACTGGAACAGACTTAACTTGGTGATTCTGAGGATCACCATAGAGCTCAGCAAAGTCATATCACTCAATGACTTCCGCGGATAAACATTTTGGACAGTTACAAACAAGGCCACAACCCTTGTAAATGAGGCGCCACTGCCTACGTTCTGTGAAGCAAGAATGCCACATTCTTCTTCAAACTTGGAACTCATTTTTACTGTCCACGCACATCTGGTTACTCTTGTCTTTCCCCTTCTCCAAAATCAACTTCAGTAGCAACAATTGTTGCTTTGCAGTTGACAAGAACATCCGCTAGTGGTTATCATCAAATGCAGGTCTTTGGACACCCTTGTCCAAGCATACTGATCCCACTCATAAACCAGGTGCAAGCACACTCCTTGTGCACATCTAGCATCAACGAAGAACTTTTTGCAAACTTAAGACCGTGGTGTATCGGTTTTCCCCTAACTTGCGCTTATTGCTTGAGCCTTTCAATATGCTTTATGCTAGATAAGAATTGGCCATCCAATTCTTCTTTTATGGTATCACATTTCCACAAAAATGCTGGTTCACAACCAGACTTTGCATTACCACCAAGGTACATGCATTCAAGAGAGATAACATTAATCTTCCATCAACTGGCTACGATAAAAACACCTTCAATCTATCGCATAGACATGTTCTTCATCTACTTTGTCACCACAAAGGCCATCAACTTCTTTGAGTTCAGGAAATTTCGCAAAATACCCATTACAACCGACATTACATGTGGTAATATTCTCGTTACTGATAACACTACGAAGGCATGCATTCCAAATGCTTAATCTTCGCATACTTGTGAGAAACATGGAATTTAACACCTGACTTGCACCATAGAAGTCAGCATACTCCTTAGTTTTGTCATGCAATCACTTGAAAACCCGGTTTCCAATGATTCTCGCATGTCCGTCTAACACTTTGAGCTGGAATTTTGACACATTTGTCATAAACTTTCATGGCATGTTTCTACTTCAAGCTTCAAGTTCATTCCAATTAGTCTTTCCACACAAGACCAACTTATTTTAGTCTCCATACTAGTGAAACCCAAACAACTCACCACTGAATTTAATAAACAAATGACACCAACTTGAGTAAAAAGAGAGAAAAACAGCAATTGTGTCCCCTAACACAGCTCTGATACCTGTTGTCACACGCTCATTTAATCGCCTAAAATTTTCATGGGAAATGACCGGCAATGATTGTGGTTCAGTGAATCAACTTTACCCAAAATCATTCAGCCTTGCATACTTGCATCAAAGTACGCATCTGCCTTCACTCATAAGGCATTGCACGACGGAAGTCTTTTCTTCTTTCTCTCTAACTCTCCATGCCCCCATAAGCATAAGAGGTTCTGCCATGTACTTGAACAATTCTCACATAAATCAGCAATATAATAAACACAAAGAATAATGCAAAAAACTCATTTTATTGCACTAGAGGAAGATTACAAAACTCGTCCATCAAATGGACCAAAACAGGTCATTCAGCCTCTTGGTGAATGCCTAAAACACTCTCCAAAAATCAGTGGTTCTTCTCCCATTGAACAACCCTATTCTTATTGATCTCTAAGTTATTTATACATGCTCAAGATCATGCCAAAACTTTGTGCAACCGCTTTCACATCCTACAGACAGCCACATGTCCACCAGTAGTTTTCCTAACCGCCAATATGCTTTTCAACTGCCACCTTTTGTGTTGTCTTTCAGATTCAAGCCACACTTGTCTTGAATGGTTAGGGACACTCTAATAAGGTTATGAACTCATTTCATAACCATTCCAACTTGTCTCGCACCTTTGGCACGCTTGTGAAGCCAACAACCAACTTGTAATCGTCACTTGGGCCATATTGTACCACTATTATGCTTTACTGAATTTTCTGCCTCGCTCCAAAGCTCAGCCATATTGGCATTGCATGCTTATCACTCTAAGATAATGCACGGACAATCCTTGTTCTTCAATCATCGAGGACAGCTCCTTAAGCTCATTCTGGTTGCTCATGCGTCATATGCTTCACTTAGCCAATTTGCTTAATAATAGTAATGCCACTCTTGCATTACTAGCTTGTTTGAATTATTCAAGCTTTGGACAGCCTTGAACTAATTCCATAGACCAAGTCTTGGCATATTCTTCACTCTTGCATCATCCTTGAGTTTGGTCCAACTCAATTCCATGGATATGCCTTAATGCCAACATCGCATGTTGCATCTTGCCACTTTGGCTTTGTCTTGCCTTTCCTCAATGAAGCTTCATTGTGTCGGAAAATAAGCTTAATTACTTAGACAAATGTCTTTAAAGTGTAGTACTACATTTGCGCTTCACTGGCCCTGCAGGGTTATGCCATTCTTAGCACTTGAAAGTCTACGCAGTGTTGTGCCATTCTGGATGCACACTGACTTGTCCTGCAATTCTGTAACGCGCAATCACTGTGCGCCACTTTCTTGACATGTCATACTTGGCCACAATATATTTCGATAATATACCAGTTAACCAATACATACCCTGTTAAAAAAAACAATGATGGACTAGTAGTGTAGCTTTTGATTTTCGATTGTGTATTTTGTTGACACATTTGGGGTATCAATTGAACTTTGATCTAAATATGATAGAAAAAGAGAAATGTAAACACCTGAAATATAGTCAATGGTTTATATGTGACAAAATTTCTAACCATGTCACGAGGAGAAAGGTCTCATCCCTTGATCTGCAATAACCACTTCTAGAGGAGGAAGCACATGATTTAGCCTGAAGCTCATACCCTTGTCGGAATTTGGTCTTGGGTGATCATCCCGAGCCCATGTCCAATTGAATGATAAGAGTGTAAGTTGAAACATGCAGGGGAAGGAAGATAGAATGGTACTAAATGAGTGTCTGTAAAGGAGAATTCTACTACATCATTTTGTGTTTGGTGTTCATCCAAATGTTGTTGAAGAACGTCGAATGTATTTGTTGAATGCTAAAGACATATGCAATTACATGTAACAACATCTAGGACAGGACTCTAAAAGTCTTGTAGGCATCACTGTAGTACAGTGGTAAAAATCACTGGGTGATGATACCAGTGAATTGAGTTCAAAACTCGCCAGCACCAAATCAATTAAAAGACTTTAAATGTCTTAAATAAAGAGACTAATTGCCTCAGTGTATCCCAGTAAGTTTGATTGAGATATTTTGGATTGATCATCTTTTTTTTTCCTTCTTGTTATTTTCTTGTTTGGTAACCAAGTATTAAACGCGTTGTAATGCGGAAAAAAAAGACCAATATTACAAAGTTGTAATAAATTTGCAGAAATAATATATAACTTGTACATTGTTGAAATCGCTAACGAAGACTTTCTAATAATTTTACGACATTTAAACACTTTTAATCGCACTACTAGTCTTTGTTATTGATTTTCATGTTTTATGGAAGCAATAAAACCGTTACTGGATTGGTGTGTTGTGATGGACCGGAAAATTACACCCCCGTGCCAAATCACGCAGGAAGAAATTTCCCATGCGACATTCGTAACACCGTGATCAGGTCATAAAGCTTCACTTATCGCCGGGTAGATGCATGTCGATTTGTCATTGCAAGCATGATGCATTAAATGTATATTCCACACCATTCCATATTTCCATTGTTCTGCAAAGGGTGCAAGGCCATAAAGGATGAAGCTGATGCATATTGCATGTATTACTGACTTCTGAGCACCGTGTCCAGCATAGTGTATTACCTTAGACTTGCACATAGGTCATTGGAAGCCTATTTTCAGACTCCTTAATTAGCTTTCCAAATTGAGCTAAAAGCATGCACTATCCTTGCTTGTGCCAATGGTGCATCAGTCAGGATCATGTCATCGTTGCCTTACATCATCCTATTGGTGTAACTGGTTTATCAAACTCCCCTAACTGCATACGTGTTAGATTCTTTTCCTAGCCACGCCGAATTTGAAATCGGTGCATGCCTACATCACGTTGCTTGATAGGCAATATGAGCACCCAAGGAATGAACTGCAACTACCTCATCAAGTATGGAAACAATCACCTATTTCCTCATATTTCCAATCCTAGATGATATGAGTTACCAAAATATTTGGAACACCTTGCAATTAGATGATATAATCGACAAAGTACTGTACCATAAACGTTGTAACTTATTGTGGTTGCTTACGCACCCTACTCCGTGGCTCGAAGAGATCAAGCGCACATCATCGTTCGTCCTTGTCGGGACTAGCAACTAAATCCAACTTATACTGCGAGGCTAGAGCCAAGCAAAATTTAATACGTGTGGGCCAAAGGGTCCAAATGATGTTAAAGAGTGTGCATCATTTTCCTTTACCTAGGAATGCATTATGGTGGTGCATTTTTAGTTTAGCAACATAATAACGATGAGGCCCACCCATTATAAATCTCTCTCGAGTAAGTATAGACATCATGATGCTTTCGTATCATGTATTATTTATCGGACAAGCTTTGTAGATTAAGGATGCACCTCCACTTAATGCGCCTTTAACCAACAACCCTATATATATATGTCTTACTGACATTTGTACAACTATAAAAGGGGAAGAGGATGAACATGTACCAAGTTCACTTGTTTCTATGACAACGAGTTTCGCATGATGCACCATGGTGGTGCAATTTCAGTTACGGGCCAATGCTTAAACTATTATATTGCACCATAATGCTGAAATTTTTGTCTTGGTTAGGATCCTACATTCTTGATGCACTATGATGGTGAAATTTCTGATCTAGGTCAATATTACCCTGCATTCGCAACACAAGTTTGAGAGGAAGCTTCATCACAATAAATGAAGCATATTTGCGCATGCACCATGCGAAGGTGCAGGTGTTACATGTATTCTAGAATGTATTCAACTTGTATTATTCTCTTCGTACTTGTCTGCTTCTTGTATTGATCGACGTACGACCTTTCACTATTGAAATTAATAAGAGCACGCCAATGATGGAAAACACTACCATTCACGTCGAGGTTAAAGCAAAAGTTGAGATCAAATGTAGTTGGGGAAAATAAATTTAAACTCTATGTTCCACCATCACAAGAAGACTAATTTAATTTTTTGGTAGTAAAAACGCAGGGATACCAAATAAACTCAACTTTTTTGTTCGGCAACATGTATAAACAAAACTTAATATAATTGCAAGAAGACTAACTTAATGATCCTTGAAAATAAGTATATAGAGTTATACCTTAATCTATACTCAATAAGTATATATATATATATACATAAGGTCCGTGAACCTGATTGTTAATCAGAGTACTTGGACGATCTCAAAACTCAATATCCAAGATCAATCTAGTCATATACAAATAATTTGATCGAAATTCTTCCAAGTGATTAAACTCGTTATCTATATTTCAAGATATGAATTCTATAAGAAACTACTCTCGTAATCAATTAAAATTAATCGGATGTATCTATTCAGATTGAATATGTACAAACCTGTGTAAATCCAATTATAAAGATAAACAATAATGCGGGGAAAAAACACACAAGACAACAGAATTTTTTTTAACGAGGAAATCGCAATAGTAGAAAAACCCTGGGACCTCGTCCAGATTGAACACCACTATATTAAACCGCTACAGACACTAGCCTAATATCATACTTCGAACTGGAATGTAGTTGAGACCGAATCCACCCTCCAAGCGATTCAATTACAGTCGCGCTCTTTACGTCTGTTGAACCTCACAGGGTTCTATGCACTTGATTCCCTTAGCTGATGTCCTTTACATCCTAAGAGTTGCTTCAGCTGAAGTGAAGACTTTTTATACCAATCGTCCTCTAATAAATAAGCCTGTTTGATTTCCGTTAGATCAAATATCAATGTGCGAAAGTATGTGTACGATAGAAAAAGCTAGCAAACCTCACAAATCCGGAACTTACGACTCCCGGAGAGTATCCTAGATTCTTAACCACCCCTTAAGAACAATCGTCAAAAGATCAATTAAGATCAGTCTTTAGATATCTATCTTGAGGAATCACAGAGTCTGAGACGAAAAGAACTTTGTGATTACTATCTATCTTTCCTGAAAGAGATTACGAAAACCTCGATAACATAAAAGCAAGATTAGGATTCATGAACTATCATGGTAAAGATAGTCGGACCTGGCTTCACTAATCCGCAAGCGAAGTCTTTTTAGTCGTAGACCTAAAAGGTCAATAGAAACGACTCTAGAATCCACTAGGACACAAAGTTCAATGATTAATTTTCCCAGTTGACAAAGATGCTCTATTTATATTTTTCAAAGACCATGGTTGGCTTAGAATTCAACCTACGATAACTTGAGAATCAAGTGTATGCATTAAAGTTATTTGTTGACGATATCGTTCATGTGGGGATTGTCGAAATTTGGCTAGTGGCCACCTAAGTCATGTCCAATTGAGTGATAACATTTTAAAGTGAAAATAGTGAAAAAGAGAAAAACAAGACAGTTATTTCGGTACTAGCTTTGCGAGTCCGTAAAAGAGAGTTATGCCACGTTAATTCGTGTTCGTTTTGGTGCTCATCAAAGTACTATTGATTATTAAAGAACATCAAAGATATTGTTGTATGAAGGAGACATACGTCATTACCTGAAACAACATCTAGGGCGGGAATTTAATACCTTAAGTAAAGAGATTACTCATCTTAATACACAACAGTAAGTTTATTTAAGATATCTTAGATTGATCAACTCTTTTTTATTTTTGTTATTCTTTTTATTTTTTCAAATTGGTTTTTGATAACCAAGTATTACAGGAGTTCTAATATATTGAAGAAGACTAATATTATAAAGTTTAACGAAATGACGAAAATAATATACAAGTTGTATTACTTTTATATAGGTTTGAAAACTTTCCAACATCCTTTAATGTAGATCTCTCGCAATCCAAACATAATTGTTTGTACCGTCTATTAAATAGACGGATAGAACCCCCTAATCAAGCCCGTCTAGCTCGTGAAAGAAGATTCCAGAAGTTTCGAGAAGTCTTGATGCCCAAGTTGCTTGCATACATGTACCCTAAACCCTAAGAACTTGATTCCCTTAGATGATGTATTTTACAACCTAAGAGTTGTGTCAGCCGAAGTGAATACTTTTTATACCAATCTGCCTCTAATAGATAAGCTTATTTGATCTCTATTAGATCAAAGATCAATGTGCGAAAATATGTTTATAATAGACAAAGCTAGCAAACCTCATAAATCCGGAACTTACAACTCCTGAAGAGTACCCTAGATTCTTGACCACCCCTCAAGAACAATCATCGAAAGATCAACTAAGATCAATCTTTAGATATCTATCTTGAGGAATCACATAGTCTGAGACGAAAAGAACTCTGTGATTACTATCTATCTTGCCTGAAAGAGATTACAAAAACCTCGATAACATAAAAGCAAGATTAGGGTTCATGAAATATCATGGTAAAGATAGTCGGACCTGGCTTCACTAATCCTCAAGCAAAGTCTTTTTAGTCGTAGACCTAAAAGGTCAACAAAGACGACTCTAGAATCAACTAGGAAACAAAGTTCAATGATTAATTTTCCCAGTTGACAAAGATGCTCTATTTATATTTTTCAAAGACCAGGGTTAGCTTAGAATTCAAACTGCGATAACTTGAGAATCAAACAAACAAATTAGGTCTTCAAACTACAATAGAAGACTATACACATAGGTTCAATTACTGAACCATGTACACTGACTGTTCAATTTGGAAAGTTAGAAAAAGAACTAAAATCTATTTGATGTTCATATAAACACCTAAGAAATTAATCATGATTCACACACATAAGTGTTTAAGTGATCAACGAGGTCTTAGAATTGTTTAAATGAGTTCTAGCTTTAAACTTGTCGGGTTCGTACAACGGTTCGCCAACTGTAGGGCTTGTTCACAATTCAGGGTGCTACGGTTCGTGAACCAGTTTTTCCAACCCCGCTAGACTATCGAACTCATATGACCACGGTTTTCCAACCGGGTTCACCAACTGCTAGACAATTTATCTAACTTATAAAATCAGTTCAACACGGTTCTCCAACCGGGTTCGTGAACTGTTCCCAACTGAACTTAAGGTTCACGAACTGGTTCGCCAACCTTCTGGTAATTCTACATCTCAGATATATATGGTTTGTGAATAATATTATAGCATTGCTCGATTGAACTCACAAGTGTTTCTTTAAGAAGCGGGGGTACAACAACCACACACAATATTTCGATTAGCAATCTGTATGGACTAACTCCAATATACTTTCAAGAGAATCAATTAGACTCAATCTTAATAAAGTATATCAAAGAGTTCTAATATCTCTATTTATCGATTCAATTCTTACTCAAGCAAATAGAAATTTGGGAGTCTAATTGAATACAAGAGAAATCACTTGAACGTAGCCAAAGACCAATGTTCAAGTGTCAATCAATGTAAATCAACAACCAAAGGTTGGATATTCTAATTGATTGATCTTAACGCACAACCTGTGATATTTAAATTATATAACAAAATATAATGCGAAAAAGAAATAACACATACACCAGAATTTTGTTAACGAGGAAACCGCAAATGCAGAACAACCCCGGGACGTAGTCCAGATTGAACACACACTGCATTAAGCTGCTACAGACACTAGCCTATTACAAACTAACTTCGGTCTGGAATGTAGTTGAACCCCAATCAATCTCACACTGATCCAAGGTACAGTTTTGCTCTTTACGTCTCATATCCCAGCAGGATACTACGTACTTGATTCCCTTAGATGATCTCACCCACAACTAAGAGTTTCTAAGACCCAAAGTCGAAGATTTTAATAAATAAATCTGTATCACACAGAAATGTCTACGATAATAGATAAATCTGTCTCCCATAGAAATACCTACAAGTTTTGTTCTGTCTTTTGATAAATCAAGGTGAACATGAACCAACTGATAACCCGGACTTATATTCCCGAAGAACAACCTAGTATTATCAATCGCCTCACAATAATCTTAATCGACGCGGCGAAAGAAGATATTGTGGAATCACAAATGATGAGACGAAGTTGTGACTACTTTTATGTCTTACCTACCAGAGATAACAATCTCAAGCCAATCGTTATGATTGTGCTCAACACGATAGAATCAGCAAGATCAGATCACACAACTACAATAAAGTAGTATCGGTCTGGCTTCACAATCCCAATGAAGTCTTCAAGTCGTTAACCTACAGGGTATCGAGAAGAAACCTAAGGTTAAAGAAGAATCGACTCTAGCTAATACAACTAGTATCACACATGAGGTGTGGGGATTAGGTTTCCCAGTTTCTAGAGTTCTCCCTTATATAGTCTTTAAAATCAGGGTTTGCAATCAATGTTAGCTTAGTAACAAAGCATTCAATATTCATCGTTAGATGAAAACTTGATTAGATTCAAGCTAATATCTTTCAACCGTTGGATCGAAAACTTAGCTTGTTACAGACAAATGAAATGCACGATTTTAAGTTTGTGTAACCGAACCCAAGCATGTACATTTGTTGGTTAAACAGTAGTTAACCAAATGGTTAGCCATATGAGCACTTTCATATCAGCCATAATATTCTTCACCATAACTAGTTCAAATGACTCAAATGAACTAGTTGGAGAGTTTTTCAATTGTATAAATCTTATATAACTATACAATACACAATCGAAGCAAAAACGATTTGATTCACTCGAATCGATTCATGAACTTTATAGCCACGGTTTGCAACTTGCATTCCTTAGTTAATATAAATATAAGTTCACAAATAATCGTCTTTAGATATAACACACTCAAATACGCAGACTTAGTTCGCGGACTTAAGTTCCCGGAAGGAGTTCACAAACTCCAGCAGATATTCTCGGGATGAGAACCTCCGCCAGTTCGCGCGGACTGAGTTCACAGCTCTTGTTCCGGTTTTCCTGATCAACAAAGTACGCATACTTTGGTTCAAGGAATAAGGACTTGTACATATATGTGTTGCCACACAATGTTTATATCCAATAATGGTTATATAATCTAAACTCTCATTTCAATCATTGAAAATTCTTAGAGGACGTTATATAGTTATTATTCACAAACCATTTTTCGTCAGAGCCATTTTCAAAGTGATTGGAACATAACATGACTTTCGTCACTAGGTAAAGATGAACTTGGCCAAAGCGAAAGCTTACCAACACATATTTCGAGAAATAGATAGGCGAGAAAAACTAGCAAAACGGCTTTTGTCTCAAGATAGGAGATAGAGTAGATAGACTATTGAATGATAGATAAGTTCAAGTCTCCACATACCTTTTAGTCGATGAAGATACACCAGTTCCTTGAATAGTCCTTCGTCTTGTATGATGATCGCCATGGAGTTCTTGAGCTCCACTATACTTTCTATCCTAGTCCGATACTTAGCTATAGTAGACTAGAAATCAAGACTTATAGTTTTGATCACTAACATTGACAAACGTGCTTGGGATAGCAACGCATGAGAGTTCGACCGAGTAGTGATCTAACATTTCTATCTTAATCTTGTTGTAAAATTTAGTTGATCAAAACTATGTATTAATTTCTAGTCTACAATTAGTCAAGTCTCGGATTATGATAGAAGTGTGTAGTTTAGAATCAGACATCACTGTGTTCTACCGTTTGAAGGAGAATATCAATCGAAGCTTTTGGAGAACTTCTTCAACAAAATGTACGTGAAGAGTGAACCACCTATTTCTCAAGTTTTTACCTTTCTATCTATAAGACTATGTCGCATGACTAATTAGACTATTTCATGCATATCAAGAATTTCGAGTCAAGTTTATCTTGTTAATCGTTCTCGAAATATATATGACTAAGCTTATGAAAATTTGTTCATACTTGATGAATTTTCGTTAAGAAAAATTTATTGTTCATAATCTAAATCGTGATTCAAGATTATCATTCGAAAATAGCCTGGAATAGTGATATGTGTCATTGATGTTATTCGGGAATGTTTAGAATTGATTTAGGGAGAAAAATAGAACTATTGTAAATCTGGATACATGACAATATGCATACAAGTTTACATACTGGAACAACTGTTATAGGTTCGAGGCCGCAGTACATGTACCCAGTACACATACTGGCGTAGCTGTTGTTCGGCAACAACTTTTTGGTACGCCCCGGTATCCATACCATAAAAAGTCTGTTGACTCGTGAACCGGGAAGGTAACCTAGTATGCAAACCGGAATGGTATGCATACCCGGCATGCAAACCGGAAAAGATCTTTGCATTCCTGAACTTGTTTTTGTCTTAAGGGTAAACATACCCGGTACATGTACCATGACAAAAAATAGTCATGAAAAGGAAGCACGTACCCGGAACACGTACTTGCCATGTCGAATATTTTCATATGCATCAGTATTATTTCTGTGAGATAATCGACATTTGAATAACTCTCTAAAAACACTATCTAGAGATATTTGATCACATTATAACCTATGTTTGTGACTCAAGATTAAAGTCTTAAGTGTTATATGAAAATGATTAATCTTATAGTTCGTTTGGCTAGTTTCTTATAACATTTCACGAACAAGTCTTTGTACACGGTTTGGTTACGGTTCATCCTAACCAGAGTGTATATATTGGTATACTAATCTCAAATCAAAGATTTATCTAACAATGGATATTGATTGCTTGGTTCCAAAGCTATATTAGCTTAAACCTAAAGCAACCTTTGTTTTGAAAGTCTATAAAAGGTGAACCTCAAGCAACTGGGATTTTTGAATCACCGAAACTATTATTGTGTGTCCTAGTTGTAAAATAGGGTCGTCCTCTCCTTTTAACCAATCTAGAGTTTGGCGACTAAAAATACTTCACATAGGGATTCGTGAATCCAGTTCCAAGTATCCGTATCTTGATAGTTCATGTATCATGATCTTGTTTTAATTGTTGATCCATTATCTCCATCAAACAAGAAAGATAGAAATCGAAAAAAAAAATCGTCCCAGAATTTGTGATTCTACAAGTTTTATACTTGTGGTGTGAATAAGAATCTAGGATGCTAATTGATTTGGAATTTCCAGATTTTAGGTTTGCTATACTTTGTCTATTGCAATCGATTTTCAGTGTCCCCTGGATCTTTGATCAAAAAGGAAACACATATAGGCTTATCTATGGGAGGCAGATTGGTTTAAAGTCTTCAATTGAGTTGAAGCAACTCTTAGGATGTAAAGAACGCTATCTAAGGGAATCAACTGGGAAGAGTCCTGCTGTGATTCAAGAGGCGTAAGGAGCGTGACTGTAACTGAATTGTCGTGAGGGTTTAATTCGGTCTCAACTATTTTCCAATCCGAAGTATTGATAGTAGGCTAGAGTCTGTAATGTCTTAATACAATTTGGTGGTCAAATATGGACTAGGTCCCGAGGTTTTTCTACATTTGCGGTTTCCTCATAACATAATTTCTGGTGTCTATGTTATTTCTTTCCGCATTATATTATATATCCTTATAATTGAAATATCACAAGTTGTACGTAAATCAATCAAAGTAGATTCGTCAATCGTAATTAATTGGATACGACTTGATTTATTCTTGGATATTGATCTTCGGAATCATCCAAGTACTCTCACACATAAATCGGGTTCACAGACTAGTCTCTGTTAACATTCATATTCTGAGATAAAGAAATATAAATATTATTCATTCATTGAAATTCATTAAGTTGAGATCTCATAATTGTATTTAGGTTTAGACCATACAGGTTTCCTAGGAAAAAGTTGGTTATTGTATTTTGGTACCCCCCGCATTTTCAAACAGGTTCGCCAAAACATTCCCAAGTGATATAATCATTTGCATGGGAAATCTTCAATTGATCCACAAATTAATTCATATAACTAATATTGTTAATGACCTTTGAACATCTAATTGCTAAATCATATTTCCAGATTTTTCACAAGACAAGCTTTACTCGAAACATCTTCTTTGTAAATCTACTATAAGTCATACTGCATAGCCTTAATAGATAGTGAAAATACGGGGGTACCAAAATACACCACCAACTTTTTCTAAAGCAACCTTTATGGACTAAACCAAAATGATATTCCGAGAGTTAGACTCAATCCAAGAATAATTCTCAGAGTTATATCTATAACTCTTACAATTAGAATGTTACAGAACCAAATCCGTGAACCTGATATAAAGTGAGAGAAATTATAAAATCTCAAAAATCAATATCCAAGTAACAATCAAGTCGTATCCAACAAATAAGGTTGGATTATCTACTTTGATTGATTAATGTACAACCTGTTGTATATGGGGGAAAACGATTTGCTGATTTTTTGGGAAAGTGAAGAGACGACCGTGCGGACGAGACTCCTCAACCAAGCAAACTGCTTAACCTCACACAGATGCACTGCACGAGAGTGCTTTGAGTTCGAGAGATCAATCTATAGGACTCCAGCCTAAACCAATTCAATGGCCATTCCAGAGTCAATTCGGTCACAAATAGGGAGATGTTGTTGTCCTTTCAGTCATCGATTTTTGACTTATTTATATTATCAGAATCGTAAACACATTGATACCAGTAAGTATGACGGTTTCTTGAGTGAAAGAGTGGGAAAGTGGGATGTCGTGGTAAATCAGTTCCACGTCGTGTGGAGACTTGATTGATCGTCCACCCACTACTTTGCTAACTCCCTCAACCGCTTGCACGACTTACTCACATTTCTCATCGTGGATGAACACACATGATGTAGGCCGCCAGACCAAAAACCTAATTGATATCCCCCATGTGACGTGATTGATGTCTCATGAACATGGAGTATGCAAAACAGACGTGTATTTGATTAATCGGTCATTGACTTGATTAGACAGTGAGTATAAGTTTTGTTAAATTGAGCACGATCGACGAATGCTCAGTGATTCATGGATTGAACATGTCATATAGTTCTTGAATGAATGATGTTGATATTGCTCGTCTGCGCAAATATTATAAATTCGATGAATTGTTGAATATTGAGTTAATCACAGTAATTACTCATAGTTATATCAATATGCGAGCAACTGAGCAAGTATTGCTCAATTCGATAAATTACTGAATATTGATAAATATTGATAGTTGAATCAATATTCAAGCAAGTATTGCTCAATTCGATAAATTACTGAATATTGATAGTTGAATCAATATTCGAGCAACCGAGCAAGTATTGCTCAATTCGATGAATTATTGGTAATGTGAACCAATAAAATATTAATTAAAATATTGGTAGCCTACCAAATATTATATAATTAATCCAGATATTGATTGATGGGTCAACATAAATTTATTAGCGTTTGAAATTGCTCAATATCATGATTTTCCGAGCATTTGTTCGAAACCCTAATTTTGATCAATTGTTCATCAATTGATGATTTATTGAAAATAGGCCACTGAGTGAAGGAGTGACCGGCTTCATGGGATGATGAACAACCATGTAGCGCCCAAGTGCTCGAGTGAGCGTGCACCAAAGTCCTTTGTTGACTGGTTGGTGAAAGGATGATTAAATGCTGGTTTGATCACTTATTAGAATAGTGCTCATATGATCATTAGGTGATAAAACCTTATTATGGAGAAGCGAAGGACCGACCAAGGGGTCATGGGACCGGCCTTGGTGGCCGTGGGACCAGCTGATGGTCGTTTGAGCAAATTCCAAGTTGTTTGGAAAGAGTTTGGACCGCCCAATTATGTCTAGAGAACCTCCCAATCATTTGATTCTACATAGAGGTCATGATGAAATGTGCAACATCGAACGCTCAGCTGGGAGGCCTATCGAGAAACATTTTCATCATGGCTCTCTTAGAGGAACGCTCACTCAGTCATAGATCGTGAATGGTTCAGATCGTAAAATATAAATCGTCACATGCGTTCCTGAAGCCGGGTCAGAAACATGCAATATCATGATTTTACGATTTTTACCTTTGTCAAAAATCCACCATCAACATTAAGCCCCTTCTTAGTGAGGAACAGTCATGTTCCGCAGTAAGCATTAGATGGTGATTTTCCAGTTGACGAGACAACCAGTTACTCAGTCGTACAAAGGTATTTTCAGAATCCTCGATTTGCTCCAATGTTGTCATGTACGAGCAAATTCCCAGGTAAGGACCCTGATAGTATGATAGAGTATCATTCTGTGAGTATGGATAAATGAGGCACCGCTGATTTGGATGATTAGACGCCCGGTTTTGGTCAGTTTAGCGTTAGTGGGGTCGAGCCCAAAATTGATATAAAAGGGAAGAGACCCCTAAAATTTTACTTATTGTTTTTTTCGTGTAACAAACCAGGACTCTCTATCTCGTGATTTTTTTTTTTGATTTGTCGGCACCGACCAATCACCGACCACCGCCGGCGGAAATACGGCCGGTGCTGACCAAGGTAAGCCGGAACTTTTTTTTTTTTTGAAGTTCAGTTGTTCATGAGTTTTTCAAAACAAAATTTCACATATATATATGCATGCGTAGGTTTTATGGGAATTTATTTTAGTAAACAGACGTTAGTCCATCCGTCGGATTAGGAAACAAACAATAATCCCAATCATGAAAGAGATATGCATATATATTTTTATTTTTTTGAATACATATGATCTAGTTGCAGTAGAATTTTTTCGTTTATGAACTTTCATGAAGAATCAAAATTTTATTTTCAAAGTGTGAGTTTTCACTCAAATACTTTTAGGAACGTATGTTCGTTTGTAGTTAAAGTAATAAACAATAATCCCTAGTATTAGAGAGATTTTTATATAGAAATTTTATTTGTGAACTTTCAAAATTTATTTGGAATATGTGGACCTTTACGAAAATAGAAAAGACCCTCGTTTGAGGAAAACAAAAAAAAGAATTAACAATAACTCACGTAAAAAAGAATTTTTTTTTTTTGATTTAACAATAACATGTGATAACAATGTTATGAGTTTTGTGATTTTATAGTGTGTGTACACACGGTAAAAAAATCAGTGAATGTTCACATGAAGAGATTATGTGAATTATTCACAATTTCGTGAAAATTCAGGTGTTGACTTTAGATAATGAATTTTTCTCGTCTTTGCAGGTTTGAAGGAGCGAGCAAGTTTTGAAGTTTTACGTTATTATCACTACAGGCTAGTGAAACCGTAAATAGGTAAGAGTTGAGAATTATCATGTTGTTGTGAATTTGATATTGGCATACCCGTGACTCTTATGTTTCTGGCTCCAGATAATGGTGAGTTCCAGCAGTGACCAGTCTTCCAGCTCTTTTGAGGAGGATTCAAAGATTCATAGGTCAGAGATGAATATTTATACAGCAGAGACACGTGCTAAAATGGATCGTTCACTGAAGGATGCTAAGGAGATAATAAATGGTATGCCTCTCGATCGTTTGAAACTTATTCGTGATGGATTTCAGAAGAGAGAAGTCGAGGATGAGAAGTTAGCCACTTATCAGCAAAAAAGGCGTCGACGTCAGCAAAAAAGGCTAGTAGATGAGGATGAAATTCGATCTCGTGCCGATGGTGTAGCCTCGGATTCAGATGTGGAGAAAATTGAATCTGCTTGGGAGACTGTCGAACGCAAAGCTAAGCCACGCCCGCCTAGTATAAGGGTTGAGAGGTTGGCTAGAGCTGATTTCAAAGCCGAATGTGAAGAAGACGACTATTTGGATGCAACGTACGGCGACCCTGAATATCATATATAAGAAGTTCTTGATTTTGAAAATAGTTCTGAAGAGGAGTCAGATGAAGACTCCACGGAAAATAGCGGTTGCAGAGACGGCGATGAGTCTGACGCATCTGAATCTGATGATTAAGCTTTCTTACAAATCTTTCTGAGATCATTTATTCTTGTTGAAGTAGACATCATTCTGATTATTTGAGTAATTTGACTATAGAGATGTTGCATTGGAAATTACTTTTTGAATAATAATCCCTTATTATCTCTTCTTTCCCAGTCCTTCTCATACTTTCAATTGAATGAGATGGACCCATGTCCATGCGTGTGAAAATTAATCACAGTCTTCGGTAGTATGACTGCAAGAGCAAACTAAGGAATCATGATTTGCACAGATGATCAGTTCCCCGTCAAAATATTGACCGCGCTTGGTTGAACCATCAGTCCCCAGTATTGTCGCTCTTCTTCCACATCACCAACGCAATCTAGTTTGAGATCTAGAGTCTCAATAGAAATCGCAACTGATTTGACCATTCGTGGAAGATAAGTATCCACCGTCTTGTGTTTTCACTTTCAAAACTTAGGGTTTTCTATTTATACGACACATCTTCTTCTGCTATTGTATATTATCAGAAGAAATTTTGATCACGATCATACCTCTCATTATTACCATGTCTGGTAGCAGTGCTTCTTCTCAAAACATATCTCTGGCAAAGCATGGGGTTGGGGCGTCCATCTCGGTAGGTTGCACGTTTTTTTTTCATGTAGTCAGAATGACTAACTAAAGAAAATGATTTGTTGCAGGGCAATTACAGGAATCGAATTTCTTCTTCCTCTTACAGTTTAAGGCCCAAGCAGACTGTTAAGGCTCCTGATCGTTACAGGTCTACTCGTGTCGAAGCTGTAACATCCGTGAGTTGCTGACTGAAAATTTCCTATGATCAAGCGTTTATCCAATTTTACTGAAATTGAATATTTCGTCGCAGGTTGATGTTTACGTTATTGTCGAGGCTAGGAAGAGAAAGAATGGAAAGTCTGTGATTGTAGATAACGGTAATGGTGACAATCATGCTGACGAAAACTCAACCAACTCTATAGATGCTGATTCCAGGGTTTCTGTTCGTGAGTACCCAGCGGATGGACTCCCATTCGATACTCCCATGGACAAGCTTTCCCAGACAATCAACTAGTTGGTGGTTTCATCGTCCCCAAGTGTTATGCATCCCTTTACACCAAAATTTGGAGGAAGTATGGAAACATTGATACTACTAAGGTATGAAGAGGCTTTCTGCGGACTTTATTGACCACAGTTGTTGGGTTATTACCCATTATTGATGAAATTAACAAGATAAACCTGCGAGATGTCAAAAACGAAGAGTTGCATAGATGGGATGATATGATCTCGAACTGTGCGACCCTGCGGTTTAATATAAGATGTCTTCGCCGTCGACTCGAGATCATCAGGTTGATAGAGCGGTTGTTGCTGCAAATATGATTTCTGCTACAACTGGCATCATAGAAGAGGAAAAGGCACTCGCTCTCGAGTCGTCAAGGGTTGAGAAAGTTGTCCAGGATTTGAGAGTGAAGAATGAAAACTTTCAAAAGAGGCTTGGCATGGCCTTCAGTAAGAACTACTTGTTTTTGGATGGTTTGCTATGAGTGAGTATTTGGGGGAGATTTTTCCCCTTTTTTTTTTGTTTTTTTTTTTGTAGGATTGGGACTTGTTTTTGAATAAAGTAGGATGATTTGTGAGATTCATGAAATTTTTGAATTTCGAATGAATGAGCATACTGCATACTCTTTGGAGGAATAGAAATTACATTTTGAAATTCAACACATAATTGTTTGCTGATCGTTCAAGCATAATATGCCTTGAGCCACTTGCCATTGATGATATTTCCTTCCATCCCTCCATTAACATCTAAGATTTTGTAATATCTGCTGGATATTGCCTTGGTGATTACATAAGGCCCTTCCCATTTCGGAGAGAACTTGGGAGCGGACATGTCTTATTGAATATGCTTTGTTGTTTTCAAAACTAAATCTCCTACTTGAAATGTTCGAGGTCTTACCATTTTGGTTGTATACCTTGGAAATCCTTTGTTTGTAAGCTTACACATATTTTTCTACTTTGGCCCTTCTTGACTCGAGCATGTCCAATTCAACAATTCTTGAATTAGACAGTTCAGCTTCATCCCACTGCACTCCACTGGCTGCTGCAATTCTTGTAGAGGGAATCTTGATCTCAGCTGGGAGAATAGCATCGGCGCCATAGACGAGAGAATATGGTGAAGTCCCGATTGAGCTTCTTGGTGCGGTGCGGTATTCCCATAAAGGCAGGGGCAGTTCCTCATGCCACGTTCGTGGATTGTCATGAATTGTTCGACTAAAAATCCAGATCAAGGTTATTGGTGATTTCCGCTTGTCCGTTTCCTTGGGGATAGTATGGTGTGGATAAAATTTGTTTGATACCATATTCCTCGAGAAATTCTGCAACATGTTTGTTGGCGAAAGGAGTTCCATTATCCGTGATGATATGTTTAGGAACGCCGAATATACATATGATGTATTCTTTGACGAAGGCTGGAATCGTGACTCCAATGGTGCTTCGAAGAGGAATAGCTTCAACCCATTTGGTGAAATACTCAGTTGTTGTGATGATGTATTCATGCTGCTTCGAAGACACTGGATTGATTTTTCCGATGATATCCAGTCCCCAACTGTAAAAGGGCCATGGACTGCTCACGGAATGTAATGGGAGAGAGTGTGAATGAGGTTACCATGAACTTGGCATTGATGACATATCGGAACATAGGCAGCTGCATCATCTTCCATGGTCGGCCAATAATATTTCTCATGGATTTGGAGAAATAATTTCTTCTTTCCTTAGTGTTCACCTCCGTGCATCTTGTTAGAGCATAACTCGGTTGAACCCACCAAGCGTTGGTATGTCAAGTTTGGTTGTCATATTTTAGTGAATCAAAACTCATGTTAAGAGTCGTTTGATTATGTACTAGAGTCAACTTTGTATAGGTTAGCTTGAAAGTATTAGGATATGAAACATTACAAGTATTGCGAAGACTTGAAGAAGTAAAGAAGTAAGAAGCTACAACGACAACATCATCCTTCCGCTTGAGGTTAGTGATATTTGACTTGAACTGTTTCATTCCCTAACGTATCTTTCAAGTCGTGCATATTGAAAACAAAACTGCAAAGCATGGACACTCTAGATAGACATAGTATTAAGGAATACAACATGAAGTTTATTGCTTACGTATGGTTTCCATGTAAGATGGAGTATTGACTAAGGGGGAGTGATAATATCACCATAGTATTGTTTTCAAAGTTGTGATACAATTGAACTTTGATACTGTGTAATGATACTATGACACCGTATAACAATGATCAAGAACTTTGTTTTCTCATTGTTATAGGTACGGATTTTCAACAACGATGATGCTGAACTTAAAACCTTTGGGATCATTGGAGTACTTGGAAATGACGAAGATTTCGAGTAATGTTGAAGATTAGGCATGTGGAATAGGAGCTACAAAAGTTTATGTACTTATTTTTGTATTCCACATGTATTAATAGTTTTGTCACTAAAATTGACAAAGGAGGAGATTGTTAGAGCATTTATCGGTCGATCTCACATGCATTGCTATCTCAAGCATGTTTGTCAATGTTACTGATCAAAACTATAAGTCTTGATTTCTAGTCTACTATAGCTAAGGTCTCGGACTAGGATAGAAAGTATAGTTGAGCTCAAGAACTCCATGGAGATTATCATACAAGACGAAGGACTACTCAAGGAACTGGTGTATCTTCATCGACTAAAAGGTATATGGAGACTTGAACTTATCTATCACTCAAAAGTCTATCTACTATATCTTCTATCTTGATACAAAAGTCGTTGTGTTATATAGACTTCGATTATACACATTTGCTATTTCGAGCCGAGTTTATATCACCTATCTATTTCTCGAAATATGTGTTGGTAAGCTTTCGCTTTGGCCAAAATTATATTTACCTAGTGACGCAAGTCATGTTATGTTTCAATCACTTTGAAAATGGCTTTGATGACGATAGTCGATTCTTTATGTCTAACGACTATTATAACATTATAGAAGAATGTTTCAATGATTGAAATGAGAGTTTAGATTATATGACCAATGGTGGATATAAGCATTGTTGTGGAAACACATATATGTATAAGTCCTTATTCCTTGAACCGAAGTTTGCGAACTTTGTTGATCAAGAGAACCGGAACAAGATCCGTGAACTCAGTCCGCGAACCCAGTCCGTGAACTGGCGAAAGTTCTCGACCCGATAAAATCTGCTGGAGTTTGAGAACTCCTTCCGGGAACTTAAGTCTGCGAACCCAGTCCGCGAACTTGAGTTAGGTTATATTTAAAGAAGATTGTTTGTGAACTCATGTTTATATAAACTAAGAAATGCAAGTTTGCAAACCGTGGATATAAAGTTCATAAACCGATTCAAGTGAATCAAATCATTTTTGCTTCAATTGTGTCTTATGTAGTTACATAAGATTTCCTTGCAATTGAACAACTCTCTAACTAGTTCATTTGAGTCTTTTGAACTAGTTATGGTGAAGAAGAGATTGGTTGATATGAAAGTGCTCACATGGCTAACTATTTGGTTAAATACTGTTGAACCAACAAATGTACATGTTTGGGTACGGTTACACAAACCTAAAATCGTACATTTCATTTGTGTGTAACAAGCTAGGTTTGTCGATCTAACGGTTGAAAGATATTAGCTTGAATCTAAATCAGGTTTTCATCTAAAGGTGAATATTGAATGCTTTCTTCCCAAGCTAACATTGATTGCAAACCCTGATTTGAAAGGTTATATAAAGGAGAACTCTAGCAACTGGGAAACCTAATCCCCACACCTTCTGTGTGATATTAGTTGCATATCTAGATTCAATTCTCCTCTAACCTTTGGTTTCTTCTTCTAAACCAGGTTAACGACTTAAAGACTTCATTGGGATTGTGAAGCCATACCGATACTACTTTCTCATAGTTGTGTGATCTGATCTTGCATATTCTATCGTACGAGTACAATCGCAAGGATTTGCTTGAGATTAATATCTCCGATAGGCAAGATATAAAAGTAATCACAAACATCTTCGTCTCATCGTTTGTGATTCCACAACATCTTCTTTCGCCGCGTCGATTAATATTGTTGTGAGGTGATTGATAATATTAGGCTATTCTTCGGTAATATAAGTCCGGTTTATCAATTAGTTCCTGTTCACCTTGATTTATCAAAAGACGGAACAAAACTCGTAGGTATTTCTGTGGGAGACAGATTTATCTATTATTGTAGACTTTTCTGTGTGATACAGATTTTTTTATTAAAGTCTTCGACTTTGGGTCGTAGCAACTCTTAGTTGTGGGTGATATCAGCTAAGGGAATCAAGTGCGTAGCATCCTGTTGGGATCAGAGACGTAGGAGCATAATTGTACCTTGGATCAGTGTGAGATTGATTGGGGTTCAACTACATTCCATACCGAAGTTAGTTTAAAGTAGGCTAGTGTCTGTAGTGGCTTAATACAGTGTGTGTTCAATATGGACTAGGTCCCGGGGTTTTTCCTGCATTTGCGGTTTCCTCGTTAACAAAATTCTGGTGTCTGTGTTATTTCTATTTCCGTATTATATTATTTATCTTTATAATTAAAATAACACAGGTTGTGCATTAGGATCAATCAATTAGAATATCCAACCTTTGGTTGTTGATTTAAATTGATTGACACTTGGATATTGATCTTTGGTACCATCCAAGTTATCTCTCTTTGATAAAGACTCGCAGATTTCTATTTGCTTGAGTATAGATCAAATCGAGAGATTGAGATATAAAACTCTTTGATGTACTTTTATCTAGATTGAGTCTGAATCTCTAGTTGATTCTCTAAAATGTATATTGGAGTTTGTCCATACAGATTGCTAACCAAAATATTGGGTGTGGTTGTTAGACCCCCACTTTTACAAATGCTATAATACATGCTATAAGCTGTGATCTACAACATCATGTATCAACATGTCAAACTTCGAAAGAATCTTGGGATAACCTTCAGATCGTATTCGAAGGAAACATTCCAGAGAAAGAATTTAGACTTCAAACTCTTACGTCCGATTGGGAAAACCTTCGAATGGATGACAACGACACTTTTGAAGAGTTTCATCTTAAACTCTCTGAGATAATCAATGCCTCTTTCTCTCTTGGAAAGACTATCTCTGAAAAAGATATAGTGTGCAAAATTCTCAGATCGTTGCCACCAAGATACGATTCTAAGAAGCATGCAATCATAGAAGAAAATGATCTCTCAACTCTCTCAAGAAGCACACTTGTTGGACAGTTAAAGATCTTTGACTATGAATCACAGTCTATTCAAAGTAAAGGAATCGCTTTTAAAGCGGCAAAAATTCTGAAAGCTTCAATGGAAAGGAATAGACAGACGGATGATTCAGATGAACAAATTACAGAAAATTCTGATGATGAAATTGAACAATCATTATCATTGATTACTAGACAATTTCGAGAACTCTTTAAAAGGCGAAATAAGAGATTCATTAAGGATACTCATTGATCCTCTCGTCCACATGATCGAGTTCCTGTCAAAAAGGATCGTGAAGAAGATGATGAATATCAGCCACAATGCTTTAAGTGTAAAGGGTTTGGTCATATTGCTAAAGATTGTCCCAATATTAAGAAATACACTGGAAGCAAGGCGTTGGCTGTAACTCTAGATGAGACCTCTGATTCATACGATTCTGAAGAAGAGGAAACAACTAATATTGCATTAGTTGTCAATCTTATTTCTTCCTCCTCCATTAGTGATTTACCCATTTTAAAAATGGACATCTCTTCCGATGTTATTAAATCATCTAATGGTAAAGGAAAAAATAAGACAAGATGCAAAAACTGTCTCGAAAACAGAATTGCTAAAAGTTGCATAGGCAACCCAAGTGAATCTCAAAGTACTTCGCTCGTTCGAGGTAATAAGAAGAGAATTTCTCATACAATACTAGATCAAGGACAATATTTTTTTTCAAATTTCCATAATGAGAGAAAATCTCATAATAATACCACTTGATCGGTATTAGAATTCTTTCCTCACCATGTGTGCCGAATTTTGAGTGAGGAAGAAGAAAAATCAAGGCACTTATGTGTAGATTATGGAAATAAAATATAGTATTCGAAAATATTTGATATATTCGTATTTTTAGGAATATTATATTTTCGGAAGTATGAAAATTATAAAAAGATCATTCTCCTTCTTTGGTCATTCCTTGTCCGCACCATGAGTCTGGATCCAACATCTTCTTTTGGCAAGATGCTAGATGATCAGAAAGATCAACTTAAGATTAAGTCTGGATCTTCTCTTGATATTAAGAGTAAAATTAGAAAAGTAGATTGGCTTAGCAAGAAGGAAAGAGAGAATACTCTGAAGAAAAATCAGTGTATTGAATCATTGACACACTTTTGTGTTCAATCAAAGACAAAATTACATGCTCTTGCAGAATCCTTCAAGAAAATTTCTCACTTGCAAGAGATTCTGGTCAAGCAACAAGGTTTTCTACTTGAAGAAATTCACAAGCTGAAGTCTGAAAGTAATAATCCACCTTCATTTAGCACTGATATGAAGGACTGAACTGCAAAGGAAAATAGACATCAATTTTTGATTTCTTTCAATGATTGTATCAAGTCTATTATGAAGAAAACTATTATGAATAAAATTATTTGATTTATAATTTTTCTTGTGATGGTTTTTGATTTACATAGCCTGTGCTTGAATGCTTTATTATTGCTATGGATGTTTATGGGATGTTTGTTATCAGTTTTATTACCTTGATATTCGATCTCATAATATTGTAAACCCTTATGGTTTGGGTGACATTTTGATTTAGCAGGATTAAGTTCTAGCCATGTTGGTAGGCTTTATCAAAGGATCATGAGGGGTTCTGGTAGAAACAATATGTGAAAAGTCACAATATGTTGAATTGGTTTTGGTTTAGCATAAAAGCATATGTGTTTCGACGGTTTTCAACTTTTGCTTGCAATTGTTAAAACCGTTTTTCAACCTTTCTATGGTAAAGGTTGGTTATTGTTATTCTTTTGTTCTGTATAAGGATGAAAACATAATGATATTTCGATATCAATTATCCCTGGAAGAAGATGCAAACATATTGAAGAAGTGGATGCGAAATTTGAGGTAACAATATTGTTAGTTAATTGTTTTCCTGTTTAAGAAAAGCCTGATTTTTATTTCATGTATATTTTGCTTTTGCTTAACAAAATTTCGGTATAATTGATGTTTTATTCCATTATGTGTGTATGGATGTGTGTGTGATTCAATTGGTTCCGGTTAAGAAAAACTATTGTTATCTTGCTTTATTGTATGGTTTCAATTATTTAGGCTTACAAAATTTCGGTGCAATTGCGGTGTTTTAATGCTTCTGTTGATTCAATTGCTTCCGGTTGAGGTGAATAATTATGCAAGTTGATTTATTTGGTTTGTACGAAGTATTTATGTCTTAACGAAAGAAAAGGTCTACGGGATAAATTATTTAGTCCAATTCGATTTCGGATAAGAGGAGCTAAGTTTATCTTAGTTAAACTTATCAAAGTGGAGGTTTCGGTTATTCAAGTCTAATCAAATGCCTTAACAAGAAATGCTAGTTAACTAACCTAGTAACTGTCTTGTTTAAAATTTAAAGGTCTAAGTTATATGGATAATTAGAACCTGATGTGAAAAATAGAGTTATCTTTATTTTGGTCTTATCGAATGAAGCGGTTGTATTTGTAAAATCGGTTTAGCAAAGGGACTAAGGTGCTTAGTTGATTTTTGGTTTGCTAAACTAAATTGGGGAAATTGCTTCGGGCAATTATTTCCTTGATAACATATCAAAACAAATTACTTTTTATTTTCGGTTTTGATATTGGTTATCAAAAATGGTGTGTGGAACCCTCGTGCTTAACTCTATAGGTTTGCAAGTTTATTTTGAGATTTGTAAGATTCTTTTCGTGTTGTCCCTTATTTTTTTCGTTTCTTTGTCATTTGTGACAAAAGGGGGAGAAATATATGGAGTAAACAAGTGATACCGGTAGTGATTTTATATTGATTGGTATCACTAAGGAAAAGAACAATCGTGCTTAAATGTTTATCTAACGAAAGAGTGAAAGCATAGACTAAGGGGGAGTAGCATATCATATTAATTGGTATAACAAAGACGTGCGGATTGATGAAATCTACCTATCTCACCTTTAGGGGGAATATTAACTTTGTTATTATAATGTCAACAACGGCATTTAAGAATTGAATGAATGTAGGTTACTGTGTTGTTGAATTCGGGAATCAAGCATATGTCTAATGAATTCTTGTAATTTTTTTATCCATATGATTGTAAGAGTTTTGCCACTAAAATTAACAAAGGAGGAGATTGTTAGAGCATAGCTCGGTTGAACCCACCAAGCGTTGGTATGTCAAGTTTGGTTGTCATATTTTAGTGAATCAAAACTCATGTTAAGAGTTGCTTGATTATGTACTAGAGTCAACTTCGTATAAGTTAGCTTGAAAATATTAGGATATGAGACATTACAATTATTGCGAAGACTTGAAGAAATGAAGAAGTAAGATGCTACAACGACAACATTATCCTTCCACTTGAGGTTAGTGATATTTGACTTGAACTGTTTCATTCCCTAACGTGTCTTTCAAGTCGTGCATATTGAAAACGAAACTGTGACGCATGAACACTCTAGATAGACATAGTATTAAGGAATACAATATGAAGTTTATTGCTTAACCATTAAACTTTGTATATAAGACATCGACATAATCATTTAAATGCTATTGTGATTATGCATGGGTATGAGGTGAGGATTTCATCCTAGGAAACAATGTTTTTACATATGTTTTAAGAAAGTAAGTTAATAAGCTTGTTTATGAATCGAAAAGGGAATCGCCAGGAGTTATTGGGATTGTTATTCACTGCATATATTGTGAACATCCAATATGTGTGATTTACTATGACCGTTCACGACTTGTCTGTGTTCTTGGTAAAACTATTCACAAAGGCCTGACATATGTATTGGTATGACTTTTATTAGTGAAACCGATCTTAAGTAATCACATGAGATGGTATGATCGAGTTTGTGATTGTGTAGTACCGAATATGGGTAAAGGGGAACTGATCCTATGAAGAGGTGCAACACATCACAAAGGGGAAGCGATCCTTGTATGAGGTGCAACAAGTTTGTAGCAGAAAGGGGAACCGGTCCTATGGACATGTGCAACACGTTTTTAGGCAAAGGGGAACCGATCCTATGGACATGTGCAACACATATGAGTTAGATACCATATATGTGGGGAACCGATCCTAGTACCTAGTCAACCGAATTTTGGAAAGCTAGTGTGCCCATGCACATTACTCACATGGAGGTAGAACCGAAACTTGTTGGTAGAACCGTTAAACCCATGATTTGTGATTGAGTGTTCTTGATGAATCACATAGTTCTTGAAAGTCATATGAACCAATTATAAACTTTTTTGGAAGTGTGGAAAATCGGTTTCAAGGTTGTAAGTATGAAAGAGGACTTACAAAGTAAGGATGTCGACATACTTTGAACACGTATAGTAATGTTTATCTTTTATTGTTCAAAGTTATTCCTTAATATCTACGTGAAGAAAATCCCAGGATCGAAATATAAATAAGTTAAGAATCTTTTATTTAAGGTTTTTAATTTTATTTTAGGAAAATGAGAATTGTAATGTGCATTTATTAGTTGAGATTTCCCAAAGAGATTTTCAGTAATTATTTTGGACAGAACATTTCCAGGAATTATGGAAACCGAATTTGGAATATATTGAATATCTTTGAGAATATTTTCGGTTTTGGAAATTCCTTGGTGTCCAAACTTCCTTGTCTATAAATACTTGAAGTTTACATTTCTAGCAAACTAATCCTTCGTGACATCAAACTTCCTCGGTTGTGTTGTTACTGGTGTAGCCGCCTATTCGGAGAGGAGAGTAACCTAATTAGTAGAAATCTCTTACGACCACTCAGTTTAAAGTCTTCTTTGGGATTAAGAAGCTCTACGAGTACCGTTGGTGGGAAACTAGATAATTGCGGTTTATATTGTGTTTCGATTGATTTGATTGACTAAAGGTGGTTGAACTTTGATTGCACCTAGTTTGTTTATGCTTGAGAATCTTCTCTTCTGATATAAGATTCACTCAAATTAGATCGAAGTTTCGACGTGGATCTTTAGACCGTTGTTAGTGTTAAAGACGATCTTGTAATAATCCACTGTTAACAGACTCCGTTCCGTGCATGATTGATCACAAGAGATTCAAGTTGTTTTGTGCAGGTGTTTATTGAAGATCTAAGAAGACTTGAAGACAAAGAGGATATTGAAGATTTCTGATTTGGGGTTCATAATCTTTGGTGTGCACAATACTTGTTTCGGTATAAGAGGATCCAACTATAATCGGTTTATCCTTGTGGTAGATTGGATTGATTAGTTGTGTAGGTCGGCATCAATACAATTCTTTGTGATTAAAAGTATTGATTGCAAAATCTTAACAATTACTTCGGTAGTTGAGAATAAGATAGATCTAAGAACCTGACGACGGAGTTTATTGAGATAAACAGAAGAGCCTTTGTCCGACTCACATCACTTGGTTGAAGAGAGTTTATACCAAACAGATTTGTTGTTCCTTTACTGTATGGAATACGAACCAAAGTAATTGTTCCAAGTACGTGACTTATTTATAAGTTGGAGGCGTGGGAATACAGACGGAACTAGGTGAACTATAGGTTTAGTTGATTGGTCTCAACTATACGAAGTTGGTTTAATTTTGTGTAGCGGCTTAATCATGAGAGTATTCAATTCTAGACAAGGTCCCGGGGTTTTTCTGTATTTGCGGTTTCCTCGTTAAAAAATTTTTGACGTGTCATTTACTTTATATTTCCGCATTATAATTGTTTTATTATAATTAAAGTAATTACACAAACGTTAATTCCTATTTACTTGATAAGCAATCCTATTGTGTTTGGTCAAGTCCAAACCTTTTTATCAAGTAAACATACTATGTTGTTTTATTGTGTCGATCTCGTATCCATAGACGATCACACGAAGTGTGAACCGATTAGTTGTATTGTCTCGACTCAGTCCATAGACAATCACTTTCGTAGAAAGGACTTATAGGTAGGAAAAGTTTTAGCTTGAGGTATATTTTGATACCCTCGCCTTTTCACATCTCTTTCAATATTGTGGGAATTTCATTCCCGGCCAAGCATCTCAGAAGGTTCCCACCAAAGATTTTGCGATACAAAATTTCTTCCAGGTAGACAAACTGTTTGTCTCTCCGAGTGAGTTTGATCGCCCCTTTATTTTTTGATGATAGATCGTTATCATGAAAATATTTTATGTAAGGTTCTCTCCAGTACCGAGTGTGGTAAATTGTTAGAACTTCCAAATGATGAGGTGGTGTCTGACAATTGGGACAGGACCCTTGTAACATTCTCGACTGAGCCTCCATGGAGGGACAATAGTACCCGGGCCTTTGAAGTCTTCTGTAAAGTGCGACCACTAAGGTTTGTCCGCATATTTCCTCATGTATACGTTTGAGTTACTCGCTCGCTTCCTCGTATCCAAGGCATCGTGACAAGGATCCATCAGGATTGCGATACTATAATGCTCCATATAGCAGAAAAAAGTTCTTCAACTCCTTGAGATTGATTTTCCCTTCTGTAAGAGAACTGCTCTATTTATGAATGATGGGTGCCCGCTAGTCGCTCGTTTGAGCATCTTCAACTTGAGTAATCCAGGTAGATGATACAAAACTTCTTTGCACAGTGATGGATTTCTATGACCCTTCAAACTGCAGTTTGGATACAAGAGTCGCTAGACAGTTAGCGTGTCTGTTGTTGGTACGACCAGTGTGAACAATTGTTGCATCAGAAAAATGAGTTAACAGTCTTTGAGCTTCGGCCTTGAATGGAGCAAGTGTTACTTCTTTGAGAGAATACATGCCATTCATTTGATTGACCAGCAACTTTGAGTCTCCTCTTATCTCCAGGTGCATTGCTCCTGCTTGCTTGGCCAAAGACAACCATAGGAGGAAAGCTTCATATTCTGCCGAATTCTTGGTGCAGTGGAAATCCAGCTTGGATGAATGTGAGAAGACTTCAGCGGATGGAGATACTAATACAACGCCTGCTCCACAAGTATCATTGCTCGGAGTGGCGGATCCATCAAAGTACAAAATCCAGCTTGAATGATTGAGATCTCTGGAAACTCACCGGGCACTTCTTCGTGCAACATTGTGATGTCTTCTCCAGGAAAAGCAGCAAGTAAGTCTGCGACTGCTTGTCCTTTGATTTTTTTAGGCGGGACACATGCTATACCAGACTCTGACATCTGAAGTATCCATTTTTCCGGTCTTCCAATCAGAGCAGGTTTCAACAGTAAGAATTTTATAGGATCAACTTTGGCCACCTGCACAACTTTATTTGATAGTAGATAATGCCTGAACTTCTGGATTGCGTGAACCAATGCTAGAATGCTCTTTCGGCTTTTGGATATCGTGATAATCCCTCATCGTGCGACTGAAATAATAGATTGGACGTTCGATGCCTTCTTCATCTTCTTGAGAGAGAAGCGCTCCAATAGCGACGTCTTTGGAAGCTGAGTAAAGTATTAGCAGCCGTCCCTGTACCGGAGATTTCATGACAGCAGGCGAAAATAACATTTGTTGTATTTTCTGAAATGCCTCCTGTTGAACGGTCGTCCATGTAAAACTTGTTACTTTCTTCAGCAGAGGAGTGAACAAATCAATGAGTTGAGCCAACCCGGGAATGAAACGCCGAATATAATTTACCTTTCCCATAAAACTCTGGAGCTCTATCACACTGCGTGGAGGAGGCATGGTAGTGATGGCTTTTGTATTGTCTGGATCGACCTTAATTCCTTCTGCAGTGACCAGGAATCCTAGAAACTTTCCGGAAGAAACACCAAAAGAACACTTCATAGGATTCATCTTTAACTTATATTCTCTGCATCTTTCGAAAACTTGTCTCAGAATTTCCAGGTGGGATGCTCGATTTTTCGATTTCACCACCACATCATCGACATAGTCTTACACTTGCTTGTGCATCATGTCATGGAATATCGTAGTCATGGCTTGTTGATAAGTGGCTCCCGCATTCTTCAGGCCGAAAGGCATCATCATGTAGTGAAAGTTTCTGATGGGAGTTCGGAACGTGGTCTTGTTAGCATCATGTTCGTACATATTGATTTGGTTGTGTCTGTTGTAACCATCCATGAATGAGAACATGTCGTGACCACTGGTTGCATCGACGAGCATATTAATGTTGATCAAGGGAAAGTCGGTATTCGGGAAACATTTGTTCAGGTTCCTGAAGTCCACACAGCATCGGATTTGACCATTTTTCTTCTTGACTGGAACAATGTTTGGCAGCCATGTTAGATGTTAAATGGGTCTGATGAACCCTGTTGTTAGTAGCTTCTGGATATCGACTTTGATTTTTTCCTCGACATCATGTCTGAACTGTCTGGGCGGTTGCTTGACAAGTTTGGAGCCGAGAGTAATGTTCAGATGATGAGTGACTAATTTGTCATTTAGGTCGGGCATCTCTTCGTACGCCCAGGTGAAAATATCTTGATACTCTTTCAATAGACCTATCAATCATTCTCGTTCCTCTGATGAGAGAGCAGAACTGATTAAAATCGGCCTCAGGTTTTCATATGTTCCAATGTTGGTAGTCTCAAGATCGTCAGTGGTGGAATCCGTGTCATCTTGTAGTTGTCATGGTGCATCTTGAATTTTTTTCATCAGGCGATTGCTCGCTCTGACATGATTTTCAGGGCGGGAAGACTTTTGATCGACCTCCCCTGCTAATTGCTAATCTTTACGTCGTAGAAAAATGACTCTTCCTTCCAAATCATAACTAGTAATAAAGTTGGATTTTTTATGAACCGTACCTTGACCCTGAAGACGCTTGAGCGCTGTGGCAGATGGTTTGATCAATTTAACATCTGACGATGATGGTTTTTCAGTTTTCTCAATAGATTTCCAACCTGGGAGTGGAGTATTGTAGATCTTGCTTAGAGGTTTGGGGATGGTCTTTGGTTGTTCCTGGAACTCAGCATCATAAACCGGAGCATAAGGAGACATTGAGGCTGCAATGCGAACAATTTTTTTATTGAGCAAAGCTTTCATACATTGATGGTATGTCAAAGGGACAAATTTATTGTCATGGAGCCATGGTCGTCCGAGTATCATGTGATAATCAGGGTCCTTCTCGATCACATGGAACTTGACAGTGGGTTGAATCGGCCATACTTTCAGATCCACATAGACGTACCCGTATGTGTGACTCTGGATTTCTTCATAACCCGCGATTAATAGGATGATGAACAATTTTGCTTTGTGGAACTTTGGCTTCTTTGAGAGTCTTCATAGTGATGAGATTTTTTAGAAGTGCATGTATCGATGAGAGCTCTCTTGAATTCGTAATCCTTGATAGAAGCATTTACGAACATGTCTCAACTATGTCCTTCTTCCACCATTCGTCCTTCCTCGGTGAAGGTGATGTTGTTGATCGAATGTTCAGACACCATGGACACTTCTTCAACTATTAGAGATGATGGAACTATGCGCGCATCATATGATATTTGGTTGAGTGCGGCAAACGTGTTCGTACGTTGATCTCTGGAGAAGTGTAGGAGTTCACATAGATTCTCAATTAAATTCGTAAATTCCTGATCCACCGGCTTCTCATAAGTAGTGAAACTGTTGGCTTGAGGATGATCATCAGTTGAGGGATTAGACGGAATTCCTTGAGCAGGGGCGCTACTCAAATCTGATGTCAACCTGACGAGGAAATTCAGTATGTTGTTTAGCTTCTCTTTCATCAGGTTCATGTTCCTTGTATGAATCTCCTGCTCTCTTGCCTACTCGATCAAGGTCGTAAATTCTCCGTCGACTGTGCCATCGGATGGAGTGTTGGAAGGAGGAACATTTCCATTCGAAATATTCTGACTGGGATTTGGAGTAGTTGAGTTAGACCTAAGACAAACTATCTTTGTGAAAATTTGAGATTGCAACCGAGAGATTAATCTCACACCGTGGTCGCCAATCTGTAGATTGGGAAAAACGATTTGCTGGTTTTTTGGGAAAGTGAAGAGACGACCGTGCGGACGAGACTCCCCAACCAAGAAAACTGCTTAACCTCACATAAATGCACCGCACGGTATTGCTTTGAGTTCGAGATATCAATCTGTATGACTCCAGCCTAAACCAAGTCAATGGCCGTTCTAGAGTCAATCCGGTCACAAAGAGGGAGATGGGTTGATCTGAAGGAGGGAAGCTGAGAATTGTGGGATCAATGATTATCAAGTATTGTGGATGTGTTGAAGGTTTCTGCAAGTATTTGAATTGTGTAAATAAGTTTCGATCGAGAATATTGTTGTCCTTTCAGTCATCGATTTTTGACTTATTATATTGTAAGAATCGTAAACACATTGATCCCAGTAAGTGTGACGATTTCTTGAGTGAAAGAGTGGGAAAGTGGGAGATTGTGGTAAAATCAGTTCCATATCGTGTGGAGACTTGATTGATCGTCCACCCACTACTTTTCTAACTCCCACAACTTCTTGCACGACTTACTCACATTTCTTATCGTGGATGAACACACGTGTTGTAGGCCTCCAGACCAAAACCCTAATTGATAACCCCCACGTGACGTGATTAATATCTCACGAACGTGGAGTCTACAAAGCAGACGTGTATTTGATTAGTCAGTCGTTGACTTGATTAGACAGTGAGTCTAAGTTTTGTTGAATTGAGCATGATCGACGAATGCTCAGTGATTCATGGATTGAACATGTCATATAGTTCTTGAATGAATGATGTTGATATTGCTCGTCTGAGCAAATATTGTAAATTCGATGAATTGTTGAATATTGAGTTAATCACAGTAAATTACTGATAGTTATACTAATATTCGAGCAACTGAGCAAGTATTACTCAATTCGACAAATTACTGACTATTGATAAATATTGTTAGTTGAATCAATATTCGAGCAAGTATTACTCAATTCGATAAATTACTGAATATTGATAGTTAACTATGAAAAATTGGAGGTGTAACAACCTCACCCAATAATTCGCTTAGCAATCTGTATGGACGAACTCCATTATACTTTTAAGAGAGTCAACTAGACAGACAGACTCAATCTTAATAAAAAAGTATATCTCAATTTCTCGATTCAATACTTACTCAAGCAAATAGAAATCTGTGACTCTAATTTAATACAAGAGAAATTAACTTGATCGGTACCAAAGACCAATGTTCAAGTATCAATCAATTTCAATCAACAACCAAAGGTTGGATTTACCAATTGATCGATTCAACGCACAACCTGTGATATTTCAATTATATAACAAAAATTTAATTCGGAAAAGAAATAACACAGACACCAGAAGTTTTGTTAACGAGGAAACCGCAAATGCAGAAAAACCCCGGGACCTAGTCCATATTGAACACACACTAACTAACTTCGGTATGGACTGTAGTTGAACCCCAATCAATCTCACACTGATACAAGGTACAGTTTCCCTCTTTACGTCTCTGATCCCAGCAGGATACTACACACTTGATTCCCTTAGCTGATCTCACCCACAACTAAGAGTTGCTACGACCCAAAGTCGAAGACTTTAATAAAAAAAATTGTATCACACAGAAAAGTCTACAAGAATAAATAAATCTGTCTCCCACAGAAATACCTACGTACTCATATTCTCGAAGAACAACCTAGAATTATCAATCACCTCACAATAATCTTAATCGACTAGCGAAACAAGATATTGCGGAATCATAAACGATGAGACGAAGATGTTTGTGACTACTTTTCTGTCTTGCCTACAGGGTCTCGATAGAAACCTAAGGTTAAAGGAGAATCGAATCTAACTTATACTACTAGTATCACATAGGAGGTATGTGGATTACGTTTCCCAGTTGCTAGAGTTCTCTTTTATATATAGTCTTCAAATCAGGATTTGCAATCAATACTACCTTGGTAACAAAGCATTCAATATTCACCGTTAGATGAAAACCTGATAAGATTCAAGCTAATATATTTCAACCGTTACATCGAATCTTAGCTTGTTATACACAAATGAAATGCACGTTCATTTAGGTTTGTGTAACCGTACCTAAACGTGTACACCTAGTTGGTTCAACAGTTGCTAACCAAATGGTTAGCCATATGAGCACTTTCATATCAACCATATTCATCTTCACCATAACTAGTTGTGGATGGGGAAAACGGTTCGCTGTTTTTTTAGGGAATTGAAGAGACAGACGTGTTGTCGAGACTCCAATAAACTGTTCAACCTCACACATATGCACTGAAAAGGGAGTGCTTAGATTCGAGAGATCAATCTGTAGGACTCCGGCCTAAACCAAGTCAATGGCCGTTCCAGAGTCAATTCGGTCACAAAGAGGGAGATGGATTGATCTGTAGGAGGGAAGCTAAGAATTATGCGGAATCAATGATGATCAAGGATTGTGGATGTGTTGTGGGTTTCTGCAAGATTGATGAATTGCTGAGTGTTGAGTTTAGGGAATAAGTTTCAATCGAGTTGTGTAGACGAATGTTTTCATAAAAAACGAATGTTATAAAACACGAATGATGTCCTTTATCCTCGATTTTGAACTTATTTATATTGCCAGAATAATGAACACATTGATCCTTGTAAGTGTGACTGTTTCTTGAGTGAAAGAGTAGGAAAGTGGGAGATCGTGGTGAAACCAGTTCCAGCTCGTGTAGAGACTTTGTTAACCTTCCACCCACTACTTTGCTATCTCCTTCAATTGTTTGCACGACTTACTCACATTTCTCATCGTGGATGAATCCACGTGCCGCAGGCCGCCATACCAAAGCCCTAATTGATATCCCCCCATGTGACGTAATTGATGTCTCACGAATCGTGGAGTCTGTATGACAGACGTGTATTTAATCAATCAGTTGTTGACTGTTTAGACAATGAGTCTAGGTTTTGTTGAATTGAGCATGAGTGATGAATGCTCAGTGATTCATCGATCGAACATGTCTGTTGAGACATAGTTCTTTGAATGATGTTGACATTGCGCGTATTATCAAAGATTGTAAATTCGACGACTGAGCATCGATTCGATTAATTACTGAATATTTATAGTTGGATCAATATTCGAGCAACTGAGCAAGTATTGCTCAATTCGACGAATTATTTATTGGTGACATGACCCAATAAAATATTAATTAAAATAAGACTACTGAATATTATATAATTAATCCCGATGTTGATTTCTGGATCAACATAAATTTATTAGTGTTTGAACTTGCTCAAATGATGATTTGTGGAGTATTTTTTCAAAACCCTAATTTTTGATCAATTGTTCGTCAATTGATGAATTGCTGAAAATAAGTCATGAGTGAGGGCGGGATCGACCACATGGGATAATGGATGATCATGTGATTCCCAATTGCTAAAGTGAGCGTGCACCAGGGATTTGAGTTGACCACTTGGTGAAAGAATGATGATTACATGTCGGTTTCATCATTTATTAAAGTAGTGCTCGTCTGAGCATTAGGTAATAAAACCTAATTTATGGATAAGTTCGGGACCGACCAAGAGGGCATGAAACCGTCCCTTGGTGGTCGTGGGACCAGCTGATGGTCGTTTGAGAAAATTCCAAGTTGGTTGGAAAGATTTTGGACCCAATATGAGCAATCGAGCAAATTAGGTCAAGATTATAAGAATGTATGGGACCGTCTCCTTGCAAGACTTAGGACCGGCCTTGGTAGGTCAAGGAAGCATTCCCACGTCACCATAATGTCCGTGTCTCAATCCTGAGAGTTTTGGCATTTTCTGATGTGCGTTTGAGCAATATTTTGAATTTTCAGAAGAGTTCGATCTTTGACTGAAATTCTTGATTTTGCTCGAATGAGCAAGTAGAACTTTGCTCGTTTGATCAAAATTTGGAAAATATTAAAATAATGATATTTTCATATTTGGCGTGAGTAGCCTAATCGGTCATGTGACCATTTGAGTTTTTGGCTTTTTCATGGTTTGAGCAATATTTAAGAAAATATGAAGAAACCATGAATTTTATTCAAACGGAGGAGTTTCATGAGAGGAGGGAAATAATAATTATGAAAGACTAGGGATTTATGGTGTGGGACCGGCCATGGCTAGGGATTGGCCGGCCGTCTAGGTTGCTCGGTCCCGCAACACTTTTCCCTATTTTTATTATTCTTCATGAAACCATGAAAATATGGAGAAACCACGAGTTTTGCTCAAACAAGGAAAATTGCTAAGAATAAAGGAGTTTTCATGAGTTCACGAAAATAATGAAATAATTAAAATAAAGGAAAAGGGCGTGGGGGACCGCTCACAGCGGCATGACATGCCGACCAATGGGCCCGGTCCCCTAGATGCAACTTTATTATTTTATATTATCTTATCTCTCCTATTCTGTGTAGGATTCCTCATTTGTCCGTATTTTCGAATGCTCGTTCGTGCATTTGGGTGCTCGTCCATGCATCATTATTGAGTACACTTGCACCATTTTATGGGGCTTACTCATTGATAGTCCAGATGCCCGGTTGTTGAATATTTATCACTAATTCATGAAATTCAATGGAGAATGATTCATGAAACCGAGTAATAAAAGTGAATAGTTTTTTATTATCAATCCATAGGATCAGCCGTGGATTCGACCATGAATTCATAATAATATAACGAGTATTACCATTCCATGGGATCGTGGATTCGACCATAGAATCGGAGTAATAAAATTATCTTTTACTATTCCATGAGATCAGCCGTGGATTCGATCATGAAATCGAAGTAATGAGATAAAGTAGATTATCTTCTAGGAATTCAGTGGTGAATGTCACGGTAGAATTAATCTATTACAGAAGGGATATTAGCCAGTTAAAGCGTCATACCCGTTCTGAAAGGTGCATAGTCAGGAAACAACGAGTGTTGCCGATGTCCTGAAGGCGTTTTGCCCTCTCAACAATCATGTATGGAGAACCGCCTGAATCTATACACGGTCTCTCTACATAGTCAGGGAACAGTGAGTGTCACCGTCGTCCTGAAGGAGTTAACGCTGTCAATCTTACGGGGAACCTCCCAATCATTCTTCTATGTAGGGGGGGTCTCTCTATATAGTCATGGAACAATGAGTATCACCGACGTCCTGAAGGCGTTAAGTTCTCAATCATACAAAGAACCTCCCAATTATGTTATTCTACATGGAGGGCATGATGAAATGCGAGGCATCGAACGCTCAGCTAGTGGAGGCAGAAACATATTCATCATGGCTCGTAAAATGTGGATCGTCACATGCCTGAAGTCGTGTCAGAAACATGCAGTATCATGATTTTATGATTTTGACCTTTGTTGAAAATGCACCATCCACATTAAGTCCCTTGCTTAATGAGGGACAATCATGTTCCGCGGTAAGCATTAAATGGTGATTTTCAGTCGACGAGATCAGTGGTTGAACTCATTTGTACAAAGGTATTTTCAGAATCCCCGATTTGCTCCAATGGTGTCATGTACGAGCAAATGCTCAGGTAAGGACCCTGATAGCAAGATCGAGCGTCATATCGTGAGCACGGATAGATGAAGCATAGCTGATTCGGTCGGTCAAAAGTCCAATTTTGATCGGTTTAGCGTTTACGGGCCCAAGCCCAAAAAAGGAAACCGATGTTTTATTAGGTTTTGGAAATAAAATTGATATAAAAGGGAAGTAACCCTAATTTTTTTTATTTTTTGATTAATCGACCACTATCCCTCTTCAAAACTTTCATGCGAGCAGCAGGAGGGGAAAAATATTTTCGCCGGACTTCAGTCTCCGCCGATCACCGTCTGACCAAATTTCGATCGGTGCCGACCAGGTAAGTCCGTCTTTTTTTTTGCTGTGAGTTCATAAGTTTTCGATGAGTTGTTCAAAACAAAATTTTATGTATGCATGTGTGTGTAGGTTTCATGAAGAAATTATTTTAGAAAACGTATGTTCGCTCGTTAGTTTAAGAAACAAGCAATAATCCCTAATATGAAAGAGATACATATATTATTGAATAGACATGGTCCAGTTGCAGCAGAGAATTTTTTTTTTATGAGGTTTCATGAAAATCCAAATTTGTTTTCAAAGCATGAACTTTTGCACAAATACCTTTAGGAAACGTATACTCGTTCGTAATTAAAATAATAAACAATAATCCTAAGATATTTTTAAAATAGACCTGCACTTTATGATAAAATTTTGCATGTGAACTTTCAAAATTTTATTTGGGAATACGTGGACTTTCGCAAAAATAGAAAAGACCCTCGTTTCATAGACAAATGCTCGTCTGAGCAAAAATAAATTTTTTTATAAAATTACGTGAGTTATCAGCTCACGGATTTTTTTTTTTTTAAAACCTACGTGACTGATTCATGTTTTGTTTGAAAAATCAAATTTTGGTTTATGAATAATTGTTGGAAGCAAAGAATATTTTCATGAATTCGTGAATTCGTAGTGTATGTACACAGAAAATCAGTGCATGTTCACATGAAGGGTTATGTGAATTATTCATAGTTTCGTGAAAAGTCAGTTTCGACTCTTGAATGATAGATTTTGCTCGTCTTCACAGGTTTGAAGGAACAAGCAGGTTTTCAGAGTTCTACGTTGTTATCACTAAGTTCGTGAAACATAAATAATAGGTAAGAGTTAAGGATTACCATTTTTGTAGACGCTGATGTGAGCATCATAATTATTCCGTTGCTTTAATTCCATTGTGTTGATGAAATTCGTGTATGGATGTCACAACAACTTTGTAAAGACGACTCAGTCCTGTGGTAGCGCTTCTGAAGATGATGTTTCTAGAGAGGACACTTCCAGAGAGGATGTTTCTATCGAAGCGTCTTCCAGAGATGATGATTCCTACATAAAAAATGATTCTGGGACTTCTCAGGAGAAAGAGGAAACTCCCAAAACTAATAACATTCCAAATACTGAGGACAACTTCTTTGTGTATCTTTATAGGCCTGAAAAACGTCCCTTAGGCTCCTCGCTCGGCTACTTATAAATCCCAGGACCACTACTCAGAACAAGTTGGTATCTCCTCCAGCAATAACTCTGTTCTGTTTGAAAGGGAGACACTATTTGGCTTCACATGTGAAGATCAAACTTTCCTGGAAGCCTATGACACATTTCTCTGGATGGGAAAGACATATGCTGGGTCATAGTCGTGTAAGGACCATGTTGGATAGTGCACAGGTGACACGAGATATTCAAGCTGCTGGGGATTTAATCATAAATCATGATATACCAGGTGTTTTGGCTTTACTTGATCGTTGTTGCTTTCCTGCTCATACTTTCATCTGCAGATGGGGAGAATTCACCGTTACTTTAGAAGATGTAGTCGCTTTTTTTGCATCTTCCAATCATTGCCAATTTCCTTGAAGAGCTCTCAGCAGGGGAGAATGTGATATCTGACGTATTGAAAGCTAAAATGCATGAATTAAACGAGTCGCCCAAAATTTGCTATGCTCAATGGTTGAAATACTGGTGGCCGAGAGATGGAGTTACTGAAGAACCCGTTGATGGTACCTTAACCATTGCTGCTTTCTTATGCTTGTGGATCTCTAGAGACATTCTTGAAGATAATAGACATTTGTTGAAACAATTTGTGATTCCTTTCGCCATAAAGATAGCTAAAAGTGAGAAACTTACCATTGGTAGTCTATTTTTAGGTTCATTGTTTGCCAATTTATACTCCTTAGTTATAGAATCCAGTGTTTCCAACGGCTTCATGAAAGTCGAAACATATGCTAATACTATGTTCCTCCAAGATTTGATGTGGGAGCACCTTGAGAGTCATGCTCCAATTCCTCGTAGCGTCTTGCAAGGACGCAATGTTGATACTCGTCATGCTTTCCTTGAGAAAAATAATGCCAGGATTATGCGTTGGTCTACAAAGCAGCCACAATACAAGATACGCATCACTGACATCTTAGACATCGAGTCTGAGTTTAACTTTCGCCCATGGGTGTCGGTTCCTCCTCTTTTCTCACAATTCATTACTTTCAATACTGCTGAAGAAAATGTCATGTTGAAACTGGTGCCGGTTTGAGTGATGGAGAGAAATCTTTTATATTGAGTTTCACTCCTGGTTACTTAGTATCGGTAATGAGCGGAGAATTCCAGGTAGAAGAATATAACATTGATAGAGCATCTCGACAAATGGGTGTCGATCAGTGTATTCCAGGTCATCGAATGAACAAGACATCAGTTGAGCATCTGAAGGCTCACTTATATTGCACCCATGTGGAAGAAAATGATTATTTATTCCCATGCTTTGACCGAGCTACCTACGTAACTCCAGGTTACATAGACTTCTGGTGTCAACAACTTGAGCGTTTGTATAAGTTTGCAATAGATGTTAAGTCTTCGGCACGAGAGTTTCCTTCCGCTGACATGATTATTGATCGACCAAGGTTGAGATATCTTTCCCGTGGTGAAAAAGGAAAACGCCTCCAGAATGTGTATGGGTAAGTATTTCCCTCATGATTTTGAAAAAAGCATGATAATCGTGCCTTAATTATTTGTTGATTTGTGGTAGGATGGCCATGCTGTGAGATCTCTAATCCATGTATACTTCTCAGACCTTCAAGAAAGTCCCCAGGGTGGAGAAGGCAGGAGCAAGACATCTTATAGGATGATACCGAATAATGTGCAGTCCCCAGCCGCTTCTTTGGTGAGTTGTTAACACTTCCCTTATCGTTGTGATTTTATTGTCCATGTAACTAGGATCCCAAAAGAATATTGTTAATTTGTTTCATAATTTTGCTCCATCGGTTATTGACGTTCTTCATCTTTCCTCTATACGAACAACCCAGGAATCCAACATCGATGGAGAGGTTGACGTGAGTATCCTTTTGTGTAAGTGATTATGGCATTTCCTTGAATGAATTAATAATAATTGTTGTTGATAAATCCAGGAGGATATTGTTGTGGAAATCCAACATGGCCAGGTTGTTCATTCGTCTTCAAATAGTGGTGAGAAAGAGAATCTTCAAGAATTGGGACCGAATGGAGGTAATGGTGCTCCCAATATTGATCCCGACCATACTAACCCTTCGAATGACTTGGAGATCCCTCAAGTAAGTATACACCTAGTATTATCTTCATAGTGCTTATTTGAGATTGAATGAATGAAAATACACATGAATGAATGCAAAATTTTAGTGAAACACGTCACCAGAAAATTCAGAACTCAGCCTTTTAATAAAAACGCCATAAAATCTTCATACAATGTCAGCTTTTCGCAACCTACCCATGTATCCTTATTCCCAGGAAAATTACAAGCTTTGCTAAAGAATATTTTAGAGTTTTGAGCATGTTTAGGGGACGATATCAGCGAAACGGTAAACTTCCAGGAGACCTTCAGGAATTTTCAGCTGGCATGTAGTCCGATGTTTTGGCCACATCATTTTACTTGTATATGCAATCGATATGAAATTTTGATATGTTGTAGAGAACATTCATACGAAGATAACGGTATATAATTCAACCTTAAATTCCTTATAAATTGTTCCCAGTTCATCTTCTTATACAGGAAAGTATAAAACTTCTTCAGACGAGCTTGTTGAAAAACGTGTTTTTATGACTTCTATACTGTTTTTCCATATCTTGAGCATATAATAAAGAACTTAGATGGTGTTAGTTCACTTACATGCTAGAATTTACTATTTCCTTTGGTTCTTATGCTCGAATCCTTCTAATATCATGTAATCTTCGTATTAGGTGCCAAATGCCGAAGTTGAGAATAATGAAACCAATGTTGATGATTCGAGAAATATGGCGAATCAAAGTAGTGGCATCACCAGAACTGCACCTCAGGTTCATGAGAACATTGCTACTGAAGTCATTGAGGAAACCGAGACTCCAGTTGTTATTGCTTCGACGGAAGAAACCGAGCCAAGAGCAGAAGAGACTGTCCCAGAAGAAGTTGTTACGATGACTATAGAAGTTGCTCCGGTAATTAAGAATCGCATAGTGATACAAGAATATCCTAATGAAGAGATTATTTCAGCGTTCACTTGGTGTTTTACTCCCATATCACGTATCTTTTGGCGGATTCAGCGTTCCCACTGGGTATGCCAATATGTATGAGAAGTTGTGGAAGATGTATGGTCATATTGTCGTTACAAGAGATCCTGAACGCAAATACTTCTTGACAATGCAATTAGGAAACATATTGTGTGTCATAGATGATATCCGTACCAGGGCCAGAAGTACTGTCACTCGAGATGTACTCTTTGATTGGGAGTACAACTTGGAGAAATATGAAGAACTCAGTTTTAACTTGAAGTGGCTCCGTCAGAATATCAACACCATCAAGGATGCAGTAGTGATGAATATACCCTTTACCAGTGATGCCGTGGTGGATAAAATGGCCAAGATTGTGAGTTGACTGAAAAGCTGGAATTTGAGAAAACAGATTTGCAAGTTTTGGAGAATGCTGAGAAGCAGAAATCGTACTTTGATGGCTTCATTTAGTTTTCTTTTCCATAATCTCTTGAACCTTGAACTACTGAGAGATGCGATATTTTACTTAGGTTTTGATTTTTGATTGGTTTTGAACAAGTGAATGACTGAGGATTTTTTTTTGGATTAGAAATTTTTCTTAAATAAAAGAACTTTGATAAATTGCTGAATTCAAATACTGGATGCAAGTATTGTAAACGTTTTGGAGGAATTGAAAGTACATGTAAAAGAAAATCCTAAGATGCAAACATCAGATGTCTTGAGCGCTTGTCTTAGAAAAAAAAAACCAATGTCGAATGCTTCAAGCATCAAAAGTTTTGAGCCAAATCTCATAAATCACTAGTACACTTGTCTTGCCTTTCATGTCAGCCAATTTGTAGTATCCTCCAACTGCTGACTTAGCAATCATAAAAGGCCCTTCCCAGTTAGAACTCTTTGTGGAATGAAGATTACGTTTAGTTGCCTTAAGAACCAAATCACCTTCATGGAACTTGTTAGGATTGGTTGCTCGTGCCTTGAATATCTTCTGTTGGTTCGGAATTCCTCGTACAGTGGGATTCCATGTTGGTGGAGCTTTCAAATTCTGCAGCACATGTGGACACTCATGCAAGGGAGAATATTTAGGATATTGGTTGTGAAATTCAGTCATTATTCCAGCAATGACTGTGTTAGTAAGACGATGGATTCAGAGAGGTTCCGCGTCTAACCATTTGGTGAAGTATTACTGAGGTGAAACTAACCACTCATAATGTTTGGTGACATCTGAGTTATGAGTAAGATCAAGTCCCCTGACCAAAGTAACATATTTCAAAGTTGGTTATATAAATACATGAGGGGGAATGAGACTTGACTGAGTGCGGAACCTCTTGATGAAGTCATGTGCCCTCTCTTCAGGTTTTTGTGTGAGTTCCATCAAGGCTTCGACTTTCCTCAGATGTTCGACGGTGGATCATCTTCCGCTTCTTCCGAGTCAGAGCTTTCTTCAACGAAGAAATGTCCAATTGAAGGTGTTGCAGTTCCTTTCTCAGCATGAATCCATGTATGTCCGAGGATCATGTCATATCCTGGATCTTCTCTGATTATGTGAAACTTGGTTTCTGACCATGTTGAACCAGTTTTCATCTTGAGAATGATGTAACCATATGCGTATCTGGGGATTCCTTCATGGTCTCTGACTGAGACAGGATCAAGAGTTGCTTCTTGTCGGGTGATTCCCGCGGCTCTGAGATTCTTCAAAGGAATAATATTAACAGCAGTTTCAACGTCAACCAACGCCTGCTTGAATTCATTCCCCTTGAGATGGACTGTGGTGAGAAATCGCCAGTCGTCATATCTTCGTCTGTTGCTGGAGGTTCGGGGAGTACCTCTTGAATTGCTAATCGTTTCCCTGACATGATATGATTCAATGCAGCAAACATATCATTTTTTGAGCCTTCGGCAAGTACAACAACTCAAAGACATGATCAATTAAGGATTGAACTGCTCCTTTGACTGACTGCTCAGAGAGTGTAAATGTTCTGATTGGGAGAGGATTTTTGTGCACTCCTTCAGTCCTCAGTTCTCCTGAATCAGCCTTTTCTTTGAATATGCGCTTCAACATTCTGCAATCACTTGTTGGATGGCACCATCTTGAATCCAGAATTCCAATAACTCAATCACTTCTTCCATGGGAAAAGGGAAGTCAGGCTCTTCCTGACCATTTTGTTGAAGTTGAATCGATGGTTGTGCATTTATAGCCTGATTGTCATTCCTTGGCGCTTTTGGAGGATGAGACGTTGGAGGAGCATTTTAATGTTTTTGTGCTTCAGCTTTTCTCTTGCTCCCTTCAACAACACTCATGGAAGCCTCAATATTGTACTACTTGTTGATTAAACGCCTGGTAGTGTTGTTTCTTGGTTCCTCGACTTTTACGGTTTTCGTTCTTTCTAGCAAGGCCGGAGCAGTAGTTGCTGATCATTTGGACGTTTCATGAAGCTCTGAGAAAGTCGGAAATTGGAGATTTTCCAGCAAGGCTCTGTAGACTTGGATCATCCCGTTGATGCACAATTCCACCAGGATCATGACAATCCAAATCTTGAATTCTGAACCTCTTCACGTAGTCGTTTATATTTTCAGTATTCTTCTGAGCCATCCTTCCTAAGTCGGAAAGAGTAATCTGCTCGGAAACAAAGAAGTATTTCATGTAGAAAGAATTAACCATTTCTCCCCAAGTATTTCTGGTGCAATGTTGTTGTACCAAGTATATGCTCGGCCTATCAGAGATTTCGAGAATTCCTTCAAACGGACAACATGGTTGTGTTCATGCTCTCCTAATGCTTCCAAGAATGGAGAAACATGTTCTCGGGCATTCCCCATTCCATTGTAGAGTGTGAATGTTGGAGAAGTGTAGACTTTTGGGAGAGGGATTCTTTGCGCAGCAGCAAGATATGGAGATTGATGACGGTGCACGGATGATGCATGACCCTTCCCTCGATTCTTCATAAAACGTTTTAAATCTTCACGAGTAATGAAACCAGCAACATCTGCAGTTTTGCGGACTTCATCATCATCGGGAATGGAATAACTTCAGGATCAGTGGCCGGACCTTGTCTTTTTATTTCTCCTGAGTTTTCTCCATTTTATCAGTAAGGGTTTTTAGGTAATTGCATAATTTTTTCTGAGTGGTAGCCATGTCAGTCTGATTTTGGCGAGAACTTCCCGGACCTTCATGAGATCGGCAATAGTAGGTGGATTTTCTCTGGTTTCTTCGGGAGACCGACCAAAGAGAGGATTACTTCCAATGTTGATTTGTGGAGGAGTAGTATCACCACCATTGTTGGAAGTAGGAACAGTTTCTGGAATTCCATCGTTGTTGCTAGTGCTAGCGTCGTTTGCATTTGTCACCAACCCAGACCTAAGACCAGCCATTTTGCGAAAATGTGAGATTGCAACCGAGAGATTAATATCCCATTGTGGTCGCCAATTTGTGTATGGGGGGAAACGACTCGCTGGTTTTTTAGCGAATTGAAGAGATGGACGTGTTGTCGAGTCTCCTCAACCGAGCAAATTGTTCAACCTCACACAGATGCACTGCAAAGGGAGTGTTTAGATTCGAGAGATCAATCTGTAGGACTCCGGCCTAAACCGAGTCAATGGTCGTTCCAGAGTCAATTCGGTCACAAAGAGGGAGATGCGTTGATCTATAGGAGGGAAGCTGAGAATTGTGTGGAATCAATGATTATCAAGGATTGTGGATGTGTTGTGGGTTTCTGCAAGATTGATGAACTGCTGAGTGTTGATTTCAGTGAATAAGTTTCAATCGAGTTGTTGTGTAAACGAATATTTTCGTGAAAAACGAATGTCGTAAAACACGAATGATGTCCTTTGTCCTCGATTTTGGACTTATTTATATTTCCAGAATAATGAACACATTGATCCCTGTAAGTGTGACGGTTTCTTGAGTAAAAGAGTGGGAAAGTGGGAGATCGTGGTGAAACCAGTTTCAGGTCGTGCGGAGACTTGGTTAACCGTCCACCCACTACTTTGCTAACTCCTTCAACCGTTTGCACGAGTTACTCACATTTCCCATCGTGGATGAATCCACGTGCCGTAGGCCGCCAGACCAAAACCCTAATTGATATCCCCCCATGCGACGTGATTGATGTCTCACGAATCGTGGAGTCTGTATGACAGACATGTATTTAATTAATCAGTTGTTGACTTTTTAGACAATGAGTCTAGGTTTTGTTGAATTGAGCATGAGTGACGAATGCTCAGTGATTCATGGATCGAACATGTCTGTTGAGACATAGTTCTTTGAATGATGTTGACATTGCGCGTATTAGCAAAGATTGTAAATTCGACGACTGAGCATCGATTCGGTGAATTACTGAATATTGATAGTTGGATCAATATTCGAGCAAATAATCAAGTATTGCTCAATTCGACGAATTATTTATTGGTGACGTGGCCCAATAAAATATTAATTAAAATATTGGTAGACTACCGAATATTATATAATTAATCCAGATGTTGATTGCTGGATCAACATAAATTTATTAGTGTTTGAACTTGCTCAAATGATGATTTGTGGAACATTTGTTCAAAACCCTAATTTTTGATCAATTGTTCGTCAATTGATGAATTGCTGAAAATAAGTCATGAGTGAGGGAGGGACCGACCACATGGGATAACGGACGATCATGTGATGCCCAATTGCTATAGTGAGCATGCACCAGGGTTCTGAGTTGACCAGTTGGCGAAAGAATGATGATTAAATGTCGGTTTCATCATTTATTAAAATAGTGCTCGTCTGAGCATTAGGTAATAAAACCTAATTTATGGAGAAGTGAGGGACCCACCAAGAGGGCATGAAACCGGCCCTTGGTGGTCGTGGGAACAACTGATGGTCGTTTGAGAAAATTCCAAGTTGGTTGGAAAGAGTTTGGACCCAATATGAGCAATCAAGCAAATTAGGTCAAGATTATAAGAATGTGTGGGACCGGCTCCTTGCAAGCCTTAGGGCCTACCTTGGTCTATCAAGGAAGCATGCCCGCATTATCATAATGTCCTTGTCTCAGTCCTGAGAGTTTCGTCATTTTCTGATGTTCGTTTGAGCAATATTTTGAATTTTCAGAAGAGTTCGATCTTTGACTGAAATTCTTGATTTTGCTCGAATGAGCAAGTAGAACTTTCCTCGTTTGATCAAAATTTGAAAAATATTAAAATAATGATATTTTAATATTTGGCGTGAGTATCCTAGTCGGTCATGTGACCATATGAGTTTTTGGCTTTTTCATGGTTTGAGCAATATTTGAGAAAATATGAGGAAACCATGAATTTTTTTTCAAACGGTGGAGTTTCATGAGAGGAGGGAAATAATAATTATGAAAGATTAGAGATTGTAAGTTGTAGAAGCGGCCATGGCTAGGGCATGGCCGACCAGTTAGGTTTCCCGGTCCTGCAACACCTTTCCCTATTTTTATTATTCATCATGAAACCATGAATATATGGAGAAACCATGAATTTTGCTCAAACAAGGAAAATTGCTAGAATAAAGGAGTTTTCATGAGTTCATGAAAATAATGAAATAATTAAAATAAAGGAAAAGGGCGTGGGGGACCGGTCACTGCGGCATGACCGGCCGGCGGGCCCGGTCCCCTAGACGCCATTTTATTATTTTAATATTATATTCTCTCTCGTATTCTGTGTAGGATTCCTCGTTTGTCCATATTTTCGAATGCTCGTTCGTGCATTTGGGTGCTCGTTCGTGCATCATTGTTTAGTACACTTGCACCATTTTATGGGGCTTACTCAGTGATAGTCCAGATGCCAGGTTATTGAATATTTATCACTAATTCATGAAACTCAGTGGAAAATGATTCATGAAACCGAGTAATAAAAGTGAGTAGTTTTTTATTATCAATCCATAGGATCAGTCGTGGATTCGACCATGAAATCGGAATAATAAAACGAGTATTACCATTCCATGGGATCGTGGATTCGACCATGGAATCAGAGTAATAAAATTATCTATTACCATTCCACGAGATCAGCCGTGGATTCAATCATGAAATCGGAGTAATGAGATAAAGTAGATTATCTCCTAGGAATTCAGTGGTGAATGTCACGGTAGAATTAATCTATTGCAGAAGGGATATTAGCCAGTTAAAGCGTCATACCCGTTCTGAAAGGTGGATAGTCAGGAAACAACGAGTGTTGCCGATGTCCTGAAAGCGTTTTGCCCTCTCAACAATCATGTATGGAGAACCGCCTGAATCTATACACGGTCTCTCTACATAGTCAGGGAACAGTGAGCGTCATCGACGTCCTGAAGGCGTTAATGCTCTCAATCTTACGAAGAACCGCCCAATCGTTCTTCTATGTAGAGGGGGGTCTCTCTATGTAGTCAGGGAACAACGAGTATCACCGACGTCCTGAAGTATTTAAGTTCTCAATCATACGGAGAACCGCCCAATTATGTTATTTTATATAGAGGGCACGATGAAATGCGAGGCATCAAACGCTCAGCTAGTGGAGGCCTTTCGAAAAACATATTCATCATGGCTCGTAAAATGTGAATCGTCACATACCTGAAGTCATGTCAGAAACATGCAATATCATGATTTTACAATTTTAAACTTTGTTGAAAATCCACCATCTACACTAGTTCAAATGACTCAAAAGAACTAGTTAGAGAGTTGTTAAATTGCCTAGATCTTATAGAAGTATACAAGACACAATCGAAGCAAAATCGTTTTTGATTCACTCGAATATATTCATGAACATTATAGCCACGGTTTGCAAATTGCATTCCTTATTATATAAAGTTCATGAACAAACCAATTTTAGAAAGTAACACACTTAAGTATGCGTACTTAAGGAACCGGATTCGAATTTGTTTTGGTTTTCAAACTCACCAGAAATTCACGGACGTAAACTTTCCGCTAGTATGCGTACGGGTACGCATACTTAGGTAACTGGATTGAGTTGGTTTTTGATTTCCAAACTCAACAGAAATTCACGGCCGTGAACTTCCGCCAGTATGCGTACGGGTACGCATACTTACCCAGTCTTCATCAACCATTTAGTACACACACAAGTATGCATACATTTGGTTCCCGATTTTGGACTTATACACTAATGTGCGAACACACTACATGCTTATATCCAAAGGTGGTTACATATTCTAAACTCTCTATTTCAATCATTGAAACATTCGTAAAGGATGTTATATAGAGGTTATTCACACTCCATTTTTCATCAAAGCGATTTTCATAAGATTGAAACAATCAACATGCTTTTCATCACTTGTAAAGATGAACTTGGCCAAAGCGAAAGCTTACCAACACATATTTCGAGAAATATATAAGCGAGATAAACTCGGCTCGAAATAAAAAATGTGTATAATCGAAGTTTATATAGAAATACGACTTTTGAGTGATAGATAAGTTCAATTCTCCACATACCTTTTAGTCGATGAAATTCCACCAGTTCCTTGAGTAGTTCTTCGTCTTTGTATGATGAAAGTCGTGGAGTCTAGAGCTCAAGTACACTTTCTATCCTAGTCCGAGACTTAGCTATAAGTAGATTAGAAATCAAGACTTATAGTTTTGGCAACTAAACTTGACAAACAAGCTTGAGATAGAAACGCTTGCGAGTTCGACCGAGCAGTGCTCTAACAATCTCCCCCTTTGTCAATTTTAATGACAAAACTATCAATACATATGGAATACAAAATAAATAAACTTTGCAGCTTCTCTTCCACATGCATGATCTCTTTGGTTCTTCAACGTTACTCGAAATCTTCGTCACTTCCAAGTACACCAATGATTCCAAAGATATTAAATGCAGCATCATCGTTGTTGAAGATCTGTGGCCATAACAATGAGAAAACAAAATGTCTCAATCATTGTTACACAGTGCCATAGTACCATTACACAGCATCAAAGTTCAATTGTATCACAACTTCGACAACAATATTATGGTGATATGTATCACTCCTCCTTAGTCAATACTCCATCTCACATGGAAACCACTCCCCCTTACATAATGATCTGAAAACCATATGTATTTGTAGTGTGACTACACATTAATTCTCCCCCTTTTTGTAAATAAAATTAGCAAAGGTACGAAAACTAGTGGGATCCTAATGAAATTTTCATAGAGACATTTCATGACCAAAAGAAAGCATATATCAAATTTTTAGATGTAATCATATAGCCGAAACTAAATGCATTCATCAAGGAGTTTATAAAGATACAAGATAACCCCTACAATATTCCACAGCTGCACTCCCCACAAAGATTTGGAAATTAAGCACAAGTTCAATTAAGAACCCACCCCCATAAAATTTCATTCCTGAATGAACAACAAAATCGACCTTACTTTCACAAGACAAGAAGGATTTTGTTGGACAATAAATCTCATAAGAATATGAATTTCTATCCAAAATACTCAATTAAATTAACCACAAGAGAACCCATGATTAATTCAATCGGAAATGCTCAACATAAGAAAACTTACAGAGCAACACATTATATACATAAAAATATGGATCATGGAAGATCAATACCACGGAATAGAAAGATATGCATTCTATCTTTCATCACTATTTGCACAATGACATATAATAGACTTAATATTTGTAAACAAAAGTTCATCCTTTCTTCCATCAGTATTTGCATAATGACATAAAAGGCTTAACTTTTGTTTGTCAAAAGTTCATTCAATCTTTTATCAATACTTGCATATCGACATACGACAGACTTAACTTTTGACACTCATAGTTCACGGACGCAAACACACATATCCTATAACAATTTGAATATATAAAACCATAAAGATTAATACTGCAAAAATCATCTTCCAAACGAACTTTAGAATTTTGACAAATAAATCTAAAAACATTGAAGGTGAAAATCGCTGGACGTAGCTAAGGGTAATCACAATAATGGCTATTCCAAACTCTAGTTATTCTTCCTAAAAACATAGGAATAAAATTCTCATAAAAAGATTTCCTAGACAAAATCAAAACAACACTTAGATAACATGATTCGGGAAAAACATTAAATATAGCAAGAAACCAGAGATTGAACATGGACGATCTCATAAGTTGCTTTCTTCAGTTCGTTTTTCAAAAATTCAAGATTCCTTGTTGCAATTCCAAGTTGTGTTTCGGGGTTTCAACTTTTTCTTGCAATAGTTAAAACCGTTTTTCAACCTTTCTCTGGTAAAGGTTGGTTGTTGTTGTTCTTTTATCTTGCATTAAGATGAAAACATAATGATATTTTGGTATCAATTCTCCCTGGAAAGAAGATGCAAACATTATTGGAGAAAAGGATGAGAAATTTGAGGTAACGACTTTGTTAGTTCATAGTTTTCCTGTTTAAGAAAAGCCTGATTTTATTGCGTATAATTGTTGCTTTGCTTAACAAAATTTTGGTACAATTGATGTTTATTCCATTATTTGTGTATGGATGTGTGTGTGATTCAATTGTTTCCGGTTAAGAAAAATTATTGCTATCTTGATTTATTGTTTGGTATCAATCGTTTAGGCTTACAAAATTTCGGTGCAATTGCGGTGCTTTAATGTCTATGTTGTTTCAGTTGCTTCCGGTTGAGGTAAATAATTATGCAAGTTGATTTATTTGGTTTGTATGAATTGTTTATGGCTTAACAAAAGAAAAGGTTTTCGGGATGAATTCTTTAGTCCAATTTGATTCCGGATAAGAGAAACTAAGTTATTTATGATCTTAGTTAGACTCATCAAAGTGAAGGTTTCGGTTATTGAAGTCTAACCGAATACCTTAACAAGAAATGCTAGTTAACTAACCTAGTACTTGTATTGTTTAAAAGTGAAAGGTCTAAGTTATTATTTGAATAATTAGAACCTGATAAGAAAAATAGAGTTAATTCTGATCTTTATTTTGGTCTTATCGAACAAGCGATTGTATTTGTACAATCGGTTTAGCAAGAGAACTAAGGTGCTTAGCCAATTTTTGATTTGCTAAACTATTATGGAAAATTGCTTCGGGAAATTGTTTTCTTGGTAATATATCAAAACAAAATTACTTTGTAGTTTCGGTTTTGATATTGGTTATCTAAAATGGTGTGTGGAACCCTCGTACTTAACTCTTATAGGTTTCAAGTATTTTGAGATTTGTAAGATCCTTTCAGTTCGTCCTTTATTTGCTCGTACCTTTGTCATTTCGTGACAAAAAGGGGGAGAAATATATGGAGTAAACAAGTGATTTGGTATCACTAAGGAAAGGATAATGATGCTTAAACGTTACATCTAACGAAAGCGTAAATCATAGACTAAGGGGGAGTAACATATCATATTGATACTTGTAGTTATATGGACTACAAAGGGAATAACAAAGACGTGTCGATTGAAAATCTACCTATCTTACCTTTAGGGGGAGTATTAGCTTTGTTATTATAATGTTAACGACGATATTTATGGATTGAATGTATACAGGTTATTGTGCTGTTGAAACTTGGAATCAAGCGTATGTGTAATGAATTCTTGTAATTTGTTTATCCATATGATGTAAGAGTTCTGTCAGTAAAGTTGACAAAGGGGGAGATTGTTAGAGCATAGCTAGGTTGAACCCGCCAATCGTTGGTATGTCAAGTTTGGTTGTCATATTTTAGTGAATTCAAAACTTATTTAAAGAGTCGCTTGATTATTTACTAGAGTCAAATTCGTATAGGTTAGCTACAAAGTTACTAGGATATGAGACTTACAAGTATTATGTGAAGACTTGAATAATGTGAAGATGTAAAGAGCTACAACGGCGACATCATCCTTCCACTTGAGGTTAGTAATATTTGACTTGAACTGTTTCATTTTAACGTATCTTTCAAGTCGTGTATATTGAAAACATAACTGCGAAGCTGTGAATGATTACACTCTAGTTAGACATAATATTAAGGAATTACAATAAGAAGTATAACGTCTATCTTTTGAACTTCGTATATAAGACATCGACATAATCGTATGAATGGCATTGTGATTATGTGTATGGGTATGGGTGAATATTTCGTCCTAGGAACCAATGTTTTACATTCGTTTAAAGATTGAAAAAAGATCTGCTGGTTAACCAAAACCGTCCGCTTTTATACTGAAGCCGAGTCATCCAGAACTGAACAAAACCGAATAAACTAAATGGTTACATCGGTTATCAAAACTGAAAAACCGAGTGCTTTAGTTTCAGTTTAGGTTTTTCCAATAACCATACCGAACTGAACCATGTGCAGCCATGATTGTAGTCATCCCAAACAAAAAAAAAGGTCAAAAACTTGAAGTAGAAAATTGTAGCTAGCTAGATCAGATATGTGTAAGTTGTAACAGGTATCTATTTTTGATAAATAGAAATCCTATCTCTAGCGAAGTCATTTTTCTCTCTCTCTCCAAGAAAAAAACCTCTCTGCAAACCCAACGAACCCTAAGCGTCGTTTGAGTTTTCTCTTGCTCAGATCTGCTCCAATTGAGCAGATCTGAGCAAGAGAAGCTCAAACCATCTTCTCCTTTTACTGCTTTGGTTTCATATTTTTAGGTTAGTTTTTGGGTTAAATCGGATTGATTTCTTTGATAAATATAGTTGGTTTTATACCCCTTTCCTATTCAAGTTTTATATCGATTTGGTGTTGGGTTTGGTTGATTTTCTCCTGTATGTGTGGTTTCGATTTTTAGGAATGATGGGTTTTCTCTCTTTGCAAAGAAAATCAGTGATTCCCCTTTTTTCTTAACCAACAGACTCAACCATTTCAACTTCCGTTTACAATACGCCTCCTTCAACTTCTTAAATCAGGATCAACATCAACAACAAAATCACTTATTTCAAAAGTAGCAGCAGCAATCACAAGAGTTTCAACTATAGCAGCAACAACAATCACAGAATCAACATGACAAATCATAGAAACAACAACAATCACATATACAACTCTAAGATCAATCGACAAACCATATGATTCAAAGAGACATATAAGCAAGATTCTATCACTAATGAATACCTCTGATTTGGATTCTTTTCGGTTACCTTGCTACAAAAAAGTGAATCATTGTATGACCCTGCCAGTTCGTGACTAGAAAAGGAGTGCTATGTGTGGAAGTCAATTGCCACACACCCAAAACCCTGAGAGGTGGATGGATCCTTCTTTGGATCCTAACATTTTTGCACTGTGCAAGACTGTTAATTGTGTAGGACCCACAGATATTGTCCCCACTTTACCACCTTAAGGTTAGGTGTGGGGTTTGAATCCAAAAGGCCTCGGTGCTATGTAGGGAGATTGCCTAGCTTATATATCACCATATGGATCTTGTCTTCCTCTATGTGTGTATTGAGCCACACAACTCCAACAAATTGATTTGGAAGAAACTAGTTCTTTCCAAATAATACCATCTAAATTTCACAAAGAAAAGATCCAATTAGTAGTATTATTAGGTGATTATCTTTGCTATGTCTTTAGAGTTGCAACTGTCATTATTAGTGAAGTTTGCTCAAGTTTTTTACATCATATCTGTAAGTTTTGTTGCTCACAGTATCAATATCAATATCGTGTCTTAAGGTGTTTTTACCTTAAGTTTTATCAAAAAAGGATAATTCACTCCCTCTAAAAAAAAGTTATGCCACCAAAATCCGAAGAGATCTTGGTCTAACGCTTTATCAATGAACATTTACACTACTTCCAGACAAAGCATTCTCCAAGTTCACTGAATTTAGCTACCTGTACTTTAGTGTTTAGATCTTTGAAGATCTTGACTTAGATTTTCACGAATCAATTTAATTGACTTGGCATCTCTTTTTCTTCACGTTTAAAGTCTTTCATCGAGAGAAGTAGTTATTATTCCTTTCATTAGGCTCCTAAACATACTTCCAAAATCTTAATTATTTGTTTGTCCCCTTTTTCCTAGTGGAGAAGAAAATGCCTTCCTTCAACATTAGTATATATAAGAACCCAATTGTAGTAAAAGTTGTTGCTTTAATGATAATAAGATTATCACAAGTAAAGTAATGTAAACCCATTCATGAACTTAATCCAACATAATTAGTATGTAGGTACACAAAAATGACATGAACTAAAGAAAACAAAAAGTTCATCATCTATATGCATTGTACATCAGATTCTTATATTCCCTCCACTCTGTACTTTTGATATGTTGCAGAGAGACAATGAGCAGCACGACTCCGACCAGACCGGTCGGCTTATTCGACTTGCTCCGGATATTAACTATTCATTGCCAGGTACAATCACATATTCACATGTACAAAACTGCAGAATATGCCTACAGATGCTTGATAATATCTGCGGCTCCGTAGAGTGTTTGTATCATTTTCGGCATCCCTTACCTGTTAGCCTTGTAAACATGGAGTATTATTTTGTCGAAATACGACAAGGATACAGATCTTAATTGTGTGACCTACCTAACATTGTACTACTATAGAATTGATTTTTCCGTCCATATTACAGCGATTAATGATTGATCCTTACATTAATTATGAACTGTTCCATGAATATCAGACTGTTTTTGGAGGAAAAATGCTATTTGGCTCCCTGTAATTTAAGCCTCACATCCATATCAAAATCCACAATCAGGTTTAGAGTTAGGTTTCGATTCTTGGCATCGTACTACTATTTTATTGTTCACTAAACAGATGGGGACAGACTACAGAGAATCTAGTTAAAGCTTTGTGCTTGTAGGCTGGCTCAGTAAAGAAAGAAGCAACGAGCACTACCTACGCACTTGCAAACTGCAATTTGCAATACATTTTGTGAACCTAGTCTCCTTTTGTGGAATAAAATTACGACCTTACCCTTCAAGTTAGTCGGTTTGCCCTTTCCTTGAAAGCGAATAACAATGTTGACTGAAAGTCAAGACAAGCCTTTCTTTCTCGTCATTATTGGTGTTTTAAGGTCCCACAAAATGGAGGTTCACATGGTCAGATTCAGAGTTCAGATGACCACTGTCACTGACGCAACCCGGTAGCCTCAAGCACCTTTTTTCTTTTCTGTTCGAAAAGAGGTTAATCGCACTAATAAAAGAAATGAAAATGGCTGATGCACCCCGGATAAATGCGGAGCTTTGCCCCTTGTCAGGCCAAGCACTATGATAGACAGTTTCGCTTAGCTATTCCTTATTTATAATGAAATATTATGGAACTTCGTGCAACTTTAATGTGGCGAATAGCCTTAGCTTAGCTAAATATGAAACTGAATTTCCATTTAAAAACTGAATTCCTATAATACAAGTTTTTAAATCGGAAATTGCGGACGACAAGAGTCACACCCTCATTTCCACCAGCCGATCAAAAGAAAACTCGAGTAATATGACACCAAAGGTTGCAGGAATGTCACAGTTCTGTGACAAAAATTAGCGAGCCAGAGCGCCAGACCACCATGATGCGAGCATACCGAGATGTTGAAGGCGCAACTAAAATGTGAAATAATCACGTGCAATATTATATATTGTCATTTGACACTTGTCAGTCTCAAAAAAGCAGTGGTAGTTCATGTAATTATCAACCAAAACCTTGACAAACTTCTTCAGTTTTTCATATATAAGCATTTGCATCATCACCCCATTACCACCACCAACTCCAATCAGCAAACTCAAACAATCTTGAAAAACTTCTTCCTTTTTCTTTCTTTCTCCATCACTTAAGCTCTCTTTAGTCTTGATCAGCAGATAATCACATCTTTCTTGCCGGTATATTTTATCAAGAAGAAGAAGAAGAACAATGGCAGGCGCAAGAACTATTAGATCACCATCCTCATCATCGATCTTGAGCGGTATGAATTCACCAAGATTTGCTGGCCGTCAGATACCGAAAAGGGGTCAAGTTAAAACTGGGATTGTTATCAACCTCGCTCAATCTTTCGCTTCTATTTTCTCTCAAAGCGGTCGCCGTTCCTCCTCGACTCGGTTTAGTCAGCGGAACTGAACACAATCTTGAATTTTGGATCGATGAGAGAGGAGAAGAAACAAAAGAACTTATCAGTCGTTTTCTATCTGATATGTAATTCACTTGTTGAGTAGTGTACATTATAAATGAAGCGGAACTTTCCTATTAATTTTGATTTTGATTTCGTTATTTGGTCACAGCTTTACTGATTAATCGAAAAGACTTGTGTTCATTAATTGCTTCGGAGTTACATTTGTTTGATTTTCAGTTAAAATTCAAAAATCAAAGCAATTTTCTGTAATATCATCACATCCAAATTGCATATGGAACCAAAATAAAATTCCAAATACGATGTAGCATATATATCCAATCAATCAAATTTCTTGCAGGGACAATACACACGGTGAATACTATCTCACTGGTACAGGCTCAGTATACAATTGCACTTCTTGTTATAGACGTCCGGACAGACGGTCGGTTATAACTTTTGACAAGTAAATTCATAGGGGAGTTCACGGTTTGATCCGGATTGAGATTGGTTCGCATTTTTGCACTGTCCAATTCAACTTAAGTCAGGCTTAACAAAAAAAGTGAATATTGACATGTAAATTTATATTTCTGTACGCTTCGTTTTCTATACCAACAAATAAATGGTTGACCACCCACATTCCCAATTTGACTTAATTTTACTTTCTTCACCGTTGGTCCGTTGTTTTTTGTTTTTTTTTTTTGAAAGGTTAAAAGAATAAAGAAACAAAACGAAAAATGAAGAAAAAACCACAGACAGGATTGAGAATGCTCACTGAACAAATGAGCAATACACGAAGGAGGGGAAGACCACCACTGATTAGACAGATGATTCGCAACGGCATTAGCTGCTAAGAAATGAGCTATGGAATTGGCATCTTTTTTGATAAAACTAAATCCAACTGAAAAAAAGTTACCCATTTGTCCTTGATTATGCCGATAGTGCTCTTCATGCGCCAAGGAACAAGATTGTATCTCAAAGCATTGATCACGATAAGAGAGTCACCTTCAATAATGATGTCATTAAAGCCTTTACTTATCGCAAGATCAACACCCTCCAAAGCGCCATAAGCTTCCGCTTCAAGCGTCATAAGATCGACACCCTCCAAGCTTCCGTTGGTCCGTTGCTACCTATTACAACATCTTTTTCAAAAAAAATAAGAAGTTTGTTTCATATACAAATTATACAGGAAACAGGCTTACTTTTGAAACGGAGGGAGTACAATCTTAGTTTTTATTAGTGCTTTTAGTTTCCATTTTTTCCGCATGGTGTAGTGTTCCTCTACATTGTACTTTCCTTAACTCTCTACAATTTTCTTCTATATTGTACTTTAGTACCCTTCTTTCTTGCTTCTTATAGTACAGTGTTTCTTTATTTAACGAATCTCTCTGATTTTACTAATGAACAACTAAATCTTGCAGGACTTCTTGCTCATCAGAATTATGAAAGTTTTTTTTTTCTTTTTTTTTTTGGGATAAACGAGGAGAGGTTACAATGAGTTGAAGATCGAAAGTGAGAGAATATAAAGTAACAAGAACATAGGAAAGTATAATACCAAGAAATCTGACAAGAAAAAGAAAAGGATCATCGGAGTAAGACAAATACAAGTGGATTAAATCGGAGGAAGAATGGTTTTCTCGGAATTAAATTCCAACTCTTAAAATATGAGTGATTTGCTCAAATCTCATGTAACTAGTGATGAAGCTTCCGTCGTTAAAAAGATAACGATGAAGATTCCGTCGTTGAATAAATTGATGATGAAGATTCTGTCGCCGGATAAGTTAGTGAAGATATCCTCGTCGGAGAGCATCACTATTGGTCTTAAAACCCAACTCAATAACCAAGAACTACCATTAAAACGAAGATAAACCTCAAAAGAGTAGATAAAATCATTATAATGGTGTAGATAAGTAAAAACATAATAAGAACCAAGGTAAAACTACTAACTAACCTAAAAAACAAGAAATATGGAAGAAATCTGCTTAGATTCGGTCCAAAATGGCCCGGATCTGAGCAGAGAAGGGTGTTGTTGATGGTTTTGTTGAAGAATAAGAAGGATCGTGAAAAAGAGAGAAAGAAAAGAAAAATAGTAGTATCGAAAGGCGTTAAGTATTGGACCTATATGTCCAATCTCCTTCTTATAACATTTTTGTTATAATATCAATCAGTTTTGCCGCCATCTCCTTCAGCAGTATTGCAAATCATCAAACTCAAGATGGATTCAAACAATATGTTCCAATATTATTATTTTCATCATGTGTATAATTTTGAAGATATCAACGAGTCTGGTCAGCGTGACTCGGTTTGGCCGGTTCCTGTCATTCAAGTTCAAAATTTGAATTTTCAAAATTCAAACTTTACCTCTATCGCTTCCCAAAGTTTTCTGGAAATTATTACTTATCAGCCGAGATCTTCTTATTTGAGCATTCACCAAATCAATTTCGTGTATTCCCTTCTGAATTCAACTGATATTTTCTTACCTGTTTCAATGGGGTTGAAATAATTGAAAATCTGGATCAGATGCTTCAAAAATCCCTGAAGCAAGCCAAAACCAAGAGATGAAAGAATATTATGAGAAGAGTAGAAAGCATAAAAGATCAAGAAATACCGATCAAGAATTCCAAACTTGTTGTATCCACTCATAGCTTGAACAAGAATATCATTGAAAATAGTACTACAGAAAATTCATCTATAAATGAGTTTGATGGCATGAAGCATGACTTGATTGAAGAATGAAAATTAACTGCAAAGGAGAACTTTCATGTGGAGGATGAGGCTACTGCAACTTTTGTTTATATTTCAACTATTTTCATTCTCAGCAGTCTTTTACTCTTAATGTAACACACCGTATTTTTAGCAGGGCGCATGCTCAGAGATGCGCCATGGCCTTGGATGAAGCTTCATCCAAAGATTTTGTTGCGTGGAAAAAGGAGCATTGGCCTAGCCCAATACGCTGACGAAATAGCATATTGCGTGGGCATATTGGCTAAGGCCAATATGGCACCAAGAGAGTGTTAGTTGTAAACTACATCGGCCAAAGGCCAATCTCGCATCAAAGGATGCCTTAGGCAAGTTGGGTAGATGGCCTTGAGAAAAGTAGGTCCACAATGACACATTACGTAAGTCATTGGCCTCAGGCCAGAGCAGGCTGGACATTGGAGTGGCCTACGGGCCAAAGCCGGAAATACAACCATCACGTCCCTTCACTGATCTTGGCTTAGGAAATGTTCAGACATCATGGATGGACATTGGAACTGGCATGTGAAGCATAAATCAATGTACGACCATCACGACCGTACATCGCATTTGGCCAAGTGTAGTCATGTGCAGCCATCACAGCCTTGGGAGTTGATGAATGATTTTTTTTCCCCTAATTTAAGTTGTAAAAATGTCAAGTTAACATATATGGGGAGGGGTAGTTGGTTGAAGGTGCATATGTGGACTGTTAGAGCATTGCTCGGTTAAACCCACCAAGCGTTGGTATGTCAAGTTTGGTTGTCATATTTTAGTGAACCAAAACTCATTTAAAGAGTCGCTTGATTATTTGCTAGAGTCAGCTTGGTGTGATGATAAGATGCACACAAAACACTTGCAAGTATACAAGGTCAAGATTTATAATATAGTGATGAGTAGGGGTTTGTCCACAGGGAGAGGAGCATATAAGAAGTTTTCCTAGGCTAACAATGGTGACAATGCACTATGGCAGAGAGCAAAGCAGGGCAAATCAGCAAAGAACCAAGCTAAGTAATGAAAAACAGACTAGAACCACAGCAGGGAAAGATAAGCAAAGAACCAAAAATGCAGGGTAAAGCAATAAAGAGGCAGTTAAGAAAAGCAACAAACAACCAAGGCTTGGCAGCCAAGGGCAAGAGGCAGGATTGTGCACTGACTTCAGTGCACAGTGACTACAAGGTGCAAGAAGATAAAAAGCAAGAAAATATAACTGAAATTGCAAACACACAGGTCTTGAAAATAAAAGTGACTGAAATTAAGATTTACTGAAAGAGAAGTGGTGGTAAGCCAAGGCATATGATCCACCTTGTATCCTAATCAAGTGACATGGTCTAGGTTAAGTTCATTCCTAAGCATACACTAGAAATGAAAGAACACCAACTTGCTCACTAGTCTACCCCTAGCATTGGCTGTCTTTTGACAGTACAGCCAATCACAGGCTTTATGAACATTGACATCTCTCATTTGCACAATCTAAACACAGCAGGGAAGAACTATCCTAGCTCAATTACACTTGACAGTGCACAAGGCTTCACTGAGCCTTGGCCTGAAGTTGATTAGCTCATGCTAACCATGTATTGGCAACATACATACATCATATGAGATAAGTTAAACACAAATTGCAGCATAACAAGTAACTACAACAGAAGCAAATTGCAACTGTTAACATACAAGCACTGAAATTTTGAGTTCATAAAAATTTGTCTCAATTTCTCTACTGGCTAGTCCAGAGAGGTCAATAGTGTCTCTCTAATGCTTCCCCCAACACCAATTTATACCCATTACACAAAATTAGGTTTTCCCCCAATTTTCCCCAAAGTCAGTAGAACTAGGGTTTGGTGAAATTGATTTACCTACTGTTGATGAGATACTCGCTCCATCTCGTCGACCCAATCTTCTCCTGCTTCTTCTCGTTCCTCTCGAGCTCCAATTGATGCTTTAATCATCATTTATATCACCAATTTCTCACCTAGGGTTTCAGGCAGAGAGATGAGAAATTGAGGTTGTAAATGATGATTAAAGAGATGGTACGTGATGGGTTTAGGTAGAATAGAGTTGGGGAGAAATTAGTGGAGTGATTTGGGGGCGTCAGGGAGAGGTGGTGATGATGGTGGTGCGGCAGGTGAAGAAGGTGGTTCTGCAGCAGGGTAATGGCGGAGAAGAAAGGGTTCGATGGTTTGGGAGAGAAGGGTGTTTGGTTAGGTGGATGGGTTCGGTCGCTAGGGTGTGAGGCGGCTTCATCCAATCTTGATGTTCTGTGACGCTGAGTCACTGGATGCGAAGCTGGTAGATAGATCGGACGGTGATGTGAAGTGAAGATTGTAGAGACCGTCAGATTTTTTGATACAACGAAGTTAACGGCTCTAGATGGGGTTAGGTGTTGTAGTGTAAGGCGGAGATATCAAACGTTGATGAACAGCAAGGGAGCGACCGTTGGATTCAACTACCATCTAATCTGAAGGCTTGGAATTTCAGCGCTGTGGTGCTTGGCAGAGACTTCAGATTTTGATGCTCTATGAAGGAGCGACCATCGGATGCTTCTGGGAACTGATATGAAGGCTGAGAACGGAGGCGCTTTTGTGTGTAGAAAATGAGGTTGTGCGCACCATTCTTCGCGGCTTCCTTGCGTAATTTCTCCCGGCTTTTCACTACTTTTCTGCTCTTTTCGCTCCGCGACTCATCCGAACTTTATTTATTACCTAAAAATGCAAAATTAATTAATAAAAATATTTATTTCTTGAAAACAATGAAAATACAGAATATGGGATAAAATGTAGAATTACTGCACAAAAGATGAGTTAAATGCCAACAAAAAGGGATAGATATATACAATATTTGGCACTCATCAAATACCCCCAAACCTGAATTTTACTTGTCCTCAAGTAAAACAAAACTAAGGAAATCCTAACTATACCACTGTCGCTGGTCTCTCGAATGCATTTAGCGTATGCACTAAGCCTTTTAAACCACTAAGTGTCCCTAGTGGACGAGTTGAAGTCTCGTGAAGGTTTACCAGAGGTGTGCCTACAAAACCTAAGGACAAAATATGAGCTCAGATTCCATCAAACGTGACATGTGCAAAACAGTTTAAGCTCACAGCAAAATGGAGATGTCAATCTAGCTATCGAAGGCACAATCCTAGCACTGATAACAAATAAGGACATGTGATAAGAGTGTAAAGTGTATCTACACATGTGTAAAGAAAGATCTGAAGTCATGACTACTAATCACCAAGAGATAGTTTCTCAGGCTAAGAACTGAGGTCGAAATCTAGCTAGCTGTCCGGACTTTACGAGAATTGTGAATGAGTTGGAGGTATTTCACAATTTCTCGCGTTGTACATCAATGGCATACACCCTCCTTGCTTATTACAAAGAAACAACAAAAGATGACAAATTACATGACTCTTATTTACATTTACTATTCTCTTTTATTTTTGGAACAAGAGATGATGGAATTGATAAATACTTGATTTTTTTTTTTTTTTTTTTTTTTTTTTTTTTTTTTTTTTTTTTTTTTTTTTTTTTTTTTTTTTTTTTTTTTTTTTTTTTTTTTTTTTTTTTTTTTTTTTTTTTTTTTTTTTTTTTTTTTTTTTTTTTTGGAAGAAGGAAACACTTTTGATATAATTACAAAAGGAAACAAAAGATTACATGACACTTTGCAAGAGGTAGCCCTTTTTGATGCACCCAGTTAAATTCGATGGTTGTCTTTCTTAATGTAACCTCCACCTTCTATCCCAACCAACCAAAGAACAAGCTAGTCAAGTTTCGTTCAGTATTCTAAAGTGATTGGCAATCGTAACTTCCTATCAAACACCTTGAAGATCGAGGCCATACATGTATTGGTAGATCGTGCGCGTGCAAATTTCTTATCACTATGTGAATTGTGCTAGAATCAGGGTGCCTAAATATCTAGACTAAGACTCCTAATAAAAATACATATTTGCACAAGAGTCAACATTTCAAGGTAAATGAGCTCCATTTTTTATGATTTTTAATTTTTTTGAATTTTGATTTTTTAATTTTTTTTGGAATTTTTCACTTTTTTCAAAAAGAAGAAGGAGTTCGTTTTTAATTATAGCATATTATCGTGGTATCTACTCTATACCCCCAAACCTAAACTAAACATTGTCCTCAATGTTTCAAAATATGGAAAGAATTAAAATGCAACATATGGAAAGGGACATGCTGAGTAGAGTAAAAGGAGAGAGAATACCCGATTTCGGCGAAAGCAGAATTAAAACTCCGTTATTCAAGGCAAAAATCCAACATATTTCAACCGAGATCATATTGGATTAGCAAAATATATACAAAAGGAACAAAAGGGTTTTTAAAATTTTATCTACTGGATTATATACAAAAAATTCACCATACACTAACAATCTAAAGAGTTGAGGATCAACCCAAAAGACGAAGTGTAGACATTTCAACAGCTTCACACAATAATAACAGGAAAGAAACGCAAGTGAAACTGTGAAACAAAATGAGCTACCCCCAAACCTGGATTTTACAGAAGATATAATTTTGAAAACAAAATCGCGCAGTTTCGGGGGTTCATCATGCAAAAGGTCTAGCTCGAAATGAACTGTGCTAGGGACGGGCAAACATGCTAATTCCAACTGTGGTTCCTCAGATGTATTATACTTAGAAGCAAAATAGTCCAAGAGGACTTGGGAAGCACACAGTTCCAAACCTAGGTTGGGGACTCTCAGAAAAGTCGGTTTGACAATATCGGTACAAACCAAATCTAGGTTGGATGGAAGGCCTTCAGATTGTGACTCATGTAGGAAGATAGGCACATCATTATTAATCACAGTAAAAAATGATCATGGGAAAGAAGCAAACATCAGTGGCAAAAGGATGCAAATTTACAATGGCAAAAGCAAACAGTACAAAGTATTATGAGAAGGTGACAGAACAATGAAACTAAACAAAGAACAATGGAACCAAGGCCTAAGCCAAGGGCAGGGGTGTGAAGAAGTAACAAAACAGTTAAGTTGCAAGTGACTGTGAAAACAGAATGTGGGTTAAGCTAAGGCTTTGAATCCACCCTTGTGTCCTAGCCAAACAATGTGATCCTAGGTTGAGTTGAAAATCCTATGCATACATCTAGAATGGGAGGAAAACTAATTTGCTCACTAGTTTGCCCTAGCATTGACTGTCTTTTGACAGAACAATCAATCACAGGCACTATGAGCATCAATCTCTTCCCATTGCTCAATCAACACACTGCACTAAGGCTCTAACCTAGCATTCCACTATCTAACAGTCCACTAAAGCTTCATCTGAGCCTCAGCAGTGAACTCAGAACATGAGAAAACAGATGGAACAACACATGATTAACAGGAACAACACAACATTTAAACTACTAAACAGTGAATGAAAATTGCAACAGAAGAACCCTAAAAATTAACAGTGAAATTAACAAAGAACAAACATGAACAGAAATTGAAGAACCCTAAATATTAAATTGAAAATTAAAACTAAAATTAAACAGTGATTAACCCAAATTTGGGGGTATCTCGGCTAACCAAGAACACCCTTTAACATCCTACATCACTTCCCTTTTATAGCTTACAACAAATTACAAAATTTCACCAAACCCTAAATTGCAAACCTTAACTTTTGGGGAAAATCAAATTCGACATACCCATGTGTGAATTCTGCTCGACCCATGCCCTGTTGATGTTCTACTTCTCCTCCTCTAGCTCTTGTTGCGTTGTTGGCCTAGCCCTAGACGTCTGTGAACCCTAGCTTCTCTCACTGTCGAGTTTGCAGCATCAGGACTCGATGCTACATACGAGAAAGGGAGAGACAAGGGTGGTGATTGACTCCTGAGTTTGTCGGGGGAAGGTGGTAGTGGTGGTGTTCGAGGTGGAGATGGAAGAGATGGTGGTGATGGAGTTGCAGAGCTCTGCAAATTTTTGGGAAGAAGGGGAAGAACTCGATGGAAATGGGATTAGGGTCTGTTTGTTTGGGGTGTAGGTGTTCGGTTGCTAGGGTGTGAAGCAGGTTCAGCGGAGTTTGATGATCTGCGACAAGGAGCGATGGATGATCCCATATAGATTGAATCGAACGGCTACGATGGAGAGGTATGTGGCGACCGTTGGATTATGAGATACAACAAAATTAACGACACCATATGGAGTTAGGTGTTGTAGTGTTAAGCGGAAGTATCTAGGTTTGATGCGCAGGCAAAGAAGCGACCGTAGGATCTAAATGTGATCTAATCTGAAGGCTTGGAATTTAGGTACTATGGTGTTTTGCAGGGACTTCAGATTTTGATGAACGATGAAGAAGCGACCATTGGATGATGAGATGGATCCGATCTAACGGCTGAGAATGGAGGCGGGTATGGATATAGAAAATGGGTTTGGGTAAGGGTTTTGGGCCTTGGGTATGCCAAGCCCATATCTTCTTTAAGGACAATTGTTCTTCTTCAAGCCCACTTCTAGCCTTTTGGTCTTGTGCACAACATTCTTCGCGGCTTCCTTGTGTAATTCCTCCCGGCTTTTCACTACTTTTCTGCTCTTTTCCGCTCTGCTATTCATCCAAACTTTATTTATTACCTAAAAATGCAAAATTAAGTAAGAAAAATATTTATTCTTGAAAACAATGAAAATACAGAATATGGGATAAAATGTAGAATTACTGCACAAAAGATGAGTTAAATGCCAACATAAAGGGATAAATATATACATTATTTGGCACTCATCAAATACCCCCAAACCTGAATTTTACTTGTCCTCAAGTAAAACAAAACTAAGGAAATCCTACCTATACCACTGTCGCTGGTCTCTCGAATGCATTTAGCGTATGCACTAAGCCTTTTAAACCACTAAGTGTCCCTAGTGGACGAGTTGAAGTCTCGTGAAGGTTTACCAGAGGTGTGCCTACAAAACCTAAGGACAAAATATAAGCTCATATTCCATCAAACGTGACATGTGCAAAACAGTTTAAGCTCACAGCAAAATGGAGATGTCAATCTAGCTATCGAAGGCACAATCCTAGCACTGATAACAAAAAAAGACATGTGATAAGAGTGTAAAGTGTATCTACACATGTGTAAAGGAAGATCTGAAGTCATGACTACTAATCACCAAGAGATAGTTTCTCAGGCTAAGAACTGAGGTCGAAATCTAGCTAGCTGTCCGGACTTTACGAGAATTGTGAATGAGTTGGAGGTATTTCACAATTTCTCGCGTTGTACATCAATGGCATACACCCTCCTTGCTTATTACAACGAAACAACAAAAGATGACTAATTACATGACTCTTATTTACATTGACTATTCTCTCTTTTTATTTTTTGAACAAGAGATGATGGAATTGATAAATACTTGATTTTTTTTTTGTATTTTTTGTATTTTTTTTTTTAAAGCACTGATACACTTTTGATACATAACAAAAAGAAACAAAAGATTACATGACACTTTGCAAGAGGTAGCCCTTTTTGATGCACCTAGTTAAATTCGATGGTTGTCTTTCTTAATGTAACCTCCACCTTCTATCCCAACCAACCAAAGAACAAGCTAGTCAAGTTTCGTTCAGTATTCTAAAGTGATTGGCAATCGTAACTTCCTATCCAACACCTTGAAGATCGAGGCCATACATGTATTGGTAGATCGTGCGCGTGCAAATTTCTTATCACTATGTGAATTGTGCTAGAATCAGGGTGCCTAAATATCTAGACTAAGACTCCTAATAAAAATACATATTTGCACAAGAGTCAACATTTCAAGGTAAATGAGCTCCATTTTTTATGATTTTTTCATTTTTTCATTTTCATTTTTTTTTTTTTTTTTTGTTTTTTGAAAAAGAAGAAGGAGTTTGTTTTTCAATTATAGCATATTATCGTGGTATCTACTCTATACCCCCAAACCTAAACTAAACATTGTCCTCAATGTTTCAAAATATGGAAAGAATTATAAAACAATATATGAAGAGGAACATGCTGAGTAGAGTAAAAGGAGAGAGAATACCCGATTGTACGGTGGTAGCTCGATTAAAACTCCGTTATTTCAAGGCAAAAATCCATCATATTAGCAGTCACAATGGATGAGCACAAAATATACACAAAAGGAAATTTTACTAACACAGTATCTACAAGAAAATTTGGTTTTTAAAGGGATTGGACTTTTTGGAAAAATTTGGTTTTGTTGGGAAAAAGACAAATTTTGGTTTTTAGGGAAACATTTGGAAAACTGTTTGGTTATTTAGGGAAAGAGTGGACCAGTTTAGTCCACATAGACTGGGTCCTCCAGGTCGGTTGTTTCAATGTCGGGTGGAAATGGCTCAAGGAATGGCTTTAATCTCTGCCCGTTGACTTTGAAAACGTTCTTGTTGGAGACATCCTCCAACTCTACAGCTCCATGAGGAAAAACTGTGCGTACTAGGTACGGACCCTTCCATCTGGAACGCAGTTTTCCTGGAAAAAGATGTAATCGGGAGTCATACAGCAAGACTTTCTGACCAGGAGTGAAGGATTTGCGCAGAATGCGCTTGTCATGAAATATCTTCATCTTCTGCTTGTACAGCTTGGCACTGTCATAGGCCTCATTTCTCAACTCTTCCAACTCGTTGAGTTGAAGTTTCCTTTGAATTCCAGCTTCGTCCAGAGAAAAGTTTAGCTCTTTGATTGCCCAGTAGGCACGATGTTCTAATTCCACAGGTAGATGGCACGGCTTTCCATACACTAGACGATAGGGGGACATGCCAATTGGTGTCTTATAAGCTGTTCTGTAGGCCCATAAAGCATCATTCAATCTCAATGACCAATCTTTCCTGGACGGGTTGACCGTCTTCTCCAGAATGTGCTTGATTTCCCTATTAGACACTTCCACTTGTCCACTAGTCTGAGGGTGGTACGGAGTAGCAACCTTGTGAGTTATGCCATACTTGCGTACTAAAGACTCAAAGTACTTGTTACGAAAATGTGAACCGCCGTCACTGATGATAGCTCTAGGGGTACCAAAACGTGAAAATATGTTCTCTTTTAGAAATGAAAGTACCACCTTGTGGTCATTTGTTCTGGTTGCTATGGCTTCTACCCACTTAGAAACGTAATCAACTGCGACTAGGATGTACAGCTTGCTGTCAGACATGGGAAATGGACCCATGAAGTCTATCCCCCAAACATCAAAAATCTCTACAATCAAAATGGGGTTATAACCGGAAAAGCCATCTAGAAAACAGTAGTGACTGTGTCCAGACACACGTTCTAGCATTTGGTCAATGAAAGGGAGCGGGAAGTGATCCTTCCTTGTTACTGTGTTCAACTTCCTGTAGTCGATGCATACTCGCCATCCTGTGATTGTACGAGTAGGGACTAATTCATTCTTGTCGTTCTGAACAACAGTAATGCCTGACTTCTTAGGCACAACTTGAATGGGACTAACCCATTTGCTATCGGGAATTGTGTATATGATACCCGCATCAAGTAGTTTCAGGATCTCTCCTTTGACTACATCTCTCATGTTAGGATTAAGTCTCCTTTGCATTTCCCTCGATGGTTTGGCATTCTCTTCAAGGTTAATGTGGTGCATGCAAATGGTGGGACTAATTCCTTTGAGATCTGAGATGGTCCATCCTAAGGCCTCTTTGTGTTCCTTAAGTACTTCTAAAAGCTTACTTTCCTGTTCCGTGTCTAAACATGATGAAATAATGACAGGTAAAGTATCAGAAGAACCTAGGAATGCGTACTTCAACGTACTAGGCAATGTTTTCAATTCAAGCTTGGGTGGCTCAACAATGGATGGAATAATCTTGGAATCAGAGAGTAAGGGTGGTTCCACTTCATATTTCCTTTCAGTGACGTCCATTTGAGGTACAGATTCGAGCAGAGATAGGACGTCACTACAGTATGCATCATCATAGGAATCAGGGTTAAAGTTCTCCATACATGCTTGAAAGGGGTCGACGGATAGAATGTTAGTCAACGAATCTTGCATTAATCCTTCAATCATATTAACTTCATGCACATCATCATCATCAAGATTCACAGGTTGTTGACTAATATCGAACACATTCAATTCTACCGTCATGTTACCAAAAGACAGTTTTAACACTCCATTCCGACAGTTGATGATTGCATTGGACGTAGCCAAGAAAGGACGTCCTAAGATGACAGGAATGTGACAGTCTGGGTTTTGTACAGGTTGAGTGTCTAAGACAATGAAGTCTACGGGAAAATAGAATTTGTCAACCTTGATCAAAACGTCTTCGACCACTCCACGAGGAATCTTGACAGATCGGTCTGCCAGTTGTAGAGTGATAGATGTTGGTTTCAACTCCCCAAGACCTAACTGCTCATAAACAGAATATGGCAGTAGGTTAACACTTGCACCTAGGTCTAATAACGCTTTATTGACCGTGTGTTCTCCTATAGTGCAAGAAATTGTTGGGCATCCTGGATCCCTAAACTTGGGTGGAGTTTTGTTCAGAATGATGGAACTCACCTGCTCAGCTAAGAAAGCACGTTTTTGCACATTGAGCTTGCGCTTTTGAGTACACAAGTCTTTGAGGAATTTGTCATAAGCAGGGATTTGCTTGATTGCTTCAAGAAAAGGAATGTTGATGTTGACTCTCTTGAACAGATCTAACATCTCATTGTAATGGGTACTTTTCTGTTGATAGATCAATCTTTGAGGAAATGGGGCAACAGGAGAATGAGTTGGAAAAGGGACATTCACAGCAGTAGAATTGTCAGGCTTTCCAACTTGCTCAGATTCTTTGGTTTTCTGGGGTTGTGGAGACAGCGTGGAATTTGTATCAGATTCATTAGGTTCGCCCACGTTGTTCTCGATGACTTTACCACTTCGGAGGGTGGTAATGGCATGGACTTGATCGGGTGAGGTTTCAGTGCAGGACGTTGTGCCTGTTTGAAATATCCTCTTTGGATTTTGTTGGGGTTGGCTCGGAAGTTTACCCTTTTCTCTCTCACACATTTGATCCATCTTTTGATCTAGATTTTTCTGACTTTGCATCAAACTCTGGAACATTTCCTCTAGGGTGGATAATCTCTTGTCGGTATTGTGTTGAGGATATGATTGTTGTTGAGAGTTTGATTGTTGTTGAGGGTTTCTCGGGTGTTGATAACCTTGATTGTTCTGATATCCCTGATTGTTTTGATAGCTCTGATTAGGTTGAGATGGTCCTCCCTGAGTGGGTCCTTTTGACCATGAAAAGTTAGGGTGGTTTCTCCATCCTGGATTGTAGGTCTGTGAATAGGGGTTATGTTCTTGTTTTTGAAACATGGCATGTGCCTGTTCAAGCCTAGATTCCTGGACTGCAAGCAAATCGGGACAATTTTGGAATTGATGGTTGGGATCGTTACAAGCGGAACATACAGACGAAGCGACATGTTCTCGGAGAGTAGTGGTGGAAGGTTTTGAATTTTTATGTAGTTCTAACTCTTCTAATCTCCTAACTATTGATGCCATGTTTGCTCTTCCCTCGAAATCTGCTTCAATCCTAAAAGCCTTCGCTTCGGATGTAGTCTTTCTGGGTTCACGGATGGATTCCCACTGTTGCGTCTTTTCAGCTACTTCAATCAAGAAGTCCCAAGACGCATCAGCAGTTTTGTCTACGAATAGACCATTACACATCGACTCAACCGTTGTTCGGGTGGACACATCTAGACCTTCATACAAAATTTGCACAAGTCTCCATTTTTCAAAACCATGATGGGGACATTGGAGCAATAATTCATTGAATCTCTCCAGGTATCTAGCTAAGGTCTCACCTTCTAATTGCACAAAGCTATTTAGACTTTGACGAATTGTCGCAGTCTTGTGATTTGGGAAAAACTTTTTGAAAAACTCCTTTATGAGGTCATCCCATGTCATGATGGATTGAGGCTGTAAAGCATAGAGCCAGGCCTTTGCCTTATCTTTCAGGGAGAAAGGAAAGAGCCTTAACTTTAGGGTTTCGTCGGACATTTGAGTGAAACGCAGAGTTCCACAAATTTCCTCGAATTCTCTCACGTGGTGGTACGGGTTTTCATTCTCAACACCTCTAAAAATAGGAAGCATCTGTATTGTGCTTGATTTCAGCTCATAATGGCCATTAGCCTCGGGTAGCACAATACAAGAAGGTTGACTGGCTCTAGTTGGGTACATATAATCCTTGAGGGTACGGGGTTCTCCCATTGTTTCTGGTTGATCTGGACTGTCTCCCTCAGAACTTAGAATTTCGATAGGTTCGTCTGGGTTAATTCTAACAAGTCTGTTTGTCTGGTCTCTGTAGGTCACAATCATGTCCTAGTAGGTACCTTAACTAACATGTTGGTCAGACAGAGCAATCGGAAACAATTTGGCCCACAAGGGTTACGAAGATTTGGTTTTGAATGGGTTTTGGTTTTAATAAGGGATTTTGTTTTTGGTTTAAAATTGGGCTTTGGAAAAGTTTTTGAACTAAACCTAGCATAAATTAGCACAACTCATAAAAGAAAATAAAAAACAATAATAATAATAATTAAAACAAACCCGTAAAAGAAAAAAGAAAAATAAAAGAAAAATAAAGAAAAACAAAAAAAAAATTATTACAGTCCCAAATATAAGAAAAAAGAAAAAGAAAATAAAAATTATTACAATCCCAAATAAATAATTAAATTAATTATTACAAGCCCAAATTTGAATTTAAATGAGGCCCAAGTGGGTTAACTCATGGGTTAGGCTTACTTGTTTTTGGAGGGAAGCCCAAAAATAGGCTTTTAGTCCCCTTTTAGTTGCACAGCCCAGTTGGGCTTTAGGATCGTCCTAAGCAGCTCACGTCCAAGCCCAGCAGCAACAGGTGGAGCAGAGCCCAGCAGAAGCAGCAACGAAGCCCAGCTCACAGAAGACCACGAGCCCAGCAACAAAAGGAGGCAGAGCCCAGCAGCACTTGGTGAAGCCCAATTCAGAAAAGTACAAGCCCACTAGAAGAGGGCAGAGCCCAGCAGCTTCACTTCAGTTGGCAGCCCAGCAGCTTCACTTGGCAGCAGCAGTTGCTTTGGTTCACCAGCAGCAGCAACAGCAACAGCAGCAGCAGACTTTGGCTTGGCAGCAACAGCACAGCACAGCTTGGCAGAGAAGGCACCAGCACCAGCAGCAACAGCAGCAACAGCAACAGCAGCAGCAACAGCAGCAGCAGGCTTTGCAGCAGGCTTTGCAGCAGGCTTGGCAGCAACAACAAATAATGCACAGCTCCAGCAGCAGTTAGCAAGTGAACAAGATAGCAATGAACACACACAACTATGCAAGCACAACAAGGCCACAACAGCTATGAAAACTTCAAAAATATGGCAGCCAGCTCCCCGGCAGCGGCGCCAAAAACTTGGTGTGATGATAAGATGCACACAAAACACTTGCAAGTATACAAGGTCAAGATTTATAATATAGTGATGAGTAGGGGTTTGTCCACAGGGAGAGGAGCATATAAGAAGTTTTCCTAGGCTAACAATGGTGACAATGCACTATGGCAGAGAGCAAAGCAGGGCAAATCAGCAAAGAACCAAGCTAAGTAATGAAAAACAGACTAGAACCACAGCAGGGAAAGATAAGCAAAGAACCAAAAATGCAGGGTAAAGCAATAAAGAGGCAGTTAAGAAAAGCAACAAACAACCAAGGCTTGGCAGCCAAGGGCAAGAGGCAGGATTGTGCACTGACTTCAGTGCACAGTGACTACAAGGTGCAAGAAGATAAAAAGCAAGAAAATATAACTGAAATTGCAAACACACAGGTCTTGAAAATAAAAGTGACTGAAATTAAGATTTACTGAAAGAGAAGTGGTGGTAAGCCAAGGCATATGATCCACCTTGTATCCTAATCAAGTGACATGGTCTAGGTTAAGTTCATTCCTAAGCATACACTAGAAATGAAAGAACACCAACTTGCTCACTAGTCTACCCCTAGCATTGGCTGTCTTTTGACAGTACAGCCAATCACAGGCTTTATGAACATTGACATCTCTCATTTGCACAATCTAAACACAGCAGGGAAGAACTATCCTAGCTCAATTACACTTGACAGTGCACAAGGCTTCACTGAGCCTTGGCCTGAAGTTGATTAGCTCATGCTAACCATGTATTGGCAACATACATACATCATATGAGATAAGTTAAACACAAATTGCAGCATAACAAGTAACTACAACAGAAGCAAATTGCAACTGTTAACATACAAGCACTGAAATTTTGAGTTCATAAAAATTTGTCTCAATTTCTCTACTGGCTAGTCCAGAGAGGTCAATAGTGTCTCTCTAATGCTTCCCCCAACACCAATTTATACCCATTACACAAAATTAGGTTTTCCCCCAATTTTCCCCAAAGTCAGTAGAACTAGGGTTTGGTGAAATTGATTTACCTACTGTTGATGAGATACTCGCTCCATCTCGTCGACCCAATCTTCTCCTGCTTCTTCTCGTTCCTCTCGAGCTCCAATTGATGCTTTAATCATCATTTATATCACCAATTTCTCACCTAGGGTTTCAGGCAGAGAGATGAGAAATTGAGGTTGTAAATGATGATTAAAGAGATGGTACGTGATGGGTTTAGGTAGAATAGAGTTGGGGAGAAATTAGTGGAGTGATTTGGGGGCGTCAGGGAGAGGTGGTGATGATGGTGGTGCGGCAGGTGAAGAAGGTGGTTCTGCAGCAGGGTAATGGCGGAGAAGAAAGGGTTCGATGGTTTGGGAGAGAAGGGTGTTTGGTTAGGTGGATGGGTTCGGTCGCTAGGGTGTGAGGCGGCTTCATCCAATCTTGATGTTCTGTGACGCTGAGTCACTGGATGCGAAGCTGGTAGATAGATCGGACGGTGATGTGAAGTGAAGATTGTAGAGACCGTCAGATTTTTTGATACAACGAAGTTAACGGCTCTAGATGGGGTTAGGTGTTGTAGTGTAAGGCGGAGATATCAAACGTTGATGAACAACAAGGGAGCGACCGTTGGATTCAACTACCATCTAATCTGAAGGCTTGGAATTTCAGCGCTGTGGTGCTTGGCAGAGACTTCAGATTTTGATGCTCTATGAAGGAGCGACCATCGGATGCTTCTGGGAACTGATCTGACGGCTGAGAACGGAGGCGCTTTTGTGTGTAGAAAATGAGGTTGTGCGCACCATTCTTCGCGGCTTCCTTGCGTAATTTCTCCCGGCTTTTCACTACTTTTCTGCTCTTTTCGCTCCGCGACTCATCCGAACTTTATTTACTACCTAAAAATGCAAAATTAATTAATAAAAATATTTATTCTTGAAAACAATGAAAATACAGAATATGGGGTAAAATGTAGAATTAATGCATAAAAGATGAGTTAAATTGCCAACAAAAAGGGATAAATATATACATTATTTCGCACTCATCACAGCTTCGTATAGGTTAGCGATAAAGTTATTAGGATATGAGACTTACAAGTATTACTCGAAGACTTGAAGAATGCGAAGAAGTAAAGAGCTACATCGACGACATCATCCTTCCTCTTGAGGTTAGTAATATGTTGACTTGAACTGTTTCATTCCTAACGTATCTTTCAAGTCGTGTTATATTGAAAACATAACTGCGAACCTGTGAATGATTATACTCTAGTTAGACGTAGTATTAAGGAATTATAATGTGAAGCATAACTCCTATCTTTTGAACTTCGTATATAAGACATCGACATAACCGTATGAATGCTATTGTGATTATGTATGGGTATGGGTGAAGATTTCGTCATAGGAAATAATGTTTTACATTCATTTAAAGGAAGTACAATTCATAAACTTGTTTTGTGGATCGAAAGAGAAATCGGTAGGCTTATTGGTATTGTTATTCATTGCAAATCTTAGGATTACCAATATGTGTGTTTATTATAACCGCTCATAACTTGTTTATGTATCTTGGTAAAACTATTCACAATGCCTGACTTATAGGTCTGACTTTTATTAGTGAAAGAAATCTTAGGTAATCACCTGAGATGGTATGATCGATATTTGTAATTGGTGTGACAATTCCTAGTCATTGGGTAACCGAACCTAGTACTTGGTGGGACTAATCACAAGATGTGTAATCGATCCTTGTAGTAGGTTAACAAGTTTTAATAATTGGTGTAACCGATCCTATAGCTTGTGCAACCAATCCCAAATAATACCATGAGATAGTGGTAACCGATCCTGGTACTTACTTAGCCATTTTATGGAAACTATTGTAACCGATCCTAGTAGTCACTTGGAGGTAGAACCGAACTTTGTGTTTGTTAGAACCGTTAAACCCATGAATGGTGATTGAATGTTTTTGATCAATCACATAGTTCTTGGAAATCAGATGAATCAATTCTAAACTCGTTTGGAAGTGTGGCAAATCGGTTCCAAGATTGTAAATATGAAAAGGGATTTACAAAGTAAAGATGTCGACATACTTTGAACATGTGCAGTAATTCTTATCTATTATTGTTCAAAGATATTCCTTAATAATTAAAGGAGAATCCCGGATCGAAATAAATTGAGAATATTTTAGTTAAGGTTTTTAATTTTATATGTTTTTAATTTCCAGCAACTAAATGCATATCTTTAGAAAATAAAAATTGGTAATGTGCATTTACTAATTGGAGAATTTCTACTGAGATTTCGGTCAACATTTGGACAGAGCATTTCCAGGAATTATGAAAACCGATTTTGGCTTTATTGCATATCTTTGAGAATATTCGGTTTTGGAAATTCCTTGGTCTATAAATATTGAAGTTTGCATTTCGAGCAAACTAATCCTCAGAGCCAGCACAACTACCTAGTTGTGTTGTTACTGGTAGAGCCGTCTATTCGGAGAGGAAAGTACCCTAATTAGGAGAAATCTATCACGAACGCTTGTTTTAAAGACTTCTTTATGATTGAGAAGCTCTACGAGTACCGTTGGTGGGAAACTAGATAATTGCAGTTTATTATTAGTTTTCGATTGATTTGATTTGACTAACGATTGTTAAACTTTGATTGCACCTAGTTTGTTTATGCTTGAGAATCTTCTCTTCTGATATAAGATTCACTCAAACTAGATCGAAGTATCGACGTGGATCTTTAGACTGTTTGTAGATCTAAAGACGTCTTGTGCTAATCCATCGTTAACAGTCTCCGTTCTGTGTGTGATTGATCACAAGAGATTCAAGTTGTTTGTGTGCAGGTGTTTATTAAAGATCTAAGAAGATTTGAAGACAAAGAAGATTTCTTATTTGAGTTTATAATCATTGGTGTGCACAAAACTTGATCGGACGGGGATCCAACTATAATCGGTTTATCTTTTGATAGATTGGATTAATTAGTTGCGTAGATCGGCATCAATACATTTCTTTGTCATTCGTAGTATTGATTGCATAGTCTAAATAATTACTTTGGTAGTTGTTAAACAGATTGATCTAAGAACCCGACAAAGGAGTTTATTGGTTAAAAGGAAGAGCCTTTTGTCAAACTCATATCACGTTGTTTGAAAAGAGTTGTTACCGAACAGATTTGTTGTTCCTTTACTGTTTGGAATACGAACCAAAGGAATTATTCCAAGTGCGTGACTTATTGCAAGTTGGAGGCGCAGGGATACTGAGGGAACTAGGTGAACTATAAGTTTAGTTGTTTGGTCTCAACTATACGAAGTTGGTTTAGGTTTTGTATAACGGCTTAATTCTTAGAGTATTCAATTTTTGACAAGGTCCCGGGGTTTTTCTGCATTTGCGATTTCCTCGTTAACAAAATCTTGTTGTGTCTTTTACTTTTCTATTTCCGCAATTATAATTGATTTATTATAATTAGAAGTAAAATACACAAACGTTAATGCCTAATTACTTGATAGCAATCCTATAGTGTTTGGTTAAGTCCGAACCTATTATCAAGTAATCATACTTCGTTTTTGTATTGTCTCGATCTTGTATCCAAAGTCAATCACGCAAGATATCTTGTTGTTGTATTGTCTCGATCTCGTATCCATAGACGATTACACGAAGTGTGAACCGATTCTTTGTATTGTATCGACTCAGTCCATAGACAATCACTTTTGGAGAAAGGAGTTATAGGTGGAAAAGTTTTAGATTGAGGTATATTTGGGTACCATCGTCTTTTCACAGACCATGCACCAAGTAAGCTTCATAGCTTAGACGAAAGAGTATAAATGATGCTTAGGCCTCATTTATAGTTGCATAGCTTTACCAATGGAGCATATCAAGCATATGCATCACTATCCATGTTGCGTACCAGATGTGCATCACTCGGATGCATTTTGATAGAACGACCTATACAGACTAGGCCATTTCCATTATTGCTTGGCCACGTCCTTACAAACGAGTTGGATTAAGATGCTTGTCTCTTCGAGGATGAACTACGGTCTGTTCTTGATCCCTTTAGAGTAGGGAAGGGTACGTAGGCATCTGGAATGAGTTGCAACATTTCCGGTCCAACACTTTGTCGCTCATATCATCTAATTGTGAGATGATTGCGGCATTTCAGCCTTTCATATCATCTGGCTCGGTAGCTCGATTCAAGATATGATTGTGGCCAAACTTGATGAGGTTATTTGCATTCCATTCATTGGATGCTCATACTTCCTATCAATGCATTGACTTAGGTATGTACCAATGGTGCATTGGGCATGGCCTCGAAAGTAAGCTACATCGATATGAAAGTTAGCGGAGCTTGCATAAGCCTAAGGAGAGTACGACATGATCCTTATTGATGCACCCTTGGCACGAGCAAGACAAGTGCATTCTTTCAGCTATGCCCAAGCTAAAGGGTAGTGTTAGGCCTGCAATGGCCAATGCGTAAGTCCAAGGCATGCCTTATGCCTGGACAAGACTTGGCAGTACGACGGTTTCTCAGCTACATAGGAAATTCAGTGATAAATTTCCTACGTTGAGGAAATGCATGTAAGGTGCATCGTCCATATCCTTCAAGGATTTTAAACCCTTTGCATAACAAGGGTAAGATGGAACGATATGGAAGCTAAGTTAGTTGCATCATGCTCCATGAGCATGCTTGCAAGGGCAAATGAACATGCATTTGTTTAGCTTTAAGGCCCGAATCATAGAATCATCATAGTGTATCGGGGGAGTTACGGCCTGCGCGCCCAGGCGCGCTAGGAGTAATTTGTCGGTCAGTCACACTTAACTTGTCTCTTAATCTTCTAAACTCTAATTTAGTCTTTCTCTATGTCTTTACTGAATTTTTTTAGTCATATTGTATCATGTACAAGTACAAACATGAAAGTACTTAGCTGGAACTGTCAAGGTTTTCTTTGCAAGGACACTAGAGACGATATTCATCACCTTAATACTTAATATGTCCCAGACATCATCTTTATTTCAGAAACAAAAATAAGTGACAACAGAATTTTAAAGCTCATAAGCTTTCTAAACATGTCCAACAAGTTTTTTGTACCCTCTGTAGGTGCTTCTGGTGGCCTCATACTTATATGGAAATATGGTTTTTTCTTAGATATAGTTAAAAAGTATGATAAAATGATTTATGCAATTGTTTCTGATGATCCGTGTAAAGAATAATGGTTTCTCTCATGTGTTTATGGTATACCACATAGAATTGAACAAGATAGTCAATGGTCTTATATTAAAGACCTAAGTAAGTATATTAAGGTTCATTGGGTCCTTTTAGGTGACCTTAGCATAAATATTACCCCTGAGGAAAGAAACACTCACTTTACCTTACCCACTTCTTCTGAAGTTATTACCCTAATTAGAGAACCTGATTTAACATATCTTCGATTTATTGGTAATCCATTTACATGGACTAGTAATAAGCATAGAACTGGAAAAATTAAGTCTAAACTTGATAGAGCTATGATAAATAATGAACGAACCACAAACTATCGAGATGCTATACTATCCCATATACCTCAAAATGGTTCTGAACATCCTCCGATTCTCTTGGGTCTTTATAAGGAAAACAAAGTCACTGGGAGAAATTAGAAAATTTTGAACACTTACAAAATGATTGGTCTACTAACTATGCTGGTTCTAATGCTTTTATTCTTTCTAATAAGCTCCCCAACGCTAGACATGTCCTCTCTAAATGGAGTAAGAGCACTTTTGGTATTATCTAAAATAAAATCCTTCGGTTACAGCCAGATATAACTCATCTCCAGTCTTCAGATGTAGCTAGTAACAACACTGGTGCAGTTGTTGGTATTGAACGAGAAAGTAGTGCTCTTACTGATGTACAAGCTAGATCGAACAAGCGAAAAACTATATACCATTTCTATAATGATATGGGTAATAACTTCAAATACTTACACATCAAAGCAAATAGAACAAGAGCTCGAAAATGAGTTGACTCACTTCTCCAGACGGTACATGGCGTAAAGATAGATAAATCTCTTAAACTTTTCCTCAACAAGAACTTTCAAAGTATCATGTCCACTTATTCTCCATCAGGCAACTATTATTCTCTGTAACATATTCCTAGCTGTATCACAGATGAAAATAATAAAGAACTAGAAGCAATCCTAACTGAGCAATAGATCCATTAAGCTTTTATGTCTATGGACCTGTGGACTTCCCCGGGACCGGATGGTTTTCCTCTAGGATTTTATTAGACTTAGTGAAGAATTGTTGAAGATAACGTGTGTAAGATGATTAAAGGTTTCTTTCATTCGGGTTTCTTACTCAAACAACTCAACAAAACAAGAGTCACTTTTATTTCTAAGATCCAACTCCTTACATTTTCTTTTATAATACAATTTACAAGATAATCTAAAAAATTACTTCTTTGTCTGAAGAAATATATCATCAACACCGTTTCTCCAATGCAAGCATCGTATGCTCCAGGCAGATTAATATCTAAGAATGTTTGCTTAGTTCAGGAGATTGTCCAATCATGAAAAAGAAAAATGGAAAATGTGGTCATCTAGCTCTAAAAATGTATATGTAGAAATCTTTCAACAGACTTTGAGTTGAGTTTCTAATAGATTTTCTCTAAAAAAATGTTTTTGGTGATAAGTTCTACCAACTAATATCTCAATCTATCTGTACAACCCAGATTGAAATACTGCTTAAGGGTTCTCCTACTAAGCTTTTAATCCAACTCCTGGAATATGATAGGGTAATCCTTTAACACCTATCTTCAATTTGGCTATAAAATCATTCTCCAAACTACTAGCTCATTGTGAAGCAGCGAGGTAGTTGACAAACATGAAAATCTCTATATTAGCACCTAAAATAAATCACTTACTCTTTGCCGATGATTGTTTACTATTCTCCAAGGCTAATATTTCTCAAACAAATACGTATCTTCAAGTAATTGACCATTTCAGTTATTGTTCAGGTCAGCTTATTAATTTTAGCAAATCATCTATTTACTTCAGTTATAATATGAATCCAACTGAGTGCCAAGACATAAGTGGTATCTTAAAGGTAAGACAACTAAACATCAAAGAAGAGTAATTCATATTTCTTCCCACAAAGAAATGTAGACCTAAGAATTGTTCTACATTTGTGGGAAGAAAGGAAGAAATGTCTTGCGATTAAAACATCGTCAATTTCCTTCTTCCCACAAAGATAAATGTTTCTTCCCGCTTGTTCGATCGGAGGAACGTCAAAGAGAAATGTCTCTTTATGGGAAGAAAGAAATTGTTCCCATTTCTTTGTGGTAACAATTCTTAGGTCTACATTAGCTTGGATTATATTTCTCTTTCTTGCGATTAGAATGTTTACAGAATCAAATCGGTGAACCTAATCACAAAGAGATTACTTGGATGGTACCAAAAACAAATGTCCAGGATCAATCAAGTCGTATCCAACAAACTAGGTCAGATATATCTACTATGATTGATTAACGCACTATCTATGATATTTCAATTATAAAGATAAATAATATAATGCGGAAAAAGAAATAACACATACACCAGAAGTTTTGTTAACGAGGAAACCACAAATGCAAAAAAAACCTCGGGACCAAGTCCAGATTAAACACCAAACTGTATTAAGCCGCTACAGACACTAGCCTACTACCAATTATCTTCAGAATGGAATAGAGTTGATCCCTAAAAGGTATACAATCGCGCTCCTTACGCCTCTTGAATCCCAGCAGGACTCCGCGCAATTGATTCCCGTAGATGACGTCACACCAACTAAGAGTTGCTTCAACTCAAATAGAAGACTTTGAACCAATCTACCTCCCACGGATTAACCCTATATATGATTTCCTTTACGATCAAAAAGATTTCGATCAAGGTGATATGAAAATTGATAGCAGTAGACAAAGTCTAGCTAACCTCAAAATTCGGACTTATGCAACCCGTAGTGCAGCTTAGATTTTAATCACCTCGCAAGTACAAAACTTGTGGAATCAACAAAGTTTGAGATGAAGAGAACTTTGATGATTTTTATCTATCTTGATCGAGTGAGCATCTCAACAATCGATCAAGATCAGGATACTTGGGTTATCAAGAAAAGATAGCTGGATCTGGCTTCACGAATCCCTATTAAGTTTTTGTAGTCTCTAAACCCTAAAAGGGTTGGGAAGAGAGGATGACCTCTAGTTACAACTAGGACACACCAAAAAGTAGTGTCGGGATTCAAAGATCCTAATTGCTTGAAGTTCTCCTTTTATAGACATTCAAAGCTTAGGTTTCTTTAGGTTTAAGCTAAGATAGCTTTGGAACCAAGCAATCAATATCCACCGTTAGATGAATCTTTGAATATGATTTACATAAACAAGATATACACTATAGTTAGGTGAAACCATAACTGAACCGTGTATAAAGACTATGTTCAAGGTGGTTAGACGAACTACCCGATTTGAATTTAAAATCTTAACATTCATTTTTAATGAACACTTACGACATTAACCTTGAGCCAAAATCATGTGATCAAATAAGTCTAGTGTTTTAGAGAATTAATCAAATGCTAATTATCTCGTAGAAATAAATTAATCGCACTTTAAAATCATCGACATGGTTAGTAGGTGTGCAAAGTACAAACACCATTGTCGTTCATTAGTCGGTTCAGTTATAGTACGTGTACTGGTTTGTAAGCTAACGAGCCAAACCAAGTTCCGGAGTTAACAGAACTATGTAGGTATGCGTACCGGTATGGATACTTTAAGGCTATCACTGGTTCCGAAAACATAACTATTTTGGTTTGCGTACCTGTTTAGATACACAACCGAGTTCAGGAATACATAACTATTTTGGTACGTGTATCGGTTTGGATACTAACCTGGTTCCCTGACCACAATTCCTAAATGGTTTGCATACGAGTATCCGTACACCAGTTCACGAGTTGAACAAATTTTTGCGTGTTGTGAATAAGAATATGCGTACCACAAATCTGCAAGTCGATATATAGCTACTCTGCTACGTGTATGAGTACATGTAATACGAGTTCAGACTTATAAAAGTTTTCCCATTTTGTAAGACTGATAAGACTATCTTGTATCTGAATTTATATTTCTCTCTAAATCGATTCGAAACATTCCCGAATAACATCAATTACACATATCACGGTTCCAGGATATTTTCGAATGATAAAACTTGAATCATGATTTTGATTCCGAATAATAAATTTTCCTTAACCGAAATTCATCGAGTATGAATAAATGTTCATTAAGCTTAGTCATTATATTTCGAGAACTAATTACCAAGATAAACTTGACTCGAAATTCTTGTATATGCATGATAGTCTAATTAGTTATGCGACATCATTCAAATGATAGAAAAGTGAATATAACCTGAGAAATAGGTGGTTCAGTGTTCACTTACCTTTTGTTGATGAAGTTATATAAAAGCTTCGGATGATCTTCGCCTTCAAACAGTAGAACGCAATGATGACTGTCGTGATCCACTGTTTCTCAACTACATTTCTATCCTAGTATGAGACTTAACTAATTGTAGACTAGAAATCAACATATAGTTTTGACAACTAAATTTGACAACAAGCTTGAGATAACAACACTTGTGAGTTCGACCGAGCAATGCTCTAAAAAATTCTAAAAAGGAGGTTTGCGTTATCGAGGTATGCACACTTTGGTTATCTTTGATATCTTTGTTGCTCATATTACAATATCTTTAACGAAAATCGTGACTATTAGTGGGATTAGTGGATCATGTTATACCGTTGTCATATGCGTTACTGTACCGATGAAAAAACCGTTGGAAAATGGTTGGATCTTTGGATCCTTCCAATTCTACCATATGTGGATTTGTTAATTGGTTTGGAGGTAACCTTAGTCCAAACTAATCCATTTATACATATCATTACTTAACGCCATGAAATGGTTAGAGTTGTCCTCAAATCATGTTGTGTAAAGATGGTTTCAGTCCATCATCTGAAAATTCATGTTGCTTGGTTCAGTGTTCTGAGTTTACTAAAAAATACCGAATCAGTATTGTATCCCGCAACAACATTCTTTTTTGAAAATGGTTTGTATTAATATACAATGTTTGCTTCCACTTCGGAAAAAAAATAGAAAAAAATGGGTGACTAAACATTTTTACCACGACACTTTGATTTAAAGTAGTTGTGAAATTTAGAGCAACTGCAACGTTGAGTTACTATATTCTCAAATTCTCAAGTCATATATGGCTTTTTTGGCTTAGCAGTTGAGTGTGTGCCGTAGTAGGAGACACATCAACGTAGTTCATATCACCATTTCCGCTGAAACGTAAACAAAGAATGCATCCAGCCTAAACGTAATTTATAATTGCGTGTGGTATAGACGCAATTTATAAACGCGTCAGTTAAACCACGAGTTTTAAAAATGTGTTTGTCCCCTAAACGATTTTTATAATCACGTGTAACCAAATTACATTCAGTTGAACGTCTCATTAAATTACGTTCTGGTTAGAAGCATTTATTAAATGCGTTCAGGGGATAGACTCAAACTATATGTACGTTTACTCAAAGGTTTTTTAAAGTTCGTTTCACCCACACGCATTCTTAAAGGATATTGTCCTATTAAACGTAAACTTTCAACTTCTTCATTGGATTCAACGCAATTTAAGTTAACGTTTAGTATCCACACATTTTATAAGTCCGTGAAGCTATATATGAGATTTGACAAATAAAATTTTCACATATAGACAACCGGTTTGAGAATATGGAAATATGGGACTTACAACAGTTATGAGTGTGCTTGCTTTTGTTGCCATACATGGCTTATAGCAATAACACTAAAGTTGCTCTTAGAGCAAAGGCTATGGGTAGTCTCCATTTGGAGACTAACTCGTCCATATGAAGGACCCCTCGTTCATATGAACGAGTGAAGCCATTATGGGCAAAAATGAAAGGGAACACTAGATGGGAAACTATCTCCCATTTATAAAAAAAAATTAAAATTTTTATAATAAACTAATAACTGGATAAAGAGTATTACATTAACTAGTTGGAAGCCTAACAAGCTAAGCTCCAACAACGCACTACTACACGAATTGAACAGGTTGCCGTGCTAACCTACCAGCGAGCCTCATGGGTAACCTAGCCAAGGAAGCCAAGCGGGAGGGGGGCTGAGATTGTGTCACAAGGGGGGCAAGCTAACTCTACCGTCCATGTTAATTCCTGCAATATTACGTCATTGGAGACTCGAATCTGGAACCTCCTGGAACGCATGAAACTTTGGGGAACGGGGATGACCAGCTGAGCTAGGGGCCCGTTCTTGAGGGATAATTTAATTTTTAAAAAACTAAACTTAAACACTCACGGGGGACTGTCCCCCGTGAGATAGTAAAAACCAATATAGACGGGGGACTATCCCCTGTCAAAAGACAAAAAAACTACTTAGACGGGGGACAGTCCCTCGTCTAGTTCATAAAGTTGCAAAAAAATTTGACGGGGGACTATCCCCCGTCTAGTGTTACACTCCCAACCATTCGTTTAGATGAACGAGTGTATGAACGTGTTTGGGAAAAAAATGGGGTAAAGACTACCCATAATAGTCTCTAATCTGCTCAAATTGGTAGTGTATTTCTTCATTTAAAAGGGTGACACTACCCATATGATTTGCTCTTAGGAAGCAATTCAAGATGAAGCTTTAATTTAGTCAATAATATTCTGGATTGGTTTGTTAGGGAGAATACGACTTACAGCTGCAATTAAATGAAATAGATTAGATGCCTGTTTTGGTTGGAAACCGGATGAGTATCTGAATTAATCAATATCAACTAGACCAGTAATCAAGTAAAGCAATTGATAGTAATTGCCATTACACACAAGGAATCTAAAGTTGCTTCATGTTTAGTCACTGTATGTTTATGCATAATAATAAAAGCCTAATGGACACGTGATTTTGATATTAACAAGGAGAGTGCGTGAACTTTTTCATCAATTATTGTGGTTATTAGGTTACCTTAAGTCTTTATCATACTAGCATTTTCAGTTGTTTCTCTCATTTAAGAGTATGATCTCACACTGTGGGCTCAATCTTGATGAAGAAGCTCTACTACCCTGCGTCTCCAAAAAGACCGAGAATTAAAATTCTTTAGTCCCTATGGATAGACATAAAAATAATTTTAATGTAATTTCTTCCATATTTATCCTTATTAAAGAGCATGATGTTAACAAATTTAGCTAATGCTTTTAGTAATTTCTAAGGACAATTTCACTTTTCAATATTTTAATGGGATAAAAATTCTTAATAAATTGAAAGTTTCCATATTTCGTAGATAAATATATTGGAATTGATGAGCGTAAGTCAGGAAACATTATAAAAACCAATATTTTTTTTTTATTTTGAGAGAATACCACCTTTACGCTTTTATATATATATAAAAGCGTAGAGAGTATATCTTATCTATTCAATCGTATTCGTCACCTAATTTGCATTTCTTTTTTATTAAAAACTCGTCGTTTTATGAGTTAATGAGCTGTACAGCAGGTTTAAATTGACGAGTCTTAGTGGGAAGAGAATGATTACATACATTATGATAATCGGCGCAAAGATCACATGGGCGAGAAAGACAATGGCAATTGCCAATTTGCCATACTTTATTCAAAAGAACAAACGTCAATAACTTTATCTTCCATCTATATAAACTCGAGAAAACTCACCTTTTCTTCATCCACAACAACAACAGAAGCAGCAGCAACACCAACTGTCTACTCAATCCATAAAACCATTAAACAAAAGCTTCATAACTTTGATCAGCTTGAAAGCCTTTGAAGAAGTAACAAAAGCAATTTCAAAGAAAAGGATATGGCAGGAGGAAGAAGACCATTGTCACTGATGAGCAGTGTTGACTCAACAAGATTCTCTAGCCGCCCCATACCTAAGAGAGGACAAGTTAAAGCTTGGATTGTAATTGGTATAGCTCACTCTTTCGCTTCTCTCTTCTCCACCAGTGCTCGACGTTCCTCCAATCATTTACCCGTCAGCATAGTTAAACACCAGTTTTGATTTTTGATATAGAGGTGTTTGTGGCCATGCATGATGAAATCTGAATTATCCACTGATTAAAATGACGAGCTTGAGTTTATTATTGTACAGTGTGAGTGAATGAATGAATGATGCAGGGTCTAATTATAAAAATGTGTATTAGCATTCGATCATTTTCTCTATTGTTTCAGGTTTCTAATCGAGTTCAAGGACTTTGCAATATGACTCTGACTCGGTATCGGTGATCTTGAGGGAACTAGACGCACAAATAAAAATTTGAAATCCGAATGGGCAAATGCGTAACCAGAAAGAAAAAGAGAATTAAGTTCAAAGTTCTCTTTAGCATAGATATAAATTGGACTTCAGAGACTAAATTAACATTCAAAATATAATTTCTTAAAATTTCCTCAGTCCAGACTGCAAACAAAATCTGAAAACTCACATATACAGTTCCAGAAAAGCCCCAAAGATGCATTGTTCTGAGTTTTGCATCAGCTTTTCCCTTTCGACCCCAAACTTTTGTTTCCAGTGGATATAGGGATAACCGATAAGCATCTCATTTTTCAAGTCAGCTTCAATCAATCTTTTGGCCGACCCTTCTTGGATCACTCATTGGACCCTTAACATAAAACTATCAAGGATAAATGAGAACTCTGCCCCGTGTAATTGTTCATACAGAGAGTCAATATATCAATTTCTTTAACCCTCTCAATTTTCTAATGCAATGTTATGTTGTGACTGTGAGGTCTCTTTACCTTTCTAGGTTTTCTGGTCCATGTTCTTCGCGTAACATTCAAACCAACTCTATCTCCAAATATTACATGGACATGTACCATAGGAGAAATCCTCATCTTACCTGAGAAGTAGTCTTATTGCTACCGAGCTTTCAATTTGCCTCTGACAGCCAAATGAATTGAAAGTAACCTCCTGTCTTTCAGTAATTATTGAATCCAGCTCCAGTGACAGTCTTAAAATATATGTGCACTGGTGAATCTGCAAAAATTCACCACTAACAGTTTCTCCCGTGGATCGTACCATGACTGGAAAAGATAACAACTTGGCCACAAACATGATAACATATTGCTTAACTGAGATTATTGTTATGCCAAATTCATTGTGTTTGTAGCAGAACCCAATAAATCTCGTGTCATGTCAAAGCTTACATTCCGGTGTTCTACAAAAATTCCTTTTGTTGTAAACCAGCATTACCTAAATATATCGGATTAGGAACCTGACTCCTATTGATCTCAATCCAACTCTTACCAGGCATTTTCTTTACTCCTCGTTCCTTCATCAAGCTCCTAAGTTTTGTAGCATCATCCCACTTGCCAGCCGCTCTGTACACGTTTCCTAATAGGATGTAGCTCAAATGGTAATCTGGTTTAAGTTCAATCATTTTCTTCGCCACACGTGTGGCCAGAACCAAATCTGATTGGGCTGTGCAAGCACCAAGAAGAGTTTCCCAAACAGGCATATCACTTCCGAAAACTGACTTTACAATTAAATCTTCAGCTTCTTCAAGTAATCCAGCTCGACCAAGAAGATCAACCATACAATTGTAATGCTCAACACCAGGATCGATCTTGTATTCTTCATTCATCAATTTGAAATATTTTCGTCCCTGATCAATCAAACCTGTATGGCTACAACCAAAAAGTAACCCAATGAAACTAATATAGTCAGGCTTGATCCCATCCTTAATCATCTCATCAAACATCCTAAGTGCTTCTTCAACTTCACCGTTTTGAGCATACCCACAAATCATCGCATTCCAAGTTATCGAATTTCTAACAGGAACCTCTTTAAATACTCTCTGAGCATAATCGATTAGCCCACATTTAGCGTAAAGATCAACAAGAGCAGATTCCACAACAACATCCCTCCATCCCCTTTTCTTCAAGTATTGACAATGGACTTCTTTCCCTTGTCTCACAACTGCTAAACCTGCGCAAGCACGAAGAACAGTACCAAAACTATATAAATCATCAGTCTTTTCCATCTCTCTGAATATCCCAATAACGGATTCAAAGTCACCATTTTGACAATAAGCCCCTAGAAGTGCACACCAAGAAACAGAATTTTTCTTGGGCATTCTATCAAAAACTTGACGAGAACAACTCATCAATCCAAATTTTCCATACATATCTACAAGGCTACTCTCAACAATGACATTTCCTCAAATTCCAGCAGTAACAACCTTAGCATGAACTTCTTTACCTTGTTTTACTCTGCCTAGATTGCCGCAAGCTGTCAAAACAGTTCCAAACGTAAATTCATCCGCAAATGAATTATATTTACTTTGCATTAAATAGTAAAATTCTAAAGCCTCTTCATACAGATCATTCCTCGTCAATGCCGAAATCACAGTAGTCCAACAAACAAAATCTGGTTCGGGCATTTCGTCGAAAAGTCTCCGAGCATCATCTGAAACAGCATTTTTCCCATACATATCAATAAGGGCACTAGAAATTACATGATTCTTATCGAAACCTCTCATAAAAACAACAGCATGAAAGCACACTCCGAGTCTTAGATCACCAAGGCCCGAACAAGCTTTAATCACTGCAGAGAGTGTGAACGCATTTGATTCAATCCCAACCTCCAACATTTTTCTATAAATTTCCAGTGATTGCTTGGATTTTCCAGCACGGACATAACCCGATACCATTGACGTCCAGGAGATTACATCTTTTTCAATTAAGTTGTTAAACACCTTTTCACTTTCAGAAAAATCAGAGCAAAGTTTGAAATAAAGAGAGAGTAAACCGTTTCCGACAAAACGATCAGCTTCGAGGCCGGATTTAATAACGTGGGATTGAATTTGAAGTCCATGGTTGAATGAATTTGCTTTGACACATGTTTGTAAGAGAGAAGCATAAATAACTGGCTTGGTATAGATTTCTTTAGGATCTGTTAAATTAATGAGATTGATGGCTTCTAAAAGATATCCTGATTTGCAGAGATTCAGGATTTTTGAGACACACGATTGTGTTTGATGGTTCTCATTCAGATTAAGAGGGAATCTGGAATAGCTGTAATGGCGTTTGCAAAACAGCTTCATCAACCTAGGAATTGTTCACAGACGGTGGGATATTCAAAACCAATTGGCAATGAATGGAGTGGCTCTACACTTATATCGTGCACCATGCTAGAGAGTTTGGTCTATGTGGGACTGATCTCTAACATGCCCCCTCCATGTGTAGGGTCTTTAAAGCCTCTATCACGTGGACCGTACATGTGGGTATCTCTTTGGGCATTTCTTATATGGGCCTCGATCTGATACCCTGATAGAAGTGTATGGGCTTCCAACTCAAAACCAATTGGCAATGAGTGGAGTGGCTCTACACCTTATATTGTGCACCATGCTAGAGGGTTTGGTCTATGTGGGGTAGTTAACCCGCCTGACCTTATAAAGTGGTTAACCCGCCTAAATTTCATGTACACTAACAGTGGATCAACGTAGTTAATTCCGGATTCCGGTTAGTCTCGGTCAGGACTGAGACACTGGGACAATTTTATCTTTGGGAGATTTTCGGTGAAATCTCGGAGTAACTACCGATAATTCGTTTCGAATTTTATACATATAGTATGTATATCAAACAGTATTCAAGTGTTTTTCACACATAATTGTATGCAAATAAAACCAATTTATTAAAATAGAAACAAGTCTTCATTCAAAATAATAGAAAGCGCTAAATTCATACAAATTTCAAAAACTTCAACCAAGTTTCCGGCTAATTCCGTCCGAGTCACCCGAGATTCAACCAAAAATTATGGACGATTCCAACCAAATTCCGTCTTGTCGGAATTAAACATTTCGCTACCTTGAGAGACGAGATTGACTACATTGCACTAGACGAAAGAAGGTCACAACCAGACTACATTCAGAAAGTACAAGAGGATGTAACAATGACCAATGAGAGGGATCTTAGTGGATTGGTTAGTTGAAGTAGCAGAAGAATATAAGGTTGTGTCTGCAACCTGAATGTAATTGGGCTTTTCTTGAGCCTCTTGAATGAAAAATAAGATGAATCATATAGTAAACAAGACCCATATTTTGAAATCCCCTATGAAATAAAGGGTTTGAACATTTGATCAAACTCATCTAGTGAATTGATTTATTCAATGTAAATGTAATTGGTTTTGGACATCTTTTGAGTATAATGAGTTTATATGGAGATGGTTACATAGCTGTCATGGGTAAAACCCAGTATCGGTCTTGTACCAGACCGATCTTACAGGTCCAAGCCTAATTACTGAAATGAGGTACAGGTTAGTAGGAGGTACAGGTACCGGGTTCATAAGAAACCCGGACTGTACCAGCCCATGTTCATCCTTATTAATCATAAGCATATCGATTTCCATTACCTTGATTGAACATCTTTATGATGAAAATCAAATAAGCTATCTTTTAGAGACGGAATAGTTAAAAAAAATCACTTAGGTTGAAGCAACTTGTAGACCTGTAAAGAACATCATCTAGGGGAATCGTGTTTCGTGGGGTCTTGCGAGATCCAAGAGATGTAAAGGAGCACAGCTGAAACAGAATTGCTCGTAGGGTCGATTCAGTCTCCACTACATTCCGGTTTGAAGTCTGACAGTAGACTAGTGTCTGTAGCGGCTTAATATAATATGATGTTCAAGTTCAAGACTTGGTCCTGGGGTTTTTCTGCACATTGCTTTTCCTCATTCACAAAAGTTATGGTGTCTTGTGTTATTTTCTTTTCCACATTATATTGTTTATCTTTACCATAAAAATATCACAAGTACATGCTAAACAACCTGGAAAAAAATTTAATCCTAAAAGACTGTGCTAAACCTACAAGAATTATTCTTAAGAACTTACATCTTGAGATATAGATTACAAGACTTACTCTTGTTGGAATTCGGTTCGGATAAAGTTCGGAAACTTACTAGGTTGATTCTTGGATATTAATTTTTGTAAAATTGTCTAAGTAAACTTGTCTAGCATCAGGTATCATATCTTTACTGGTGATATATACTACTGGTAGTGACAAGTTTGTCCGTACATGTTTCTGAACAAAAAATCTAGTGGTGTACTTGGTAGCCGCTCATTTTCAATTGGTATCAGAGTAGGTAAACACCGGAAAGACCTAATAAGTCGGTATTTGTAGCGATTTGAAATCAATGGACCAGAGTTCTTTCTCTAGTTACATACTACCAGCCTTCGACGACACAAATTACGTATGGTGGAAAATAGTTATGTATTCCTTCTTACAAGCTCGTGATTTCAATACCATAGGTGAAGGTTGTCAAAGGACATACTCGTCCAATAGTTATTGTATACCTTGTAACCTCTGTCAAGAATATTACTGAGTATAATTAAACTAAAATTAGTGTTGTAAAGTGAAATTTGGATGGGTTGAATGCTATTAATACGCCATAAGACAAGATCTTTAACATCATGTGCATAAATGTGAAACGTCGAAGGATGCTTGGGATATCGACCACAAAACCTAAATTCTGACTGGGAAAGCTTGTGTATGGTTAATAAAGATTCGTTTGAGGAACTTATCACAAACTTTCTGAAATAGTGAATACCTCCTATGCGCTAGGAAAAACTTTTTCAAAAGGATATTGTGCTAAAAATTATGAGATCTTTACCAATTTCATTAAACCAACTGTGAGATACGCCTCTACTAGATCAACTGCTTCAATTAAATCAACTACGAGCCGTCATTCAGATCGAGAGAACTTATAATCAAGTTGACCAGTGCTAGTTCCTCTGCTCTATCACACCTAATTGTGACCTGAATTCTTATATGTATAGCTTTCAGTTAGCTATAGAAACTATATAAAAAAATAGAGCAAGCGAATAGAGACAATTTCCTTCTTGAACTCATTTTACTTTGTCGACTTCTTTCGTTATTGAAATATGCCATCACAGAAGGAAACCATCTTTCAACAATTACAAGAAGTGGTTTTGTTGGAAAATTAAAGATCTTTGATCATATTTCTTTCGAAGCAGTTGTCGGAATTATCCTTCTACTACTTTATGGGATGATGAATAATATGATGATCATATTGAAGCTTAATTAGACACATCAGTGTCTTTGATCACTCAACAAGTTAGAGAACTTTTAAAATGAAGAAGAGATAGGCGCTCTGGAAAAATATTTGTCTTCAATTTCATTTTCTTAATGAAAATGTTTATTTTCAAGATGTGAAAGACATATAATGCTTCAAATACCATGGTTTTGGACATATTTAAGATTACGTTCTGGTATGAAGTATTATGAAGGAAATAAATCTCTTGATGCATCCCTTAATGATATGTCTGAGGAATACATCTTCGAATATTATACAGATAATTCATCATTTATTGCAGAAACATATGTAGGTTCTAGTCATGTTCCAGATATTGATAAATCAGATAATCTAATTCTGAATTTTGTGAGATAAAATGAGGAATTGTTTTAAGAAAATCTTAGATTAAGAAGAAATAATTATTTCGGAGAGAACTCTTTAATATGAAAATGATAAGTGCATAATTTACATGATTTTAGTGTCCATTCCATACTTGTTTTAGCTATAAATCTTACATATTATCTTGTTATTACTCTTGTTTTCCTTTATTTGTTTTTATTAGGTGAATCGTCTCAAGAATAGTGAAATGACTACAAAAAGAGCTTATAAGTGGAGTACTCCAAATATCCAAGTGTCTAGACGCAAAGGAAGGGGAAGAAGTGCAACGAAATGAAGCAAAGAATGCTCAAAAACATGAGAAGATCCAAACGCCAAGTTCAAACTCATTTAAATACAGAATTACTTAATATCATATTAAAGACAACGAAACAGTGAAAGAATAAGGTCATTCCGAGTTAGGACGAAAAAGTTATAAGCAAAACATCCGAAGCGAAGGAAAAACGATCTACAACACAACCATGCCGGAAGTAACACTATTTCAGACAATTTTTCAGCATGTTTTTGGTCCAAAACCGGCACGGTTCGCTAGATCATCGACCATGTCGGAAGTCACACTTTTTCAGACAGAAAAGTTGGGTTTTTAAGGTCCAAAGTCGGCACAGTTCATACAGAATCGACCATGCCGGCACAAGCAAGTTTCATGACAGAACGTTGACGCGTTTTGACCTCTAAATCAAGGAATCTTGGTCCCGGATGGATTCTAAGACCTATCTAGATCTCATGAATACTATATAAGACGACTTCACAACAACTAGAGGACATCTTTTACATTATTTTTCAATCTTGGAGAGGACAAAAAACACATCGGAGCAAAAGCTAGGGTTTCAGAACGGTTTTCATCAATCGTAATGATATCTCTTCACTTTTCTTATATGTATAACATGGATGCTACTACACCCATGAATAGCTAAAACCCAATTGATTGAGGATGAATTCTAAGTTTTATACAAGATTTAAGTTATTATATTAATTTATTTTGAAGTTCTTCATATGATTATCGCTTGTTTATACGATTAAGACTGTTTATGATTGATTGATAGATTGTTTAAGTGGACAACTAAATTTATTTTTTGATTTAATCTAATGCTAGTATTGAGTTAGAAGATAAGCAATCGTCGAATAATTTGTATACAAGTAGAGAACACGTGACCTTGCAGACGGATTTTGTGGAATGATTCTGTGTATAAACAACACTGAAAAGTGGACCTTGATATAGGAGTGTAACTAAATTGATAAACCTATAAATTCATTGATCAGAAAGCATCCATCAAATTACACCTTGAGTGATCTACTACTAGGTGGTTTAAACAAATAAAATATGGTAGTCGAGAACTTCCGTGTCCAGTGACATAAGGGATTTAGGAAATAACACTGATCTAGCTGCTATTCCACGGTTGGTGATAATCTATGATTAACGACGAGTATATAAGTATAATAACTCATTGACGGTTTAGTAGCGAATATGGATTTCTCGATCATCTCTATCTCTATTGTTTAAAACTTAATCTCTTTAATTGCTTTGCTTATTCACTTTAAAATCTAAAACAAACTTCCTTTTGCGACCTTTTTGACAACTAAAACTCCATGCTCTTTGTGGGACCGAATTTGAATTCCATTATATTATTTATCAATAGAGTGGATATAAGATCACCAATTTGATTGCACCTATGATGGGCATCAGAAAAACTATATGAGGATTACTTGATAATACCCAGATAAGTGATCTTCAAAAGATATTTGAAAGTTCTGATAAAATCTCGGTCATGTTTTTTGGTTAAAAATCCTTTGGAAGTACCAGTGTTATAGGGTTTAATGTCGACGCATCTTATACCAAGAATAATTCTTTCATTATTGAGGGAACTTTAAAAGAAGAAGATAGTTACGATACTAGGTCTAACAAATGAGCCAAAAATCAAAGAGAATTTTCTTCCAAACACTGTTCATTTTGTGGCAAGTTTTGAAATGTTCGAGGAAGGTCTTGAGGTTCAGGAAAAATAATAATTTTCTTTCAAAACTTCAAAACGATATGCAGACAATTGATCAAATCTTGAAGAATCTCACGGAATGAGTTTCTATAAAGTCGCATCCAAAGAGAAACAAATATAAAAGCGGTAAGAAACAACTCCCAATCGTAACTCAAATAACCTTGAAGTGCCTGATAGACGCATTTATGTGTCTAACTTTTCCTTAATGTTCCGTATTGTTAGTACTCGATCTCGTACTTATTATGGTGTTTTATGTGTTTGTACGTATTTTTGGAAAATAAACATTTTTGGAAAATTCGGCTCGAAAAGTTGCTCGGGGCACCCCCCGGAAAAGTACTAAAAGCACCTTCAGATTGGATAAGGGCACCCCCAGGCGCCCCAGTTGTTAAAGGCACCCATATTTTGGATCAGGGCACTTCATCTTCTTCATTTTGAATTTCAAGTTTTGGCGGGAAAATTGTGGCAGAATTAGGGTTGGAGTTTTTGTGCGATGCAGTGAGACTCAATGGCTGTAATTGTTTGGGAAGACTTGTTTCAGTCTCACAGGCGTGGTAAGGTTGCCGAAATTGATCAGAACTGGCTAAATCATCGAGTTTGAATGAATCAGGGAGTTACGGGTTTTGCTTAAGGAAACCCGAGAGTTGTTTTTCTTGATCTTGGAGACTTATGGTGTGATTCAATTACTCAAATGGGTTGGTATGGGCCTGTTACACGTAAACAGGGCCGGTATCTATTTCAGATTCGAAAGAAGATGGATGTGTACGTGGATTATACAAAACAGGGAAAGTGGTTAAGAGAAGATATTCACAGGGATTGTACGCATTCTTCTGTGCATGGCGTGAGATGGAAGTGTGATAGACTACATCTGAGGCATGAACATGAAGATTTGGAACGTTTTGTAAGAAGATGAACGCGTGAAAAGGCAATAAATGAAAGAAGATATTCCCGAGAATAATCCTCTTCACTGAAGAGTAAAATGGAGATCACTGTGAGTTATTACGGAGGATTTTCTTCACCTGTTGTGTATAAATAGCATCTTGGGGTATCACTAAAGAGGAACGGGGAGTAGAATAGAGCCTAGAAAACCGGAGTTGCAGAGACGAGTTTTTCTGCTGGTGTAGTGAAGAACACGAAGAACTTTAGACCCAATATAACCGTCGTTTATCAACAGTGACAACGACAACCAATAGAGGGTCGCAGCGCTACAGTGTCAGCAACAATTTCTTAGCATCGTTCTATAACAGTGTCACTTGTAACAATTATAAGTGTTACAAATCTCTGTTTTCATATATTTTCATCCTTGTAAGCATATTTTGAGCAATGAAATCATACTTTGAGCGTGTTTCCATCATGATGAGCTAGACCCAATCCTTGGGGCGACGGAGGAAGTTATCTTTCCAATGAAAAAGTGGTAATTCTTAATTATTTAATTTGTGCAATTTTTATTTATGATTATTTGCCTAGATTGAAAATAGATTTTATGATTTTTGTTAAACAATTGTATTTTCTTTTGATGGAACATGCTTAGCCTAGGGTTTTGATGTCTCATGCTTTGGATTAACATTGTTGTTTCTAAAAATCTACTTTTGCAAGAGTTGAGAATCAATTTGAACGTGTGGAATTGCATGATTAGTATCACTTTGGAATTGGTAAATAGCGCAATCCTAGCCCCAGTCTCTCCATAATTCTCACAACACTTTTTATTCGAGTTTGTTATTTTTATTTATAAAAATTAAGTCTAAAAAAGTTGCTTTCACAAGTCTTGAACGAACCATTACTTATCACTTTTACAACCACTGTAAAAAATACCATCAATTTTTAGCTAGTGACACTAGCGGTGAGTATCATACTCAACCCGTCACTATTTAAGTGTATTAGTGGGTATATCCCTGATATTGACTTGAGAATACGAAGATTGCACAAAATATCATAAGATGCTCTTCTTTATGATATGAAGGTTGTACAAGGGTATTATATAACCTCCTTATGATTTGGGTTTTTTTCTACTACTAGTTTTGATGGAATGCATAATTGAGATTGACAATATTGTTCCTATAAATGGAAGGCATTGAAAAGATTCATCTCAAAATTGTTGAGCTTCTTGCTCCAAAAATTGATAATTTAAAAAATAAAAATAAAATAGGTTACATAACATGTTTAAATGGTTCTTGAAATCACTTGTAGTAGTCATCTTGGTATTTTATACACCTATAATACAAAATTATGTGGCGTTTGTGTTACCACATTGTGACAAAAACGAGTCCAAAATTATAATGACCAAGTACGGGTACCAACGGATTCTATATTATTTGAAGAAATTTTCCCCGCATATCTGACTTCTAAGTAAGAGATGAGAACAAGATTCATGGGGATTTCTTCATAACAAGCTAAGATAAAAATTATGCTCTTGGATAAAATCGAACCATAATGTTGATATAATTAAAAAAAGGAAGAATTTAATTGTTTTTCTCTTTACTTGGATAGTCACTAATAAAATCAAATTTTTGAGTTTATGAGGTTCCGTGAACATACCTATGTGTCGGGCTCTTACTGGTTCGCCAGCCCCTTTTTGGAATGGTCTTTTTAAGGACCAATTTCCTTGGTTGGAAAGACTTCCTTGTTTAAATGAATCTTCTCTATATATTGTTTAACTCTTTCATGAAACATTGAAAAAATGGCTCCAATTACTAGAAGTGTTGCAAAAAGAGATGTTGTTGTTTGGGTCATGACTTCGTTTAATGAGGAAAATGTGTCAAAGATAAAGGAAGCATGAAATTTTTCCTCAATCAGTAAATGTTTTTCTGCCTTTATCAAAGTCTGGCGAACTATGTATTCTCAGGGAGAAAGTATTTTGTTATAAATTTGTAGGCCTAAGCATTCTTGCTTGGGTTCAAGGGCAAAGCTCAGTGGTATCCCATGAACTCTAGTAAGGAGGAAGTCAGGGGTTCGATCCCCGTCGTTGAGATTTGTTATATTCAATTTAGTTGTTTATAGGGATTTAGAGGGGTTGGGTCTAGCGGTGGGGCTAGTCCAATTGGTTGGATCCGACTTTAGCCTAGCAAAAAAAAAAGTTGTTTAGAGAGATTTAGTGGGGTTGGGTCTAGAAGTGGGGCTAGTCCAACTTGCTGGATTTGGGTAAGGACCTGAGTCCGGCTTTCTTTCTCCCAGCAAAAAAAATGAAAAAAAAAAAATTGCTTGAGAGCAGGTGATGTTCGTTGATGGATTGTTTTCCAAGATCCAATGATATATTTTGGCGCCTCAGAGAACTTTTTGAGACTGTGACGATATAAAATATAACAGGGTCTTTTAGGGAAAGATTGAATTTCCTATCTATGGATGCACATGAACCGCCCCGTCCCGTGGAACCGTACCGGAACCAAAGGAACCGTACCGGTAACGTTTCAGAACCGAGATTAAATGGGATAGGTACAAGTACCAAACAGGAACCGGGCATAGACTAGGTACAAGTAACGGTCCTAGGTTATTATCGTCCCATAGTACCGAGGATCTGTATTCGTTGATATTAGGGATTAATTCCGGTCGTTGATAGTAGGGGTTATACCTTTTCTATCGTATTCTCCTTCATTTTTTTTTCTTTTTCTTCCCTCTTTCAGCTTTCAGGCTTTCCTCTCAGATAAGAGAAATACGTCATGTAGACCATCGTCCACCGTCTTCTAATCGTTATCACCAGATTCACCACTAACTTCTCAGCCACCATCTGACCATCTTCTAATCTTCCTTTTCTATTTACTGCAAGTATGCAACAGTTAACATGTAATAACAACTAATAACAGTTAGGGTTTTTGAAAACTAAGTTTTTGTTCATTTCTATTTAGTTTTTATTGATTTCTTTAGATTTGAAACTGATTGTAATTTTAGGATTTTGGAATTTCTGGGGTATGAGGTAGAAGAACCCGACCTATTGAAGGTATACCAAACTTCAACACTTATACTTCTTGAGCATCTAATGGGATCAATAGGTTACAAAGTTTACAAATTGTAGTTCATATAGTCAGTGACTCAATTTCACTTTTGTGAAGTTTCTGATTCTCTTTAATTTTAGTCTAATATATTGTCTATGTATGATTGTTATATTCTCCCACTTGAAAATTAAATCCATACCAGTCACTTAGCTCAAGCAATTTTTGAATTCTATCAATACTACCTGTTGTATTCTTAGCAGAAAGAAAAAACCATTAGGTTTGCCAGTTTATTTTTCTCTGTTGACGGATGTTTTTAGATACCTAATGAAAATATCTCAGTTTTAGTTGTTAAATTTTCAATTCCTGTAAGCTTCTGTTTGATATCTCTGACTTCCTTGCACGCATATTCTAAGCATTATCCGTGCTTCAAGATTTCAAGCTGAAATTGCTTTGTCTTAAAAGATTGAAACCATGAGAAATTAGTGTACTAGAATAACACAACACTCAAACACATTCACCATTATTTATCCCATCATCAGAATATTTATTGAACTATGTTCATTCAACTTTTGTCTTAGTAGCTCTAATAACCTGGTGGGAACTCTGTTGTTGTGCTCACAGTTTGTTCTTGATTACGTTTAAGCAGTTGTTGGTGTTTGAACCCCAAATGCCAGGTGAGGATAGTAAATTAGTTGCATCTAATTACAGTTAGAGGTCTTGGATGCTTGATGCTTGGAGATAGAGTTCGTTTCTTGTTGCAGCAAACTTATGGAAGTGGTCAAGTGCCAAAACCGAACTGGCAAAATGTTGTTTTTTACTTTTCTTTCTGTTTTTTCTACTTAAGTCTTAACCAGTTGAAGTTGTTGAACTTAGAACTTTGAAGATATGTATTCAGGTCAAATGTCACGGGAATTTTAAACTTATGCATATGAAGTATGAATTCAGGTGTGAAGATTTTTTTGCTTTGCTATCTTTTTTATAATTTTACATATGCTATAGGTAAAAAACCAGTCCCGTCCCGTTTCTGTACCGAGTTAAACAGGTGCAGATCACATCCCGTACTTCACAGGTACAAGCACAGGTAGACGGATATAGATACAGGTACCGACCATAGGAAGGTACGGGTACTGAGTTAGGCAAAGAACCGTACAACGTGCAGCCCTTTTCCTATCCAAGTGAGCTTAGCGGTATAATCTAGATTGAAAATAAATTTCAGTGGTAGTTCCCACTTGGCATAGAACTACCTTAGAAATAGTCGAACATAACTAGAATGTGATGTGTTATATCTCACCCTAGGTTGTACATAGCTGTTTGAGACTGTGGCTCCGTCCACTCATGTGGTTGGTTCCTGCCCACTTATTCCCTAGTACCCTACCCAATCTAGTCTTGCAAGAAACCTGTTTTGAGGTATATTGGATTTTTTTGAGGCATACTAAATAATGTCAAAATAGGGTCACTAAATAAAAAATAACATCACCCCTTATTCATCCTTTTTGATAATGGCATAACTACCCTTACATAATTAGTGTTAATAATTATGATTAGATTTATTAATTAGGAATTTTAAGGATTGATTAAAAATTAAATTATTAGTGTTAATTAGTAGAGAAATCAAATTTATGTGAGAGAGTTGGAATTTTTGAGAGGAAGAAGAAGAAGTGAAAAAAATTGGGTTTTGAGATTTTAATGATTAGAAGTGACCAAAATGTGTGATTCAAATCAGAGGTAGACTTCTATACGAGGTTTAATGTCCTTTTTATAAGTTGAATCTATCAAAAAATTGAATTTTTAAAACCCAGATCTACTGACCAGATGAACAGTTCGGCTGATAACTTGTCAGTCGAACCTATAAGTTTTGAAAATATACCTAGGTTCGGCTGACAAGTTGTTAGCCGAACCTAGGTATATTTTCGAAACTCAGAGGTTAGGCTGACAAGTTACTAGCCGCACTTTACTCTGTAACTCATGAATTTAGGTTCGGCTGATTCGAACAAAATCGTTGTTAGCCGAACCCAGGTGTATTTTCAAAAAACAGAGGTTCGGATGACAAGTTATCAGCCGAACTTCACTTTGTAACTGACGAATTTAGGTTCGGTTGATTCGAACAAAATCTAGCAAAATCGCATTAGCCGAACATAGTGTTTCTCTAAATCATATACTAGGTTTGGCTCAAAATTGATACTCCAAGATCAGCCGAACTTATCTTCTGAAAACCCTAATTTCATCTTTGAAATCATATTTTATCGATCAAACAAAATAAAATCAATCAAAAACAAGATGGGTTTGTTACAAATGCATTCTAAAATACATCTAAGAGCAATTGAAATTTGGATTTCGCACTCCAACATCGCTCACTTCTATCCGTGTTTCCTTTGATTGATTGATTGCTTGATTGAATTGGAGTCCAAGATGTTTAAGTTTAAAGGTTATTTTGATTTTTGATTCTAGGGTTTTGAGGATAAAGGCACTCTAGTAATTAGATTGTTTAAGGATATATAGGTAATTGCACTACCTTTAGACACCCCTTATAAAACCACCCTAGATGGGATAATAAATAAATATGCCTCAAAAAAAATCAGTATGCCTCAAAATAGGTATGTAATTAGTGTGACTAGATTATCAACTTCAGCCTTCAGGAGAGGAAACACCGTAACATGGCATACATTGGATTAATCAGCTTACGCCGACACCCAAAACTAAAACTAGATACTTAACTTGATGTCGTCGACAAAAATAACATATCAAAACAAAAAAAACCAGACAGTTTGGTGTTGAGCTAAAGCTCCGCCGTCAAAAGGGATGCTAGATCAAGTGTAAAACTTATGTTCAAATTGTATACGCCCAGACTCCAGAGGGCAAAGGCGTCCGTACTATATACTATTTCTCTTGGGCTGTGTTGGGGTAAATTGCTGGTGTCGCTCTCGCTTCTCGCCAAATCTGCCGGAAATCAGCTGCACGAAATGGTAGGACAATTTATGATCTCACCACGACCCCACTTGTTAATTCTCAAATCATAATACTCCATCTTTCATGCATAGAAACTAGTAGCAACTTGCAACTGAAACTGTAGTAGAGTAGAGCACCGCAAAAACACTTTCTTTATTGTGATTAATTGACTTCGCATTTATTTTTCTAGTGTAAGATGCTGGACCGCAAAGACATTTTCGAGAAGAAAAAACCATTGGTGACGCCACCCATGTGAGAAGAGTAGAACATGGAGAGTGGAGATTGTTCATGCAAAATGTGACACACATCTTTATATGATGATAATACAGTGTCCACCTGTGGTTGACTCGTGTTGCGGAGTACTCTCCTTATTATGGCTTTTCTGCCTTGCCTTAATCTTCTTCATTTTTGTGGAAACTTTTTTCTAATATGCAAATTGCGATTGTCAATCATAATCAAATATTAAACATTTTGAGTTGGGTAAAATTTAGGAACATCAAGAAGAACACATGTGCAGAGCACATTCTTGCATTTATGTTCTTCTGACCATGCAAATATGGAAGAGGAGGATCTCTTCACATTCTTATTTTCATTTTCAATCTATCTCATATTCTAGACCCCAATTTTTTTTTAACAAAAAATAAATGGTAGCGTAATTGAAGCTAATATTTTGGAATATATTCGTGCTACAAAGCTTTACATAGCCGCCAAAAATTAGCACATTCCGAAACGTATAATTTCACCATTTACGATTTTGAAAATCAACCATCGAAAATCGACGAATTTCTAACCGTTAAAATTAAAATTAGTAGATGGTGAGGTTTGATGTTTCTATACGCGCTCATTTTTGTATGGATATGTAGAGTTTTGTAACACGAAGACATCCCAAAATATTAGATTCAAATACGTAATAGTTGGCTTTTGTAAAAGAAAATTAGAATCCAAAGTATTAGATGGAGTGAATGGATCCTTCCTCAATAATTAAAAGAACGATTCTATTTAATAATATACTATAATTAGTATTGATATTTGTATTGTTTGTATAGATAATTTAAAGAGATTTTTAAATTTATATAAAATGGACCGTATATCCAGAAGCCCCTCAACTGTATGGCTGTAAAGGACTAGTAAAATATTGGGCTGGATTTATTGATGGTGGATTTTCGATAAAGGTCAAAGTCGCATGTTTCTGACCCGGTTTCAAGAACGCATGTGACGATTCATGATTTACGATCCGTGAAACGTTTCACGATTTCTGACTGAGTGAGCATTCCTCTCAGAGCCATGATGAACATGTTTCTCGAAAAGCCTCCCTGGCTGAGCGTTCGATGATGCACATTTCATCATGATCTCTATGTAGAATAACATGATTGGGCGGTCCTCTAGACATAATTGTTTGTTAGAGGGCTTAACGCCTTCAGGACGTCGGCGATACTCGTTGTTCCCTGACTATATAGAGAAACCCCTCTATACATAGAAGAACGATTGGGCGGTTCTCTGGACATAATTGTTTGTCGGAGGGCTTAACGCCTTCAGGATGTCGGTGATACTCGTTGTTCCTTGACTATGTGGAGAGACCGTGTACAGATTCGGGCGGCTCTCTGGACATAATTGTTTGCTGGAGGGCTAAACGCCTTCAGGACACCAACGCTGCGCGTTGTTCCCTGACTATACACTTTTCAGAACGAGTATGATGCTTCAACTATCTCATATCTTGATTCTACAATAGATTAATTCTACTGTGACATTCGCCATTGAATTCCTAGAAAATAATTTATTGTATCTCATTACTCCGTTTCATGGCTGATCCCCGGCTGATTCCATGTATTAGTAATAGATAATCAATTTATCCCATTACTCCATTCCCTGAATTCCCCGGCTGGATTCATGGATTAGTAATATATGAAAAATTCATGATTATTACTCCGTTTCATGAATGATTCTCCATTGAATTTCATGAATGATTCTCCACTGAATTTCATGAATTAGTTATAATTACTCAACAATCGGGCTTCTGGACTATCACCGAGTAAGCCCCAAGAAAATGAACAATGATGCACGAACGAGCATTCAAGAATATGGACAAACGAGGAATCCTACACAAAATAGGAGAGAGAAAATAATAACAAAAAAAGGCGCCTAGGGATCGGGCCCACCGGCCGGCCGATCACGCCGCCGTGGCCGGTCCCCTACGCCTCTCCCTTTATTTTTCCTTATTTTATTATTTTCATAAACTCATGAAAACTCCTTCATTCGAGCAACTTTCCTTGTTTGAACAAAACTCACGGTTTCTCCATATTTTCACGGTTTCATGAAAAATAATAAAATAGGGAAAGGTGTCGCGGGACCGGGCTACTAGCCGGCCGTCCATGCCCTAGCCGTGGCCGGCCCCACACCTTGCAATCCTTGTTTTCATAATTATTATTTCCCTCATCTCATGAAACTCCTCCGTTTGAGCAAAAATCATGGTTTCTTCATATTTTCTCAAATATTGCTCAAACCATGAAAAAACTAAAAAGTCAAATGGTCGCACGACCGACTAGGCTATTCTCGAAAATATATTAAAATATTATTATTTTAATATTCTCAAAATATTGATCAAACGATCAAAGTTCTACTTGCTCATTCGAGCAAAATCGAGAATTTCAGTCAAAGATCAAACTCTTCTGAAAATCCAAGATATTTCTCAAACGCACACCAGAAAATACCAAAACTCTCAGGACTGAGACACGGACATTATGGTGACACGAGCATGATTCCTTGATCGACCAAGTCCGGCCTTAAGGCTTGCAAGGAGCCGGTCCCACACATCTTTATAATTTTGACCTAATTTGCTCAATTGCTCATATTGGTCCAAACTCTCTCCAACCAACTTGGAATTTGCTCAAACGACCATCAGCTGGTCCCACGACCACCAAGGTCTGGTCTCATGCCCTCTTGGTGGGTCCCTCACTTCTCCATAATTAGGTTTTATCACCTAATGCTCAATCAAGCACTATTTCAATTAATGATTAAACCTGCATTTAATCATCATTCCACCAACTGGTCAACGAACTATGGTGCATGCTCACACGAGCACCTGGGCACTACATGTCGTTCGTTATCCCATGTAGCCGGTCCCTCCTTCACTCATGATTGATTTTCAATAAACCGTCAATTGATCAGCAATCGATCAAAGTTAGGGTTTCGAACTGAATGCTCCGCAAATCATGATTTTGAGCAAGTTTGAATACTAATAATTTTATGTTGATCCAGCAATCAACATCTTAATTAATTACATAATATTCGGTCCAACTACTAATATTTTGATTAATATTTTATTTAGTCATGCTACCAATAATTCATCAAACGAGCAATATTCGCTCAGACGAGCAGTATTTCCCAAACAAGGAATACTGATCCAACTATCAATATTCAGTAATTTTACTTAGACGAGCAATATTTGCTCAGTTCATCAACTATCAATACAGTAATTTATCGAATTGAGCAATACTTGCTCGGTTGCTCGAATATTGATCCAACTATCAATATTCAGTAATTTATCGAATTGAGCAATACTTTCTCAGTATATCAATAGTTCGCCGAATATTGATTAACTCAATGTTCAAAAATTCGTCGAATTTACAATATTTTCTCAGACGAGCAATATCAACATCATTCAAGAACGTCTCAGTAGACATGTTCGATCCATGAATCACTGAGAAATCGACAATCATGCTCGATTCAACAAAACTTAGACTCACCGTCTAATCAGTCAACAATTAACCAATTAAATACACGTCTGCCTTGTAGACTCCACGTTCGTGAGACATCAATCACGTCATATGGGGGGATATTAATTAGGGTTTTGGTCTGGCGAGAGAAATGTGAGTAAGTCGTGCAATCGTTTGAAGGAGTTAGCAAAGTAGTGGGTGGACGATCAACCAAGTCTCCATACGACATGAAACTGGTTTTTCCACGATCACCTTCCTACTCTTTCACTCAAGAAACCGTCACACTTACTGGAGATCAATGTGTCTACTATTATGGCAATATAAGTAAGTCTCTGATTACACGATTGAACAACAACAATTTTTCGAGCAATCACTCTCAAAAATTCCATCAATCGATCAGAACTTATTTGAACTCAACAATTCACAGAAAACTTGCAGAAACCCACAACACATTCACAATCCTTGATCATCATTGATCTCACACAATTCGCAGCTTCCCTCCTACAGACAAACCCCCTCTTTGTGACCGAATTGACTCTGGAACGGCTATTGACTTGGTTTAGGCCGGAGTCCTACAGATTGATCTCTCGAACTCAAAGCACTCACGTGCAGTGCATCTGTGTGAGGTTAAGCAGTTTGCTCGGTTGAGGAGCCTCCGTCACACGGTCGTCTCTCCATTCCCTAAAAAAACAACGAATCGTTTTTCCCCATCGACAGGATCAAACAGACACTAAAAATTGTCGGCAGTTATGTTCTTTACTTTTAACTATTTTCTTTCTTTTATCCTTTTTTTTTCTCATATTTATTTTTCTGTCTCTCCAATACAAAATCTACCATGACAGGGTTATATTCATATTTATAGTTAGCAGTGTAGGTAGTAAATGTAACACTTGTGCGAGTGTGAGAAGTCATGGGTAGTCAGTTACAATTGTGACAATTGGCAATCATATATCGGTCAAGGATAGGGTTTCTCATGATTGAATATAAATGTTTTAATAGAAACTTCTTTTAGGTTATCTTAGAAATTAATGAAATGAAAAAAAAGTATATTGGATTTGGGTTGAAAATAATTACAGAAACTTAGGGGTGATATTACTGAGTTAACTCAGTAACCAAATTTTCTCAATTTTTTCTAGCTTTCATCAATCCTTTTCATGATCTAATATCACATTTGGGTTTTTTTTCTTTCTTTTCATCCTATGTTTATACTGATCTAATCCGTCTTTCTTTTCTAGTTGGTTAAACTTTTATTGATTTTAAGTTTGTTTTTGATAAAACTATGGGTTGCTAATTTTCTTGTCTATGATGTGTTTACAGTTTGTATTATCCCATTTGGTGTTTACCATGTTTGCTGGTGTGATTCAGGCGTTTGCAAAAGTTGTTAAGATGCTTTTTGAAGCTATTGTGATTCCACAGTTTGTCAATTTTGATCTTCTGGAAAAACTTCTCTGCCGAGTGCCTTCAACGATTCAGTGGGTTGGAAAATACCGCGTTTCAAGGAAATTCAAATTTCAAAACAGTCGTTACAAAGTTATTCCAATTTTTTTTCTCGTAATTATCGGTGGAAGTCATAGCATTTCTGTTAACTTTCCTAAACTATTTTCTCTACACAATGAGAATAATCAGTCAATTAATCTCTCTCACTTACAAGATTTCCGGATGAATATCTTCCAAAATTCAAACTGAACCCATATATTTTTAAGGGTTTTCTCCTTTAAAGGACTAAATCAAATTATTCTTATCAACTTTGAGTTCACAAAAAATACTCATATAGAAATCTTTCTTTTAACAATGGCTGAAGGAGGTGAGAAATCAATTTCTGATTTAGCTAATAGGTTTATGCAAGCTTCTTTAGATTTAGGTGATGTTGAAGAAGTTTTCTACCATCAATCTGATGAAGCTGAAGAAAACACATATGAAGTTGAAGAAATCAGTCTCATTGGTAAAATTATAATTGAAGGTAAAATGGGGATTAAAACTGTTGAGAAGAGCATTGGACTCACATGGAGTTTCATTCCTGAAGGTGAGGTTAAGGTCTTTGAATTAGAATATAATATCATTGAGTTTAGATTTAAAGATCATGATACTAAGAAGAAGGTTTTTGATTCTCGGCCATGTAGTATTAATGATTTTCTTATTAATCTGAGGTTCTATAATTCAGAAGTGATTTATCAAGAGCTTGATTGGAGCAAACAATGTTTCTGAATTCAAATTAGAAAAATTCTTCCAGAATATATGAATGTAAAAACAATAACTAAAATTGTTAAGATAATGGGTGAAGTTTTAGCAATTGTACCAGAAGATGGTGTTCCTGTTGAAGGTGAACCTGTGAAATCTTGTGTTCAAGTTGATATTAACTATCCTTTGAGAAGAGGTGTGATGGCTAAGACTAATGTTGGTTCAACTCGTTGGATTAAGTTCTTCTATGAGAAGCAACCTCATAAGATTTTTCCAAGTTGCTATATCCTTAATCACACTAGAGGGTCATGTAAGGCAGCAACAGATTACTTGGCTAAGGCTCATGCTAAGCCTCATTATTTTGGAGAATTTTAGATGGGTGCAAGGAAGCAGGTTATGATTACTAAGGAAGGTGATCAAGTTCCTGATGTTGTTCAGTAGAAGATCAGCAAGGGGAAGGTTTTTGTTCCTCCAAAAGATGGCTATGTGTTAGGTTTTACTTATATGTATAAAGGAGATAAAGAAAATGATGTTGTGGAGGAAAGACTTGGGAAGAGGCAGAGAAGTGAAATGCCGGTTTCCCATGTTTTGGAGCATGAAGTTGTTAATGACAAAATGGTGGAATCACAGGCAACTGACATAATCACATCTGGGGGTATGCAAACTGGAAGCACTGATGGAGCTAAGGTAAAACATTATTTTTTTCATCTCTTTGATTGAATTTTATTCTTTATTTCATAAAATGAAAATCATTTCTTGGAATGTGCAGGGTATTGCTAAAAACTTTACTAAACAACAATTTCAAAATTTGGTTAAAACTCAAAATCCTGATTTCATTTTTCTTTGTGAAGCTAAGAGTGAAGAAAGTAGAATGATTTCAGTAGCTCAGTTAGTTCATTTTATTAACTATACTTGCATTGATAGAATTGGTTATGCAGGTGGTCTTTTTTGATGTGGAAGGATGGTATTGATGTTGAGGTTATTGGATGTGAAAATAATATTATTCATGTTGTTATCCAGTTAGACCCTAGTAAACCCAAAACTCTGATTTTTTTCATGTATGGTTCTACCTACACAGAACCTAAGAAAACTCAGTGGAATTTTCTATCTGATTTTAGCAAGGATGTTCACAGATAGGTTCAAAATAAAGTTCAACATCAATAATAATTTTCTATGGTGATTTAAATTTTCACTTGGATGATAATAATAATACTTCTGACAGATAGGTTCAAAATAAAGTTACTGAAGCAGGTTTAATGGATATTGGTTTTGAGGGGAGGGATTATACTTGGACTAGTAACTCTTATGGAACAGGTACTAGGAAAGCTAGATTAGATATGGCACTTATTAATAATGATTGGTCTCTAAATTTTTCAAATGCTAAGCTGTTACATCTTAATTTTATTGCTTCTGATCATTGTCCCACTATGCTCATAAGTGATCCTATCCCTAAATCTTTATGGAGACCTTTTAAGTTCTTTAGAACTTGGTTAGGGCATAACAATTTTAATGAAAAACTTGAACTTTCTTGGTCTATTGATATTTTAGGAAGTACAGCCCATAGATTGAAGCAAAAACAGCATAGTGCTAGGATTACTTTATCTCAATGGAATAGAATGGAGTTTGGAGATATTCAAAAGAATATAAGTAATCTGCAAAATTTGCTAGAAACTGTTCAAAATGGTCCTACTTCTGATATGCAGCATGCTAGAGTCAAAGAAATCACCAGTGATCTGGAAAACTGGTACAAAATTCAAACTGAATTCTATAAGGAAAATTCAAGGGATAAAACTGGTATGGATAATAACAGTAGATATTTCCATACTATGGTCAATAAAAGGAAGCATACTAATAATATTAGCGTTCTTTGTGATGCTAATGGAAATTGGTATAGGGACAGGGAAAGTATTAGTAACTTTCTTACTAGCCATTTCAGTTCTGTTGCTAGTTCTTCTAATCCTATTTTATTTGATGATGATTTTGATGTTATTCCTTCCATTATAACTGAATCTGATAATCTTATGTTGCATGTTGTTCCTACTGATATTGAAATTGAAAATATTGTCAAAAATATGCCTGCTTGGAGTTCACCTGGTCCAGATGGATTTCAAGCAGGATTTTATCAAACTCAATGGCATCTAGTTGGTAAGGATATTATTGATGTTGTCGAAATATTTTTTCAGAGTGGTCATATGCCTAGAAGTTTAAATAGGACTTATATTTCTCTCATCCCTAAGTGTAAAAGTCCTAAAATGCCATCTGAGTTTAGGACAATTGGGCTTGTAATGCCACTTACAAGATTGTTTCAAATTTTTTGGCTAATAGAATTAAACTTTTTCTTAAGAAATTGGTTTCTCCTTATCAAGATGCTTTTGTTCCAGGTAGAGAAATTCATGACAATATTATTATTGCTCATGAAATGATTCATTATATGAAACAAAAAGAAGGTATGTCTGGTACTATGGCTATTAAACTTGATCTGTCAAAGGCCTTTGATAGATTGGAATGGAATTTTTTGAACAAAGTTTTAGAAAAGTTTGGTTCCAGTAAGGATTTTTGTAATCTTGTTATGCAGTGTGTATCTACAACTAATATTAGTGTTCTACTTAATGGTTCTCCTTGTAGTCAATTTGAACCTACTAGGGTTATTAGACAAGGGGATCCTTTATCCCCTTATCTTTTTATTCTTGCTATGGAGTATCTTTCCAGATCCCTTTTATATGCTGAAACTAGTAAAACAATTGTTGGAGTTAAAGTTTCTATGGAAAGCTCCCCCCATTTCACACTTGTTATTTGCAGATGATATTGGTCAAGCTAACATGCATCATATAGATCATGTATTAAGGATTCTGCAGAATTTTGGAAATCTGTCAGGTCAGATGCTTAACTTTAGTAAGTCTTGTGTGTATTTTAGTAAGAACTTAAGTCCTGCAGAATATAATTATCTTGCTGGTGCTTTAAATATGTCCATTGTTACAGATTCGGAGAAATATCTAGGTGCCCCTCTGTTATTAGGTCACTCTAAGTTGAAATCTTTTGACCCCATTGCTCAATCTTTTGGTGCTAGACTCAACAATTATGTCAGTACTACTGTAAACCAAGCTGGAAAATCCAACTTTAATCAAGTCTGTTCTAAACTATTTACCCACTTATCAAATGGGATGTTTTAAAATTCCTTCTACTTTGATTCATTAACTTGATTCTACGCAGATGAATTTTGGTGGGGTCATAAATCAGGTAAAGGTATAAAATTTCTTGCTTGGGATAGCATAATAAAGATAAAGAGTTGGGAGGATTAGGTTTTAGGGATTTATAATCTTTTAACATTGTTCTGATTTGTAAACTTGTTTGGAAAATTATAACTGAACATGATGAGTTATGGGTTAAGATACTAAGTGCTAAATATTTTAAGAACTGTAGTATACTCCATTTGGAAAAACTTAATGAGAGTTTCTTTTGGATTTGGAGAGGAATATATAGATACATTGATATCATCAAGGAGAATAGTTTTTGGGCTATCAGATGTGGCACTAAAACTAAAATTTGGTTAGACGGTTGGGTGATTGGATTAGATAAACCTTCTACTCCTGCTGAAGGTTTAGTTAATTATGTGGCTTATATTCATGTTGCTGATCTTTTTATTAGTGGAACTAGAGTTTGGAATTTTCATTTGATTAACTATCTGTTTCCTGAAGATACAACTCATAAAATCTTAGCTATGTCTATACCTGCTATTGGTGATGATACTTTGATTTGGTTACCAGATAGAAAAGGATATTTTTATGTTAAGAGTGTTTATCATGTTTTGATAAAACCTCCTAACTCTGTTGCAGGTTATCAAGCTATCCCTTCACAGGTTTGGAAAACTCTATGGAAAATTAGGTTGCCTCATAAAGTAAAACTTCTTATATAGAAATGTATTAGGAATATAGTGCCTACTAGGGATAAGATCTCTAGATACAAAAATGAAATTGATGCTCATTGCAGTCTTTGCAACCAACCTTTAGAGACTAGTGATCATTTGTTTTTGAATTGCTCTTATGCTAGGTCTATATGGTTGGCTGTAAACATTAATGTAGGTACTATTTTGTCACAGCATGGTACTTTTGGGAATTGGGTTTTATCCTGGTTTTCTACTAGCTCTAATTTGAATTTTGGAAATTGAATTAATAGAACAGATATTAACAAAGTTCTAATGGCTACTGTCTGGACTATCTGGAAAGACAAGTGTGCTAAAGTGTTTCAAAATGTTTCACCCAATATAGTTTTGTCAATTGGTTGTATTAATAAGCTTTCTCGTGCAGTTCCAACTTTTAATCCAACTGTGAATAGCTCTGTGCAGGAGTTAACTTGGAAGCCTCCAGAGAATGATTTTTTAAAAATCAATTTTGATGCTTCTTTTGTTCTAGTATCTTTACAAGGAGGTATTGGTCTAATTGTTAGGGATTTTGCAGGTGATTGCATTGGGGTGCAAGGAAAGTATTTTGATGGAGGAATGAGAGTTGGAATAAAAGTTGAGGAGCTGGAGTGTAAGGCTATGCTTGAAGCAGTCAAGTTTGCAGTCACAAAGAAGTTCAGAACAGTTGTTTTTGAGTCTGATAGTGAAGTATTAATAAATTCCATCAATGAACACACTTCCTGTGTTCATTGGATGAATCAGTCTATTGTTTTAGATATCAAGTATTTCTTAAGTAAACTTGATCAATGGAAGTGTGTTTTTGTTAAGAGAGATGCTACTAGGGTAGCTGACAAGATTGCTAAGAGAGCAAGATCTCTTAAGTCTAATTTTGTTTATCTTTCTGGTCTTCCATTAGAACTACAAAATTGGGTAGATCAGGATAAGAATGTAATCTCGTAATTCTTCAATAAAATTCCTTTTTGCATCAAAAAAAATTAATGAAATTTTGGTTGTGTTCTTGAGAACCAGAGGTTACTGTTTGGATGAGTTTCTCAACCAGATTTTATCTTATTTCTTCTTGTTTCTTTCATTCTTGATTCTAAATTTTTACTAAAAACATACTTTTGGCATCAGAGACGTTAAAAAAAATACTATGATTGTAGGTTCTGGCAATCCTACTACTAAAGGTTAGAAGATATACAGAAATAGCTTAATGTGAAGCCGCTTAAAAGAATAGGTCTACAGGTTGCTAACGCACACAAGATACAACAAGATAAAATTGATCAGGTTTGTGTTCAGTTGGCTATTGTCGTCAGTTATATTCAACATATCTGGTGTAAGACATTCGACATTACATATGATCAAGGTAAAATATATAATAGATACTCTAAATCTAATTCTGGCAGAGGTTATATACTGGGGATTTTAGAAGGAAGTGTAAACCACCCATATCTGTTTCCCAGGCATGATATTCCATGATTTGATGATGATAATCCCGAGGGATGGGTACAAAAGTACGAACGATTTTTTCATCTCCATAATATTCTGCATGATCAACAAATAAGTGTGGCTTTACTATAGTTGGAGAGTATAGCGAACAAATGGTTTCTTAACTTTAAAATTGAGAAGCAATTGATTGCATGGAATGAATCTAATAAAAGTCTTTGTTCTAGATTTGTCTTATTGATGAAAATTTTGTGAGAATTTTTAATTAGTTGGCTCAGCTAACAACCGTTTAAGATCATTTTGAAGAATTCGAAGCTCCTAAGGTCTTGATGTTAAGTTGAATCCTTTTCTTGATGAGGAGTACTTTGTTATGAACTTTATTAGTGGGCCAAAGATTGAAATATGCAACTTTGTAGTTATATTTTATCCAACTTACTTATTACAAGCTTTCTCTCTGGTTAGAATGCAAGAACAAACTTATAACCTGCAAATCCGAATTACCAAATCTTTCATCAGATAATTAACAATCTCTTTTCGAACATTATCTAGGTCATTCTCCAATTCAAACTTCGATCCTAATCCTGTACTCACTGCTCCAAACACTCTTAAACCGGACCTCGTTACACCAAAAACCTACTTCAATACGTAATCAATATATTCTCATGTGTTACCAGATATCAGATGACTCACTCAAGACCATATGTAGATAAGAGGAGAGAAGGAACTTTGTTATAGTTATAATGAAGTTTATAAACTTGGTCACTTATGTAAAGGCAAACAACAAATTTTTATGCTACAAGTTGAGCGTTAAGAGGCACATTCACCTGAAGAGGAAAAAGAATTTTTTCAAGAAGCTGTTGAGTTGACTCTCCTATTGAATCATATATGGAGATTTTATTACATACAGAGACTGGAAATATCTTTGGAATACAATTATTATTCCTGGTTTTATTAAGTAGCATCATATTTCAGGTTTTATTAACACGGGAAGCACTACTAACTTCATTGATCATGCTCTAGCTGCTTCTCTACAATGTTCAATATAATCCACTGCAAATTTGTTGGTCACAGTTTCTAATGATAAGAAGACAGTGAATGCTGGAATTTGCTTAAAGCTATAATGAAATATGCAGGGCTTCCAATTATAGAGAACTTAAGATTGTTGACATTGGGAGGGTGTGATATGGTTTTGGGAGATGACTGGTTAGAGAAATTAAGTAATTTTTTATTTAATCTTTATAATTGAGCATTTCGTTCAAGTATATTGGCAAAAAAATACCTTAACATGGACTAGAAACAACCCATCACTTATGATGATGAGTAGTGAAGCAGTTAAGAAGTTTTTCTCAAAAATTTCTTTTGGCCTTATTGGCCAACTATTCTCTATTTGAATTTCAGAAACACCTCCTTCAATGCCTGAATTTATTCTTCTTATTATAAACGAATATAAAGACATAGTTGCTAAGTTAACACAACTACCACCTAAAAAAAGTCTTGATCATTTAAAACCAAATGTTTAACCCACTAACCAAATACTCTATAAATCTCCCTTATAAAGCATAGTTTGGACAACTTAGGCAAGTTAAAGAGTGGTCCATATTTCTTCTTGCGAATGCTAAATCTACGGCTATAAAATGATCATTTTAATTAACTTTCAATAATAAATGTTCTATTAGTATTTCATAATAAATATTTGTTTAATTAATCAAATAAATATACTTCCATTGATACAATACATAATAAATTTATCTTATATTAAATCAGTAGACATTAATGGTGGTTGTGATGGTGGGGGGAGTGGTGGATCAACGGTGGGGATAATGGTGGTGGGTGTTGGTGAGAATGGTGGAGTGATGACGTTAATGGTGGCGGTGGTGGAAGAAGCAGTGGTAGTGGTATGAGAAAGGTGTCCTAAGGTAGATAAATTACTTAGTTACCCTTGGTTTATTTTTTATTTGATATTAATTTTTAATTTGTTTTTATTTTATTTTTTCTATTTTTTTTAAATTTAAAATAATACTTTCATTAATACAATACATATAGTTTTATATTATATTAAATCAGTGGACATTAATAGTGGTTGTGATGGTGGGCGGGGTAGTGGATCAACGGTGGTGATAATGGTGGTGGGTGTTGCACGTGAGATTGGTGGAGTGATGATGTTAAATGGTGGTGGTGCTGGAAGTAGTAGTGGTAATGGGATGAGAAATGTGTTCTAAAGTATATAAATTTCTTAGTTAACTTTGGTTATTTTTTATTCGATATTAAATTTTCAAATTTAATTTTTTTAAATTAAAATAAATATTACAGGGCAGATTTTCGTGTGGTCGCGACAGGAAATAAAATGAATGGTTGAGGACTACAAAGAAATCAAGGTCATTCTGAAAGTTAGATACCAAACCAAGATTAAGCGCGGTTATAATTGAAAAAAATATTTTGCATAAAAAGATGCCTCGGTGGGCTATGCTAGATAACAAAAGAGCAAACGTGTATAATGAGTTGATTGTAGCCGAGCGACAAGCTGGGCACCAACCCTTTTTGACATCTAAAAAATTATTTATATCTAAACTGTAAGTGTTTTACTTTGCATACCATATCAAAAGAAACTATAAAATTATTCTTTTACGTATTAATCTAAATTTTGCATTTGGTTGTTGTGTAATATAAACATGGGCTGAAATTTGTTTAGGAAAAAGATATATCAATGTTTGTGGTTGTTTACATCCTTATTTTGTTATTAACTTCACATAACAAATATTTTACTAATCTCTCATTGTAAATGAAATATATTTTCATTAGATAAATAATAAATTTGTTAATAACGACCATTACGGATGATCGTGGTGGTTTTTATGAGTGGTGGTGCATGGAGCCGGTGACGATAATGCTGGTGGTGGAAAAGGTAGTGCTGACGGGTGGTTCCGGCGATGGTAGTGCGGGTGCTTAGTATGTTAATGGGAATGTTTATTCTATGTCGTTATGACACAAGTAACATTATTATCAAAGTTGTGGTTGATTTTCTTAATGTGAAAATAAGATGGTTATTAATACAAAAGAAAAAATTGTACAAGCTGCCCAAATTTTTTTCCAAAAAATAACCCGAGAAAAACCCAACTACGATAGGGATAATAAAGGTTTTTAATTGGTCCCACCACATGTTTCATCGATAATTTTTTCGAGACAAACATTTAGGTCAACCTAAAATTTCTCAGAAAGAAAACATAACAATTAAAAAACATAGGAGAATTATTGTCATTTTATATAAAACCGACAAAAAAAATGACAAAGATTAAAATAGTATCACTATCAATGATAAGTTTCCAATAACAATCATTGATGAACTAGTGGATGAATGCATGGTTCAAAGGTGTTCCAAGATTGATTTGATGTTTGGATACCAAAAAATCAGAGTACATGCTAAAAACATCAATAAGTCAGCATTCAGAATATACGAAGGCCATTATGAAATCAAGGTTATACCATTTGGCCTTACAAATAACCCTGCTACCTTTCAAGTGAATGAAACTTATCAGCCATTCTTAAGAAATTTGTACTGGTATTCTTTGATGATATCTTGGTTTAATGTAGCTATATGGACGACCACACTGAACACTTGCGGTTCAATTTTTCCTTGCTCATAAAACGTCAACTATTCACTAAGATGTCCAAATGTTTTTTGGTCGGTTGGAGCTAGAATACTTGGGTCATATAATTATAGCTGAAGGTGTACTGAAGATCCCAGTAAAATCTCTAGCATGATGGAATGGCCACTACCCACTAATATGAAATGGCTAAAGGGTTTACTCACATGCTACTACAAAAAAAATATATCAGAGGATACGGTTCTATATGCAAATCACTCACTGATCTTTTAAAGCAAATAATGTTATTACAAAGGTTAATAAACTAAAACCAATATACAATTAGAAATACAACTAAAAACCTAATACTTCTAAAGAGTTACTAAATTTACTAAACTCAAAAAGGAGTAAATGAAATTATAAACTCGACTTACAGTACTTATACTTTGCTGAAATGTAAAAACAATGAAACTGACAGAAAATATCAAGTAAAGAGGACGGATTCATCTGCTCATTCGTATACCAAATAGGATTTGTGATTGTTGCAATGATACAAAGTAACTATGAAGCTGCGGTACATTCCTGGATTTAAGTAAACAATGTTCTAACATATGGAGATGTTGATTATGCTTCCTAGAGTGACAAAATATGTCACCTTGGTCAAGACACATGGATGATCTAATGGTCTAACATCAGACCAAGGTGATGCAGTCACCAAACATGGATTGCTACGGTTTGACTTGTAATGCACCAAGACTAACAGTCCAAACAAGAAAATAAGAGAAATTATGAGGTGTCAGTGAGTAATACCAATCTAGCTGAGGAGGGGAAATAAAATCCTTTGGCTGAGAATCCCAAAAAATGGTGCATAAGCGGTAAAATGCTGATTATGAAATCAATGATACTAATTTCTTTGGTCGACTAGGTTAAAGCTCAACATTGTTATTCCAGAGACAAAACAAAAGATAAACCCATATCAAAATACTAACAAAAGGACCTAGTCTAGATCGGAAAAAACAACTACAATGAAAGCTTCGGTTCCTTAGTAAAAAATAATAACAAAAGAGGGAATCAATTAAACCTTAATAAACACGACTGAATTCAAAAAAAAAAACATTGACCAAAATAACACAAGCAAAATATAAAAGGCATGAGAATAGATCAATTGGATATGACACCACCAACACAACTTTAAACAACATTTATAACTTAACCGAAATTGGTGGTTTGAGACTAATGCATTTCACCATTCGAAAAAAGATCATTAGAAGAACAAACAGGAAAATAAGGGGGCTTCACTATCCAATGAAAGCTAAGAAACAAAGGGTTCAATGAATTAATATTAGAAAACTTCTGGTTTAATCCGATAGATAGGTATGGCAATAAATTAGTCTCATAGGGTTTAAAGAAATCTTAAAGTTAAAAACAGTAGTCTCCTACGAGGAGATTGAGGAGTGATTGAAGCTTAAATAATTTCTTTAACATCATGATGGAATAAAAGGTAGATGAATAAAAACCAAAGAACGTTTCTTATATTTCTTCTATATATGAGATCGGGGAGGAACCAACTTGAAATATTATCTCATATTGAATGGATGAAGTGATAATAGCAACTGGAACCCGGGGATGGATAGGTTATTGATGAAGACTGGAGCCGAGAAAACTTTTGATGAAAATCGTAATCCCATCAATCAACACTAGCTGAGAAGTATAAATTTTCAGGAATGAGAGCGTATCATTATAATTAGCAATCAAACAACCCAAATGATTTCGAATGGCCGAGGAATCGATGATTTAGCCGATGAAGTTTGCTAAATCCATGGCGGGTGATTTAAGGTTTTGATGGTGCAGATTGGTTTAAGGGTTAGGGTTTCTTTTTTCTTGATTTCTTCTCTGCAAAAATAAATCTAGGCTGTTATATGAAGATTAATACTAGTACTGCCCATATCTAAGAAGATCTGAGCAGTTAAGCTTGTCTGAATTTTTTTCCCTTCTGGAAATCGTTTATTTAGAGAGCAGAGAAAGAGAGGTTTCAAAATGTAATTTTTTGTCAAGTATATGCTCACTAATAAATGTACTATAATGTTTTTCTTTTTTTTGTGCAATGGTTAAATGCAACCATATTAAAGTTCAATCTTTACTAAAAGTAAAAAAAAATACTAACCAAATCTATTTGGGTGACTAACACCCACCATAATCATTTCATAACTTAATTATTCTTATTCTTCATTTGAAATTCTATACATATTAAGTTATTTGGTTTTTCCACCCAAATTTTATAAATCTCAAGAAACTTTATCGAATTGTTGAAACTAGTTCAATTATTGATCTAATTTTGGCTGCAAAGAACATTATGTATTTATTTTTATTCGGGTTTTTTTAGTGGCAAAGGATTTATATAGTTATTATTTTATTTTTTTGGAAAACATAAGCAGAGTTTTTTTATCAGGTATCCAAATTTTGGAGTAGAAACTCGATCCACCAACCATAGGTAAGGCTTACAAACTGTTAAGGTTACCTTGCAAAGGATGTATCAGAAAAAAAAAACAATATAACCATAAATTCATGTTATGGTGTACAATTTTAATCCGAGTATCTTCAACAATATATCAACCTTAGTATCTCTTAATTGCTTGTTGGTTGATTTTAGCTGATAAACCTCTCATTATCTTATCTTTGAATTATTATTTATAGTTGTTATTTTATTTGTTGAAGATATGTATTTTTTTTTAGGTTTTCAACAATATATCAACCTTTATGTGAGTGATTAGTACAAAAAATGAGTTTTGATTGAGCTACTAAAAAACAGTGTGAGTACACTGGCTTATGTTAAGAACCTTACCTTGTTCGACACCACTTTTTGAACACACGTAGTTGCATTTAAAGTACAGAACGCCAAGATCGATACCAATACTATATCAAATCTTACACTTCACATTAGTCCGCCGAAGTACTTCCCAAATCATAAAGAGTTTGATGTCGGTTCTCAAAACCTGATGGACCTTTTCGCTGAAATCGTGATTGTTATCCATATGAACGAGTAAGTGAAAAATTATACGAATGATAATATGATAGTAATGATGTCGAATAAGAAGGTAACTAGACACAAATTTTTATTTTGAGTTTGCTTCTCGATTGCTTTTATGTTTATTTAACATTCCATTTGCTTTTGACAGATGTCTATCATCTACTATGTGTCTTCCTCAAAGCTTGGAGTCTCTCAATTTAAGACCTACCTCAAAGCTCGTCGTGAAGTGATTTCTCACATTGGAGATGTTATAAGCAGTAACAACCCCCTATTTAGTTTTCTGAAGCTTTAAAGTGAAACGCAATGTGCAAATATCATCTGTTATTGCACATAGTTTTGGTTACGAACATTAACATAATATTAGCATAATATTCTTAATTTTATAAGAAATATGATCTGGTCTAGTGTCTGCTAGAAAATCATATGTTTGCCAGAGTATGTAAGAAATTTTGTTTTATCTTTAGTTGTAATACGATATTATGTTATGTCGTGTCTGGTCCTATATTTTTTTATGTTTTCCAATTGATATAAAACAATAATTTTCTCAAGCTTGTTTGAATATTAATATTGTAGACACTTGCACGAGTTTCTAAAGTTTCAGGTTTATTAAGCTATATTTATTGTTAATATGTAGTGCCACTTAACCTTCTTGCCTATGTTACTGGTGGTTTCCGATGATGACTGAGATGGATGTGAAGAAGAAACATTGAAGAAACAATTAATGGTTGAACCATAGAACACAAAGTCTAAAAATCCCAAAATTAAGAAAAATATATGCACTTAGATATAAGGAATGTGTGATGATAATGATAATGAAACATTCAATATGAGCACATGTTCAAAAAAAAGTTTAAATTTTTTTTAGTGTACTTACAAGTTTGCAATGATTATATTATGATAATATTTCATTGTTAGATTTTATCTTGCTTAAATAATAAATAATAATTTATAGTTAGAAAGCTTTAAATGTAGCCAACAATATTTAAGATATTACACCAATATCTAATTTAATGTACATGTTAATGCAGATATTCATAACATCGTATCAAAAATCTAGTGTTAATAAAAATATACAAAACATTACACCAAATTCTACTTAAAAGTACACACACGTGTGTATATATATATATATAGTCTTTTTCATTATGTTTTACAATTCAGTGGACAATATGGCCTAAAAACAAAACCATGTTCATCAATTAGATAAAAAGAAATGAGTTCAAGAATTAAAATAGAAGTGAAAACTAACATCTACCCATCCAAAGATTCCAAACTTAAAGTTGGCTATCTTAAAGAATTCAACAACAAAAAATATTTCAAATTTAAAGTTTGCTATCTAAAAGTAATAATTTATAGTTAGAAAGCTTTAGATGTAACTAACAATATGTGGGATATTTTACTACATGCTTGCCGGTAGGTAGGTCAAGTACCGGGGAAAAAAATGTTTCATAACCGGGTACATTTTTCTATTTTGAAGAAGGCTTTGCAAGAGCATCAATAAGAAATCTATCGGAACCAAGGCAACAACTACGGAGAAGGTACACGAACAAGTTCCAGACGCCAAAATCAGCCATGAAACCCTAAGATGTTGAGTAAATAATGAGTGTGTTTTGATCTCTGGTGTAAGGGATGAAAGAGACACAGTTATGAAACTGAGATTTTCAAAGGCTTAAATAATGTTGAATGACTGAGTCCTTCCTTCAAATATTGTTGTTTTACTCATCTTTATAACGTGACCTGACATGCTTTATCAACAATAATGTTAGAGATTATAGTCAATTCCAATAGTAAAAACGCGTCGAAAAACCTGTCTGATATTTTCTGAAAAGTTCTCAATTCTCTGTCAAAGCTCTGATACTTATCGGTTGGATATGAACTGATGATTTGAATTTTTTAAGATTTAACTTTTTTTTTCGTCCATTGATTTTAGATTCACTCTATATTCCTAACAAATAATATTTTAGCCGACCAAAAGAAGAACAATAATGAGGGTTGTACTAATATACATGTTAATGCAGATATTCAAAAATTCGAATCAAAAATCTAATGTTAATAAAAATATACAAAACATTCCACCAGAATCTACTTAAAAATATATATAGTTTTTCATTGTGCTTTACAATTCAATAGATAATATGACCTAAAAACAAAACCATGTTCATCTATTAGCTAAAAAGAAATGAGTTCAAGAATTAAAATAGAAGTGAAAACTAACATCTACCCATCCAAAGATTCCAAACTTAAAGTTGGTTATTTTAAAGACTTTCAACAAAAAAATAAATAAATTCAAACTTAAAGTTGGTTATCTAATAAATAATAATTTATATTAGTTGGAAAGCTTTAGATGTAACTGATAATATATATGTGTAGAATATATCATTACATACTTGCCAGTAAGTAGGTCAAGTATCAGGGAAAAAAATTGTTTTATAACTAGGTACCCTTTTTCCATATTGGAGAAGGTTTTGCAAGAGCTTCAATAAGAAATGCATTGTAACCAAGGAAACAACTATGGATTTCTTACCAAAAGGTACACAAACAAGTTCCTGAACGCCAAAATCAGCCATGAAACCCTAAGATGTTGCGTAAATAATGAGTGTGTTTTTTTCTCTCTGATGTAAGGGATGAAAGAGACACAATTAAGAAACTGCTGCTACCAATGCCTTTGACCAACTCAAAAAGGCAACACCTGTTTTAGCTTTGCCATACTTCTCCAAGCAATTTTCAGTTGACAGTGATTCAAGTGAGAAATGCATTGGATCTTTGGTACTTCAAGAAGGAAAAACTATTACTTTATTTAACAAAGCTTTGGGTCCAAGAGCCAGAGCCTTATCTTCTTATGAAAATGAGTTCTTAGATGTTTACATGGTTGTAACCAAATGGAACCATTATCTTCACGGCGGAAAAACTGACCACCAGAGCATTAAGTACTTCTTGGAGCCAAAGATAACCTTTTTATTGCGGCGTTGATTAAGCTCTTAGGATTTGACTATGAGACCAAGTATAATAAAGGAGCAAAAAATATGGTAGTTTATGCACTTTCTAAAAGGCGGCACTCTACAACCAGTTGTAGTGCTCTAGCCATCTCAAGACCTACATAGGTACAAGACACTAGTAGTTATGCCGATGATGATAAAGCTCAACAATATATTACTCAAGTTCTCATTTCCTCTCAAGATTTGCCACATTATACTTACCAGTATTGGGTATTAAGATATAAAATTAGATTCTATGTTGGAGCTAGTAATAATTCAAAACTTTCATCATGAGCTCCATTCACTCCTCTGTTGTTGGTGTACATTCAGGTGTACAAGCTTCTTATATCAGGGATAAGAATTATTTTTATTGGCCTGGTTTGAAGAAGGACATCTTGTTATTTTTCTCCACCTGTTATATTTGACAGAGAAACAAAGGGGATCACACCATTTTAGTGGTCTTCTCCAACCTCTACTAGTACCTGACACTGCTTGATAGCATGTTACAACGGATTTATTAAAAATTACATGTGAGTGAGGGAATAAGTGTTATCTTGGTGGTGGTTGATATAGTTATTAAGTATATACAATTCACAGGCTTACAACGTCAACACACTGTTACATCTATAACACATGCATTCATTACTCAGGTATTGGAGTTGCATGGATCCCAACATCTATTATATATGAAAGAGACAAAGTCTTTACCACCAATGTTTCGAAAGATTTATTTAAATATATAGGCATTAATCTGAATTTGAGTATTTCTTACCACGGTCAATCAGATGGATAAATTGAAAGGGTCAATGGATGTTTAGAAAACTATTTAAGATGCATGATAGGGCATAAGCCAAAGAAATGGTATCAGCGGCTTGCAATTGTATATTGGTGGTATAACACCAACTATCACTGCATTCTAAAGATGTCTTCATTCCAAGAATTGTATGGTACAAGCCTTCACATTAGGCATTTCCCACAACTGCAATCACTTGTGTAGCTTCAGTGGAAGACTTGAATGAGAGAGATTTAGTGTTGGATATACTAAAATAATATCTACACAAGGCTCAAGAGATGATGAAGCTATTTGCTGATAGAACAAGCAGATTCTTTGAGATGGGGGATATGGTTTATTTGAAGCTTCGACCTTACATGCAATCCTCTGTTGCGTTAAGCAAGAATTTCAAGTTTTTAGCCAGGTGTTTTGGCCCTTTCAAGTTTGCAGAGACTTGGGTATGTGGCTTACAAACTGTAGTTGCCTACTCAAGCCCATATCCACCCAATATTCCATATGTATCAGCTGAAGAAACAGATTGGCCATACACATATTCCATCTCCAGATCTACCTTTTGTGGACCATGAGGGTCAAGTCAGTATGCAACCTCTAGATATTCAGGGGTCCGGATTTACTTACATTCATGGTCATCAGGTTAAGCAACTGTTAATTTAGTTGACAAATTCGTTTCCAGAGAATGCAACTAGATTATTCTAGCATGGAAGCTCACTACCCTGACTTTATCCTTGAGTAAAAGGTTAATTTTTGATGGGTATATAATGCCATGTTCTTAGTAGTATAGTAAATCTACTGGGTCTTCCATACTTATAGTTAGCATTGAGGTAGTAAAATGTAACACTAATATGAGTATGATAAGGCATGAGAAGTCAGTTAGGATGGTGATAAGTAGCAGTCACCTGTCAGTCAAGGATATGGTTTGTCATTATTGGGTTTAAATGTTGTAATAGACACTTGTTTTAGGTTATCTGAGAGATTAATGAAAGTTTGGTCGTGTTCTTGAGAAACGGAGGTTAGTTCCTCTTTGAATTAAAGATTTGTGTTAATACTTGTTGAATATTTCATTCTTGATTCTAATTTTGTACCGGGAACAGTGTAATAAAATTATTGAAAATAGCTTGGATGTACCTGTACATCCTAAATTAAATTAAAGTAAACATTATTTCAAATAATAGACTGTCATTTTATATTTGCACCATCAATGTGTTATCATAACTAATTTGAGCCTCTTTTATTTTAAAGAAAACAACATTAGATTATAGTATATTACATAACTATTAAATTATAAAACTTGTTAATTAACGTTCTCATTCAGCGACCGGGTGGTGGAGCATCTAGGCAGCAGAAAGGTTGAATCTGTGAAGCTCTATAAGGATGTTCCAACAAGCTTCGAAAAGAAAAGGCCTGCCTTTAGATACTTTTCATATTGTTAGTGATCTTTGTACCACTTCATTAGTGCATTCACTGTTTAATATATTGTGGTTATTGTGCATTACCTGAGATGTGAATTGAGTGACTTGATGATTAATTATTTAAAAATTATACGACAATCCTTGAGCCTCGCGTATAATCAGGTTCCACGTTTGTGCGACGAACATTGTAAAAGTATTCTCCCAAAACTTCGTATTTGATACAGGCTGATTACTATTGATATTTTCTCTTGTTTAAAATACATAAGCTCTACAAATGGATAAATCCTCTTCTGGAGAAAACTTAACACTACGATCTTTGAAAAAAAATTAGATGATTTTTGAGTGAGATTAGAGATGTACAAATTGTGAATTTGGAGTTGAGAAGATCTGAGTTTATATGGAAAGGAATTACATCCGTCAGATGACTAAATATTTATCCGTTCAGATATATTCGTTGGGAAGCTTATCTAGCGCCACGCGGTTGGGAAAGAAACGTCGGCGGTCAAACTTAAGACGCGCGGAATAGGTTAAATTGATGGAGGTTGAACATCATCCATGCGACACAAAATGAAATGCCCGTATCTTCTTAGATCGCAATGGGAAAATAAAAAAATGTGTTGGTTTACACATTCGTTTTTCATGTTTTCACATACCACAAAAAATAGACTAATTAACGATTTGCCCATCCCATAAGAATTGCCCCTTAGGATCGAACAAATTCTTATTAAGCGTAACTGATTCAATTAGATAAATCACGTTTTGTAAATAGAAGGGTATTTTGCCATGTATAGAAAAATTAGTTACATTATGTTGGCTGAAATATCTAACTTGGGATATTAAAAAAGTATCTTAATAAATCTTGGGCATGCAAACAATATATATTTGTTTTTTTCTAGACATAGAAATTCAAATCCAAGAATTAATTAACCAGTTATGTATTTCGTTATATATAAATAAATTTAACAAATAATGTTGTAACACGTACTTCGAAAATTAAGTTTTTCTCTTCTGTCTGGCGATTGAAGACTAGCGACGTGAAATCCGATTTTATAAGATTATGGTCAAATTTTTTACTATTAATTATTGTTTTTATGAATCATTTTCCCCTTTTTTTCTAGATCTTCTCCGTATATTTCAGTTTGCTCTACTTTTCATGGCTTTTCATCAAAAAGAACATCATAAGATACTATAATAACAACACACAGAAACTCTGATCAAGCTTCCGACAACAGAATATTGATTCAACAGATTTAGAAATTAGATGTTACACTAGTTTATATAATATAATTTTTATGTTATTCAAAATCCCGAGAAATGGTCGGATCACTTGATGATCCTAGCACATCTTCGTTTTGTAGAAGTGTTATTTTATTTTGTCTTGTCCTTGGTAAAATGTTCTTGGCTTATTGGAAAACTATTTTGGGTAAAAATGGTTGAATCTTCGAATATGTTTTCCCTGAGAAATCATATGTTGATTTAATTATTTTGAATTTTTTTTTACTATGTAACTGAATCGCCTTGTAGCGATCTGGATCTCGAATCAAGGCTATAAATTAAGTTTATAACAATAATAATTTATTTTTAAAATAACAGTATTTTTTGCGAATATGTAAGTATGGGTTTGAAGCACATTTTTATCTGTAAGCACATATATATAATGGTAGTTATTACTAAAGGTTATTGGGGTAATGTTAGGATTACGCCAACCTACTAAAAGTACTTGTTTTCTTTATAGTAGTATAAAAAAGATATGTTGGGTTTATGGTAGATATGGCGCGAGCCAACATCAATAGATGTTGAGCAAACTTTACTCTTGTTCCAGTGGAGCAATTATTAGTGAAGAAGAAAATCTATCGAATGGTCGGGATATTCCTTAAAGTCCATCATTTCTCATATTTAATTGATTCTATCGTAGCTTGTTTTAGGTAGTTCTTTTGATTTTCTTTCTTTTTTTCTTGTCGGATTATTCGACTACTTCAAGTATGTTGTCACTTTTTATTGTTAATATTTATCTTTTTCATGTACTTGGTCTCTATGTAACCTTCACTTAATGTTATCAAAGGAAAATAGATGCATATTATAAAAATAAGAAAGAAAATAAAATGGCAGATGGCATACATTACCCCAAGTTGCAAGCATCGCTATATCACTATGATGTTGCACTGCTACATAAGCATGCAAATTGTTATTTGCTTGACGCCGAGCCAAGAAACTTATTGATGTGTCTGCGAGTTCAATATAGAGATCGGTTTGGCTAAAAATATTAAAAGTGGACCTAGAGTGACCGCAATGTACATATTGTAAATGCAACTGGAACACTACCACTTAATCTTGGTCACCAACTCAACGTCAACAAATATCCGATTCTAAGTATCCACTTTACTTGGTTAAATACAAAATTGAGGATTTCAAATTTGTGCACCTGTCAAAAACCAGTGTGTACATTACGGCTTCTCATACTCATCGAAACATATGAATATATATTTAATTATTTTTCTTATAATTGTGTCCAAAGAGAAAGTATAAAGAAAATTTCCACTAGCACCTCTTCTTGCATTTTCTCTAATTTGTATCTCGATTTTCCTAAATTTTGTATATGCTAAACGGTAGACAGTGAGATTAGATGAGAGCAAGATTTCTAAAAAGATAAAATGTTAGAAAATAGAAGATGTGAGAAAAGATCTAATCATGTAAAGTGTAGTAGATATGCTTATGGAGACAAAAAGGTTATCTCTCCTGGTAAATCTAAATGTAATTTAAGTAAGAGCTTGATGTTCAATTTCTTATCGGTAATTAATAAATCAATGTTCAAATATTTTAAAAAGAAGCTATAGGTTTGATCTTTGAGTCTTTAAGACTCTATCTTGTGAATCTGATTTTTGAACGGTTGAAATATAAAAGATAACAGATCAATTTCATCCACACATGATACGCAAAATAAAGATTCAAAATGGATAAAATGCTAGAGTTTAAATACAAATTATGATTGAAGAACACTTGCTAAGTTTTTACCATGCATGTTTCAGGATTTAATAGGTTGAGGGCATGAGTATATTAAGAGCAAGGGATATGGGGCCTGAAAGTCTCATTCAAAATGAAAGATTTGATCAAATTTGATACTATTATGGGTGTTTGAAATCCCATTACACCCCAAACTCAACCCTCGTTCATGCGAACCAGAGAAAAAAAAATCCACTATATGGCAAACGGTTTGTTGTATGAATTTTTATATAAAAACAGCTAAATATAAAAGATAACAGATCAATTTCATCCACACATGATACGCAAAATAAAGATTCAAAATGGATAAAATGCTAGAGTTTAAATAAAAATTCTTATTGAAGAACACTTGCTAAGTTTTTACCACGCATGCTTCAGGATTTAATAGGTTGAGGGCATGAGCATATTAAGAGCAAGGGATATGGGGCCTGAAAGTCTCATTCAAAATGAAAGACTTGATCAAATTTGATACTATTATGGGTATATGAAAGCCCCATTACACCCCAAACTCAACCCTCGTTCATGCGAACCAGAGAAAAAAAAATCCACTATATGACAAACGGTTTGTTGTATGAATTTTTTTTATAAAAAACGGCTAACAATGACAATTTTGCTTCCCGTACGATGAACGATTTCCGTATGGTAGTTTTTTCTTCCCATACGACAAATGGTTTTCCATATTGTATATTTTTCTTCCCATACGACAAACCATTTCCCCTCCAACTCAACCTTTTTCTCATATGACAAACATCCCACCATATTGTCTCTTCAAATACTAGTTCTTGTAGCGGGTTTTTATTCCTTCTTGTAGACTCTCACTCATTTTGAAAGGCATAAACTACTTAAATATTATATATCATAGTCCTTGCTCTGAAGCCCATCTCATTTACTAATAAATCACTGGAGTTCCTGTGAGTGGTCTTGATAGTGCTTACAACTGGATTTGAAGCTAGGGTTGCATCAAATTGAGGAGAAAACCCATTACAATGGCATAGACTCAACTTGAAATATGTATTTAATTTGGTTAGAGAAGGATGCATTTATTTCATTTGGGAGAGACGATATAAAGATTAGATGACTAGAGAATCATGCAACATTATGTTTTGTAATTTACATAAACAAATAAGGGGACGATCCAATGACATGGTTAGAATGATATGCCATTTTGACACTATTTTCTTGTAAAACTCAAACGACAAGGAAATTGAAGCTAAATTTTTTTATGGCATATTCCTCTTATGAAAATTTGTCTTCCTACCAAAAATGAGGGCATTCTGAGATATGAAACTTCACCATCTATAAATTTTGATTTCAACAGTTAATTTTCTACATGGAAATTAGAAGTGGTAGATGACGGATTTATTTGTCTCACAAATCACTCATTTTCAGTAGGAAGGTTGATATTAGATATTTAACAAATAATGCTTTAACACGTACTTTAAAAATTAAGTTTCTCTCTTTTGTCTGGCGATTGAAGACTAGCGACGTGGAATCCCATTTTCTCAGATTATGGTCAAATTTCTTTTATCTTTACGATTAGTTCTTGTTTTTATGAATCATTTTCCTTTTTTTTTTCTATATCTTCTACGTATATTTCAGTTTGCTCTATTTTCCATGGCTTTTCATCGAAAAGAACATCATAAGATACTATAATAACAACACACAGAAACTCTGATCAAGATTCCGACAACAGAAGATTGATTCAACCGATATAAAAATTAGATGCTACACTAGTTTATACAGTATCATTTTTATGTTATTCAAAACCCTGAGAAATGGTCAGATCACTTGATGATCCTAGCACATCTTCGTTTTGTAGAAGTGTTATTTTATTTTGTCTTGTCCTTGGTTAAATGTTCTTGGCTTATTGGAAAACTATTTTTGGTAAAAATGGTTGAATCTTCGAATATATTTTCCCTGAGAAATCATATGTTGATGTAATTATTTTGAATTTTTTTTGACCATGTAACTGAACCGCCTTGTAACGATCTCGATCTCGAATCAAGGCTATAAATATAAGTTTATAACAATAATAATTTATTATTAAAACAACAATATTTTTTGCGAATATATAAGTATGGGTTTGAAACACATTTTTATCTGTAAGCATATATATATAATGGTAGTTATTACTAATGGTTATTGGGGTAATATTAGGATTACGCCAACCTACTAAAAGTACTTGTTTTCTTTATAGTAGTATAAGAAAGATATGTTGGGTTTCTGGTAGATATGGCGCGAGCAAACATCAATAGATGCTGAGCAAACTTTACTCTTGTTTCAGTGGAGCAATTATCAGTGAAGAAGAAAATCTATCGAATGGCCGGGATATTCCTTAAAGTCCATCATTTCTCATATTTAATTGATTTTATCGTAGCTTGTTTTAGGCAGTTCTTTTGATTTTCCTTCTTTTCTTCTTGTCGGATTATTCGATTATGTACTACTTCAAGTATGTTGTCACTTTTTCTTGTTAATATTTATCTTTTTTATGTACTTGATCTCTATGTAACCTTCACTTAATGTTATCAAAGGAAAATAAATGCATATTATAGAAAATAAGAAAGAAAAAAAAATGGCAGATGGCATACATTACCCCAAGTTGCAAGCATCACTATGATGCTGCATTGCTACATAAGCATGCAAATTGTTATTTGCTTGACGCCGAGCCAAGAAGCTTATTGATGTATTTGCGAGTTCAATATAAAGACCGGTTTGGCTATAAATATTAAAAGTGTACCTAGAGTGACTGTAATGTACATCTTGTAAATTCAACTGGAACACTGCCACTTAAGCTTGGTCATCAACTCAACTCAACAAATATCTGATTCTAAGTATCCACTTTACTTGGTTAAATATAAAATTGAGAATTTCAAATTTGTGCACCTGTCAAAAACCAATGTGTACATTACGGCTTCTCGTTCTCATCGAAACATATAAAAATATATTTAATTATTTTTCTTATAATTGTGTCCAAATAGAAAGTATAAAGAAAATTGCCACTAGCACCTCTTCTTGCATTTTATCTAATTTGTATCTCGATTTTCTTAAATTTTGTATATGCTAAACGGTAGACAGTGAGATTAGATGAGAGCAAGATTTCTAAAAAGATAAAATGTTAGAAAATAGAAGATGTGAGTAAAGATCTAATCATGTAAAGTGTAGTAGATATGCTTATGGAGACAAAAAGGTTATCGCTCCTGGTAAATCTAAATGTAATTTAAGTAATTTGAGCTTGATGTTCAATTTCTTATCGGTAATTAATAAATCAATGTTCAAATATTTTAAAAAGAAGCTCTAGGTTTGATCTTTGAGTCTTTAAGACTCTATCTTGTGAATCTGATTTTTGACCGGTTGAAATATAAAAGATAACAGATCAATTTCATCCACACATGATACGCAAAATAAAGATTCAAAATGGATAAAATGCTAGAGTTTAAATACAAATTATGATTGAAGAACACTTGCTAAGTTTTTACCACGCATGTTTCAGAATTTAATAGGTTGAGGGAATGACCATATTAAGAGTAAGGGATATGGGGCCTGAAAGTCTCATTCAAAATGAAAGGCTTGATTAAATTTGATACTATTATGGGCATAGGAAAGCCCCATTACACCCCAAACTCAACCCTCGTTCATGCGAACCAGAGAAAAAAAAATTCCACTATATGGCAAACGGTTTGTTGTATGAATTTTTATATAAGAAACGGCTAACAACGACAATTTTGCTTCCCGTACGACGAACGATTTCCGTATGGTAGTTTTTTCTTCCCATACGACAAATGGTTTGCCATATTGTAGATTTTTCTTCCCATACGACAAACCATTTCCCCTCCAACTCAACTTTTTTCTTCATATGACAAACAACCCATCATATAGTCTCTTCAAATACTAGTTTCTGTAGCGAGTTTTTATTCCTTCGTGCAGACTCTCACTCATTTTGAAAGGTATAAACTACTTAAATAGTTTATCTCATAGTCCTTGCTCTGAGCCCATCTCATTTACTAATAAATCACTGGAGTTTCTGTGAGTGGTCTTGATAGTGCTTACAACTGGATTTGAAGCTAGGGTTGCATCAAATTGAGGAGAAAGCCCATTACAATGGTATAGACTCAACTTGAAAGATGCATTTAATTTGGTCATAGAGGGATGAATTTATTTCATTTGGGAGAGACAATATAAAGATTAGAGGACTAGAGAATCATGCAAGATTATGTTTTGTAATTTACATAAACAAATAAGGGGACGATCCAATGACATGGTTAAAATGATATGCCATTTTGGCACTATTTTCTTGTAAAACTCAAACGACAATGAAATTGAAGCTAATTTTTTTACGACATATTCCTCTTATGAAAATTTGCCTTCCTACCAAAAATGAGGGCATTATGAGATATGAAACTTCACCATTTATAAATTTTGATTTCAACAGTTAATTATCAACGTGGAAATTAGAAGTGGTAGATGGCGGCTTTATTTGTCTCACAAAGCACTCATTTTTAGTAGGAAGGTTGATATTAGATATTTATAATATCAACCAAATGTCATTCTAACCATGTTATTGGATCCTTCACCAAAAAAAAAAAAGATGAATATTAAGTAAAGTAAAAAAATGATGTGTTTCCTGGATTGCATGGAGTAATAAGAAAAATCAGAACGTGCACACACGTTTATTGTGGGTGCACAAATTCAGACTTAAAATTGAGATACTTTATCTTGAACCCTCTATTAGTTTAGATGTGATGATTGTTTGATTGATTACACACATTCTATAATGTCTGAACTCTCAAATCCTTCAACTACCTTATGAACAATGTAGTTAACTCCGGATTTTGGTTTGTCTCGGTCGGGACCGAGACATTGAGACAACTTTATCTCGAGGAAATTCTCGGTGAGGGTCTCGGTAAAATCTCGGAATAACTGCCGAAAATTCGTTTCGAATTTTATACCTATATAGTATGTATATCAAGCATTATCCAAACGTTTGCACACATATTTGTGTGTAAATACCACCAATTTATTAAAATAGAAACAAACCTTCTTTAAAAATAATAGAAAACTCTAGATTCATAGAAAATTCAAAAACATCAACCAAATTTCCGGCTCACTCCAGCCAATTCCGATCGAGTCACATGAAATTCAACCAAATTCCGTCTCGGCACGATTAAATATTCCGCTGCTTTGAGAGTCAGAAACCGAAATTCTCGACCATCTGAGCGCAAATTGACTACATTGCTTACGAGACAATAACTCAATATAACATAAATACAAGCGGGGTTATGTTGGGTACATTTGCTGTGTATAGTCCACATCACGACAACTTGCATGTGCACCGTTTCTAAAATTTGTGCTTTCTTAAATCTAACCAAACTCAATGATTAATTATCTACCTCATTTGTTGAATGCTATTTTAAGTGATAGTCCACATGTTGTGAATTTGATCGATAATGCATCCCGTTCACAAATACTGATACTGCTGATGTAAGGATATATTTGTCGCCTAAATGGGCAGATTCAGAAGACCGTGCCGTAGATAGAAAGTGGTTAAGAATATTAATTACATCTTAATTTAAAATTTAATTTGTATTTTCCTTTATCTTTTCCACGTAAATCCCCAAAATAAATGTTTATTTTTTCTCCATTGGATTCCCTAAACCAAAACCAAAAAGTAATCAAACTTTCTGAGGATTCGAGCGCTAATTTAGTCCAAGAAAATCCAGTTTAAGAAGTGACACTGATGTTATATCCCCAAAAACCAGGACGTCCAAAACAAACAGTTAAGAAACGGTGTCCACCCACCGTTTGACCCCCCACCGTCATTTAATGTCGTTACAAGAAAAACGCGTCGTCGTTGAGGTGGGCCAAAGCGAACAGCATTGGACCTACTTAGACCAAGCTTCATTATATCAATCCAATCTTCTAATATTCTAAAACAAACAAGTGAAAAGAGCTCAGTTAGAGAGCTTTCATGGCGTTTTCTGTTCTTTGATGAATCTTAGCTGTTTGAAGATACAAAAGCACTTTTTATAATACCTTCCCCGTATTCTAGAGTTTCATTTTCTTTTCTTTTTCTTCATGGTGGGGTCTTGTCACTTTGGAAGACAGCCTAATCTAAACAGGCTGGAGATAGCTATTTGAGTTGCAAAAAAGAAGCTTCAACTGACATTTCTCGCCCCCAGCATTTGAATCTAGACTGGGTTTTCTTTATTTTCCAGCTTAAATCATCATAACAGAGGTAAGTTCACCCCCTCCAAAATAGTTGATCTTTACCTCATTTTGTTATCATATACAAAAGGAAAGTGTAAGTTTTTTTTCTTCATTTAGTTAGTTTGCTTCTCTTTGAACTTTAGTAGTGAAGTGAACTCATTTTATATCTGTTCCATTCTGTATACTTCAGATGATAAAAATGGTACGTAGAAATTAAGATTATTGATTTTAACTGGGTTTGGATTCTAGAAGACTTTGATTGTACTGGTTACTGGAGATCTGGGTTTTTTTTCTGGAAATTTGGGTTTTGAATTTTGAGGATGATGGAGGTGAAACCAGTATGGGTGTCAGTGGTGTTAGTTGTGTTTTTGCTTCATTGCTCAAATGCTGAATTTGATCCTATTGATAACTACTTGATTGCTTGTGGGTCTTCACAAAATATATCTGTTCAAGGTAGGATTTTTGTTCCTGACTCGAAACAGTCATCATTTGTGTTAAAAACTCAAGGTAATTCAATTACTTCTACTTCTAAATCTAGTGTTCCATCTCCAATATACCAATCTGTTCGGCTTTTCTATGGTCCGTCTTCGTACAGCTTTAAAATCCAGCAGAAGGGACGGCATTGGATCCGTCTCTATTTCAACCCTCGTGCTGATTCTAACCATGATCTTCAATCCTCAGCAATTACAGTAGTCACAGATGATTATGTGCTTTTGAACAACTTTAGCTTCAAGAACTACAATGGTTCTGTTCTTTTTAAGGAGTATTCAGTCAATGTAACATCTGATTCTTTGACAATTACCTTTATTCCGTCTAATAACTCGGTTGCTTTCGTGAGCGGAATCGAAGTCGTTTCAGTCCCAGACAAGTTGATTCCTGATCAAGCATTGGCTGTAGCCGCTTCACGCCCATTTAATGGTCTCTCAAGTCTTGCTTTTGAAACCGTATATAGGTTAAATATGGGCGGTCCTCTTGTCACCCCTCAGAATGACACCCTCGGTAGAACTTGGGAGAATGATGAAAAGTACCTCCATGTGAATAGCTCTGCTGTGAATTTTTCGGTTAATCCTGCATCCATTAAATATCCTGCGACTCTCACACCAGAAACTGCACCAAATTGGGTTTATGCAACTGCTGAAACCATGGGTGATGCGAATGTTTCAAATGTAGACTTCAATATGACATGGGTTTTCCCCGTCGATCCAAGCTTTACATATTTTGTGCGGTTACATTTCTGCGATATTGTGAGTCTGTCTATGAATAGCCTTGTGTTCAATCTTTTTGTCAACACTGATATTGCTTTTGGGAGTTTGGATTTGTCATCAATAACTGGTGGAATCGATATACCGTACTACAAGGATTTAGTCTCTAACTCCTCGGATGATGCAGATACTTTGACAGTTAGTGTTGGTCCAGATACTGTGGCTGAAGTCTCTAATGCAATTATAAATGGCCTGGAGATCATGAAGATAAGCAATGATGCTGGTAGTTTGCATGGGTTTTATCCGGTTGGGCACCTTCTTCCTAAATCTTCACAAAAGAAGAAGATGTGGATCATAGTTGGGTCAGTTGTGGGAATTTTTGGTGCTTTGGCAATGATTGTTTTATGTTATTGTTGCATAGTATCTCGCAGATCAAAAACTCCTCACCAGGGTCATCCATGGTTAACACTGCCCCTGTATGGCAATTCACAAACCATGACTAAAGGCTCCACGGTATCTCATAAGAGTGGAACTGCTAGCTGCATTTCTTTGGCCTCGTCAAATCTCGGTCGTTTCTTCATGTTTCAGGAAATTATTGAAGCAACAAATAAGTTCGATGAAAATTTGCTTCTGGGGGTTGGAGGATTTGGCAGGGTATACAAGGGTACACTAGAGGATGGTTCGTATGTTGCAGTAAAAAGAGGTAACCCACGATCTGAGCAAGGTATAGCTGAGTTTCGAACTGAGATCGAGATGTTATCTAAACTCCGCCATAGACATCTTGTCTCTCTTATCGGCTACTGTGATGAGCGGTCGGAAATGATCCTTGTGTATGAGTACATGGCAAATGGGCCACTCAGAAGCCATCTTTATGGGACTGATCTTCCATCTCTTTCATGGAAGCAGAGGCTTGAGGTTTGTATCGGAGCTGCAAGAGGACTTCATTATCTTCACACTGGAGCAACTCAGAGCATCATTCATCGAGATGTGAAAACTACCAACATTCTCCTGGACGAGAATTTAGTAGCAAAAGTTGCAGATTTTGGTCTATCGAAGACTGGTCCAGCTCTGGATCAAACCCATGTCAGCACAGCAGTAAAGGGTAGTTTTGGTTACCTTGACCCTGAGTACTTCAGGAGACAACAGTTGACAGAGAAATCAGATGTTTACTCATTCGGAGTTGTTTTGATGGAGGTTCTGTGTACGAGACCAGCATTGAATCCCGTTCTTCCAAGAGAGCAGGTTAATATAGCTGAATGGGCAATGCTCTGGCAGAAGAAAGGAATGTTGGATCAGATTATGGACCCCAAATTGACAGGGAAAGTAAATCCGGCATCTCTCAAGAAATTTGGAGAAACAGCCGAGAATTGTTTGGCGGAATACGGTGTGGATCGGCCGACAATGGGAGACGTTTTATGGAATCTTGAATATGCTCTACAGCTTGAGGAAACTTCGTCTGCACTCTCAGAACCAGATGATAACAGCACAAACCATATCTTAGGAATTCAATTACAACCCATTGCACCATTCGACAACAGTGTAAGCATGATTGATGGGGTGACTTCAGGAACAGATGATGATGCTGAAGATGTCGCCACCAGTGCAGTGTTTTCACAGTTGGTCAACCCACGTGGGAGATAGGAATGAAACAAACTCTCACAGGTAACCCAAAAGTTGATACAAATTCAAACAAATATGTTCAGCAGGCATTTGCTTGAGAAAATTTTTTCTCATTCGGCCATTTTAATCTCGAATTGTTTTCTACCGATAATTATGTTTCGGTTTGTAATATAAGTCCATTGATTGAGGTGGAGAAATAAAACTCAACATCTGTGGATTGTTTTAGTCATGATGTGAGCTAAGACAGGTTATATGTTTGTCGTGTGATCTTTCTCCATTTCCTAGATATGTAATGTTTTAGTTATATATCGTTTTATTCACAAAATGATACAAGGAAAAATGAAGTAGACAGTTTACTGCTCATATATTCAAATTTTTAAGAAAAAACTTTTTATTATTATTTGGACCTCATTGTCTGGAATGATATTGCAGTTGAAATGCTAAACCAGGAAAAGTGGTCCTAAAACAAAAATTCTTATACCAGATGCCAAATATCACTCGAGTCTACGTTTTGTATTGTCGGAAACACCAAGAAAAGGTATCTTGATGCAGTTATGAATAAGATCTTATAAGATGCTTTAAGCCTTTAATGATTTGGATTCTTTATTGTACTTTTATAAAATGATGATCCTGCACTTATACATGGTGAATGAACAAAACTTTTCTACTCTAAAAAGTGGAGAGAATCATGAGAAAAGAAACTATGGCTCAAACTTGTGTTGAAGTTGATATAGGAATTCTGTGGGAAGCTTTGGCCAAGGATTTATGGCTTATTTTGCCTAAAGTAATCCCAAATTTAGTGAAGGAAGTACAGTTGCTGGAAGGGAATGGTGGACTTGGTACTCTCATGCTCATCCATTTTGGCTCAGGTTAAGTTTTCTTGCTTTCGATTTCTTAGACTAACGTAAAACAGAGGTGACAAATGCTGCATTCCAGAAGGAAAAGATTGTGGAACTTGATGAGAATGAGTATAGATTTGGTCTAGAAGTGATACAAGGTGGTCACCTGAACCATGGTTTCACTTATTACGCGACTACTTTTAAATTATCAAAAGAAATTGGGGTGAAAAAGCAGACTCTAGTCGACATTACAATCACATACGACACCTATCAGCATTAGCTTTCATTAGCGCTCTCGAAACCTATCTACTTACAGTTTCCATCTAATGTTTTCTACTAGACTGAATTATTTTCACATCCACTTCTCAGCCTTTCTTCTCTATAATCCTTTTAGTTGGGTGGTAGGTTTTGCTAATTTTCTTCAATACCTTCTACAACAACAATCAGTTTCAAGACGGAGTTTCCGATGCAGATTAAATGGTTAGATCTCTCATGATCCTAATACTGATGCTAAATGCAGGATACATTCTAATTTCTGATCCAGAAACAGTTTGAACTCAGTTGAGCAACATCTATTCTAACTTCTTAATTAGCTTGGATGTGGAAAGTCATGTAACAGATCCAATTTGGGGTTTTATCATGGGGTTTTCCTGAAAATAAACAGCCCCATCATGGATCTGCTACTATAACTTCCCAAACATTCTTGAGTAATTTGGAAGATATTTTTCAGAGAAACACGTCAGAAGAAATTAAATATAATTTACTCCATTTGAAGATTAAAATCAGCTATAATGAGGACAGCAAAAACTGTAACTCTGACTGAATACATCAGTTGATGTTAGGATATGACAGTACTTAAAGCTCTGTGCAAAAGCAAAGCCCGACACCAAAGCAACCATACCCACCCAAAAGACAGACAAGGAAATAGTACCTTGTCCAGGAAACAGTTTACTCTGAAGATTTAAGGTTTAGCATTCCTTGTGAAATCAGTGCAAGTCTGGCAGTTGCAGTCTGAAAACCGGCACAAATCACACCCAAAGCAAACACAGGTAGTGCAGCCACTGCATGTTTGAGAACGAGAGCAGCCTCTGTACACTCTACGACTTGCTCGCTCTTCGTCATCCTCACAAGATAAGCTGAAGAAAAGAAACAGAAAGAATCGCCACTTCATTCAGAATTGAATTTAAATGGTACGGAGTTATGATGTCATTGATTGGCTATATGATGGGCTATATGTTGTCACAAACATTTGTCAATTTTACAAAAAGGAGAAATAAACCTTTTACTTGGCTGAAAAATAATAAATATAGGGACTGCAAATATATCAGAAGGAGGAGCTATGATTAGCTTCACCAAACTGAATGATAACCATCCCATTAATATCAAATTAGAAGGGTTTACTCTATAAATGACATAACCAGATATAAAAAAGATTTCAACTCCCAATTCTCGAAATAAATAGAAATTAAAATCTCAAAACATTTGACATAGCACCAATAGATCCACTTAGTAAAACCTATTGGGTAATTTGTCTAAATCAAATAAAAGCAAGTTAAAGAGAACCCAGTAACCAATTCCTTCACCAAGTATAATTCATTAATTTAGAAACGGTATATATGTTTCATCTAAGCATCCATCAAACTCTTCAGATGACCAAGCAGGCATTTCTAGTCTAAGTGTATGGCAATTTTATGCAGAGAAGTAATAGATGTTGCGCCTATTACATAAAAGTTAATCCTATCCATGTTTCAATCTACCACTGACAAAGCAAACTTCCACATTGACAAGGACATAAATCCTTAACGTTTCTTAAAAGAAAACCTCCACATTACAAAGTTTCAGGATGATATAACTCATTATGATTTGACAAGGTCATGAAAGAACTTACTTGTCGAATGGAAGGTCTGAACATTTCCAGTTAGCGTCAACGGATGCATCATGGTGAACTCGACACTCTTCCTTGGAAGTTAGATGGAACCTACGCGACTTGTTACACTTAGTACAGCGAACAAACTCATCCCGATGGCAAGGACGCCCCTTTTGGGATCTTAGGGAGGACTTCTTAGTCTCTTTTAGTGCCTGCTCATAGTATTTAAGCAGCACAGTCTTGAACAGAGGAACTTTTGATCCCTTCTTAATGACCCAAACATTACTCTTCCATTTCCTGGCAGTCTCTCGTCCAGAATGCTTTTCAAAAGCCGCAGGCGTCAATTTATCTAGTAGCACAGTAAACATCCATCCATTATAGATATGCCAAAAAAAATACATCCATCAAAGGGGACAAACTAATTAAACAATGAGTGTGGAATTCTCAAATCATATACAAATGGAACAAGAGCAGAAGAAGGAGAAAGTAATGTTAAATGCTGATGCAGCATACATGGCAATTAAAGTGTTCATAAACTCAAATTTTCATGAAATTCAAATGAGGTTGCCAAATGTGATCAAGTTTCGATGTAAGATTTTGAGAAAAATTAGATACCTATGGGCATCATAAAATACCTACAATCATGTCCTTAAGATCAGTTATAAAGTATTATCCAAACACTTTATCCAAAGCCCTATAATCATTGAGAAAGTCGTCATGTAAAGAACAGAGAAATCACAAGTCCAGCACAAATAAGTTACAATCATACAGACCATAGACAAATTTCTGCCAGTCGCATTGAGCCTACTGCTCACCGAAAGACCGAACTTATATTCCATGTGTATAATGGTTATAAAAACACCTTGACCACCAACTTATATGAATACCTCTTAAACTTGAGTAACATCTCCAAGTTATGACTTGAAAAAACAAAAACCTTCACCAGAAATGAACTCAAGTTTTCTGAGTTCTTGCCATGTTATAAGCCTCGCCAGGTTTGGCAACTAGGATATAAATTATTCGACATCATTCTAGAAAATGGCTAGAGTAACCAACATGATTTTTCTTGTCTTCACTGCCCTAAATATCCAACCACTAGTCCCTCCCTCCAAAGCAAGAAAAGAAAAGAGGGTATCTTTGTGTCTGCATGGTTTAGAGAAACACACAACTTTACACACATAATGCAACACTAAGCACTAAAACTTGATTGTTTGTTACATAAAATCAAGCTCATCACTTAGACAAATCCACATACATTACATGGATAAACAAATAAGAAAACGCTAATCTTCTCTAAAGACAAACCCAGTGAATGTGAAGATCAAATTCTGACCTATGTCTGACTTTGGTACCACACTAGCACTAAGTACTAATAATGCACATCAAATAGGTCATGCATTTTTTAGAAGAAAAACATAGAAAACTCATAACCCAAAACAAGAATATTTGTACAGAGAAAAAATGAAAAAGGTAATAATAATAGTATAAAGATCTATAAAAACTGACCCTCCTGACAACCAGAGGTGCATTCACAACTGATTTCGAGATCACCATTAATAAAAACCCTAAGTCTTCCAACAGCATCACCATATCTATGACTAGTACAACCACATGTTACTTCTATATAATCTAATCCTCTCTTCGACCCACTTATCTCATTCAACTCTTCATCACTAAACATAGATGAAGCAGCAGAAACACCCTCTTTCTCTACACTATCACCCATCTTCTTTAGTTTTCTCTCTTATGGATTTTATCAAAATGAGATTTATATATAAGAAGGAAGAAAAAAGACGGACAAAAAAATCTAACTCCTTTAATAACTCAACACAAACAAAATCTAAGAAATGGTTTTAATAGATGAATAAAAATGGGTCTTTTTTCCTCTTCATTTCATAGCTGCAAAACGCCTGTCTTTCTTCATAAATGCGAACCCATCAGAGAAGAAGAAAAGAAAAATCTCAAAATACACGCATCTCCTCCGAGGGATCTGGTATGAGAGAGAGAGGAGGAGGGGAGATTGGAAAACGTGGATGTGAGATAAATATAGATGATGATACAAAAGAGAAAAAGAAAAGGAAGGGGTAAAATCGGTATAATAGGAGGAAAAGGCTAGTTGGATGGAGAGTTGGGATTATTTAGCTGGATATTTTTATAGAGTCAGACAGAGAGAGATGCTTTGCATGACAGAGTGAGTGAGTGACATTGTAGTGAAAGAAGTCTGACGAGGTTTGTTTGTTTTTGATAAGTTAACCGTACTTGTACCCTTTAGTAATTTCGAATCAAATATCACCTTAATCTCTTGAGGTATTTATTGTTTTAAAATCGGTTTTTGATATATCCTTTTCCACACAGTTCACTCATGTATGTATCAAAGTCATGGCATGGGGGCATGCACTTTAGCCTGTTTCTCACTTTTTGTTTCTGGAAAGAAAATCAATAATAATAATCATTCACCTGTTTGTACCACCACCAAATCTGACCTACCACCACACCCTTGACCCAATAGGTGAAGGCCACACATTTCGTTTACACAATCTTTTTTCTCTAATTTCCATTAAAATAAGCCTCGCGTTTTTAGGGGCCACTCAGAAGGATTTAGAGGCCAACAATAAAACAAAAAAGATCATCCAAAAGGAAAATGTAGTCAGCCCTTATCTCGCGTAATTCGTAATGGCGAAATTCCCCTTACATATTCGGAGGATATGATAACATTGTTATCCTCCGATTGTAATCGGAAGCCAAAATATTACCCAGACTCCCGATTGTAGTCGGTGCAGTATTAAAATGATTTCTGTTTCATTTTTTCCATTTCTTTTTCATTTTTGAGTTGTTAGAGTTATAGAGAAGAATGTGAAGGAAAAAAGGGAAAACCCATTTTATCACTACAAAAATGGATGTATATGAAGAAGAAGGTGAGAATCATGGCGAAGAACAAAATGTTGAGGGTTCACGACCGTTTAGAGAAGACGATTTGGGGTATATGTTGAATGATCCAAACTTTTGTGGAGAGGAAAACCTAGACGACGCTTTCATGGAAGAAAATGGAGAATCGCCTGATATTGAAACACAGGTATTGTGTTAAGAAACTCAAATACTCGATTTTCATGCGTTTGTGTGCTTTTGTAAACAAGAAAAACAGATTATTGCATGCATTGAATGCCATGAACTACCCATATTCGGTAGATAATTTCTCGAATAAACTTACGAATATAACACACTGAGTACCAAATATGTATATTCGGTAGTTCCAAGATAGTAGTTTACTGCCGAATATGAGAAAAAACCCCAAACTGGTTTTCCAAAAAAATCTACATTCGGTAGTTATGTAGAGTTATTTACCCCCGAATGGCCCCAAAAACGAATTCCTCAAAAATTTTCAAAACTCAGTATTCTTATCCTTTACAATCGGTAATAGTTTAACATTATTTGACTGCCGAATATAACAGTGGCCTCAAAATAAAATTTCCGAAAACTTGAAAATCAGATGTTTATCGATTAAAGTTATCTCCCGGTTATTTATATTCGGCTGTTTTACTATATATTTTAGCTTCCGATTATATCATTTTTTGCACTCAGTAAACTGTGTACATTCATTTGCATAAATCGGGTGTTTTGGATAACCGATAGGATTCCGAATATAGTATATTCGGCAGTTTGACTTATTTAATAACCTCCGATTATTGTATAATAATTTGTTGCTTTCATATGCAGGCCATTGAAGAGTTTGTTGATGATATCTATTTGAGGCCCGACACTTCCCTATACTATGCAAACGATTTGGTATACTCATTACTACTTTTTTTTTCAAAATTTATATGTTAAATGGTTATGCTTATTAGATTTTTTTTTTGTTTTATGCACGTTTAGACATTTGGAAGTAAGAAGGAGGCAAAGGAATGGCTTATGAACAAGGCAAAAGATAACATGTGCGTGGTAGTTCAAAATAATCATGTTAGTGACACTCGATTTTAAATGATTTGCGAGCGAGGTGGGACGTGAAAGAGTCACGAGGGAAAGAATAGTAAGTACGTACGGAAGACGAATAGGAAATACCGAAGCAATACCAAGAAGATAGGATGCCCATTTAAGATTGTCTTTTATAAGCCCGATGGTATTAAAGGTAAAGAGTATAAAATGTATAAAGTTGATAACGGTTGTCACAACCATGATGATCCGTTGGATTTAATTGGACATGTAATGGTTGCCAAGTTAAAACCACATCAAATGCAGACGGTGAGGTCTATGCGGATCCAAAAAGCGAGTGCGATCTTAAGTAAAATAAAGGCGGACGACCCCGACAACTTGTCTTCTTTGTCTACAATTAAGTCGGCCCTAGATACGATCAAAAGGACTGAATGGGATGGTAGAACGGTCATGCAACAATCGGAGTGGTTAGCGGAGTTACACGGCTACACCTTGAGAAGGGAAGAAAAGGATGGTATAGTGGTTCGTATTTTCTTGGCACATCCCGAAATGATCCAATTGGCTCAATGCTTTCATCAAATTTTGTTGATAGATGCTACTTATAAGACAAACAAGTATAACATGCCGTTGTTGAACATTGCTTGCCATACTTCGGACAAAAACACATTTACGATTGCATGGGGTTTAATGGATCATGAGAACAATGTGAGTTTCATTTGGATGTTGGAGACGTTGAGGTCCATTTATAACGATGATAATTTTCCAAGGGTTATTGTAACGGATAACGATCAAGCCTTAATGCATGCAATAGCGGTAGTGTTTCCGGAAGCCCAAAACTTGCAATGTACGTGGCACATTCAATGCAATCTCAAAACCAATTGCCATCATCATTTCCAAGCTAAAAGACCAAGGAAGGGTACCAAGAGGTCAAAGGAAGAGGATGAGCGCATTAGTAAATTAACCGTGGAAGAACGTAAGGAAGAGGATAGGCTATTTGAAGAAAAGTGGAAGGAGGATGGAATTATTTGGAAAATGTTCATGAAAGCATGGGACAAAATCGTTTGGTCGATGACCGAGGAAATTTACGAATGTAACTTGAAGAAATTTGAGGATGAATACGACACGAACTACCCAAAACCGGTTGAGTATTGTAAAAAATAATGGTTAACGATTAAGGAGAGGTTTGTGTTTGCATGGACATATGAATATCGTAACTTCAAGAACGAGGTGACAAGCATTGCGGAGGGGTCTCATGGTCGACAAAAGAAAATACTAATTGGTAGTCAAAATGGAGTTGTGTCGATCCAAGAAGCAATCCATGAATTCACCAATCGTGATCTCGTAAAGATTAGAAAATGTATGCAATTTAGTGTACACCAATTCCCGATGGAACATATTTTATCAAACCGCCGATTAATATTAAAAATTTGAATTTACAGCACTCAAACATCACATGTTATTCTTTTTTCCCAGTCCGAGATGCAACAATCAATGCGGCTTCGAAATGTAGAAACGACTCTCCTCTCCACTTGGAATAAGCATCTTGTGTCGCAAACCTGTCGTCTCTGTGCCTAGCAAGAATACGGTTGTACTCGGTGCACAATTTTATAACATGGTGCACCCTTGAAGAAACATGGGATGATTCATAATTGTGGCGTGGCTTCTTGTACTTACCAACAAAAGGACCCAATGAAACGTTAATCCAAAATATACGATCGTCCTGCTGTTCTTTGGGTAGATCTTTCACAATGTAATAATTTTTTATCCATTCGGTCTCTTCCTCAACTTGTTTTAATCTTTCTCTATGATGGAATTGTTCTTCACCTCGCTTCTTAGCCTTGATTTTCTCTTCCTCCTCCTTCGTTGCCACTAACGATGGTTTAATTTTTTTGGGTTGTTTGTTCCTTTTTTGTATTTCTTCTTCCATTGCTGCAATTGATGTAGTTGTTCGCTTGCATCTTCGAAGTATGTTGTCGATTGATGATGGACTTGCCATTGAAAATGTTTTTCATTCTGATTTTTTACTCAATAATAACTGAGAGGGGTTACCCTCCTTATATAGATTAGAGTTCCAACGGCTCTAATTTTTGAAAATATGGCCGTTGAGGTTTCTGAAAATATGGCCGTTGAGGTTTCGTACCAATGATGCACTACAATCGGTTGCTAACGATACACGTATTCCCTCCGAATAAAACATTCGGAGGATATTTTTTTTGTAAAGTTCCGAATGAACGATGGCCCAAAAATCCGAATTTGGGAAAAACTGATACTTTTCAAATTTTGAACTTCAAATAATCGGAAGGTAACTCAGTTACCAGAACTTCCGAATATGGGGTGTCTAACCTTCTATATTGGCCCTTGGAACCACCTAGAGCCATGCCATGGTTTGTTTTGAACTTGTAATATTCGGAGGATAATTTTTTTTGTAAAGTTCCGAATGAACGATGGCCCAAAAATCAGAATTTGGGAAAAACTGATACTTTTCAAATTTTGAACTTCAAATAATCGGAAGTTAACTCAGTTACCAGAACTTCCGAATATGGGGTGTCTAACCTTCTATATTGGCCCTTGGAACCACCTAGAGCCATGGCATGGTTTGTTTTGAACTTGTAATATTCGGAGGATAATTTTTTTTGTAAATTTCCGAATGAACGATGGCCCAAAAATCAGAATTTGGGAAAAACTGATACTTTTCAAATTTTGAACTTCAAATAATCGGAAGTTAACTCAGTTACCAAAATTTTCGAATGTGCCACACAAATCATTGTCATTTGAACTTGTCTAACTTAGTTACCAAAATTTTCGAATGTACCACACAAATCATTATTATTTATCTGCTCTTCTTTACTTTACGACCGTGACTACCTCCCAGTCCTGCACGACCACGGGTTTGAGCACCTTCAGTTGGAGCAGCTTCAGCGCTCGATGAAGCTCAAGTTCTTTTACCCGTTTTTGATACTGCCACCTTGGGCTGATGCCTCTTCGTGACTTTCTCCCCAAACTGGGCAGCATAATCTTCGTTATCCATATTATCAACTAGATCTCTAGCCTCTTTGATCTTCTCAGCTGGCATGGGATCTCCGCTCTTCAGGCATGCAGTTAACATTTTGGAAACGCGCTTGAACCTATTCACCTGTTTTTTATACGTAATGACATAACATCAAACAGTAATTACCTAAGATTTATAGGAATAATATAAAATGAACAAAAATATAAGAACACGCACCAGTCTATCATAACCAGCTGGTTTATCTTTGATGATACAAATATAACTTGAACCCGCCGCAGTAGTGTTAGATTTGATTTCACGGATAACCAAAGGATGTGATACCTTGTTATACCAACTCATATAGTCTGGCCACACGATCATGTTCCAACAATGAAATCTCGGCGGCATTAGCTAACCCCGAGTTGGCAACAATTGACTTGAACCTTTCAATTCCGCCGGTAGCCCAAGGATTGTGCCTGCTAGAATACCCTTCTTCTTCAAGTGCTGAGGGACAAGATGTGATGCTTTCTTAGCAATATCCTTCTTTACACCATCTTTTCCTTTTTTGGCTTTTTGGGTACCACTTGGTTGTCCTTCTTCTTCTACTCTTGGCACTGGATCAACTGGTTCAATTTCATGGTGGGGTGTAACTTGTGGAGCAGTTGGTTCTGCACTTTGTTGAGCGGCTTGTTCAACACTTGGTTGCACCCCTTGTTCACTGCCTTGTTGTTCTACACTTTGTTCAGCACTTGGTTGCACTCCTTGTTGACTGCTTTGTTCTTGTAAGATTTGTTGAGCACTTGAATTATCTTTGGCGCTCCTTTCCCTCCTAGCACTAGCTGTCACTTTCTTCCTCCTTTCTCGACTTTGTCTAAACAACAAAGAAAGGGACAATATTTACAAACTATACAATCGGAAGACAAAGTATGGAAATATAACCCGAATGAACACATTCGGAAGTAAAAAGACACATACTGTTCCGGAATACAAAACAATCGAAATATAACTAAACATGTTTACAACCGAATATGCATCAATTGGAGTTCAAAAGCTGTAAATTTTTCATCCTACACAATCGGAAGACAAAGTGCACATCTATAACCCGAATGTACAAATTCGGAAGTAAGAAGACACATATTTTTTTCGAATGAAAAACAATCGGAATATAACTAAACATGTTTACAACCGAATATTCATCAACTGGAGTTCAGAAACTCTAAAATTTTATCCTACACAATCGGAGGTATAAAACATTATATTGTCTTCCGAATAAATACTGGCCCCAAAATGGGATTTTTCCTATATCAGAAATTTTGAGATTTTTTCAATATATACATTCGGTAGTGAGTGTTCTTCCGAATACTCTGTGTCTAGTTAAATATATTCGGTAGCCAAAAAATTCATTAAACTACCGATTATTAGCAGTTTGTATCCAGGAAGATATGGCCACCAATATTCGGCAGATAATCATCAAATTTTTCTCCCGAATACTGTCGATGTTCTTGAGAAATGAAGAACACGACTACATTCGGAAGTAAATGAGCATGAATATCGTCCGAATCTGGATAAATAACCGAAAACCCTAGATTTTTTTTTTCTCGATTCGACGAATTAAAGCGAAATAAACACCAAAAATGATAGATTCTTACCTAATTGGGGCCATTGAAGTTGACGAAGTGTTTGACTATCGAAATCGCCACCACCGACTACATTGCCGGGTACTTGTTCTTCGCGTTCTTCTTCATTTGCAGCAAGAATTTCTTTATTTCTTGCTAAAATCCCAATCTTTGGATCGATACCCCGAGCAACATTTTTGGTTCTAGGTCTGTGGGTTTCATTTCCCTTATCCATTGATTTTACGATTCGCGGCGATGTTTTGATTTTACGATTCGCGGCGATGTTTCGGTTGAACGAGGAAAGTTGTTTTTCTTCCACAATCGGAAGATATGAAACTGGAAGAAGAAGAGTTGAAATGAGTAGAATTTTTTTTGATTTGGTTTTTATACGGTTTTACCATAAGGGCATTTATGTAACTTCAATATCATATAGGGTACCCCTTAACTAGAGTCTTTGGATGGGTATAAATTGATGGCCCCTAAATCCTTTTGAGTGGACCCTAAAAACGCGAGGAAAATAAGATGAGGAAGATCCCTTCACACTTTATTCTCGTCGTATCTCATATTTTGTACGATTTCCTGTAAATAAAAACCAAATGTTATTTTATTTGAAGCCGATATTTTGGGGATATATTATTACAAAGAAACTCTACATACTTATCCAAAATGAGTGTATCCCAAAATGTTAAACTTCACGATTTACCGTTCTTAATTTCAGTGATTAGAAACTTGTTGATTCTCGATGGTTCATTTTTAAAGTAGTATATGGTGGTGTTATACATTGCAGAAATACTCTCATTTTCTGTAGGAATATGAATCTTTGTAAGAGAAACATATCCCAAAATATTAGTTTCAACTCGGTTACTGTTTGGTTTTTATTCACGAAAATTATGTCAAAAGTGGGAGATACTATGAGAATAAAAGTGTAAGGGCATCCTTCCTCTGTAAAAATTAAGTATTCTTGTGGTGTCTTGTTATGTTTGTTCACGACTTGCTTGTAATTAGTATCTTTATTGTATTTTATTTATTTGATTTGTTTTTTTATTTTGATGTCCCTTTTCTTGTAGATAATCATGTAATTACCGATTTGAATTGAATGAACGGGAACAAACAAACAAAAAACACCAAAATATTTTGAGCTTTCAAACGTGTATACGAAAATGCTTTACACCCACAAATTTTCTCTATGACATGTCCCTCTCCCCCTGGTCCATAGCATTCAGTCCATGATCCACTGGGAGTCCCAAAAAGTTTTGGGCTTCCAGATATAATGTCTTCGATGCAGGGCACGTTATGGGGGAACATCCACGAAGAATATCTCAGGTGATCGGAAACATCACCGGTCAACGTTCAACTAACAGTTTTTAACGGTCAACATTCAGGGTCAAGGTCAAACCAAAGTCCAAAGTCAAGTCAAGTTCTTGTCAACTCGCCAACAGGTCAACGTTTTGGTCAAATGGGTCACCTTAGTGAGTTGAATCTAGGTTAATCTGAGTTAGCTCAGTCAGATGAACTGACTCGGATGAGTCATCCAGCTGACTGGGCTGACTAACATGCCTAAACCGTTGCTTTTTCCATGGATTCTATTGCACCAAAGAGATGCATCATATCGTTATCTTCCCTATTACTAGTTCAGCCTCCATACATCTATTGTTCTGTTTCTACCAGATTATAACCACAGTCTTCATCACTGCAATAACATTCCCATATTTGTTTTCCATTCACTTTAACTATAATTCTCATTTTATTGCCACCATCATCTCAACAACATCACTTCTACTCCAATGAACTACAATCACTTATTCCCTATGACATTCATTATAACGGTTTGTTAGAGCACTGCTCGATCGAACTCGCAAGCGTTGTTATCTCAAGCTTGTTTGTCAAGTTTAGTTACCAAAACTATAAGTCTTGATTTCTAGTCTACTTATAGCTAAGTCTCGAATTTGGATAGTAAGTGTAGTTGAGCTTTATACTCCACGGCGTTCATCGAATAAAGACGAAGAACTAATCAAGGGAACTTGTGGAACTTCATCAACAAAAGGTATGTGGAGACTTGAACTTATCTATCACTCAAAAGTCTATCTATTATATCTCCTATTTTGAGACAAAAGTCGTATTTCTATATAGACTTCAATTATACACATTTGCTATGTGTTGGTGAGCTTTCGCTTTAACCAAATTCATCTTTACTCGTGATGAAAGTCATATTGATTATTTCAATAACTTGAAAATCGCTTTTATGAAAATAGTTTGTGGATAACAACTATTTTAACATCCTCTAAGAAAGTTTTGATGATTGAAATGAGAGTTTAGAACAAGTAACCATGTTTGGATATAAACATAGTGTGTTCTCACATTTGTGTAAAAGTCCAAATCCGGGAACCTAAAGTATGTGTACCCGTACGCCTACTGGCGGTTGTTGGAAATCCGGGTAAGTATGCGTACCAGTATGCATACTGGAGGAAGTTTCACGTCCGTGAATTTCTGCTGGAGTTTAGAAATAAAAAACAAACTCAATCCGGTTACTTAGGTATGTGTGCCCGTTTGCATACTAGGTTACTTTCTAAAATTGGTTTGTTCATGAACTAAAACATTTATATAATAAGGAATGCAATCTTTGCAAACCGTGGCTATAATGTTCATGAATTGATTCGAGTGAATCAAAATCGTTTTTGCTTCAATTGTGTCTTGTATACTTCTATGAGATCTAAGCAATTGAACAACTCTCTAACTAGTTTCATTTGAGTCATTTGAATTAGTTATGGTAAAGATGAATAAGGTTGATATGAAAGTGCTCATATGGCTAACCATTGTTGAACCGACTAAGTGTACACGTTTAGGTACAGTTTCCCAAACCTAAATGAAGTTACATTTCATTTGTGTATAACAAGATAAGTTCGATCTAATGGTTGAAAGATATTAGCTTGAATCTAATCAGATTTTCATCTAACTGTGAATATTAAATGCTTTGTTACCAAGGTAACTTGGATTGTAAACCCTGATTTGAATTCGAAATCTATATAAAGGAGAACTCTAGCAACTGGGAAACCTAACCCCACACTTAATGTATGATACTGGTTGCATAAACTTGAGTTGATTCTCCTTTAACCTTAGGTTTTTCACGAAACCCTTTAGGTTAACGACTTGAAGACTTCATTGGGATTGAGTACCACCTCATTCTTTGTGAAGCCAGACCCAACTATTTTCTTTGTAGTTGCGTGATCTGATCTTGTTGTTTTCTATCGTGATTGAGTACAATCGTAAGATTGGCTTGAGATTTATATCTCTGATAGGCAAGATTGAAAAGTAATCATAAACACATTCGTATCATCATTTTTGATTCCACAATATCTTGTTTCATTAATCGATTAAGATTATTATGAGGTGATTGATAATACTAAGTTGTTCTTCGAGAATATAAGACCGGGTTATCAATTGGTTCCTGTTCACGTTGATTTATCAAAAGACAGAACAAAACTCGTAGGTTTATCTGTGGGAGACATATTTATCTATTCAATAGACTTTTCTGTGTATACATATTTGTTTATTAAGTCTTCGACTTTGGGTCGTAGCAAATCTTAGATTGTGGGTGAGATCTGCTAAGGAAATCAAATGCGCAGAATCCAGCGTGGTTCAAGAGGCGTAATGAACGTGACTGTACCTTGATCAGTGTGAGATTGATTAGGGCTCAACTACATTCCAGACCAAAGTTAACCTGTAGTAGGCTAGAGTCTGTAGCGGCTTAATACAGTGTGGTGTTCAAATCTGGACTAGGTCTCGGGGTTTTTCTGCATTTGCGGTTTCCTCGTTAACAAAACTTTTGGTGTCCGTGTTATTTCTTTTCCGCATTATATTTTGTTATATAATTGAAATATCACAGTTTGTACGTTGAATCGATCAATTGGTAAATCCAACCTTTTGTTATTGATTGAAATTGATTGATCCTTGAACACTGGTCTTTAGTACCATTCAAGTTATTTCTCTTGTATTCAATCAGGCTCGCAAATTCCTATTTGTTTGATTGCGGATTGAATCGAGAAATTGAGATATAACTCTTCGATATACTTTTCTTAAAATTGAGTCTAACAGTATAGTTGATTCTCTTGAAAATATATTGGATTTAGTTTATACATATTGCTAAGAGAAATATTGGGTGAGGTTGTTAGACCCCCGCTTTTTCAATTGGTATCAAAGCAGGAAAACACGTTTAAGACCTCATAAGTCTGTGTTTGTAGTGATCTGACACTATGGACAAAAGTATCTCAATAAACGTACCACCAATCTTCGATGGATCAAATTGATTGTGGTGGAAAATTGCGATGTGTGCCTTTCTTTAAGCGCTGATTTTCAATCATAGGTTTACATTGTTAATGGATATATTCCTTCGGTTGTTACAATAAGCACTGTAACTGTTCCAAAGGATATTGGTGATTATGATGCTGCCGAGATTCTTGATGCAAAGAAAAATTCTGACGGGTTGAATGCAATCATCCATGCTATTACCCCATATCTTCAGCACCATGTAACTACTTGCACTCGGTCTAAAGATGCTTGGGATATCTTAGAAACCGTATTTGAAGGGAATACATGTGAAAAGGAAGCTAGGCTTCAAAACCTAAATTAAGATTGAGAAAACCTTCGCATGGCAGATGAAGATTCATTTGATGAGTTTAATCAAAAAGTGTCTGAAATTGTTAATGCATCTTTTGCATTGGGTAAGACTATTTCTGAAAAGGACATTGCGATGAAAATTTTCAGATCACTGCCATCCAGATACGATCCTAAGAAACATGCCATCGTTGAAGGAAATAACCTTGATGTGTTTTCCAGAAATAATCTTGTTGGGAAGTTAAATATCTTTGGTCATGAGTATATATCCAAAACGGGAAAGGATATTGCTTTCAAGGCACAAAAGAACACTAAATTACTTGATGAAAGTAAAAGTGTTGGCATCTCTGATGATGGTCTTTTTGAGACTGATTCTTCATATGAAGATCTTGACAAGTCAGTCTCATTGATCACAAGACAGTTTAGAGATCTTCTTTTGAAGAGAAGTAAACGGTTCACTAGAGAAAAACCTGAGTCATCAGTTAAACCTCATAATTGTGTTCCTCCTAAAAACAGGGATACTGACGATACTGATGACGAGGATATGCCACAATGCTTCAAGTGTAAAGGTTTTGGTCATTTTGCAAAGAGTGTCCAAATCTAAAGTACACCAGAAACAAAGGTCTTTCTGCAAATCTTGATGAAATGTCTGACCATTATGATTCTAATGAAGACGAAAAATCAAATGTTGCACTCTTCTGTGAAAATGTTAAATTTGATAATTGTAGAAATACGTTCATCAACCTCGATATTCTTCCAGAAGAAACTTCTATCACATTGGAGGATAAAATGGATTTCTCTTTGCTCTCTGGAAATTCTTTTTTTTTTTTTTTTTAATTTTTCAGGTTCCACCATATGTCTAGCAGCATGCACAGATGTGGTGTATAAACCTTCCTCCAGTTTGACATGTTCTTATTGTACTCTTAGAGGTCATGAGTTATCAAAATATTTCAAGTACAAACATAAGATAAGATATGTCAAAAAACTTAAACGAAGAGCAAATCGATTATCTAACAAGCTCAAACTTGTTCAGGAATCAACTGAGGTATGTAATCTTATCTCCTCTTCAAAGAAGTTAATTTCCAAACATGTGTCTAGACCATTAAGAAAAATATATTGTCCTAAACATTATGAGAAACAAAGAACTAGGAATTCCATTTAAGAAAGGTATGGTGGACAGATTGTTGTTCACCCCAGCACAACGTAATTGTGTTGGTAAAGTGTCTTGTCTCACGTGCCTTGGTAAAAATAGACAAGAGTTGGAACTCCACGAGCTTTAGAAAAGGTGTTCTTTCTTGTTTTTGTTGTTGATTTGTTTTTACTGTTTTGGAATTCTTCCATCTTTTCATATCTAATTGATATTGAAAGGACTCTTCTCTGTTCTATCAATAAAAGAGGGTTAAAATAGACAATTCTGCCTTTTTTAGGGTATGAGCTGTGCATACGTGAATCCTTTAAGTGTATAAAGGTTCCTTAACCCTACATTCTTTCTTCCTTCTCTAAGAAACTCTTTTATCACAAGTTTGCTTGTAGACCTTGTTTTGAGAAATCCCTCTCATGAACCCATATTGTTATGGAGACTCTAAGCGTCATAACTTTTGATGGAAAAGATGTTAATATGATTGTTAAGCCATCAATCATGAAGGAAAAATACAATCCTCATGTTCACTCAAATTTGAAAAGAAAAAGGAGGAATGTGAGAAAACCAAGGGTCGTCCCTTCGAATCTTCAGAAATTTTATGATGTTCTTGAATAATTGAAGGAATTGAGAAAGGAAGTGCAGCAAATAAAGGATTTTGTGTTTAGGACTCTTGAAATTCAGAAGGCCCTGGTTCGACATCAGTCAAGAAGGTTTGTTCATATTAAATCCCATCTTCATGAACCTTATGTTCCAATGGCTGTTGACGACAAGGAGTTCGGGGACGAAAAAGAATTCTTCAAAGATCTTAATGTCTAGGAAACTTCTTATGATAATTTATTCTTTTGTTTTAAGAAGGATAACTAGGGTTTGGAATAACAATTATTGTGAGTACACATAGCTATTTCCAATGATTTTTATCTTGCAATATTTTTAGATTTATTTATTTAAATTCTAAAGTTTATTGGAAGATGATTTTGCAGTATTAATCTTTATGGTTTTATATATTGCAACTTTTTATGGGATATGTGTGTTTGCGTCCGTGAACTATGATTGTCCCATACACTGTCAAAAGTTAAGTCTTTCGTATGTATTTATGCAAATATTGATAAAAGATTGAATGAACTTTTGACAAATAAAAGTTAAGCCTATTATATCATTAGGCAAATATTGATGGAAGATAGGATGAACTTTTGTTTACAGGGATTAAAGTCTATTATATGTCATTGTGAATAGTGATGAAAAATAGAATGAATCTTTGTTTATTCCGCAGTATTGATCTTCCTTGATCCATATCTTTATATAAATACTGTGGGGCTCCGTAAGTTCTCTTATGTGAGCATTTACGATTAATTTAATCATGGGTTCTCTTGTGATTAACTTAATTGAGATTTTTTGATACAAATTCATGTTTCATGTGATTTGTTAATGTCCAAAGAAATCCTTCTTTTCTTGTAAAAGTAAGGTCGCTCTTATTGTTCCCTTTGGAATGACATTTTATGGGGGAGAGTTCTTAATTGAACTTGTGCTTAATTTCCAAATCTTTGTGGGGAGTGCGGTTGTGGAGTATTATAGGGGTTATCTTGTATCTTTATAAACTCCTTGATGAATGCATTTAGTTTCGACTGTATGATTGCATCTAAACAAGTTGATACGTGCTTCTCTTTTGGTCATGAAGTGTCTCTATGGAAATTTCATTAGGATCCCACTAATTTTCGTACCTTTACCAATTTTGTTGAAAAAAATAAAGGGAATTAACGTGTAGTTCACACTACAAATACATATGGTTTTCGGATTATTATGTAAGGGGGAGTGGTTTTCATGTGAGATGAAGTATTGACTAGGGGGGTGATACATATCACCATAGTATTGTTGTCAAAGTTGTGATACAATTGAACTTTGATGTTGTGTAATAATACTATGACACTATATAACAGTGATTGAGAGCTACTGTTTTCTCATTGATATAGCTATGGATCTTCAACAACAATGATGCGGAGTTGAACACATTTGGAATCATTGGAGTACTTGGAAGTGACAAAGATTTCGAGTAATGTTGAAGAACCAAGGAGATCAAACATTTGGATGAGAAGCTACAAAGTTTATTTATTTTTTATTCCATATGTATTGATAGTTTTGTTACTAAAATTGGCAAAGGGGGAGACTGTTAGAGCATTGCTTGGTCGAAATCGCAAGCATTGTTATCTCAAGCTTGTTTGTCAAGTTTTGTTGCCAAAACTATAAGTCTTGATTTCTAGTCTACTTATAGCTAAGTCTCGGATTAGGATAGTAAGTGTAGTTGAGCTTTGGACTCCACGACGTTAATCGAATGAAGACGAAGAACTAATCAAAGGAACTTGTGGAACTTCATCAACAAAAGGTATTGGACACTTGAACTTTTCTATCACTCAAAAGTCTATCTATTTTATCTCCTATTTTGAGACAAAAGTTGTATTGCTAAATAGATTTCATTATACGCATTTGCTATTTCGTGCTAAGTTTAACTCAATATGTGTTGGTAAGCTTTCACTTTAACCAAGTTTATCTTTACTCGTGACGAAAGCCATATTGATTATTTCAATAACTTGAAAATCGCTTTGATGAAAATAGTTTATGGATAACAACTATTTTAACATCCTCTAAGTAAGTTTCAATGATTGAAATGAGAGTTTAGAACAAGTAACCATGTTTGGATATAAACATAGTGTGTTCTCACATTTGTGTAAAAGTCCAAATCCGGGAGCCTAAAGTATGCGTACCCGTACGCGTACTGGCGGTGTTTGGAAAACCGGGTAAGTATGCGTACCCGTACGCGTACTGGCGGTTGTTGAGATGATGGTGGCAATACAATGAGAATTATAGTTGAAGTGAATGGAAAATAAATATGGGAACGTTGTTGCAGTGATGAAGCTTATGGTTATAATCTGGTAGAAACAGAACAATGGATGGATGGAGGTTGAACTAGTAATGGGGAAGATGAAGATAATATGCATCTCTCTAATGAAATAGAATCCATGGAAAATCAAGTGGTCCTGCAACCATTATGACGTTCCCCCATAAAAATATTTAAAAAATATTATTATAATTTTTTTCAGATACTGGTCTTTTTAGCAATTTAAGAATTTCAGTCAAACTCAAATTCTTCAAAAAAGTATGGAATAATGCTCGATGAATCATCAGAAAGTACCGAAATTCTCAGAATTGGTACGCGGACGACATGAAAATACAGGCACGCCTCCATAGACGGACATGGTCGGTTCCTTGACTGATTAATGACCTAATTAATCTTCTGGAGTTCATATTTGGTTAAAACTCTCTCCAACAACTTGGAATTTGATTCATGCACCATCAGATGGTCCCACTACCACCAATAGCCGGTTTCTACACCTCTTGGTCGTTTTCTCCTCCTCCTATAATTAGGTTTACTACCTAATGCTCAGTAAAAAACTATTTTAATTATAATTAAATAATGATTAATCATCCATACATAAATTTTTCTTTAACAGACTTTGGTGAATCCTCAGTTAAGCATATGGACGCCACATGGTCGGTTCATCACCACCAATGATTGGTCCCTCTCTCAGCTCAATGATTAATGAATCATCCATCTGGTAAAATTAGGGTTCGTAACTTAATGCTTTGCAAAGTATAATTCTGAACAGGTTCAAACACCGATATTTTATATTGATTCAGCAATCAATATTCGATCCAGCTACCAATATTTAATTATTATTTTATTGATTGAACTACCAATTGCTCAGCAAAGAAATTTTCTCATGTTGATTCAACCATCAATATTCAAGAAGTAATATTTTAATGTTGACTCAGCTATCAATATTTTATTATTTCATCAATCAATACTCAGTTGGTCCATCAACCAACATTTGGTTTGTCAGTCAACCATTATTTTATAATCTCTCTGCTTGTCATTCGACTTACTCATGACATGTGTACCGAAAATGAACCTTCTATGATCATTCAACAATGATTATTTTTTATATGACTTCCTACCAGACATATCATATTGGTTTATGATCGATCTAGCAATCTCATTAAAGATATGCTTATCAATCCATGTCATTCGACTATCTCTATTGGTTCCGCTAGCACAATGATATTCCACAATTATCGGTGACCTAATTCAACGTTCATGGTCCACAAAGCATATTACTCTCTCAGGAGACACTTCATGCTTCGTCCATCACAACCTTCAATTACGAATTATGTTCAATTCATCAGTCAAGACTCATGATCTGACTAGGTCAACGGTTGATCATATAAAATACGTTTGCAAAGAAGAGTTTCATATGAGACATTATTTCATGTCACGAGGGGGATATTCACTAGGGTTTTGGTCTGGCGGCCTATACCACATGCGATGTGCAGTACATCCCCTATGATAAATATGAGTAAGTCGTGATGGCAGTAATAAATGGAATAGTGAACGGTCAATCAACCGAGTCTTCCACAGAAAGTGAAAGTGGTTTATGCACGTTCTATTTTATCTCATGCCTTTATTCGTTCATGGTTCTCCTACTTCCCCATTCTTCCACTCCTCTTCAACTGTCACCACTTTCATGAGATTGATGTGCTACAATAAATAGGTTCCTCAACCTATGATTTGACAATTAATACTGATAAAACATTTGAACCGAGTAAGAATCAACATACAACAACCAATTATCAATCACTTATAGAGGATGTATCTCGTCTACACAGAGAAATCATCTTCAAAGCAGGTCAACACATCACATCATCATTTGATCAATCTCCATTGATCTCCACACATTCTCAGTTTTCCTCCCTACAGACCGGCCCTTCTCCTTCCTTGTGACCGAATTTAATCTGGAACGGCCAGTGTCCTGGTTTAGGCCAGAGTCTTATAAATTAGTCTCTCGAACTCAAAGTACTCCCGTGTAGTACATTTGTTTAAAGGTTCAGGCGATTTTCTTCATTGAGCACTTGCCTACTCCACCATTTTTTACCAGAAAACCAACAAACCATTTTTACCAGCGAATAATAAGGTATCTGAATACTATCTTGGGAACCAAATTTTAGAATTTTTTGTGAAAATAATAAGGTTTTCTTTTGTGAAGCAAAGAAATTTTGATTCCGACTTATGCGAACGATTTCTTATTATGGTTGTCTTATATGATGCTCTTTGTAGACATGAACGAGTAGTTTCACCACCACACTAAATGGTGTTAAAATACTCTAAACGACAATTGATTTATTGTATTAGAAAAGAAACTATAAGAAACCCTAGATGGTAAGGTAAAAAGAAAACAAACAAAAAAAGTGAAAAAATTGAAAACGTCTTGGTTTTCCTTCTCCCACTACTGCACATGATGTAAATATTAGAGATGAATAAAATCTCTAAAAAGTCGCTCCTTTCATGAGTCATTTTTAAGAAAACTAACTCGTTGGTGATTCCCAATAGCGCTTGTACTGATGAATGAGGAAGAGGTGAAATCTTTAAAGTATATTTAATTCCTCATGTTAGTATTTTGGTTCAAGATTTAGTAATACTAATAAATACTTAGCTCATTTTCTTTTCTGATTAGTTTGGGTTTGTTTTACAGAACTTACAATGATACTTCACATATCGTCTGATATTGAAATTATTATTTGTGGTAAGTATGTAGATGTTGTTGTTGGGGTATTAGATAATGAGACTCAGGTAGGTGACGCATATTCTAAGTAAAAAAAATATGAATCAAAGAAAAAATATGTTAATGGAAGTTTTTTTGGGATATTATATGAAACATCAGCGTATGTGAAAATCGTTCATGAAAAGTAACATCCTTAGAAATAAATGACCTTTTTATTTGTACGTCATAGACAACAAAACATTTGTATCCATAAGGTTAACCAATAAAAACACAAGGAATAGATCACGAATGAAATTTATGTTTTCGTTGTAAGTTATAGGCAAAATATAAACACCCAAAATACGAAGACAGTGATAGTTTGGAGGAGTTTTAAGTAACATTTCATGCGGGAATTTATTTTCCAAATAAAGATGTAGGCATATTTTTTAATTAGAAATGCATTAGTGAGGATGCATTCACCCCAAAACTAGATATGCAATGAAGCTTGGAAGCACAAAGTTCTAGCGACGTCCAAAAGATGGTGATGCTTGTGCTCTACGATGTTATTTTGCTGTGATGTTGCAATACAGGAGTGCTGATGAATAATTCCACTTGAATGAAACTATTCTCGTAACTCACGTTTTTAAACTTCAGTCCCGTTATTAGACTGAAAACATTATAAATTTGAAATAACAAAGGTAAAATAACATGTTTGTATAGTGTCAATCGTTTGCGTATACTGATTCACATTGTATAAATATTTCAAAAAAAATTAGAGTTTCGGATTTGGTTTTCATTAGAAATACCCAAGTCCAACGTGTATAGTCATCCACAATAGTTAGGAAATAACGTGAATCACTTAAATAGGGGTTTGAAAATGAACCCCAAATATCACATGGATTAAAGGTGTACAACTAAAATAAATTCTTCCATTAAATTTATAACGCCATTGTTTTTCCCTGGGGCATGTATCACAACTATGCTTGAAAGTAGAAACGATGCATGGAAATTCATTAACCAAAAAATGCAACCTAACCAAACTTCTTATTCAATTCTAGTTTTATAAATCTAATTATCGTATTCCCGTTTTAATTTAGGGTTTTCGATCATTTTATATTTTTTAATCCAAACCAAATCTTAGTTTCTCAAACCTTTATCATCATGACTAACATCAGAGGTTCTCCTTCCAAAGATTCAACTAACTCATCCCCCAAAGGTACTCGATTTGTTGTCCATCTTGTGGATAATCCAGATGTTGTTTTTTGTGAACCTCTATAGGTAGGAGACAACTACGGAACATGGGATTGTAGTATCGCAAAATATTTGAGTGCTAAGACAAGATAGGATTCCTTGATGGATCCATTCCAATTCATGATGTTGCTGTGTGCACATATTTCATCATCAAACACGTGTATATAGGAAGATACGTGGAGAGCATGTGGACAAAGTCATCAAAGCATGATGACACGCACCCATAGCCAAGAAGCCCATCCCGTCGACGTTGGATCTTTGCCCGAACAAATCTAAGGGCAGAAGTTAAAAGATGTACCGGTAACACGATGTACTGCGGAGCACCAAATAACTCCCGAAGAGTTACTTTATCTCATCCCCAAAAGAAGCCAAGATCAACGGTGGAGATAAGGTGAACTGACATGGATGTGACAGGGGCAGAAGACACTTGCCTGACACGAACACTCTGAGCAGCATACGTGTCGATCAACCCGTGGAACGAACGAGGACGACTCTGCGTGATGAAGTAATGAACGAAGACCCCCGCGTGATGGACACAAAACACAAGAAGATAAGGTTCCAACGGCCCTCAGAGATGGGTCCCACACTCTAACCCTATAAATACCCCCTCTCCACCAAGAGTGAGGGGATGGAAAAATTGAAGAAGAGAAGGAGAGAGAAAGATTGTGAGTGTAAGTTAGTCCTTTACAATATACAGATCTATGTAAACCCCAAAGTCACTCGACTATCTTTGTAACCATCAAGTATATAGTGAAACAACAACCCCGTGGATGTAGGCCTTAGTGCTGAACCACGTAAATCCCAGTCTTATTTACATTTCAGCACTTTATATTTGCCTAACGCTCCATGAGTTTTACTTTTATGCTTCGTTTTCTTTATCTTCCCCTACGTAAACGCCCCTCGCGATGTTATTAGATGAGGCTATGATAAACCCGAAGGTTTGGAGCCAAGGAATCAATGCCATTGTATTATCAGTGCAAGTCTGTACCTAGAGTGCGAACATTGTTTGTGAACATATAGATGCCTTTGTGATTTACGTGTTCACAATTTGGCGCTAGAAACAGGGACTTCGTCCCGGTAAAAGATTTATCTTATCCTGTGATTTCATATTAAATTAGCATATGATTGCTCTACTTCATTAGCTCTAGCAGTATTTACCTTTTGTTAACTTTACTATATTCAAAAACGCACCCGTTATTTTCGATGGTCCTGGCAGTATCTGTCGAAGCAATTTAAACTGGTTAAAAGATTTATCGCTTAGATCCATGGATTTACATTCTTTAGATCTCGGACGGACCTGGCTTTCCGGTGGGTTTTCGAAAATTTTCAAAAAGATCTACGTGCATTTTCAAGGGGATCCTTTCACGTTCCCGCGTACCTTCAATGAACCCGCATTTTTAAAAGTTCTCTGTGGCCCTCGGGCAGTTTTTCCCGGTCTTGGAGTAAGGAATTTTGTAAACTAACCCGATCCGCACGAACATTTCTGTTTCTCGCTGTTTGAAATTCCCTTGTGCAGAAAGAAAACGAAAGCGACAAAAGGACCCACGATGGAAAAGATGCAAGAAGCAGGAAAATCCAAAGCCACGTCAAAGGAAGCACCAAGGACAACCCCGGTCATCACCCGGATCAAGCAGAAAGGAGACAAAGCCAAAATGACCAGTCAGAGGCAGGACACTGCGGAAATCACTTCGCCTATGAACGCTAGCTCCGTCGCAGCCGCGACCCTCAGAGCAGCGGCAACAAAGTATAGTACAACAGCGGCATCCCCAAAGGCTGCGGAAGCCAGCAAAACTTTTGCTACGAATCAATTTCACCAACCAAAAGAAAGGGTGGATGAATCCGGAACACACCAACCCGTGCACCCGCCGACCTTTGGAATGCCATCAACAAACGAGCAGAATCAAACTGTGCCGGCGGCTCTAACGCCGCAGATGGGCACTCCGCCCGATCTGGAATGCCAACAATCGAAGCTAAACCTCCCCCACCTTTAGTGCAAACCATAGAAGAAGGCGGCACCATGGCCGTAGTAGCACGAGCTGGGACTCCCAATCAGGGGTCGAACCAATCACATCGATTGATGGCCGAGCTTGAAGAATTGAAGAAGAGCCAGAAGGTTTACGCAGATGCTGTAGCTCTGTTGGCCAGAGAAAACCAGGATTTAAAAGACCGGATTGCCCTAAGCACAAAGACGAGCCAACAACTCGACGAAGCAAATTCAAAGACACCAGAACCAAACCGAGACCGAAGAGTCATCGTAGCATCTAATGGAAACGCGGCTAGGGGAAATAGCGCATCCGACCCGGATTATAACGACGGAGAGTCAAGCTATCACGAGCAGAAGAGCGTAGGGCACCACCGCGCGATGGAAGAGCTGCGTGATGAAATGATGGCAGAGATCAGGCAGTTAAAAAGTAGACAAGGCGGGGGAAGGTTAGAAGAGGTCATGAGAGAGGCTAACTCCACGCCCCTAACTTATCGCCTGGCCAACACCCCTATTCCACTCAAGTGCCTTGTCCCGACATTCGAATGCTATGACGAATCCAGTGATCCCGCTGCACACATTCGGTATTATAACCGTGTCTTGGCTAGATGGAGTCAAAACGACGCAGTACTCTGTAGATACTTCCCATCGAGCCTGAAGGGATCGGCATTGTCTTGGTTTGATAATTTGCCTCCAGACTCCATCCACTCCTACGACCAACTCGCAGAAAAGTTCTTAAGAACTTACATGTACAACAAGGATGTTAATACTGGAATGGATAAGCTCTTTTCGCTGGCAATCGGCTATAAGGAAATCACGAGGGAATACACTAACAGATGGCACAAGGTCTGCCAAGCCATAGGAAGTGTGGACCCGGTGGTAAGTATCAACTGCTACAAGTGGGGATTAGACCGAATGAGTCCACTATTCGTTGAGATTCATGGAAGCGTACCTAAGATAGAGGGAGATCTTCGAATAATTATTGAAAAGCATGCTCGTCTTGAAGAAATCCAGCGTGAAAACCCGAGGGCGTACACGCAGAGGTCTCACCGTACCAATTCAGCAGAACAAACCAATGGGGCCAAAAGGAATTGTTCAGCAGAGCGGCCTCACGAAGACAGGAAGGAACGAAGGGATGAACGACGAACAGGCGACCGAAAATTCGAAGATCAAGTTTACACGAAGCTCAACGCTAGCTATGCTTGGATCCTGCGAGAGATCAGAGGAAGGGAAAACCTGGAGTGGCCATGGTCTAAGGGAAAACAGCCCCCGAGAACCGAGAAGTCTAAAGATTACTGTGAATATCACTGCTTCAACGGACACCAGACTGAAAAATGTAAAAACCTCAAAATAATGATCCAAAAATTAATCGATGCTGACGAGCTCAAACATTACATACGAAAGGATGTCGCCGAGGATAGATCCAAACGAACCAAGCCAGTCCAGCTTCCAGAAGGGAACCGCACAATCAACACCATCTCGTGTTCTGAAGCCGCAGGGCCCTCACTTACAGCACAGATAGGAAAGAGGTTATGAAAGCAGTTCGAAGACCGCTGCGAATTGTATAAGATCGATGGGATAGAGGTGGACGAGCACGAAGAGTGGATGGACTCACCTATTATTTTCGATGCTGAAGATATCGAAGAAGATATGGAAGACTATAACGACCCCCTGGTCCTCACACTACCAGTGGCTGGATGTAACCTTAAAAAAATCCTCATAGACGGGGGTTGCTCAGTGAATGTTCTATTCTACGATGCATTCAAACGAATGCAGCTCCATGAAGAACAGCTAATGCCCTCTTATTACACCATCTACGGATTTAATGGAGCACCCACGAAGCCATTGGGAGACATCGTGTTGCAGGTTGACGCCGGACCCATGAAAGTAGAAACACGGTTCAGCGTAGTGGACGCCCCGTCCCCCTACAATTCCATTATTGGACGAAAATGGTTACATAAACTCAAGGGAGTGGCGGCAACGTACTACCAATATCTCAGATTCCCTACACCTGAGGGAGTAATGGAAATCAAGGGAGATCGGGTCTCTGCAAGAGAGTGCCAAGTCACTCAGGATCGCATCAACAACGAACAATAAGAGCAGCGAAAAACCCGAAGAATTAAAAATAAAGAAGCCGCGAAAGAGAAGGCCATAGACCTGTTCCTCAAGGAAACTACAGGAAGGGGTTTGACCAAAGATGATAATGTCCTAAACAAAGAGACAAGTACTTCAGCAGCCAATGAAGGACAGAAACATACCAAATAGCAATCAAAGAACGTCCCAGTTCTCGGGGATCCGAAGCCGGTGTTCACGCCAGTAGAGCCCGTAAAAGAAATCAACATAGGAACGGAAGAAAACCCGAAGATGATCAAAGTAGGGACCATAATGGACGAAAAAAGAGAAGATTCTCTAACCAAATTACTTAAAGAATACGCGGATGTATTCGCCTGGAAATTAGGAGATATGCCTGGGATTGACCCAAAAGTAATCCAACACGAGCTGCGCATCAAACCAGGCACACCACCTTTCAGGCAGAAAATAAGAAAAGTTGCACCGGAGTATCATAAGGCAGTGGAAAAAGAACTTCGGAAACTACTAGACGCAGGTTTCATCAAGGAAGTCAAGTACCCTACGTGGATCTCCAATATAGTCGTCGTTCCTAAGAAAAATGGAGGGGTTAGGATATGCATCGATTTTACTAACCTCAACAAGGCATGTCCAAAGGACAACTATCCCCTGCCAAGCATAGATCAGCTGGTAGAAGCAGTAGAAGGATATGAAGAACTGTCATTCATGGATGGACATTCTGGATACAACCAAGTAGCTCTGGCATAAGAAGATCAGCCACACACGTCGTTCTACACGCCACATGGCCTTTATTGCTACACTAGAATGCCCTTCGGACTTCGAAACGCAGGGGAAACATACCAAAGAATGGTCGATGCTATCTTCAGGCCATGGATTGGTAGTACCTTAGAAGTCTACGTTGACGATATGCTCGTCAAAAGTAAGCTGCGCAAAGATCACCACCAGGATCTGAGAGATATCTTCGAAGCAATGAGAAAACATCACATGAAAGTGAATCCAGAGAAATGTACTTTCGGTGTCACCTCGGGGAAATTCCTTGGGTATCTGGTAACAAAAAGGGGCATTGAGGTAGACCCAGTAAAGATTCAGGCCATAGTAGAAATGCCATCCCCTAAGAATTTAAAAGAAGTGCAGAAACTCAATGGGTCCATAGCATCCTTGGGCAGATTTATTGCCCGATCCTCGGACAAATGCAAACATTTCTTCAATATTCTCAAAAAAGGGAGCAAGTTTGAATGGACCGCGGAATGCGAAGAAGCCTTCCAAAAAATCAAAGAATACCTAGCTTCAATTCCGATCCTGCAGAAGCCGGATCCTGATGAAGTTTTGGCATTATACATAGCAGCAACAGAAGACGCAGTCAGCGCAATGTTCGTCAAAACCAATACGAAGATAGAACATCCTATCTATTACGTCATTAAGACCCTCAATTCTGCGGAAAGGAACTACACAAAGATCGAACAGCTTATCCTAGCATTGGTATGGGCTACTCAAAAGCTGAGAACTTACTTCCTAACTCACTTCATCCGGGTCCCATGCAAAGCACCACTGGAAGCAGTCCTCAAAAGCGCGGGAAACGTGGGCAGAATAGCCAAGTGGAACACCCACCTGGACCAATTCAACATCATTCATGAAATTCAACATTCTCGAAAATCCCAAGTTTTGGCGAATTTCTTAGCAGACCTCCCCCTGGACAACGACGAAGAGATTGAGAGAATACCAGAAGCCGAGGAAGAAAGCAGGATTCCAATGGATATCCTCGAACCTGCGAGTCAAAGACAATGGGAAGTCTTAATCGATGGTTCCAAAAATAAGAAAGGAGCAGGAATAGGCATTGTCATCACCACCCCAACCGGAGAACGGATTGTACAGGCACTCAGGTTAGAATTCAAAGAGCATACCAACAACATCGTCAAATACGAGGCAGTCGTACATGCCCTCCGTGTAATAATAGAAATGGGGGTAACCGATGTAAGACTGACAAGTGATTCACAGCTTGTCATACGACAAATAGGGCTCGAGTACAATGTGTATGATGACACCCTCTCAGCTTACATGGCCTTGGTCCAAACATTGGCATCACAAATTCCGAACATCAAGTTCCGGCACTTATGCAGAACGGATCTCAGGCACGCGGATGCCCTATCATATATATCATCCATGCTGAAGGATAAAAGCGTCGAAGCTATTAAAATAACAAGGGTATACGAGCCTTCGACTGCATCTCAATTCTCCTTCGCTACCAATCAAGATACAGTGGAAGAAAATATCGAAGACCAGGTAGGAGAAGACATCCATAATGATTTTGACGAAGAAGATATCCTGTCAAGAGCAAATCAAGACGAAGACTTCAGCAACGAAGATGATTGGAGAATGGTGATCCATGCGTTTCTCGAAAAGGGAAGTTTACCCGCCGACCATAAACAGGCTAGGAAAATACTCTCCAAAGTAGGAAGATATGATCTTCGGGATGGGGTCCTGTACAAGAAATCCTTCCTCGGACCATTACTACGTTGCTTATCTCGGAAAGAGGGGCATCGAATTCTAAACGACATCCATTATGGCGACGCAGGGAATCATAGCGGTATGAGATCACTAGCCGACAAAGCAAAAACGCAAGGATATTACTGGCCCACGATGATACAAGATGCCGCAAGAATGTACCGACGATGTGAAGAATGTTAGCGTTTCACCAAAAAGATACACGCGCCGGCAACAACGTTAAACTCTATAGATAGCCCGTGGCCATTTGCAAAATGGGGCATAGATATCGTCGGGCCTTTCGTCGAAGGATCAGGGAAAAGACGATTTTTGATAGTAGCCACGGACTACTTCAGTAAATGGGTAGAAGCTAAAGCCTTAGCCAGGATCAGAGACGTGGATGTGTTTACTTTCATATTCCAGAACATCATTTGCAGGTTCGGCATACCAGCAAAAATCTTGTCCGATAATGGTAAGCAATTACAGGGGAAAAACATAGACATGCTCTTCGATACTTTCAAGATAAGGAAGAACAAATCCACCCCCATATACCCTCAAAGCAATGGACAGGCGGAAGCCACTAACAAGACCCTCGCCCTTATCCTCAAAAAACAATTAGACGAACATAAGGGGCGATGGTGTGAACAGTTGCATAATGAGTTATGGGCATACAGAACAACAAAAAGATCTGCCACTTGGGAATCCCCGTTTCTCCTCACTTATGGAGCTGAAGCAGTCATCCCAACAGAGATCCTCATGCCAACCACAAAGACCGAAGCATGGGAGAAAAATCTCACAATAGACATGATGTTAGAGAGATTGGACGATCTTGAAGGAAGAAGGGAAGCAGCATTGCAGAAGATGGAAAATTATCAACGAAGACTAGCAAGAGAGTACAACAAAAAAGTAAAGCTTCGAAATTTTTTAGAGGGGAAGTATGTGTTGAGAACAATCCCACAGTATCAACGAGAAAAGAGATGGGGAAAGTTAGCACCTACGTGGGGAGGACCTTTTATAATACACGACATTGCGGGAAACGGTTCCTACTACCTTCGCAATCTGAAAGGCGAGGTCCTCCGTCATCCTTGGAATGCTAAGTGGCTTAAACTATATTACCCGTAGGAGCAACGCAGCTTTGCATCTGCGTGAAGAAGACCAGAAAAAGAAGGCAGCGTGACCGCTCTACATGTTTCTATCTCTGGACGAGGAATTGCAGGCCTCAACCTATCAATCAAACAAGCTTTCTAAATTCAAGTAAACAAAACCTATCAACAATATTGGGGAAAGTAGTTAATCTACAATCTCTCAGGGCTCCCCCATCAGTGTCCATAAGTGTAAGACCAGGGGGAAGGCACCCAGCAGAAAGAGATACCCAACAATCTTAAGGCAACGGGTCGACGGAATGGGTGTATGTAAATTTTTTACCCCCATATCCTAGAACGTTGCCTCGGCCCCCACCGTCTGGGAATCCTCTGGCCAAGGGTTCGCCAGCGGGGTGACAGGTCTCAAGCCGATCACGAAGGTACCTCCCTTCGGTATCGCACTCAAACACTTAAAAAACTCTTCTTTTGTTTTTAGCGTCTTTCATCACAATGCTTAAAATAAACAACAAACTGATATTGCAGGTATATCGAAAAAATGATCCATTTCATAAAGATTGGTTACAAAAAGCGGCAAGGCCAATACAAGGAATACACATCAAAAATATTCTTTTTACAAAATACTAGCAAAATCTAACGAAAGGATAATGATGCCGCGGTCTCTACTTAGATGATGCCGCCCCATCAGCAGGGTTGTTCCGAAGAGTTGAAGGGACGCTCCCACCAGATGAGGGTCCCGAGGAGCCAGGCAAAGAAGCAGGCACTGGACGACGCGGATAACTCTTCACGAGGCCATGCTCGGTCTTGAGGCCAAGATCAATCTTCTCCAACATCTTGTTTGTCTCCTCAGCCAATTGACACCGAGCCTTATGCATAATAACTGTCGTCCGCTGTTGGGCTTGGGATAACAACGAAGATAGACGATTTACTTCTTTAGAAGCAGCACCAACGGCCTCCTCGCGGGATGCCGCCAAACTCTTAAAATGATTAGTCTGTTCTTCCTGCTGCGCTAAGGAAGATTGAGCCTTTTCAAATTTTTCATTTGTAACGCGGAGTTGTCCCTCGAGCTCTGAAAAAGACAAACACCATGGATTTAGCACAGAAAAGAATAATCACACTCGATGAAATAGGGTTATACCTTCGACACAAGCCGAAGCCTCTTCATACTCATTAACAACCGCATCTCGCGCTTCATCAAGATGGTCATATTACGCGGATAATTTATTATAATCTAGTTGAAGGTTAATGAGAGTAAATTGACTGGCATCTAATTCTACCTGCTTCATCGAATCCATGTGACGAAGGTGGTTGACTTCGTTGTTTATCTCTGATACCCCTTTGCTAAGTCTGTACATACATACTTCAAGATTTCTCTCAGACTCATCCTGGCGAGCTATTTCGGCGCGAGATGAAGCAAGGGCCTTGCTTAGAGCCCTAACTTCGGCTCGGGCATCGTCCCTTTCTCTTGTAAGACATAACATGCTCTCCTTTACTCCCGGAAAAGGAAGGGAGAGAGCCTTTCGTAATTCCTCTTCCAGAAGATGTATCCTAGACTCCAACAATGAAGTGCGCTCACTGGATTCCCGCATATTCTCACGTGTCTACAGCAGTGTACCATTGAACAAAGTACGGTCATGGTTATACAGATTCTGCATATCAACTATTTGAACATGCCTTGCGCGCCATACCTCAGCCCGAGCGTCCCACTTTTTGGCTTCGCTCTTAATTTTCTCGACCAGCTCTTTGATACGAGACTTTTGCCGTGCCCTTTCGTTTCGAAGCCATATCATCTCGGGGACGCCACCCACTGGAGATAGGGTGGGGAGACTCAGACAGAACGACTAAGTAATATAGAGGAATTACGACGCACTGCGAGGGTAAAAGAGGAAAAAGAACCAAACCTGTGAAAGCTGAAACTTGGCCGCAAGTTTGCTCTAACTCAGCGCGAACGACAGCAAGCTCTGAACGAAGACCAGCCTCCGCTTCACCCAGCCTTTCTTTCTCTTTAAGGCTTTTCTTCAGTTCTTCTATTTCCACCTCAGCCACAGACAATTCCTTTTCTCTGTGACGAAGCTTAGCCTCCATCTTCAAAGATTTCGCTTTAAAGAACTGATACAACACATGGTTACAATGCTCACTCCTCATCATCTACACATCAAAACAACAAACATTATTACATCGAAGGATTCAATCGTCACGAAGAGATATGTACGAAGACTTACCTCCAAGACACGCTGCTGAGGAAAACCATATTGGTACCCATCGTCTATGGCCATCATATCCGCGACATAAGTAGGAGGCTCCGATACGAGGGAAGCCTCGGGAACACTCAAGCTTTTCCCCCACATCTCAGATACCCGCGCCTTGGAAGATAGTTCCATCATCCGACGGGTATACGCATCAGAATCCTTTTCACCAGCAACCACCGGGGCAGGATGAGGGACAAACAGCATACCCTTTTTATTGAGCCAATCCATTATGGCGTCCTCACCCTCAAACGTCAGCGAATGAGGGAAATCCTCGGAAGGCGAGTCAACCACGGACTTCCCCTTTGCTGATATTGCCCCATCAGCACAAGTTTCGGCATCAACATGCGCATCGTGCTCATCCGCGCCTCCATCCTGAACAGCAACGTCTTCCTTACCAGACCCCCCGAGCACATCCCAATCATCATTGGGGGAAAGTAGAGAGAAGTCTTCAGGAAAATCAAGAGCATCGTCAAAGAGTTCCCCTGCGGAATAAACCCTGTCAAAAGAGAACTCTTGAGAAATGGTGGGGAGAGTTTCCGCAGCATCACCAGCAGGAACAGACATATCAGCGATAACACTGCCGTCAGCTACCGCGGCATTATTTCTCCCTACATCACCATCACAACCCGCACCAATCTCCTCCTCGACATTAGGAGGGGAAGTATTAGTGCGTTCTTCCCCATCAAAAATCTCCTCATCCTCGGCAAACTCTTCGTTTACCGGACTGGTAACTTCTTCATGAACCTCAGCCTCACCCATCACATTGGTAGAAGACTGCTTCGGCCCAATCTTTTTCTTCTTCGAAACCTGCAAACCAACACATGTTCCACAGAGTTATTTTTTCAAACATTTTGATTTTCAAAAAAAAGAGAGCTGCGGCCAGAATCTGCAATAACCATACCTTGGCAGTAGTGGCACTCTTCGGTGGAAGTATAGCACCAGAACCTTCCTCCTCATCTCCTTCAACGACATCGAGGGCATGAGGAAATTTCATACATGCGAAGTTTAAACGCCAGGGACAGAAATCTCCATAACGAGCAGGAGGAGATTCACGTGGCCTGCTACTCTCAGAAGGACGCCAACCGCGTGGACCGGGAATCCAACCGTACGCCCAAGGACCAACAACTTCGATAACAATAGTGTGCCACTCGTAGTCATGGTCACGCTTGATCCTCTCACGTGCCGGAAAAAGTTTCCGCTGACTAGACCCCTCGGTGCCTGGAACATACTTCAGTTTTGCATCTCTGACCTCACTTAACAGACAAATTTCGCCCCGAGGAGCAGCGAGATTCCGAAGGCTAACACTCCACGGTTTATGGTTCCTACTATTGACGTAATCACCAAAGGAGTTGTTGAAGTTTTCAGGAGTATACCATTCCCTTTCCGTGGGATTTGGAACGTAACACGTCATCGTCGTCTCCCCCTTACTCCGCAGATAACACTCCCTCAGTGCACGGAGATAATTCCCCGATAATTGCGACACAGAACGACTGTGAGTATTGGTGGAAGAGCCTTCACGACCAGCAAGCACATCGTAATAAAAGGAATCACCAGACTTGTACAACGGCAGCATAAGGCCCGCCTCGAAGGCTCCAACCGTAGTCAACAAGTGAAATTCATCAAACTGATACTTCGAGATGAGCTCGTAAGTAATATCATCCTCAAGGGCATAGAAACGAACCTCGAAGGCTTGAAGCTCATGCTTCTCCTTGAAAACTTCAAGGTCAATATGTTTAAACGTGACTTTCTTCTTACTGACCGAAACGCTGCATATCACCGGGGCAGCCTCATCCCCTTCCGCGGGATCGGACGAACCAACAAAAGCTTCAGAAGCTTTTCTTTTCAAAGGAGGATTCTTAGACGATTCGGCTCTCGGCACAACACCTTTGGAGTTCTTCCCTTTGAAAGAAAGTACTGGAGGCGGTGGCAGAGGGTGTTGCACGGGCACTACTGAACGCAGAGGAGGAACATCAAAGGCAACATCACGAGGAGGTGTCTGCGTACACCTAACGTCATCACGAGGACGAGAAACCGCACGATCGGCAGCGTTTCGAGACCCGGAAGGATTTTTTGAGGGACCCTCTTTCCTAGGAGGAGAGGCCTTCGCCCCAGAAGAAGAAACTCTAATACCACGGGGATCCATTTGAGACTCTCTGCGGGGAGGGGATCTCGATAGACTAGAACCCGGAGTTTGATAAGGATTCCGCGGACGGTCAGACATGGCTGCGAAGAGGTACAACATAAACAAGTTAGAAACAAACACAAGGACATCAATAAAGATCAAAAAACCACAAAAATAGCAGTCCATCTCAACATAGCACAGAAACCCTAAAACTAGCATACATGCTTGAAATTCCCCAAAACCCTAAAACCCTAAACTCAAAAGTCCAATCAATACATGTAAAACAATGGCCTCCTCGATTTGAGATGAAGAACAGGGGCAAACTAGCATACAAGCATTAAAAGAGGTTCTTCATCACAAACAAGGGACGACAGCAGCAGAAATGGGAGGCTAAAATACGATCAACACCAGAAAATTTACAATCAACACAGCTTAAAGCAACATGAACAAAGAAAAGAAACCTTACCACCACAAACAGCAGCAGGAAGAGGACAACAAACCAGAAACAATGAAGAAGTGAGCGTGATTAATGCTAAGACAGAGAATTTAATGGTTGAAAAACAAAGAATGAAGACTGACAGAGAATGAAATTAATTTTCAAGGAGAATGAAATTAATTTTCCCCCCCTCCTTAATATACTCGAAAGAAAGAGAAGGAAGTTAAGTGAGGAATGGGAAACGTGCCCATTAAATGAGCAGTTAATGCACGAATAAGAAACATGCCCAAGTATCTAGGAGAAGTTATTAGGAGAGAGGAAGAATATGTAACGACTGTTTTCTTCAATGCTCCCACTAAACACTCAAGCCCGAAGAAAAGGGGCAAATTGTGTGCACATATTTCATCATCAAACACGTGTATATAGGAAGATACGTGGAGAGCATGCGGAAAAAGTCATCAAAGCATGATGACACGCGCCCATAGCCAAGAAGCCCATCCCGTCGACGTTGGATCTTTTCCCGAACAAATCTAAGGGCATAAGTTAAAAGATGTACCGGTAACACGATGTACTGCGGAGCACCAAATAACTCCCGAAGAGTTACTTTATCTCATCCCCAAAAGAAGCCAAGATCAACGGTGGAGAGAAGGTGAACTGACATGGATGTGACAGGGGCAGAAGACACTTGCCTGACACGAGCAGGCGACTCAACTACCCGCATTAAACACTCTGAGCAGCATACGTGTCGATCAACCCGTAGAACGAACGAGAACGACTCTGCGTGATGAAGTAATGAACGAAGACCCCCGCGTGATGGACACAAAACACAAGAAGATAAGGTTCCAACGGCCCTCAGAGATGGGTCCCACACTCTAACCCTATAAATACCCCCTCTCCACCAAGAGTGAGGGGATGGAAAAATTGAAGAAGAGAAGGAGAGAGAAAGATTGTGAGTGTAAGTTAGTCCTTTACAATATACAGATCTATGTAAACCCCAAAGTCACTCGACTATCTTTGTAACCATCAAGTATATAGTGAAACAACAACCCCGTGGATGTAGGCCTTAGTGCTGAACCACGTAAATCCCAGTCTTATTTACATTTCAGCACTTTATATTTGCCTAACGCTCCATGAGTTTTACTTTTATGCTTCGTTTTCTTTATCTTCCCCTACGTAAACGCCCCTCGCGATGTTATTAGATGAGGCTATGATAAACCCGAAGGTTTGGAGCCAAGAAATCAATGCCATTGTATTATCAGTGCAAGTCTGTACCTAGAGTGCGAACATTGTTTGTGAACATATAGATGCCTTTGTGATTTACGTGTTCACAGTTGCTGACAAGTCCCAATGCATGTTAAAGGTAGGGACGAGAGCAGTGGGCTACAAGAAATAAGACGAGAGTGGTGATCTCTACGCAATATGATATGAGGTATAAGTTGTGGGAGATGATCTCTACGTAGTGAGATGTAAGTGATAAGCTCTTGGCATGCCGGTTGTGGGCAGTTGAGTATGTGATGTACTCAGTGGTATGCCACTTCATGTTATTGATGCATGGTCATGAAGTAATAATAAGTGATAACACCACAATATTGACATATGTAGTTGAAATACTTAGTCATTGGATGCTCACAGCCCGAGGCATCGGTCCAAAGTACTGATTGCTTATGGCATCCACTGAAGAGGTTCAAAAACTTGTAGGCGCGCACAATGCGCACCGGGCAAATAAAATGTTAAAATGGGTAAGGGAACTCACGCACCGTAGATGGGTACCAGTGTTGGCTTGCCAGTGCTGGAGAACGAAGGATGGTACAACATGCACCAGCGAAAAATGAGGAGCCAGCGCTGGAGAAGAAAATATTGTATGCGTGGCACCAGCGATTGGAAGTCCCAGCACTGAGATGAGATGTAGTTGCGGTACAAATGGAGGCCCATCGCTGGCTTGCCAACACTGGGACAATGGTGGGGATGGTGATGCGTACAACAAACGGAAGATGCCAGCGCTGAGAAGGAAATGATGATAATGCCTTGGCAATTATCGCTTGTGTATGATGCATGCTTTGTGGCATTTGTGTTTTTTATGCTGAGCCATTGACGACAACATTTAATATTAAGGGATTTATGTACATAGTTATTGCACTCTGAACAGATTTGAATCGCTTTATACTAGTGAGAAATTATTCGAGAACAAACCTAAGGAAAGAAACGGCACACGAACATGTTCTAAATATAATATGTATATAATCGGAAAGTACGGGAGTAATTGCAACAAGTACCACTATTTTCATGAAATTCCAGTATCTAGAGGAAATTTAATACAGATAGCAGATACTGAGTCTCAGTGAGTTCATTGTGTATATACATGGAATATTGAGAATTTAACCGGATAACCTGTAATATATTTATGCACATACATATATTTGTAGAGAGACTACACGGCCAACAGAGAGTATCCATAGCCATTATCAGAGTCTGTATTATAATTTTTCTTTGCAGAGAAAAAATTACATATAGGGAATATATATTTCCGGTAAAGGTCAAAAATAATTTTATATTTCTGTTACAGAGCATAGGCCATTTTACGACCTTATGCAGAAACCCACCATCAAAAAAAATTACTACGGATAAAGCAATCGCAGGAAGCATACCAGTGCCCGCTGATTTAGGTTTCAGCTGCGAAAGCATACAAAAGTATTTCTGGTTCATCTTCAACAATCTCTTGAACCAGTGGTGATTCATCAGGAGACTCTTTATCATAGGTCATTAGCTCTTCATATTTAGCAACTAGTATAAATTATTGTTTTTTAAGACACGTGTTGGATTGAAGACTTCATCACATTTATATTCTCTCTTCTAGCCCTCATTTCAGCATATGACAACTTCTTGATAGGTGGTCGCTATGCACTAGCGACTGTTTATGTCTTGGAGAAGATAAGGCAGAGTTAAGTGTTCTCGACATGCTTATGTTGTTGTTTGGTGTGAAGAGTGATAGTAGTTAGGCACTAACTCTTGGCCTTTTTAGATAATTCTCTAATTGTGTTTATTGCAATCTAGGCAAATAAAATATCTATGTCGGATTAGTATAAAAATAGAAGTGAAAAACTCTTTTGTGAGATGTCTTTTATTTTTGTTATCATTATGGCCTTGATCTCTTTAGAGATTTCCATGTACTCCAATACAATACCCATATGGTTTAATTTTTTAAACTCTCAAACAACATCAAAGACTTAATTCATAAAATTTGGTATTCAAATATTTAATAAATTTTCCCCACACTATCACTTGTTTACTCTCTTGGTAATTTTAGAACGTACATCAGCCTTTCCAGACAAGTAAAAAGAAGTCATTATCACTTTTTGTTCTTCCTCAGTTATAAGTTATTGAAAATACTTCTTAGACCTCAGGATTCATAATCGGATTAGGACCATTAAATCTAAGAAATTCTACTTTAGGCTTGTGGTGACGAGAAAATGGTTTAGATATACTGCTCATACCTCCAACCAGTATCGCCGACACAACATAAGTTCGATGAACAACAATATCATATCTACTTTTGTTTGTTATACACTCCCCAATCATCTTTAATTAAGCATCTGAAAAGTTATTTAGTAATATAACCTCTGGTGAAGGTTTATAATAGTTGTCTGTAACCTTCATAGCTAAATCTTCATGAGATTTAACGAAAGTTTCTTGAGCTTTAAGAAAAGTTTCTTGAGATAGTGTAGAATATCGATTTTCTTTGATAAAACAACAGTGGTGCAGAGTTTGATGAGGTCGTTTATTCAACTACAAACATTTTCTAACTTCCCGATATACTAATTGGTAATTTAGTAGTAACTTTGGTTCGTTCTTTACGGAGTAGTGTGCTTGTACCAAAAGGGTTTTTTTTAATGAAAAACAACATAGTTGATGAATCAAACAATGAGAAACATAAACAAGCAGCAACATGAGTAAAAACCGAAATAAACTTTTTATTACTATAATACTCATAACTTTGAATTCATCCTCGGTCAAATAAAAGATTTTATATTTACGTGTTTAACAAACCTCATGATATACATGAAAGTGAAGAGTAGCCTCTGGCTCCTTGTGTTTTCTTCTCAAAGGTTGATAGAAGATATGTAGATATTGTTCTATATTTCACACATTGACCCTCAAAGCTTTTAAAATTGTGTCTACGGGCAACATTTTGAAACCATGAAGTTAGGTTTCAAAGCATTTATTCTCGAATCTTTAGGGTGTTCTGTGTTACGTAGCAAGTTATGTAACAGATTGGTTTTTTTATTTCAAAACCCTTTTTCTAGTTTCTCATGATGATTTGGTATCACATAATACATAATGCAAGACCCTAGTTTCAAAACCCGAAAGATTGGTTTAGGAATCCTTTTTGTAAGTACAAAACAACTACATATCTTTAGATTCCGAAGGTTTGTAACAACTAAATCTGAGATTTTCGGTAACAATTGGTGGATGGTATTTCTCTTAATTGTTTGATCTTCAATTTATCGCATATTTAAATGCCTTTAGAATCCTCTAGGATGATTCAACTTATTGAGACAAAGTAGAATACAAAGGTAACACTACACCATGTATACGAATATTAACAAATAAGTGCATAAATCTGGTACTAAAATAAGGTCATTTATGCACTTATCATGTTATCGTATTGTTACAGCACTGCTCGGTCGAACTCGCAAGCGTTGTTATCTCAAGCTTGTTTGTCAAGTTTAGTTGTCAAAACTATAAGTCTTGATTCTAGTCTACTTATAGCTATGTCTCGGATTATGATAGAATGTGTAGTTGATCTTTAGACTTCACTGCGTTCATCGAATGAAGACGAATAACTACTAAGGGGATCTTGTGGAACTTCATTAACAAAAGGTATGTGGATACTTGAACTCATCTATCACTCAGAAGTCTATTCTATTCTATCTCTTATTGAGACAAAGTCGTTGTTGATGGTGGATTTTTCAGCAAGGGCTAAAATCGTAAAATCATGATACTGCATGTTTCTGATCCAGTTTCAGGAACACATGTGATGATTCGTGTTTTACGATCCGTGAACCGTTTCACGATCTCTGATCGAGTACCTCTCAGAGCCACGATGAATATGATTCTCGAAAGGCCTCCCACTTGCTGAGGGTTCGATGTTACACATTTCATTGTGCCTCTCTATGTAGAAGAAATATTTGGCGGTCCCCCATACATAATTGTTTGTTGAGAGGGCAAAACGTCTTCAAGACGTCGGTGACACTCGTTGTTCCCTGACTACATAAAGAGACTTGCCTCTACATAGAAGAATGATTGGGTGGTTCTCCGTAAGATTGAGAGAAACAACGCCTTCAGGACGTCGGTGACACTCACTGTTTCCTGACTATGTAGAGAGACCATGTATAGATCCAGGCGGTCCTCCGTAAGATTGAGAGCAATAATGTCTCCAGGACTTCGGCAACACTCGCTGTCTCCTGACTATGCACCTTTTAGAACGGGTATGACGCTTTAACTGGCTAATATCCCTTCTGTAATAGATTAATGCTAACGTGACATTCACCACTGAATTCTTAGAAGATAATCTATTTTATCTCATTACTCCGATTCCATGATCGAATCCACGGCTGATCTCATGGAATGGTAATAGATAATCTCATTACTCCGATTTCATGATAGAAACCACGGTTGATCTCATGGGATGGTAATAACTACTTTCATTACTCCGATTCTATGGTCGAATCCACGATCCCATGGAATGGTAATACTTGTTTTATTATTCTGAATTCATGGTCGAATCCACGACTGATCCTATGGATTGATAATAAAAAACTACTCACTTTTATTACTCAGTTTAATGAATCATTCTCCACTGAATTTCATAAATTAGTAATAAATACTCAATAATCGGGCATCTAGATTGTTCAGTGAGTCCCATAAAATGGTGCAAGTGTACTCAACCATGATGCACGAACGAGCACCCAAATGCGCGAACGAGCATCCAAAATATGGACAAATGAGGAATCCTACACAAAATAGGAGAGAGAAATAATAATATTAAAATAATGAAGAGGCGCCTATGGGTCGGGCCCGCCGGCCGGCCATGCCCTAGCCGTGGCCGGTCCATGCCTCTCCCATTATTTTTCCTTATTTTTGATATTTTCATGAACTCATGAAGACTCCTCTATTCTAACAGCTTTCCTTGTTTGAGCAAAACTCATGGTTTCTCCATATTTTCGTGGTTTCATGAAAAATAATAATATAAAACATGGAAAGGTGTTGCGGGATCGGGAAACTTAGCCGGCCATGCCCTAGCCGTGGCCGGTCCCACACCTTGCAATCCCTAATCTTTCATAAATTGTTATTTCTCTCATCTTGTGAAACTTCCCTGTTTCATCAAAAATCATGGTTTCTCTATATTTTCTCAAATATTACTCAAACCATGAAAAAGGCAAAAGTCAACATGGTCACATGACCGACTAGGCTACTCACGAAAAATATATTAAAATATTATTATTTTAATATTCACGAAATATTGATCAAATGGGCATACTTGCTCATTCGAGCAAAATCGAGGATTTCAGTCAAAGACCGAAACTCTTCTGAAAATCCAAGATATTGCTCAAACGCACATCAAAAAATACCGAAACTCTCAGGACTGAGATACAGGCATTATGGAGACACGGGCATGCTCCCTTGACCGACTAAGGGCGGCTCTAAGGCTTGCAATGAGCCGGTCCCACACGTTTTCACACTTTTGACCTAATTTGCGCAATTGCTCATATTGGCTCCAAACTCTTCACAACCAACTCAGAGTTTGTGTAAACGCCCAACAGTTGTCCCACGACCACCAAGGGCCGGTCTCATTCCATCTTGGTCGGTCCATCACTTTTCCATAATTAGGTTTTATCACCTAATGCTCAATCGAGCACTATTTCAATAAATGATGAAACCGACATTTAATCATTATTATTTCACCAACTGGTCAACTAAGAACCCTGGTGCACGCTCACTCGAGTACTTGGGCGTCGCATGGACGTCCATAATTCCATGTGGTCGGTCCTCCCTCACTCGTGACCTATTTTCAATAATTCATCAATTAATGAATAATTGATCAAAAATTAGAGTTTCGAACAAACACTCAACAAATCATCATTCTGAGCAAGTTCAAACACTAATAAATTTATGTTGATCTATTAATCAACATCTGGTTTAATTATATAATATTCGGTAGTCTACCAATATTTTAATTAATTATTTTTTTGGGTCACACACCAATAAATAATTCGTCGAATTGAGCAATACTTGCTCAATTGCTCAATCGCCCAACTATCAATATTCAGTAATTTTTCGAGAAATACTTGCTCAGTTGCTCAAATTTATAATATGTTCCCTTGAGCATTCGATCACTCATGCTCGATTCAACAAAATTCAGATTCATTATCTAAATAGTCAACAACTGACTAATAAAATACACGTCTGTCATGCAGACTCCACGATTCGTGAGACTTCAATCACGTCACATGGGGGATATCAATTAGATGGTCTGGCGGCCTACGACATGTGGATTCATCCACGATGAGAAATGTGAGTAAGTCGTGCAACGGCTGAAGGAGTTAGCAAAGTAGTGGATGGACAGTTAACCAAGTCCCCACACGACCTGGAACTGGTTTTACCACGATCTCCCACTTTCCCAATCTTTCACTCAAGAAACCATCACACTTACAGGGATCAATGTGTTCACTATTCTGACAATATAAATAAGTCTCTGGATCCACGATTGAACGATAACGATTTTTTGATCAATCACTCTCAGAAATTCCATCAATCGACCAGAACTTACTTTGAACTCATCAGTTCACAGAAAACTTGCAGAAACATTCAACACATCCACAATCCTTGATCATCATTGATCCCACATAATTCTCAGCTTCCTTCAGATCAACTCATCTCCCTCTTTGTGACCGAATTGACTCTGGAACGGCCATTGACTTGGTTTAGGCCGGAGTCCTACAGATTGATCTCTCGAATATAAGCACTCCCTTTGCGGTGCATCTGTGTGAGGTTAAGCAATTTGCTCGGTTGAGGAGTCTCTTCGGCACGCTCGTCTCTTCATTTCCCTAAAAAACCAACGAACCTTTTTCCCCCATCCACATATTGGCGACCACAGTGGGAGATTAATCTCTCGGTTAGAATCTCAAACTTTCACAAAATGGTTGATCTTAGGTCAGGTTCAGTTACCAATCATAACACAAACAACGCTAGCACTAGCAACAATGGTGGTACTCCAAAAACCGTTCCTTCTTCCAACAATGGTACTGGCGGCACCACCCCTCCTCAAACCAACATCGGAAGTAATCCTCTCTTCGGTAGGACTCCTGAAGAAGTCAGAAAAGATCCGCCTACCATAACTGATCTCATGAAGATTCAAGAAATTCTTTCCAATAATAAAATAGAGATGGCAACAACACAAAAGAAATTATGCGCTCATCTCAAGGACCTCACTGACAAGATGTCAGAGAAGACTCAAGAGAAGGGAAAAGACAAAGAAGCATCTCCAGCTGCTGATCGTGAAGTTGCCCAGTAGTTGACGATGATGAAGTCCACAAAGCTGCGGAAAAGTCATCAACAAAAGAGCCTACCTGTTTCATCACTCGTGAAGATCTGGAACGTTTTATGGACGATCGGGGGAAAGGCAATGTACCATCTTCCCATCGTCATCAACCTCCATACACTGCTGCTATGCAGAGAATCCCTCTCCCAAAAGGCTACACTTCTCATATGTTCACACTGTACAACGGAATAGGGGATGCTCGAGAACACATCTCTCGATTTCTAGAGGCACTAGAAGAGCATGAACACAACCACGTTGTCCATCTGAAAGAATTCTCTAAATCTATGACAGGCCGAGCATACAACTGGTACAACAACATTGCACCTGGGAGCATCGCTAACTGGGGAGAAATGGTTAACGCCTTCTACATGAAGTACTTCTTCGTCTCTGAGAATATTGCTCTTTCTGACTTAGGAAGGATGGCTCAGAAGAACAATTAACATTCGAACGATTATGTGAAAAGGTTCAGAGTCCAAGCTTTGGATTGTCATGACCCGAATGTCACTGAACAAAAACTGGTGGACCTATGCATCAACGGAACGATGCCGGTCTACAGAGCCTTGCTGGAAAATATCCGGTTCCATACTTTCTCAGAGCTTCATGAAGCAGCCAAACGATCAGCGACTACTGCACCTGCTTTACTGAAAGAGCAAAGTCTGCAAGGTCGAGGAACCTCGAAGCATCCGATGTTTAGTAAACGATCAGTACAATCCCCAGCCTTCAACAAACGTTGGTGCTGAAAGGAATGAAAGGAAATTCGATACACATCATCAGAGCGTTTCTCTAACATCCCAGGCTCCTATGAAGGCGCAAATAAAAGATAACCAATCCTAAATGCGTAAACCTCGACCCAACATCAACAAACGGGGAAATGATCAGACAGACTCAAAATTCTCTCTTCACATGAAGGAGTGATCAAGTTACTGGAAGTATAAGTTCAAGATAGTGCAATCAAATTATCGTTCATCAGGAGAGAGCCAACTGAAGGAGAAATGGAAAATCCCAGGTACTGTCGCCTTCATAAGTCCATTGATCGTCCAACAAGTAACTGCAACATTTTGAAGCACATCTTCAAATATAAGGTTGATCCATAATAGCTTCAACTAGGGACTTAAGGAGTACATAAGAATCCTCTCCCAAACCTTTACACTCTCTGAACAACCAGTCAAAGAAGCAGTCCAATCGTTGATCGAGCATATCTGTCAAATTGTTGTATCTGTCTAAGGAACAAAGGAAAGACATGTTCACGACACTGAATTACATTGTTTCAGACGTCCTTCCATCCCGGAAATGCTCCTTGAACCTTCATCCAGACAAGGAGATGCACTACTGGGACTGCTTACCACAGTCCATCTTAGAGGAAATGAATTCGGAAGAATGTTGATCGAGGCTGACACCGCCATCAACGTCATTCCACTGAAAACCCTCAGATCCGCAGGCATCACTCGACAAGAAGCTACTCGTGATCCTATCTCAATCAGATACCTTGAAGGAATGCTCGGAAATGCTTATGGCTACATCACTCTTAAAGTGAACATAAGTTCAACCTGGACAGAAACCAAGTTTCGCATAATCAGAAAGATCCAAGATATGACATGTTCTTCAGACGAGCGTGGATCCACGCTGAAAAGATGGGTACTGAGAAAGCGCCTTTGGTTGCACATTTATCCAACAAAGAAAGTTCTTATCTAGAAGATTTGACGGACATTCCATCATCAGAGCACTTGGGGGAAATTCCGAACTTTGACGAGGTTGTGCATAGACATTCATCAAGAGGTTCCACACTCAAGCAAGTCTCATTCCTTCCATGTCTGTGTCATTTATTTCCTCACATGCTATCCTAGCATGGGGACTCAATCCTGCTAGCAACTCTGCTACTGCAAGACGAATGGTAGCTTCACTGCATTAGTATTTTACCAAGTGGTTGAATCTGACATTTTTCCAGATCTAGCACTGATACATTCATTACTGAGATGATATCCAAGCATGGCAAAGAACACTTTGGGCGTTTCTCCATAGCCTTGCAGGAATGTCCATGTGTACCACAAAATCAGAAAGCTCTGATGTTTGCACAAGTGTTGAATCCCACTACCGCAACGAAAGGAATGCTGAATCAACAGAAGATACTCAGGGCCGAGACAATCGAATTTAAGACATTCGATGCTTAAGCAATAAACACTTCAACGCTTAAGCATCTAAAAAGCCTTCGAATTGTACTCCCAATCAAAGAGTATACCTTCGATAATGGCGCATCTGGCTTCAACACAAATATCTCGACGATGACACACTGATTCAACATACACTGGGGACTTGATCTTATTGGAAATATCGATTAAAATATATTTATTGCAACCTGATGTGATTCCATGAAACTTCATCAACGGGACCTCTCTACATTACAAATCCATGTATGACTGAAGAACTTCCTCTCTTTACCGATCACATTCAGAATGAAGACCATCTACCACAACAGCTTCGACTCACCGACGAAGCCAGTTCGTTGTAAAGTCGTACTTTTCTGGAGAATTCGGGTTGAACTCCCAATACACCTTCATCTTAAGGATGCTAAACCCACCAACTAGTTTGTGAATGTAAAGGCTCACTGGATGGAGGAGCAAAGACTATGTCGATAATCATGTATCTATCCTTTTCGGTCTTTGGAGCAACTCCAGCATCAACAAGGATATCTGGAAGAACTTCGTCCATGGTCTCAGCATCAACAAGAATGTTTGGAGAAAAATCAATCGTGATCTTAGCATCAACAACGGTCTCAGGAGCAACATCCTCATGACAGGGCTTCATCAACTAACCATTCTATGAAGCATTGCTCGATGAAGCGGACTTCTCCAAGCATTGATGATTCGTATCAATATGTGTAGACATTAAAATATGTTCACATGAAAGTCTTCCCAAATCTTGCACGACTGGTGGGCACAAGCCAAAGACTTCTACAAGATATTCTCATCACCATGGGTTTACAAAAACGTACCAATGGGTGAGGAATGGGATAATACTTCCTCAATGAAATATACGTCTATGTATCTTTTACAACATACCGAAATGGCGCATCAATCGGACATACAAGCTGAAAGATATGGCTTTTACCGTTAGGTCTCCGAAATCTGAAATTTTATACGGGATTACAAATTACAAATGTGCACGCTTCGTTGGCTGACCTCTGCAACTCCAAATTGAGTGATTCTTTGCTCATGTGATAACTCAGTCTCTTAGATTCAAAATTTGTGGTCAAGCGTTGAATTCCGACGTCGTATGAGGTTCCTACAGCTTCCAGAGCATACAACATGCAAGCAGCAATTCTCAGACAGGATTCATAACTTCCACGGTCAGTCGGTGTCCACCAAGTCTTTCCACTGAGTACTTCATCAAGGTATCTCCAACTTCGACCACCTAGGTCTTTAAATCAATTTTTCTACCCGGTCCTCTATCTAGGTCTTGTCAGAAGAAGGGAAAATGAAAGAAGGAGATTTAACAAAATACTGGGGACTGATGGTCCGCTGACCATGACGATCAATTTCATAAGTCCAAGACTCGTGGCGCCGGGATCTCCAGTTATAATCATTCATCTTAAAATGAATTCTATTACCGGGACATACAAACATGGTCATTACATCACCCCCTCTTGATAGCAACCTCAATTATGGTCCCATGACCAGGGTTTCAGAAGTGATGTTTCTACGACTGACAGAAATAAGATGGCACTGCAAGCACCATGATCATGTATCAATCAAGGGGTCCTGATCTAAAATGAATCGATGACATTAAAATCCTTCACCAACTGTTCAAGACACAAGCGAATGGTCTAAAGACACAACGAGAGTGTTTTACAACAAGCTCGTCTGAGATGATTTTACACTGTCCCGCACAAAGAAGCAAGCTGAAAAATGTTGGTGGATAATCTAGGGATGGGTCATATACCATTCTCTTCGTATGGATGTCCTATACAACATATCCAAAATTCACATCAATTGGAGAAACTATCAAAAAGATGTGGCCAAAACTTTGGACTACATGACAGCTGAAAAAGTTTCGAAGATCTCCTGAAAGTTTATTGTTTCGCTGATGTCACCTCCTAAACTTGCTCAAAACTAAAAAAGATTCTTTCCCTAAAGCTTGGAAATTTCATGGGAATGAGGATACATGGGTAGATCGAGAAAATCCTACATCGGATGAAGATTTTATGGCGTTTTTGCTAAAGGGATGAGTTCTGAATTTTCTGATGACGAATTATGACGAAATCCTTCATCCATCCACGTCAGGATCTACACCATCAATGCAAGGCCGTACTTCATCTTCAGCTGATACTCATTTGCTGGAGTCGATTGTGTTTCTGCTGATGAGATACGAGCTTTTCAACTTTAGCTCTTTTCTTATGTGACATTTCATCACGTCTCTGCTTTCTTAGCAAGGAAGAATCCCAGATGATCAAGAGACATACAATGTATCAACTTTCTAGCGTCTCTGAAAGGTTGATTTACCTCATCACGAACATCTGCAGAAGTCTTCATCTTTGACTTGATATTTCTGGAGCGTTCCCCGGAAGAACTAGAAGAGTGGTTGTAACTGGAAGTCACCATTATCTGAGGCGAAAGACATGGAGTCATGGATATACCAATAACAAACACGCAACAAAAATGGTAACCATCCAAATCTTACCTATTTATAATTTCACTAGCTGTAGTGATTATAACGTCAGAATTCCGAAAACTTGCTCTTTCCTTCAAACCTGCAAAGACGAACAAAATTCGTTATTCAAAACCATAACGTGATTTTCATAAAACTGTGAACAATTCATGAAACTTTCATCATGTGAACAACTCACATAATTTTCACCGTGTGAGAAACTCCCACCGAGTGAACGCTCATTGGTTTTGTGCATACACTATCAGATTACAAAATCCATACAAACAATATTTTATCAAAAATTGTTTACTTTTAGCAATTACCGAAAATCAAAATTTGATTTCGCATAAATTTTCACTTTGTGATCATTCACTGGTTTTTCAAAAAATTGGACAGGCGTCCATTCTACAATTGCGAAAACTCACATACAAACATTATTTCACCGTGAATAATTGTTACTTTCAACAGTTGTTCAAAATCAATTGATTGTACAAAAAATATATAACGTGAAACTCATGTAACTTTGAAAATATATGTATATATTTTTTCTCCCTCTCGTGAGCATTCGTCTTTGAAACGAGAAGTGTATTTTCAAAAATTTATGAAAGCTCGCATATCGAAGATATAATTTTTTTCATGAAACCTCATAAACAAAAAATTTATTACTAATAGACGCACATCTATTTAAAAAAATAAATAAAAAATCTTCTCTTGTACGAGCATCCACCTTTGAAACGTGAGTTTATTCCATTTTGTGAAATCTCACAAATTAAAGAAAATAAAAAATTTAGGGTCTCTTCCCTTTTATATCTATTTTATTTCCAAAAACCTAATAAAACATGGATTTCCTTCTTGGGCCGGGCCCGATAAACTGACCAAAACTGAACAACCGACTATCCAAATCAGCAGTGCTTCGTTTCTCCGTGACCACAGGACGACGCTCTATCACACGTCAGGGTCCTTACTTATGGCTTGCTCGTACATGACATCATTGGAGCAAATCGGGGATTCTGAAAACGCCTTTGTACGACTAAGTCCGACTGCTTATCTCGTTTATCAGGAAAATCACCATCTAATGCTTACTGCGGAACATGAATGTCCCTCACTAAGCAGGGGAATTAATGTTGATGGTGGATTTTCAACAAGGGCTAAAATCGTAAAATCATGATACCGCATGTTTCTGACTCGGCTTCAGGAACGCGTGTGATTATTCGTGTTTTACGAATCGTTTCACGATCTCTGATCGAGTACCTCTCAGAGCCACAACGAATATGATTCTCGAAAGGCCTCCCAATTGCTGAGCGTTCGATGCTACATATTTCATCATGCGTCTCTATGTAGAAGAAAGATTGGGCGGTCGTCCATACATAATTGTTTGTTGAGAGGGAAAAACGCCTTCAGGACGTCGGCTACACTCGTTGTTCCCTGACTACATAAAGAGACTTGACTCTACATAGAAGAATGATTGGGCGGTTCTCCGTAAGATTGAGAGCAACAACGCCTTCAGGACGTCGGTGACACTCACTGTTCCCTGACTATGTAGAGAGACCGTGTATAGATCCAGGCGTTTCCCCGTAAGATTGAGAGCAATAACGTCTTCAGGACTTCGGCAACACTCGCTGTCTCCTGACTATACACCTTTCAGAATGGGTATGACACTTTAACTGGCTAATATCCCTTCTGTAATAGATTAATTCTACTGTGACATTCACCACTGAATTTCTAGAAGATAATCTATTTTATCTCATTACTCCGATTTCATGATCGAATCCACGGCTGATCTCATGGAATGGTAATAGATAATCTCATTACTTGGATTTCATGATCGAATCCACGGCTGATCTCATGGGATGGTAATAACTACTTTCATTACTCTGATTCTATGGTCGAATCCACGATCCCATGGAATGGTAATACTTGTTTTATTATTCCGAATTCATGGTCGAATCCACGACTGATCCTACGGATTGATAATAAAAAACTACTCACTTTTATTACTCAGTTTCATGAATCATTCTCCACTGAATTTCATAAATTAGTAATAAACACTCAATAATCGGGCATCTGAACTGTTCCTGAGTGAGTCCCATAAAATGGTGCAAGTGTACTCAACCATGATGCATGAACGAGCACCAAATGCACGAACGAGCATCCAAAATATGGACAAATGAGGAATCCTACACAAAATAGGAGAGAGAAAATAATAATATTAAAATAATGAAGAGGCGCCCATGGGCCGGCCCATCGTCCGGCCGGCGATGCCCTAGTCGTGGCCGGTCCATGCCTCTCCCATTATTTTTCCTTATTTCATGAACTCATGAAGACTCCTCCATTCTAACATCTTTCCTTGTTTGAGCAAAACTCATGGTTTCTCCATATTTTCGTGGTTTCATGAAAAATAATAATATAAAACAGGGAAAGGTGTTGCGGGATCGAGAAACTTATCCGGCCATTCCCTAGCCATGGTCGGTCCCATACCTTGCAATTCCTAATCTTTCATAAATTGTTATTTCTCTCATCTTGTGAAACTTCCCTGTTTCAGCAAAAATCATGGTTTCTCCATATATTCTCAAATATTGCTCAAACCATGAAAAAGCCAAAAGTCAACATGGTCACATGACCGACTAGGCTACTCACGAAAAATATATTAAAATATTATTATTTTCATATTCACGAAATATGATCAAACGGGCATACTTGCTCATTCGAGCAAAATCGAGGATTTCAGTCAAAGACCGAACTCTTCTGAAAATCCAAGATATTGCTCAAACGCACATCAAAAAATACCAAAACTCTCAGGACCGAGATACAAGCATTATGGAGACGCGGGCATGCTCCCTTGACCGACTAAGGGCGGCTCTAAGGCTTGCAATGAGCCGGTCCCACACTTTTTCACACTTTTGACTTAATTTGCGCAATTGCTCATATTGGCTCCAAACTCTTCACAACCAATTCGGAGTTTGTGTAACATCCCATCAATTGTCCTGCGACCACCAAGGTCCGGTCTCATGCCATCTTGGTCGATCCCTCACTTTTCCATAATTAGGTTTTATCACCTAATGCTCAATCGAGCACTATTTCAATAAATGATGAAACCGACATTTCATTCTTTCACCAACTGGTCAACTAAGGACCCTGGTGCACGCTCACTCGAGCACTTGGGCGTCGCATGGACGTCCATAATTCCATGTGGTCGGTCCTCCCTCACTCGTGACCTATTTTCAGCAATTCATCAATTAATGAATAATTGATCAAAACTTAGGGTTTCGAACAAACGCTCAACAAATCATCATTCTGAGCAAGTTCAAACACTAATAAATTTATGTTGATCTATTAATCAACATCTGGATTAATTATATAATATTCGGTAGTCTACCAATATTTTAATTAATATTTTATTGGGTCACACACCAATAAATAATTCGTCGAATTGAGAAATACTTGCTCAATTGATTGAATATTGTCCCAACTATAAATATTCAGTAATTCGTCGAATTGAGCAATACTTGCTCAATTCTCAATCGCCCAACTATCAATATTCAGTAATTTTCCTAGCAATACTTGCTCAGTTGCTCAAATTTATAATATGTTCCATTGAGCATTCGATCACTCATGCTCGATTCAACAAAATTCAGATTCACGATCTAAATAGTCAACAACTGACTAATAAAATACACGTCTGTCATGCAGACTCCACGATTTGTGAGACTTCAATCACGTCACATGGGGGATATCAATTAGGGTTTTGGTCTGGCGGCATACGGCATGTGATTTCATCCACGATGAGAAATATGAGTAAGTCGTGCAACGGTTGAAGGAGTTAGCAAAGTAGTGGGTGGACGGTTAACCAAGTCTTCGCACGACCTGGAACTGGTTTTACCACGATCTCCCACTTTTCCACTCTTTCACTCAAGAAACCGTCACACTTACAGGGATCAATGTGTTTGCTATTCTGACAATATAAATAAGTCTCTGGATCCACGATTGAACGACAATAATTTTTTGAGCAATCACTCTCAGAAATTCCATCAATCGACCAAAACTTACTTTGAACTCATCAGTTCACAAAAAACTTGCAGAAACCTTCAACACATCCACAATCCTTGATCATCATTGATCCCACACAATTCTCAGCTTTCCTCCTACAGATCAACCCATCTCCTTCTTTGTGACCGAATTGACTATGGAACGGCCATTGACTTGGTTTAGGCCGGATTCCTACAGATTGATCTCTCGAATCTAAGCACTACCTTTGTAGTGCATCTGTGTAAGGTTAAGCAGTTTGATCGGTTGAGGAGTCTCATCCGCACGCTCGTCTTTTCATTTTCCTAAAAAACCAATGAACCGTTTCCCCCCATCCACAGTCGTATAGCTATATAGACTTTACATTATATACATTTGATATTTAGAGCTGAGTTTAACTCGCGTATATCTTTCTCGAAATATAAATTGAGTTCGGTCCGGAGCTAAAGTTTGCGTACCCGTTTGCAAACTGTCGGCTTGTGACCAATGTCCGGAACCGTTCACTATGAGTAGTCAACATCAAAATCTTGGCTCTCTGCTGTTCAGGTTAAGGGCTATGTCCTTCGACTCCTGTGAGCTTCACGGCCTTTTTTCAACGCTCCAGATGTATCTAGTTCGGTTCCTCCGAGTTATGTGAACGACCATCTGCTTATTGGTCCCACCTGTCGTCGGTGAGGTGAGCCTTATTAAGTTTGGGTACCCGTTTGCAAACTTAAGTGGTTCAAGTTCTAAAATCGGTTAAGTATGATTTACTACTCATAAACAAATACATTTATAAATCGGTTAAATTAAGGAATGCAATATTTGCAAACCGTGGCTAAAATGTTCATGAACTGATTCTTTTGAATCAATTCGATTTTGCTTCAATTGTGTCTTGTATACTTCTATGAGAATATAAACAATTGAACAACTCTATGAGTAACACAATTAGATTCATTTGATTATCAATTGATCTAGAAGTGTTAAGATGAACATAGTTAAGAGAAAAGTGTTCATATGGCTAACTTTGGTTAACTGTTATTGAGCCAACTCAATATACACGTTTAGGTACGTTTACCTATATCTAAAATGAAGGTATATTTCATTTGTGTGTAACAAGATATGACCATCGGTTAGAGCACTGCTCGATCGAACTCGCAAGTATTGCTATCTCAATCTTGTTTGTCAAGTTTAGTTATCAAAACTATAAGTCTTGATTTCTAGTCTACTTATAGCTATGTCTCGGATCAGGATAAAATATGTAGTTGAGCTTTAGACTTCATGGCGTTTATCGATTGAAGACGAAGAACTACTAAGGGGAGCTTGTGGAACTTCATCAACAAAAGGTATGTGGAGACTTGAACTCATCTATCACTCAGAAGTCTATTCCATTCTATCTCCTATTAAGATAAATTTGTATAGCTATATAGACTTTACATTATACACATTTGATATTTTGAGCTGAGTTTAACTCGCTTATATCTTTCTCGAAATATGTGTTGGAAAGTGAAAAGACAAGGGTACCCAAATATACCTCAATCTAAAACTTTTCCACCTATAAGTCCTTTATCCTAAATTGATTGTCTATGGTCTGAGTCGAGACAATACAACTAATCGGTTCACACTCCGTGTGATCGTCTATGGATACGAGATAGAGACAATACGACAACAAGATAACTTGCGTGATTGACTATGGATACAAGATCAAGACAATACAACAATGAAGTATGTTTACTTGATAAAGGGTTCGGACTTAACCAAACACAATAGGATTACTATCAAGTAAATAGGAATTAATGTTTGTGTATTTTACTTCTAATTATATTAAAAAACAATTATAACTGCGAAAATGGAAAAGTAAAAGACACAACAAGATTTTGTTAACGAGGAAACCGCAAATGCGGAAAAACCCAGGGACCTTGTCCATAATTGAATACTCTCAGTATTAATCCGTTATACAAAATCAAACCAACTTCGTATAGTTGAGACCAAGCAAATAAACCTATAGTTCACCTAGTTCCGTCTGTATTCCCATGCCTCCAACTTATGAATAAGTCACATACTTGGAACAATTTCTTTGGTTCGTATTCCAAACAGTAAAGTAACAACAAATTTGTTTGGTATCAACTCTCTTCAACCAAGTTATGAGAGTTCGATAAAAGGATCTTCCGTTTATCCCAATAAAATCCTTTGTCGGGTCCTTAGATCTATCTACTAACAACTACCGAAGTAATCGTCTAGATTTTGCAATCAATACTTTGAATCACAAAGAATCGTATTGATGTCGATCTACTCAACTAATTAATCCAATATACCACAAGAATAAACCGATTATAGTTGGATCCTCTTTAACCGAAACAAGTATTGTGCACACCAAAGATTATGAACCCAAATCAGAAATCTTCAAAGTCTTCCTTGTCTTCAAATCTTCTTAGATCTTCAATAAACACCTGCACACAATCAACTTGAATCTCTTGTGATCAATCACGCATAGAACGGAGTCTGTTAACAATGGATTATCACAAGACGTCTTTAGATCTACAAACAATCTAAATATCCCCGTCGAAACTTCGATCTAGTTTGAATGAATCTTATATCAGAAGAGAAGGTTCTCAAGCATAAACAAACTAGGTGCAATCAAAGTTCAACAACTGTTAGTCAATCAAATCAATTGAAAACTAATAATAAACCGCAATTATCTAGTTTCCCACCAACGGTACTAATAGAGCTTCTCAATCCCAGAGAAGTTTTTAAACCGAGCGGTCGTAAGAGATTTCGCCTAATTAGGTTACTTTCCTCTCTGAATAGGCGGCTCCACCAGTAACAACACAACTAGGTAGTTTTGCTGGATCTAAGGATTAGTTTGCTTGAAATGCAAACATTGATATTTATAGACCAAGGAAGTTTGGACAGCAAGAAATTTCCAAAACGAAAATATTCTCAAGATATGTGCAATATATTCCAAATTCGGTTTACATAATTCCTGGATATGCTTTGTCCAAACATTGACCGAAAATCTCTTAGAAAATCTCCAATTAGTAAATGCACAGTACCAATTTTTATTTTCCAAAAATAAAATTAAAAACCTTAGTTAAAACATTCTCAACTTATATTTCGATCTGGGATTTTTTCTTTTAGCTATTAAGAAATATCTTTGAACAATAAAAGATAAGCGTTACTGCACATGTTCAAATTATATCGACATCTTTACTTTGTAAGTCCTCTTTCATACTTACAATCTTGAAACCGATTTTCCACACTTCCAAACAAGTTTAGAATTGGTTCATCTAACTTTCAAGAACTACGTGATTGATTAAGAACACTCAATCACAAATCATGGGTTTCACGGTTCTACCAAAACAAGTTTCGGTTCTACCTCTATGTGAGTACTGTGCATAGTCACACTAGCTTTCCAAAAATTCGGTTGACTAGGTTCTAGGATCGGTTCCCCACATACTTATGGAAACTACTCGTATTTGTTTCACATGTCCATAGGATAGGTTCCCCCATCACTAAAAACGTGTTGCACATGTTATAGGATCGATTTCCCTTTGTGATCGGTTGCACCTCTTCATAGGATCGGTTCCCTTTTGCCTAGAGTTGGTCATGCCAATAACACTAAATCGATCATGCCATCTCAGGTGATTACTTAAGATCGGTTTCACTAATAAAAGTCATACCAATACAAAAGTCAGGTCGTGTGAATAGTTTTACCAAGAACATAAACAAGTCATGAGCGGTTATACTAATCACACATATTGGTAGTTCAAAAGATATGCAATGAATCAAAATACCAATAAGCCTAGCGATTTCCTTTTCGATTCACAAAACAAGTTCATGAATTTACTTCCTTTAAACGAATGTAAAACATTGTTTCCTATGATGAAATCTTCACCTCATACCCATAGATAATCACAATAGCATTCAAACGATTATGTCGATGTCTTATATACGAAGTTCAAAAGATAAGCGTTATACTTCGTATTGTATTCCTTAATACTACGTCTAACTAGAGTGTAATCATTCATGCTTCACAGTTATGTTTTCAATATGCACGACTTGAAAGATATGTTAGGGAATGAAACAGTTCAAGTCAAATATTACTAACCTCAAGTGAAAGGATGATGTCGTCATTGTAGCTCCTTACTTCTTCACTTCTTCAAGTCCTTGCAATACTTGTAATGTCTCATATCCTAATACTTTCAAGCTAGCCTATACGAAGTTGAATCTAGTACATAATCAAGCGACTCTTTAAATGAGTTTTGGTTCACTAAAATATGACAACCAAACTTGACATACCAACTCTTGGTGGGTTCAACCGAGCTATGCTCTAACAGAAAGCTTTTTAATTTAACTACATTCATCATTATTCTTGACGAAAGTCAAAAGATGATCATGTGAAAATTACCTGGTAACATCTTACATGATTTGTGTGAGACAGTCAATTTGATGTAGGCTAGGAATGTTATTGATCATTCAATCATTTGAAAATTGCTTATAAGCTAATAGTTTGTGTGAGACAGCTATTGTCGTCTTCTAAGAATGTTTCAATGATTGAAATGGGAGTTAAGAGCTATGTCTGGATACATTACGGTTTGTGTACTTAGTGTACGAACTGTTTTGACGGAATTTAGGACCAGAAGTTTGCATACCCATTCGCAAACTTATTTAACTGTTTAAGTCAGGGTAATTAAGTTTGCATACCCGTTCGCAAATTGATTTAACTGTTGAAGTCCGGGAACCAAGTTTGCGTACCATTCGCAAACGGTTTCAACTGCTTTCGGTCCGGAGCTAAAGTTTGCGTACCCGTTTGTAAACTGTCGGCTTGTGACCAATGTCCGGAACTTAAGTTCGCGTACCCGTTTGCAAACTTAAGTGGTTCAAGTTCTTAAATCGGTTAAGAATGCAATCTTTGCAAACCGTGGCTAAAATGTTCATGAACTAATTCTTTTGAATCAATCTGATTTTGCTTCAATTGTGTCTTGTATACTTCTATGAGAATATAAACAATTGAACAACTCTATGAGTAACACAATTAGATTCACTTGATTATCAATTGATCAAGAAGTGTTAATATGAACAAGGTTAAGAGAAAAGTGTTCATATGGCTAACTTCGGCTAACTGTTATTGAGCCAACTCAATATACACGTTTAGGTACAATTACCCATATCTAAATGAACGTATATTTCATTTGTATGTAACAAGCTAAAGACCATCTAACGGTGGAAAGATATTAGCTTGAATGTTGAATTAGGTTTCATCAAACAGTGAATATTGATTGCTTTGTTGCAAAGTTATCAAACCCTGATTTGAAAACTATATAAGGGAGAACTCTAGCAACTATGAAACCTAATCCCCACACCTCATGTGTAATACTAGTTGCGACTAGAGTCGATTCCCCTTTAACCTAGGTTTTTCCTAAAACAATTATAGGTTAACAACTTAAAGACTTTGTTGAGATTCTGAATCCAGACCCAATTATTTTCTCTGTAGTTGCGTGTTCTGATCTTACTTTGTTCTATCGTATTGAGTACTATCTTCTCTAAGATTTACTCGAGATTTATCTTCGATATATAAGATATAAAAAATAATCACAAAGCTCTTCGTCTCATTCTTTGTGATTCCACAATAACTTGTTCTACTACCATATAGTTAAGTTATTGTGAGGTGATTGATATTTCTAGGTTGTTATTCGGGAATATAAGAGTGGATTATCAATTGGTTCCTGTTCACCTTGATTTATCAAAATACGAAATAAAAACTTTGTAGGTATTTCTGTGGGAGATAGATTTATCTGTTATAATAGACTTTTTTGTGTGAGACAGATTTGTTTATCAAGTCTTCGACTTTGGGTCGTAGAAACTCTTAGTTGTGGGTGAGATCATCTAAGGGAATCAAGTGCGTAGAGTCCTGCCGGGATTCAGAGGTGTAAGGAACGCGACTGTACCTTAATCAGTGTGAGATTGGTTAGATCTCAACTACATTCCAATCCGAAGTTAACTTGTAGTAGGCTAGAGTCTGTAGCGGCTTAATATAGTGTGGTGTTCAAATCTGGACTAGGTCCCGGGATTTTTCTGCATTTGCGGTTTCCTCGTTAACAAAACTTCTGGTGTTTGTGTTATTTCTTTTCCGCATTATATTTTCTATATAGTTGAAATATCACAGGTTGTGCGTAGTTCAATCAATTGGTAAATCCAACCTTTGGTTGTTGATTGAAATTGATTGACGCTTGGATATTGTTCTTTGGTACCATCCAAATTATTTCTCATACTGAACCGACTCACAGATTCCTATCTGTTCGACTGTAGATTGATTTGAGAAATTGAGATATAACTATTGGATATATTTTATTTGATTGAGTTTGACTGTCTAGTTGATTCTCTTGGAATTATATTGGAGTTAGTCCATACAGATTGCCTAAGCAAAATATTGGGTCATAGCAACTCTTAGTTGTGGGTGAGATCAGCTAAGGAAATCAAGTGTGTAGAGTCCTGCTGGATTCATAGGCGTAAGGAACGTGACTATACTTTAATCAGTGAGATTGGTTAGGGCTCAACTACATTCTAATCCGAAGTTAATTTGTAGTAGGATAGAGTCTGTAGCGGCTTAATACAGCCAACAAAGGACAGAAACATACCAAATAGCAATCAAAGAACGTCCCAGTCCTCGGGGATCCGAAGCCGGTGTTCACACCAATAGAGCCCGTAAAACAAATCAACATAGGAACGGAAGAAAACCCGAAGATGATCAGAGTAGGGACCATAATGGACGAAAAAAGAGAAGATTCCTTAACCAAATTACTTAAAGAATACGCGGATGTATTCGCCTGGAAGCTAGGAGATATGCCGGGGATTGACCCTAAAATAATCCAACACGAGATGCGCATCAAACCAGGCACGCCACCTTTCAGGCAGAAAATAAGAAAAGTTGCACCGGAGTACCATAAGGCAGTGGAAAAAGAACTTCGGAAACTACTAGAAGCGGGGTTCATTAAAGAAGTCAAGTACCCTACATGGATCTCCAACATGGTCGTCGTTCCTAAGAAAAATGGAGGGGTTAGGATATGCATCGATTTTACTAACCTCAACAAGGCATGTCCAAAGGACAGCTATCCCCTGCCAAGCATAGATCAGCTGGTTGAAGCAGTAGAAGGATACGAAGAGCTGTCATTCATGGATGGATATTCTGGCTACAACCAAGTAGCCCTGGCAGAATAAGATCAACTACACACAAAATTCTACACCCCACATGGCCTTTATTGCTATACTAGAATGCCCTTTGGACTTCGAAACGCAGGGGAAACGTACCAAAGAATGGTCGATGCTATCTTCAGGCCATGGATTGGTAGTACCTTAGAAGTCTACGTTGATGACATGTTCGTCAAAAGTAAGCTGCGCAAAGATCACCATCAGGATCTGAGATATATCTTCGAAGCAATGAGGAAGCATCACATGAAAGTAAATCCAGAGAAATGCACTTTCGGTGTCACCTTAGGGAAATTCCTCGGATATATGGTAACAAAAAGGGGCATTGAGGTAGACCCAGCGAAGATTCAAGCCATAGTAGAAATGCCATCCCCGAAGAATTTAAAATAAGTGCAGAAGCTCAATGGGTCCATAACAACCTTGGGAAGATTTATTGCCCGATCCTCGGACAAATGCAAACATTTTTTCAATATTCTCAAAAAAGGGAGTAAGTTTGAATGGACCGCAGAATGCGAAGAAGCCTTCCAGAAAATCAAAGAACACCTGGCTTCAATTCCAATCCTGCAGAAGCCTGATCCTGATGAGGTTTTGGCATTGTACATAACAGCGACAGAAGACGCAGTTAGCGCAGTGTTGGTCAAAACCAATACGAAGATAGAACAGCCTATCTATTATGTCAGTAAGACCCTCAATTCTGCGGAAAGGAACTACACGAAGATCGACCAACTTATCATGGCATTGGTATGGGCTACTCAAAAGCTAAGAACCTACTTCCTAACTCACTTCATCAGGGTCCCATGCAAAGCACCACTGGAAGCAGTCCTCAAAAGCACGGGAAAAGTAGGCAGAATAGCCAAGTGGAACACCCACCTGGACCAATTCAACATCATTCATGAAATTCAACATTCCCGAAAATCCCAAGTATTGGCGGATTTCTTAACAGACCTCCCCCTGGACAACGACGAAGAGATTAAGGGAATACCATAAGCCGAGGAAGAAAGCAAGGATCCAATGGATATCCTCGAACCCGCGAGTCAAAGACAATGGGAAGTCTTCGTCGATGGTTCCAAAAATAAGGAAGGAGCAGGAATAGGCATTGTCATCACCACCCCAACCGGAGAAAGGATCGTACAGGCACTCAGGTTAGAATTCAAAGAGCATACTAACAACATCGTCGAATACGAGGCAGTCGTACATGCCCTCCGTTTACTAACAGAGATGGGGGTAACCGATGTAAGACTGACAAGTGATTCGCAGCTTGTCATACGGAAAATAGGGCTCGAGTACTGATGAGTGCCAAATATTGTATATATTTATCCCTTTTTGTTGGCATTTAACTCATCTTTTGCGCATTAATTCTACATTTTATCCCATATTCTGTATTTTCATTGTTTTCAAGAATAAATATTTTTATTAATTAATTTTGCATTTTTAGGTAATAAATAAAGTTCGGATGAGACGTGGAGCGAAAAGAGCAGAAAAGTAGTGAAAAGCCGGGAGAAATTACGCAAGGAAACCGCAAAGAATGGTGCGCACAACCTCATTTTCTACACACAAAAGCGCCTCCGTTCTCAGCCATCAGATCAGTTCTCAGGAGCATCCGACGGTCGCTCCTTCATAGAGCATCAAAATCTGATGTTTCTGCCGAGCACCACAGCGCTGAAATTCCAAGCCTTCAGATTAGATGGTAGTTGAATCCAACGGTCGCTCCTATGCCTGTGCATCACCTCCCGATGATTCCGCCTAACACTACAACACCTAACTCAATCTAGCACCGTTGACTTCGTTGTATTTTACATCCTACGGTCGCTACAAGCTGCCTCTTCCTTAGCCGTCCGATCTACCTACCATCTCCACACCCCACGGCTAAGCATCGCAAGACATCGAAATACGATGGGCCCGCCTCACACTCAAGCAGTCGAGAACCTACACCCAACCAAACAGATCCTTCTCCTCAAACCCATCGACCACCTCTGCCATCACCTTCTCCTTCACAGGCCCTGCAACACCATGTCCTGCCACCACCATCGCCTGCAACCCACTGCCACCACCAGACCTCGAGCTTCCTTCACCACCACCAGTTCCATCACTGCCACCACCATCTCCAACACCCGACAACACCCTAGCCTAGCTATTTTCTTCATCTCACAACCTCTGAAACCCTAGGTTTTGGGGTGAGTAAAATAGCTAGAAATTAGGGGACAATAGGAGCAGGAAGAGCATCATAAGGACGATTCAGAGCATGGGTCGAGCAATTTTTGGAGTTTGGAGGCCAAATTTTGGGTAATAATTTATCCCTAAATTGTACTGTGTATTGATACTTTTGGGAAAAATGTGTGTGAAACCCTAATTTGTTAATTTGGGTATAAATAGGCAATGTGTAGGAGATGAAAAACTTGTTCTTGGACTAGCCAAGTTTCCACCCAATTTGGGTTAGGTTTGATTTTAATTTCATTTTCAATTTTAATCATCTGCATATTTTTTCTACTTGTTCACTGTGCTGTGTATGATGTTGTAGTGTGCAATTGTTTGATGTTTGTTAGTTCAATGCTCTTAGTTTGATAAATTCACTGTAGTTTAATGTTTAATTGCTGTGTGATTTCATGTCCTGCTAGCATGTTCTAATTCACCACTAGGGTGGAGATGAAACCTTAGTTCCACTGTGTAGGAGACTACAATTCTGACTCTCATCACTTTGCTCTCACATTGTATGTCAGGCATACATTGTAGTTAGGATACCCCTGTGATTGAAAGTGCAGCAGCCCATGTTAATTGCTTATAGTCCAACCCTCAGACTAGTTATGCTTTAATCAGATAGCTAGTACCTTGGGAGGACAATTTGGTTGCAATTGGAATATCCAACTTAGTCTAGGTGGAATCAATGCCCTAGTTTGCCATCAACCTTCCCTGTCATCCATAAATCCATCTTCAACTGATAGTCTTGTTTCCTTTCACTTGTTTAGTTTACCTGCATTTTCTGTTTTGCATCTTCACTGCTTACTCGTTTTCCCTGCTACATTTCTTCTATTGCTGCAACTGCTGCTGCAGCACTTGTGCTGCTGCACTGTTTTTCCCTCTTCTTGGCCTTGTGCTGTTTTGCCACTTCTTTGCCTGCTGCTCTGCCAAAGTGCTGCTGCTGCCCCTTCTTCTCCTGCAGCCAAGCCAATTCTTCTGTTGCTGCTGCCTTTCTGCAGCTGCTGCTGCCTTCCAAGGCCAACTGAGTCCAAGGTCTTAAGCCCAACTCACAAGTGGACTGTTAAGCCCAACTCACAAGTGAACTGTTAAGCCCAAGTCATAGTTGAACTGTTGAGCCCAAAGCTCAGACCAGTTTCTAGAACCAAAGCCCATTTGCACTTCAAATATAACTGAGCCCATGCTCAGTTCATTTTATGTTTAACAAACCACTAAGCCCAATTCATTCAAAGGGCATTCAAACCCATTAGCACTCAAAACCCCATTTAAGCCAAAAGGCTTCTAAACCCAAAGCAAATCTAGGAACCCAATTAGCTAAAACACTTCCGAAACACACCCAATCTCTGTGGATCGACCCGTACTTGCATGAGCTACAACTGACGACCGTGCACTTGCGGTATTACTGTAGGCCCGTTTTTATCGCATCATTTTTATACACTCTTCCGGGTCCACCAAGTTTTTGGCGCCGCTGCCGGGGATCGGTGTTGTGTTTTATCTGTGTTTTTCTTAGCTATTTTTGCATTTCATTTCATAGCATTTGCATCTGCATCTGCTTCATTTCATTTGCTGTTGGACCTGCTGATTCTGAACCTGTTTTTCCTCTGCTGGGACGCCACCAAGGAAAAGAACCAAAACCCAACTGGGTTTTTGCAACAATATCAGAGCAGCTGGGCTGTGCTAAAAAGGTAAGCCTAAACCCATTCATTGAGAGAACCCAACCTGTGGGCTTCCAATTTTTTTATTGTGGGCTTGTAATAATTAACCCAATTTTTTGGGCTTTTTATTTTTCTATTTTGGGTTTGTAATAATTTATTTTTGGGCTTGTTGTTTAATTTGTGGGCTTGCATTTATTTTGTGTGGGCTTGTTTAAATTCTTTCATTGGACATGTATTTTGGACTCTGGGTTTAAACCCAGCTGAGCTTATAACTGATTGTGGACTTGCTTCCACTCAAGAGTGGACCTCGAAACCAAAGTTTTAAAACAAACGTCGGGCCTTAACCAACTGGGCCAAATTAAACTTTCAAAATTAAAACTTGGATTTTCGTAGGCCGCAGCCTTCATTCCATTCCATTAGAGGCTTGCACAGTGGGCGTGCTCCCAATTCAAAAACCAAATTTCATTTTCTTTTTCAAAAAAAAAAAAAAAAAAAAAAAAAATTCTTTTGCTCCCTATTTTTAAAACCAAATTTCTACTTTGCTCCCATTTTTTAAAACCAAATTTTCTTGTAGATAATGTGTTAGTTAAATTTCCTTTTGTATATATTTTGCTAATCCAATATGATCTCGGCTGAAATATGTTGGATTTTTGCCTTGAATAACGGAGTTTTAATTCTGCTTTCGCCGAAATCGGGTATTCTCTCTCCTTTTACTCTACTCAGCATGTCCCTTTCCATATGTTGCATTTTAATCCTTTCCATATTTTGAAACATTGAGGACAATGTTTAGTTTAGGTTTGGGGGTATAGAGTAGATGCCACGATAATATGCTATAATTGAAAACGAACTCCTTCTTCTTTTTGAAAAAATTGAAAAATTCCAAAAAAATTGAAAAATCAAAATTCAAAAAAAAATTAAAAAATGAAAAAAATCATAAAAATGGAGCTCATTTACCTTGAAATGTTGACTCTTGTGCAAATATGTATTATTATTAGGAGTCTTAGTCTAGATATTTAGGCACCCTGATTCTAGCACAATTCACATAGTGATAAGAAATTTGCACGCGCACGATCTACCAATACATGTATGGCCTCGATCTTCAAGGTGTTTGATAGGAAGTTACGATTGCCAATCACTTTAGAATACTGAACGAAACTTGACTAGCTTGTTCTTTGGTTGGTTGGGATAGAAGGTGGAGGTTACATTAAGAAAGACAACCATCGAATTTAACTGGGTGCATCAAAAAGGGCTACCTCTTGCAAAGTGTCATGTAATTTTTATTTCCTGTTGTATTTGTATCAAAAGTGTTTCCTTGTTCTAAAAAAAAAAAAAAAAAAAAAAAAAAAAAAAAAAAAAAAAAAAAAAAAAAAAAAAAAAAAAAAAAAAAAAAAAAAAAAAAAAAAAAAAAAAAAAAAAAAAAAAAAAAAAAAAAAAAAAAAAAAAAAAATTCAAGTATTTATCAATTCCATCATCTCTTGTTCCAAAAATAAAAAGAGATTTGTCAATGTAAATAAGAGTCATGTAAAGAGTTCTTTTGTGTTTCGTTGTAATAAGCAAGGAGGGTGTATGCCATTGATGTACAACGCGAGCAATTGTGAAATACCTCCAACTCATTCACAATTCTCGTAAAGTCCGGACAGCTAGCTAGATTTCGACCTCAGTTCTTAGCCTGAGAAGCTATCTCTTGGTGATTAGTAGTCATGACTTCAGATCTTTCTTTACACATGTGTAGATACACTTTACACTCTTATCACATGTCCTTATTTGTTATCAGTGCTAGGATTGTGCCTTGATAGCTAGATTGACATCTCCATTTTGCTGTGAGCTTAACTGTTTTGCACATGTCACGTTTGATGGAATCTGAGCTTATATTTTGTCCTTAGGTTTTGTAGGCACACCTCTGGTAAACCTTCACGAGACTTCAACTCGTCCACTAGGGACACTTAGTGGTTTAAAAGGCTTAGTGCATACGCTAAATGCACTCGAGAGACCAGCGACAGTGGTATAGTTAGGATTTCCTTAGTTCTGTTTTACTTGAGGACAAGTAAAATTCAGGTTTGGGGGTATTTGATGAGTGCCAAATATTGTATATATTTATCCCTTTTTGTTGGCATTTAACTCATCTTTTGCGCATTAATTCTACATTTTATCCCATATTCTGTATTTTCATTGTTTTCAAGAATAAATATTTTTATTAATTAATTTTGCATTTTTAGGTAATAAATAAAGTTCGGATGAGACGTGGAGCGAAAAGAGCAGAAAAGTAATGAAAAGCCGGGAGAAATTACGCAAGGAAACCGCAAAGAATGGTGCGCACAACCTCATTTTCTACACACAAAAGCGCCTCCGTTCTCAGCCATCAGATCAGTTCTCAGGAGCATCCGACGGTCGCTCCTTCATAGAGCATCAAAATCTGATGTTTCTGCCGAGCACCACAGCGCTGAAATTCCAAGCCTTCAGATTAGATGGTAGTTGAATCCAACGGTCGCTCCTATGCCTGTGCATCAACTCCCGATGATTCCGCCTAACACTACAACACCTAACTCAATCTAGCACCGTTGACTTCGTTGTATTTTACATCCTACGGTCGCTACAAGCTGCCTCTTCCTTAGCCGTCCGATCTACCTACCATCTCCACACCCCACGGCTAAGCATCGCAAGACATCGAAATACGATGGGCCCGCCTCACACTCAAGCAGTCGAGAACCTACACCCAACCAAACAGATCCTTCTCCTCAAACCCATCGACCACCTCTGCCATCACCTTCTCCTTCACAGGCTCTGCAACACCATGTCCTGCCACCACCATCGCCTGCAACCCACTGCCACCACCAGACCTCGAGCTTCCTTCACCACCACCAGTTCCATCACTGCCACCACCATCTCTTCACCGACAACACCCTAGCCTAGTTATTTTCTTCATCTCACAACCTCTGAAACCCTAGGTTTTGGGGTGAGTAAAATAGCTAGAAATTAGGGGACAATAGGAGCAGGAAGAGCATCATAAGGACGATTCAGAGCATGGGTCGAGCAATTTTTGGAGTTTGGAGGCCAAATTTTGGGTAATAATTTATCCCTAAATTGTACTGTGTATTGATACTTTTGGGAAAAATGTGTGTGAAACCCTAATTTGTTAATTTGGGTATAAATAGGCAATGTGTAGGAGATGAAAAACTTGTTCTTGGACTAGCCAAGTTTCCACCCAATTTGGGTTAGCCTAATTTCAATTGTTCTTGCACTGTTAATTGTCCTGTTAAATTTCAGTTTCAACTGTTAGTTGCATTTTCACCCTTAGTTGCATTTGTTGTCATGTTAGTTTGCCATTGTTAAATGTTTGTTTGTGTGTGTTCATGTTAGACTCTCTTGTTACTGTTAAATGTGTTCTTGTTAATGCACTGTTAATGTTAATGTGTGATGCTCCTGTTGTTAGTTAGACTCATTGTTGTGTCACTGTGAATGCTATGTTTAGTATAATATTTGTCATGTTCTAAATCACCTTGCTAGGGACTAGATGAAGCTCTATTGTCTTATTGTGTAGTACATTGATCACATTGTTCTAGAAGGCTAAACAAGTTTAGGACAATACTGAACTTAGCTCATCATCACCTCACTTTCACAATGTATGCCAAGTATGCTTTGTAGTTAGGTTCATGAGCTGCTGATAAGCTGCAACTCAAGCTGAAGTCATAATCCCTTGACTAGTTGTGCTGTAGAAAGAAAATTAGTGCTTTGGAAATAATACCATAGTTGTGTTTAACTTCCTATAGGAAAATACACAGTAAAAATTAGAGTGAATTCAACCCCTAGTTCCCATCCATAAATCCATTTTCAACTGTTAGTATTGTTTTCTTTCATTTGTTTGGTTTACATGCATTTTCTGTTTTGCATTTTCACTGCTTACTTGCTTTCCCTGCTGCATTTCTTCTATTGCTGCAACTGCTGCTGCAGTACTTGTGCTGCTGCACTGTTTTTCCCTCTTCTTGGCCTTGTGCTGTTTTGCCACTTCTTTGCCTGCTGCTCTGCCAAAGTGCTGCTGCTGCCCCTTCTTCTCCTGCAGCCAAGCCAATTCTTCTGTTGCTGCTGCCTTTCTGCAGCTGCTGCTGCCAAACTGCTGCAGCTCTTGCTCCTGCTGCTTGCTTTGCTCTCCATTTACTAAGCCCAACCATCTGAGCCCAACTCACAGTTCACTTCCAAAAACCCAGAGAACAATTTGAGCCCAACTGTAAGACCAAGGCCAAAGCCTAGTGAAATGTTAAGCCCAAGTCATAGTTGAACTGTTGAGCCCAAAGCTCAATCCAGTTTCTAGAACCAAAGCCCATTTGCACTTTAAATATAACTGAGCCCAAGCTCAGTTCATTTTATGTTTAACAAACCACTAAGCCCAATTCATTCAAAGGGCATTCAAACCCATTAGCACTCAAAACCCCATTTAAGCCAAAAGGCTTCTAAACCCAAAGCAAATCTAGGAACCCAATTAGCTAAAACACTTCCGAAACACACCCAATCTCTGTGGATCGACCCGTATTTGCACGAGCTACAACTGACGACCGTGCACTTGCGGTATTACTGTAGGCCCGCGTTTCATTGCGCTCAATTTTATACACATCTCCGGACCTGCCAAGTTTTTGGCGCCGCTGCCGGGGATAAATTTTTAGGACCTTTTACAAGCCTACCAAGTACAATGTGTACGACGACACCCTCTCAGCTTACATGGCCTTGTTCCAAATATTGGCATCACAAATTCCGAACATCAAGTTCCGGCACTTATGCAGAAGGGATCTCAGGAACGCGGATGCCCTAGCATATATATCATCCATGCTGAAGGACAAAAGCGTCGAAGCTATTAAAATAACAAGGGTATACGAGCCTTCGATTGCATCACAATTCTCCTTCGCTACCAATCAAGATACAGTGGAAGAAAATATCGAAGACCGGGTAGGAGAAGACATCCATAACGATTTTGACGAAGAAGATATCCTGTCAAGAGCAAATCAAGACGAAGATTTCAGCAACGAAGATGATTGGAGAATGGTGATCCATGCGTTTCTCGAAGAAGGAACCTTACCCGCGGATCATAAACAAGCCAGGAAAATACTCTCCAAAGTAGGAAGATATGATCTTCGGGATGGGGTCCTGTACAAGAAATCCTTCCTCAGACCTTTACTACGTTGCTTGTCCAGGAAAGAGGGGCATCGAATTCTAAACGACATCCATTATGGTGACGCAGGGAATCATAGCGGCATGAGATCACTAGCCGACAAAGCAAAAATGCAAGGATATTACTGGCCCACAATGATACAGGATGCCGCAAGAATGTCCCGACGATGTAAAGAATGTCAGAGTTTCGCCAAAAAGATACACGCGCCAGCAACAACGTTAAATTCTGTAGATAGCCCGTGGCCATTTGCAAAATGGGGCATAGATATCGTCGGGCCTTTCGTCGAAGGATCAGGGAAAAGACGATTTTTGATAGTATCCACAGACTACTTCAGGAAATGGGTGGAAGCTAAAGCCTTAGCCAGGATCAGAGACGTGGATGTGTTTACTTTCATATTCCAGAACGTCATTTGCAGGTTCGGCATACCAGCGGAAATCGTGTCCGATAATGGTAAGAAATTACAGGGGAAAAATATAGACATGCTCTTCGATACTTTCAAAATAAGGAAGAACAAATCCACCCCCATATACCCTCAAAGCAACGGACAAGCGGAAGCCACTAACAAGACCCTCGCCCGTATCCTCAAAAAGTAATTAGACGAACATAAGGGGCGATGGTGTGAACAGTTGCACAATGTGTTATGGGCATACAGGACAACACGAAGATCTGCCACTGGGGAATCCCCGTTTCTCCTCACTTATGGAGCTGAAGCAGTCATCCCAACAGAGATCCTCATGCCAACCACAAAGACTGAAGCATGGGAGAAAAATCTCACAACAGACATGATGTTAGAGAGATTGGACGACCTGGAAGGAAGAAGAGAAGCAGTATTGCAGAAGATGGAAAATTATCAACGAAGACTAGCAAGGGAGTACAACAAAAAGGTAAAGCTTCGAAATTTTGTAGAGGGGCAGTATGTGCTAAGAACAATCCCACAGTATCAACGAGAAAAGAAATGGGGAAAGTTAGCACCTACATGGGGAGGACCTTTTATAATACACGACATCGCGGGAAACGGTTCCTACTATCTTCGCAATCTGAAAGGAGAGGTCCTCCGGCATCCTTGGAATGCTAAGTGGCTCAAACTGTACTACCCATAGGAGCAACGCAGCTTTGCATCTGCGTGAAGAATACCAGAAGAAGAAGGCAGCGTAACCGCTCTACATGTTTCAATCTCTGGACGAGGAGTAACAGGCCTCAACCTATCAATCAAACAAGCTTTCTGAAACCTTCAAGTAAACAAAACTTATCAACAATATTGGGGAAAGTAGTTAATCTACAATCTCTCAGGGCTCCCCCATCAGTGTCCATGAGTGTAAGACCAGGGGGAAGGCACCCAGCAGAAAGAGATACCCAACCAATCTTAAGGCAACGGGTCGACGGAATGGGTGTATGTAAATATTTTAACCCCATATCCTAGAACGTTGCCTCGTCCCCCACCGTCTGGGAATTCTCTGGCCCAGGGTTCGCCAGCGGGGTGACAGGTCTCAAGACGATCACGAAGGTACCTCCCTTCGGTATCGCACCCAAACACTTAAAACATTCTTCTTTTGTTTTTAATGTCCTTCCTCACAATGCTTAAAATAAAAAACAAACCGATATTGCAGGTATATCAAAAGAAGGATCCATTTCATAAAGGTTGGTTACAAAAAGCGGCAAGGCCAATTCAAGGAAAAAAACACATCAAAAACATTCTTTTTACAAAATACTAGCAAAATCTAACTGAAGGCTAATGCCGTGGTTTCTACTTGGATGATGCCGCCCCATCAGCAGGGTTGTTCCGAAGAGTTGAAGGGACGCTCCCACCAGAAGAGGGTCCCGAGGAGCCAGGCAAGGAGGCAGGTACAGGACGACGCGGATAGCTCTTGACGAGGCCATGCTCGGTCTTAAGGCCAAGCTCAATCTTCTCCAGCATCTTGTTTGTCTCCTCCGCCAATTGACACCGAGCCTTATGCATAATAACTGTCGTTCGCTGGTGGGCTTGAGATAACAACGAGGATAGACGATTCACTTCTTTAGAAGCAACACCAACAGCCTCCTCGCGGGATGCCGCCAGACTCTTAAAATAATTAGTCTGTCCTTCCTGTTGCGCTAAGGAAGATTGAGCCTTTTCAAATTTTTCATTTGCAGCGCGGAGTTGTCCCTCGATCTCTGAAAAAGACAACACAAGGGAGTTATCACAGAAAATACACAATCACACTCGACGAAATAAGGTTATACCTTCGATACAAGCCGAAGTCTCTTCATACTCATTAACAACCGCGTCTCGCGCTTCATCAAGATAGTCATATTCCTCGGATAATTTCTTATAATCTAGTTAAAGGTTGGTGAGAGTAAATTGACTTGCATCTAATTCTACCTGCTTCATCGAATCCATGTGACGAAGGTGGTTAACTTCGTTGTTTATCTCTGTTACCCCTTTGCTAAGTCTGTACATACATACTTCTAGATTTCTCTCAGACTCAGCCTGGCGGGCTATTTCAGTGCGAGACGCAGCAAGGGCTTTGCTGAGAGCCCCAACCTCGGCTCTGGCATCGTCCCTTTCCCTGGCAAGACACAGCATACTCTCCTTAATTCCCGGAAAAGGAAGGGAGCGAGCCTTTCGTAATTCCTCTTCCAGAAGATGTATTCTAGCCTCTAACAACGAAGTACGCTCACGGGATTCCCGCAGATTCTCACGTGTCCACAGCAGCGTACCATTGAACAAAATACGGTCATGGTTATACAGATTCTGCATATCAACCATCTGAACATGCCTTGCGCGCCATCCCTCAGCCCGAGCGTCCCACTTTTTGGCTTCGCTCTTAATTTTTTCGACCAAATCTTTGATACGATATTTTTGCCGTGCCCTTTCATTCCGAAGCCATATCAGCTCGGGGACTCCACCCACTGAAGATAGGGTGGGGAGACTCAGACTGAACAACAAAGTAGTAGAAAGGAATTACGAGGGATAAAAGATGGAGAAAAACTAAACCTGTGAAAGCTGAAACTTTGGCGCGAGTTTTCTCTAACTCAGCGCGAACGGTGGCAAGCTCTGAACGAAGACCATCCTATGCCTCACCCAGCCCTTCTTTCTCTTTAAGTCTATTCTTAAGTTCTTCTATCTCCACCTCAGCCGCATATAATGCATTTTCCCTGTGACGAAGCTTAGCCTCCAGCTTCAAAGACTTCGCTTTAAAGAATTGATACAGCACATGGTTACAATGCTCACTCCTCATCATCTACACATCAAACGGAAAACATTATTACACCGAAGGATTCGAGTGTCACGAAGAAATATGTACGAGGACTTACCTCCAAGACACGCTGCTGGGGAAAACCATATTGGTACCCATCGGCTATGGCCATCATTTCAGCAACAGAAGATGGAGGGTCCGCTACGAGGGTAGCCTCGGGAACACTCAAGCTTTTCCCCCACATCTTGGAAACACGCGCCTCGGAAGATAGCTCCATCATCCGAAGAGTATAAGCATCAGAATCTTTCTCGCCAGCAACCACCGGGGCAGGATGAAGAACAAACAACAGACTCTTTTTCTTGAGCCAATCCATTATGGCATCCTCACCCTCAAACATCAGCGAGTGAGGGAAATCCTCGGAAGGTGAGTCAACCACAGACTTCCCCTTTGTTGTCATCTCCCCATCAACACAAGTCTTGGCACCACCACGGGAAGTAGGATCATCCGCACCCTCACTCTGAACAACAACATTTTCCTTACCAAAACCCCTGAGCACGTCCCAATTATCATTGGGGGAAAGTAAAGAAAAATCTTCGGGAAAACCGAGGGCATCATCAAAAAGTTCCCTTGCGGAATATATCCTGTCAAAGGAGAACCCTTGAGAAATGGTGGGGAGAGTTTCCGCATCCTCACCTCCTCCGATAAATTCCGGATCACCAGGGTTATCACCAGCAGGAGCAGACATTTCTGCGGTAACACCTCCCTCGGCCACCACGGTACTATTTCCCCCATCAACACCATCACAACCCGCACCAACCTCTTCCTCGACAACAGGAGGGGAAGTATCAGTGCATTCTTCCCCATCAGACATTTCCTCATCCTCGGCAAACTCTTCGATCACCGGACTGGTAACTTCTTCATGAACCTCAGCCTCACCCGTTAAGATGGTAGAAGACTGCTTGGGCCCAATCTTTTTCTTTTTCGACAACTGCAAACCAATTACACGTCCCACAAAAAGAGTTATTTCCGCATACACAGTTTGATTTTCAAAAAAGGAGGGGCGCGGCCAGAATCTGCAATAACCATACCTTGGTAGTAGCGGCACTCTTCGGTGGAAGTATAACACCAGAACCCTCTTCCTCGTCTCCATCAACAACGTCGAGAGCATAAGGAAAGTTCATGCCCTCGAAATTTAAACGCCAGGGACAGAAATCTCCATAACGAGCAGGAGGAGAATCACGAGGCCTGCTACTCTCAGAAGGACGCCAACCTCGCGGACCGGGAATCCAACCATACGCCCAAGGACCAACAATTTCAATAACAGTGGCATGCCACTCATAATCATGGTCACGCTTGATCCTTTCACGAGCAGGAAAAAGTTTCCGCTGAGCCGACCCCTCGGTGCCTGGAACGTATTTAATTTTGGCATCACTCACCTCACTTAAGAGACGAATTTCGCCCCGAGGAGCAGCGAGGTTACGAAGACTAACACTCCACGGTTTACGGTTCCTACTATTGACATAATCCCCAAAGGAGCTGTTGAAGTTTTCAGGAGTATACCACTCCCTCTCAGCGGGATCTGGAACGTAACATGTCATCGTCGTCTCCCCCTTACTCCGCAGATAGCATTCCCTCAGTGCACGGAGATAGTTCCCCGACAATTGCGACACGGAACGACTATGAGTATTAGTGGACGAGCCTTCTCGACCAGCCAGCACGTCATAATAAAAGGAATCACCAGACTTATACAACGACAGCATAAGACCCGCCTCGAAGGCTCCAACCGTAGTCAACAGGTGAAACTCATCAAACTGATACTTCGAGATGAGCTCGTAAGTAATATCATCCTCAGGGGCATAGAAACGAACCTCGAAGGATTGAAGCTCATGCTTTTCCTTGAAAAATTCAAGGTCAATGTGCTTAAACGTGACTTTCTTCTTGCTAACCGAAACGCTGCGTATCACCGGGGCAGCCTCCCCTTCTTCCGCGGGATCGGACGAACCAACAAAAGCTTCAGAAGCTTTTCTTTTGAAAGAAGGATTTTTAGATGATTCAGCTCTCGGCACACCACCTTTGGATTTCTTCCCTTGGAAAGAAAGTACTGGAGGCGGCGACAGAGGTTTCTGCACGGGCACTATAGAACGAAGAGGAGGAATATCGAAGGCGCCATCATGAGGAGGTGTCTGCGTACACCTGGAGTCATCACGAGGACGGTAAGGAGCACGGCTGGCAGCGTATCGAGACCCGGAATGACCCTTCGATGGATCCCCCTTCCTAGGAGGAGAAGCCTTCGTCCCAGAAGAAGACGAAACTTTACTACCGCGGGGATCCATTTGCGAAAATTTAGAGAGATCTCCCCCATGTGGAGATGTATTAGACTCTCTACGCGGAGGGGATCTCGGCAGACTGGAAGCCGGAGTTTGATAAGGAAGCCTCGGACGATCAGACATGGCTGCGAGGAGGTACAAAAAACAAGTTAGAAGCAAACACGAGGGCATCACCAAAGATCAAAAAACCACAAAATTAACAGTTCATCTCAACATAGCCCAGAAACCCTAAAACTAGCATACATGCATACATGCATGTATAACCTAAAACCCTAAAACCCTAAACTTAACAGTTCAATCAATACAATTGAAACAATAGCCTCCTCGACTTGAGAAGAAGAATAAGGGCAAACTAGCATACATGCATCAAAAGATGTTCTTCATCACAAACAAGGTACGACAGCAGCAGGAAATTTACAATCAACACAATCAACACAAAACTTAAAACAACAGAAACGAAGAAAAGAAACCTTACCACCACAAGCAAAATCCAAAAAGAAGACAAATGAGAGAACAAACCAGAAACAAAGAAGAAACGAGCGTGATTAATGTTAGGGCAGAGAGAATTTAATGGTTGAAGAACAAAGGATGAAGTCTGACAGGGAGAATGAAATTAATTTTCAAGGAGAATGAAATTAATTTTCTCTCCTCTCCTTAATATACTCGAAAGAAAGAGAAGGAAGTTAATGGAGGAATCGGAAACGTGCCCATTAAATGAGCAGTTAATGCACAAGTAATAAACGTGCTCAAGTATCTAGGAGAAGTTATTAGGAGAGAGGAGGAATATGTAACGTCTGTTTTCTTCAATGTTCCCACTAAACACTCAAGCCCGAAGAAAAAGGGCAAATTGTGTGTACATATTTCATCATCAAACACGTGTATGTAGGAAGACACGTGGAGAGCATGCGGACCAAGTCATCAAAACATGATGATACACGCCCACAGCCAAGAAGCCCATCTCGTCGACGTCGGATCTTTGCCCGAACAAATCCAAGGGCAGAAGTTAAAAGATGTACCAAAAGCTCGATATACTGCGGAGCACCAAATAACTCCCGAAGAGTTACTTTATCTCATCCCCAAAAGAAGCCAAGATCAACGGTGAAGAGAAGGTTGACTGACATGGACGTGACAGGGGCAGAAGACACTTGTCTGACACGAGCATGCGTCTCAACTACCCGCATTAAACACTCTGAGCAGTGTACGTGTCGATCAACCCGTGGAACGAACGAGGATGACTCTGCGTGATCAAGAAATGAACGAAGACCTCCGCGTGATGGACACAAAGCACAAGAAGATAAGGTTCTAACGGCCCTCAGAAACGGGTCCCACACTCTAACCCTATAAATACCCCCTCTCCACCAAGAGAGAGGGGATCGGAAAAAGACAGAGAGAGAAGGGGGAGAGAAGGATTGTGAGTGTAAGTTTACCTTTTACAATTCACAGACCCATGTAAACTCCAAAGCCATTCGACTACCTCTGTAATCATCAAATGCATAGTGAAACGACAACCCCGTAGATGTAGGCCTTAGTGCTGAACCACGTAAATCCCAGTCTTATTTACATTTCAGCACTTTACATTCATTTGATACTCCACGAGTTTTACTTTTATACTTCGTTTTCTTTATCTTCCTCTATGTGAACGCCTCTGGTGATGATATTAGATGAGGCTATGATAAACCCGAAGGTTTTGAGCCAAGAAATCAATGCAATTGTCTCATCAGTGCGAGTATGTATATAGAGTGCGAACATTGTTTGTGAACATATAGATGCCTTCGTGATTTACGTTTTCACACCAAGCTTTAGCTTATACGAAGATTTGATATGTTGATGGATCACTATAAGTATTAATACATGCTTTATATATATATATCACATAGGATTATAAAGTATTGAACATCTGAGATTTTTTCTTACAAACGATAAAAAATGTAAATATTTTGCCAGTAACTCTGACGTTTTTCCAAACTACTGTTTTTTTGGGATCGAATTATCCATTGGGTGCTGGAAGAATATGCAAATAAGTGAAAATGTTAGAACCAACGAACGATTAGTATCGCTATCTTTAAGACGTATTTGTCTCTATTCAAATAACAATTGCGAGTGTAAAAAGATTAATAGAAATTTATTTTGGACTCAAAATTCACTTGATGTTGTTTTGCGATTCACACTACCTAGAAATAACCTGGAATTTCGAATTTGTAGAAAACAAACCACCAAAGTATAAGAGATTATAAGAAGAGAAACATTAAGAAGTATATACAGACTGCCCATCACAAGAATGAATTTATAGATTGTTTGTATCTCTTGAAAGAGATGCGCCCAAATTTACAATAGTCATGTCTTCTCAAAATGTCACGACTACAAATACAAATTACAAAAAAATTCGGTTGATACTAATTGGTAATTGCCTCGATTTAAATTTTGAAAAACAAGTGACTTTCACACTTGTAATATAAATGACATTTCCATAACTCTTAATTCTCTGACATATACAATTAATGTATATTTCAAAATGCCAACAATTATCCCCATTTTGAGATGTACATTTTGGTGACTTATGAAGCAGATACATAACAAGGTATGTGTCCTTTAAATTTGAACTTCCAGTTAGAACCAATATATCAAGGTTTTGTCAATCTAACGGTAGCGTAGTTTTGAACCGCAAAATTAATGTGAGCCGCATATTGTACATGAAAAATTGGGGCTAACAACCACACCCAATATTTCATTTAGGAAATCTGTATGGACAAACTCCAATATATTTCCAAGAGAATCAACTAGACTGTCAGACTCAATCAAGGAAAATACATCCAAGAGTTATATCTCAATTTATCAAATCAATCTACAGTCGAACAGATATAAATCTGTGAGCTGCATTAATATGAGAAATAACTTGGATGGTACCAAAGACTAATATCCAAGTGTCAATCAATTTATATCAACAACTAAAGGTTGGGTTATCTAATTGATTGAACTATGCACAACCTGTGATCGAAATAACACAGACACCAGAAATTTTGTTAACGAGGAAACCGCAAATGCATAAAAACCCCGGGACCTAGTCCAGATTTGAACACCACACTGTATTAAGCCGCTACAGACTCTAGCCTACTACCAATCTCACATTGATTAAGGTACAGTCGCGTTTCTTACGCCTCTTGAACCACGCCGTATTTTGCGCACTTGATTCCCTTAGCTGATCTCACCCACAACTAAGAGTTGCTACGATCGAAAGTCGCAGACTTGATAAACAAATCTGTCTCACACAGAAAAGTATATTGAATAGAATAGACTAGTCTGTCTTTCACAGAAATACGTACGAGTTTTGTTCCATCTTTTGATAAATCAAGGTGAACGGGAACCAATTGATACACCAGACTTATATTCCCTAAGAACAGCCTAGTAATATCAATCACCTCACAATACTCTTAATCGTATGGAAGCGAAACAAAATATCGTGGAATCACAAACGATGAGATAAAGATGTTTGTTACTATTTTTTATCTTACATATCGGAGACTAAATCTCAAGCAAATCCTAGAGAAGATAGTACTCAACACGATGGAACAAAGTAAGATCAGAACACACAACCATAGAGAAAATAATTGAGTATGGATTCAGAATCCCAATGAAGTATTTAAGTCGTTAACCTATAATGGTTTTAGGAAAAACCTAGGTTAAAAGAGAATATAGACTCTAGTCGCAATAAATATCATACAGGAGGTGTGGGGATTAGTTTCCCAGTTGCTAGAGGTCTTCCTTATATAGTCTTCAAATCAGGGTTTGCAATCAATGCTACCTTGGTAACAAAGCATTCAATATTCATCGTTAGGTGAAAACATGATTAGAGTCAAACTAATATCTTTTAACCGTTAGATCGAACTTAGCTTGTTATACACAAATGAAATATGACTTCATTTAGGTATGAGTAACCGTACCCAAACGTGTGCACATAGTTGGCTCAACAATAGTTAACCGAAGTTAGCCATATGAGCACTTTCATATCAACCTTGTTCATCTTAATCACAACTAGTTTAAATGACTCAAATGAAACTAGTTATGGATTTGTTCAATTGTTTATATTCTCATAGAAGTATACAAGAAACAATTGAAGCAAAATCGATTCTGATTCTGATTCACTTGAATCAATTCATGAACATTATAGCCACGGTTTGCAAAAGATTGCATTCCTTAATATATAAATGTATTAGCTCATGAACAAACTGATTTTAGAACTTAACCCACTTAAGTATGCAAACAGGTACGCATACTTGGAGTTCCGGACTTGGTCTGGGTTCGCCAGTATGCGAACGGGTACGCATACTGTCGTACACCACCAAACTCAGTTGAATTCCCAGACTTGAACTATTACGCCGGTACGCATACGGGTATGCATACTAAGTTCCTGGACTTCAACTTCTAAACCAGTACGAGTATGCATATTATGGTTCCCGTACTTTGAATAACTTGCAACATTCAGCATACAAGTACCCATACTGCGCTATATTTAATCAATGGTTAATCTTTCTAAACTCCATCTTAATCATTGCAACATTCTTGGAAGATGAGAATAGCTGTCTCACACAAACTATTAGCTTCAAAGCAATTTTCAAGTGATCAATAGATCAATATGAAACATTCTGAGTCTACATCAAATGACTGTCTCACACAAATCAAGTAAGATGTTACCAGGAGATTTTCACATGATTATCTTTTGACTTTTGTAAAGAATAAAGATGAACTTGGTTAAAGCAAAAGCTTACCAACACACGAGAAATATGTAAGCGAATTAAACTCATCTCGAAATATCAAATGTGTATAGTATAAAGTCTATATAGCTATACGAATTTTGTCTCAATAGGAGATAAAATAGAAATAGACTTCTGAGCGATAGATAAGTTCAAGTCTCCACATACCTTGTGTTGATGAAGTTCCACATGCTCCCCTTAGTAGTTCTTCGTATTTAATCGACGAACGCGGTGAAGTCTAATGCTCAACTACACATTTTATCCTAATCCGAGACATAGCTATAAGTAGACCATAAATCAAGACTTATAGTTTTGGCAACTAAACTTGACAATAAACTTGAGATAGCAACGCTTGCGAGTTCGACCGAGCAGTGGTCTAACAGTACATATATGTTTCCAAAATAAATCTGGTGTTCTTAAGTACGCAAGTTCATGGTCATGTGCGTCTTTCCGATTTAATGAGTGTTTATGAGAATGGTCTATATCTTATCAGAAACGGCCAAACCTCCTTACTCATATAGGTAAGCTTATCAAAGATGTTTTTGTCTTCTACGTATCGGTAGAACACAATGCTTATTGAGAGTATAGTACTCAACCTCCATAATAATGACAAGTATTAAAATTGCTAGATGCTAACGCCCAAGAATGGAACTATCATTATTCTAGCAAATTCCACCGTAATCACATGTTCGACTTGTTTGTCCTTTTGAGTCTAGCCCATGTTTCAAAAACTATATTTGGTTTTATAATGTGATTGATTAGTAATATACCTTGGTCACATTCCTTTTGATGTTTTCTTTATATTTTTTCCACAAATTCTTTTTGTCAAAGGATCTGCCAAGTTTTCAACAGGTTTAGCATAATTACTCTGTATCTTAGAAGTTCTTTAGTGTGATTGTATTTAAGACCAATATGTTTTTGTTAGAGAAATGTGTTCGAGCATAGCTCGGTTGAACCCATAATTTGGTATGTCAGGTTTGGTTGTCATATTTTAATGAATCAAAACTCATGTTAAGAGTCGCTTGATTATGTACTAGAGTCAACTTCGTATAAGTTAGCTTGAAAGTATTAGGATAGTGAGACATTACAAGTATTGCGAAGACTTGAACATGTGAAGAAGCAAGGAGATACAACGAAAATAATCATCCTTCCACTTGAGGTTAGTGATATTTGACTTGAACTATTTCATTCCCTAACGTATCTTTCAAGTCTTGCATATTGAAAACAAAACTGCGAAGCATATTTGAACTCTAGATAGACATGGTATTAAGGAATACAATACGAGGTTTATTGCTTAACCATTAAAATTTGTAGATAAGACATCTCCATAATAATTTGAATGCTATTGTGATTATGTATGGGTATGAGGTGAGGATTTCATCTTAGGGAACAATGTTTTACATGTGTTCTTAGGAAGTAAGTTTCATAAACTTGTTTGTGAATCGAAAAGGAAATCGCCAGGCGTTATTGGTTTTGTTATTCATTGCATATCTTATGAACAACCAATATGTGTGATTGAGTATATCCGTTCACGACTTATTGTGTTCTTGGTAGAACTATTCAAAAAGGACTGACTTATGTATGGGTATGACTTTTATTAGTGAAACTGATCTTAAGTAATCACCTGAGATGGTATGATCGGGTTTGTGATTTTATGTCTGACCAAATATGGGAAAGGGGAACCGATCCTAGTAATAGGCGCAATACATCACAAAGGGGAACCGATCCTTGTATGAGGTGCAACAAGGTTTATAGCAGAAAGGGGAACCGATCCTATGAACATGTGCAACACGTTTTTATGCAAAGGGGAACCGATCCTATGGACATGTACAACACATATAAGTTAGATACCATATATATGTGGGGAACTGATCCTAGTACCTAGTCAACCGAATTTTAGAAAGCTAGTGTGACTATGCACATTACACACATGGAAGGTAGAACCGAAACTTGTTTTGGTAGAGTCGTTAAACCCATGATTGTGATTGAATTTTATTTGATCAATCGCATAGTTCTTTAAAGTCAGATGAACCAATTCTAAACTTGTTTGGAAGTGTGGCAAATAGGTTTCAAGGTTGGAAGTATGAAATAGAACTTACAAAGTAAAGATGTCGACATACTTTAAACACGTGCTATGAATGTTTATTTCTTTAATTGTTCAAAGTTATTCCTTAATATCTAAGGGAAGAGAATCCTAGGATCGAAACATAAATAAGTTAAGAATATTTTAATTAAGGTTATTAATTTCATTTTGTATGGAAATAAAAATTAGTAATGTGCATTTACTAATTAGAGATTTTCCGAGAGATGTCGATCATTATTTTTGGACAGAGCATTTCCAGGAATTATGAAAACCGAATTTGTGCTTTAATGAATATCTTGAGAATATTTTCGGTTTTGGAAATCCCTTGGTGTCCAAACTTCCTTGTCTATAAATACTTGAAGTTTTACTTTCTAGCAAACTAATCCTTCGTAACAACAAGCTTCCTATTTGTTGTGTTGTTACTGGTGTAGCCACCTATTCGGAGAGGAGAGTAACCTAATTAGGCAAAATCTCTTATGTCCTCTCATTTTAAAGTCTTATTTGGGATTGAGAAGCTCTAGCATGTACCGCTGGTGGGAAACTAGATAATTGCGGTTTATCTTTTGTTTTCATTGATTTGATTGACTAACGGTGGTTGAACTTTGATTGCACCAGGTTTGTTTATGCTTGAGAATCTTCTCTTATGATATAAGATTCACTCAAACTAGTTCAGAGTTTCGACATTGGAGTCGGTGGCCTGAGTCGACTTCAACGGTTCATCGCCTGTCTGGTACGGGAGGTAAGACTCAATCCACCCACGAATCCCCTGTCAGTGGGTTTTATTTTGTGTGACAACTCACACCCCTGCAGTAGAATGTCGAACTGGTATTACAATAGCCAACACAACGAATATCCGACTGAGTTTCAAAATGGACGTTACTACTTTGACCATAGTGTGAATAGTGGTTGGGAATATCAGCCTTTTGAAGATTATGGTCCATACCATGGTGAGCCCAATTACTATCCACATACGCACCGGTCATATGAGCAAAATTCTTATATTTCTCCTTTAGAAGAGTCTCTCAGGAAATTAGAAGAGTCGACACGTAGGATAACTGAGATGAATAACTTAGTTTATGACTAAAGAAAACTTTCTTTAGAGGAATCCCTCAAGATGATAGCTGAGACCAACGAAAGAATTGCTCGAAATAATCTTAATTTTCAATACAGTGTCTCCAATAATACTCTTGAAAATGAGGATAGTTATTTGCATAAACAGGACGACGAGGATAAAATTGGTTACACTACTTGTTTAGATGAGGTTCAACCATTTTCATGTTATTATAATGATTATGATGAGGATAGTATTGATGAAGAATTTGAAATAAATAGGCATAGTGATCAGGAACTTGTTACTCCAACTGAGCTTAATAATAATAATATTTCTAGTTCAAATCCAAATAATTTTAATAATTATTCACCTATTCAAAAGGACGAGGATTTGACTAGAGATACCCCCGTTTTAGACGATGTAGTATTTCCTGTTTACGAAGTCGATAATGGTTTAGAGGAACGAGTTTATTCTGAGAATACTGTTTTAGAGTCCCATGACTTAGAAACATTAGTCTTAGACGAAGAAGATGAACTCGTACAGCTTTTAAATATGAGTGAGGATGCGTCACCTGAGTATAATCTACACGAAGAAATTGACCGTTTTCAGGATTCTGATGATCTAGAAATTAGGGAAATTGTAGCTAGTCTATCTAGAGACACCCAAAACTCTAAGTTTGGGGGTGATTATCATTCTCCTTGTGCCTTACCTTTAGCTCTTACAGAGATCCCTCACTGGGGACTTGACATATGTGCCTCAACCATTTTACAAGATTATCTTCATACACGTTTTCCTGAACCTAGTGATGTCCACAAGAAATTTCAGTTATTAGAAACCCATCCTCTGGTTGATGTGGTTTACCCAGGCTATGATACCCAGATTGACTTTGTTTTCCCACCAAATATCTTTCTTCCAAATGTGGGAATGTTTGATTTTCAAATGTGTCGAATATTAAGTTTTGAGACTAAACCTAATTACTTTAGGAGATTAGAGTCGACATACTTGTTTAAGGAATATCACCACTCTCATTGTGGTCAGCTGTGTAAGTCAAATATGATTGACTTAGAGGATCCTCAATTATTCAGGTTATTATTATGTGCTTCTAAGTTTTTATTTGAGTTTTTCCAGACTCTAGAACCTGAAAATTTGGATCTAACCTATGAGGAAACGCAACCCATGAAAATATTTTATTTGGACCCAGTTATAGATCCTGAACCTGAACCACAACTAGATGTAGTTGTCTTAAACAGGAAACTAGACAAGGGTGTGCTTTATTTGTTCATATTCTTGGCATGTTGCAGATTCCTTTTACTTGTGATAGCTCTATTTGGTTTTGATGATCCACAGATATTTCGGCTATTACTTTATGATTTTATAAGGTGACTAATCCTTTCTTAGTCTAGCTGAAGACATTAAACCTAGCACTTCTTGGGAGGTAACCCATTCTCATGCAACACGGTAATATCTTTCCTTATCTCTTTTGCTTCAAATGGTAACAGTTTCTCCTTGTTCATGCTTTTAATTTGATCTTTAGAACATTGAGGACAATGTTAGATTTAAGTTTGGGGGTATAGGAGAAAATTTTTAGTTGCATAATTAAACTCCAGATCCTAGAAATTTATGCCTATTAAGGATGGCACTAACCAATCTAAGTGGGTGGAAGCATTTTGGTTGTAGGAGTTGAGGAACCAATCTGACTAGATGGCAACATCTAAAGAGTCTATTCATAAAAGCACAGAGCTCAGGTGTTAGAAATAACATGATAGTTTCACCATATCTCGTTGAGTCCTTTTCACTTCTGTTTTTATTTTGTTTTGTTTTTAAACTATGTTTCTCTAAGTGATTAGGTGGGGCTCACGATTCAAGTTGTTACCAATGCTAGGGTGAATTAGAGTGATTGAGATACAAAAAAAAAAGTTGAAAAAGAAAAAAAAAATTGAAAAAGAAAAAAAAAGAGTTGAAAAAAAAGAGACCAGACCATCAGACAAACTGGAATAAATTCAATAAAGTCGACCACTGGAACCCTTATATATGCCGGTTGTGTTGACCTAGAGTTAGGATTATCGACCACTGGTACCCTTGTATATGCCAGTGTGTTGATATTAGTCAGACTAGTATCTCAGTCCATTAGGATAGGTTCATTTTGGCGGAGGCCTTCAGACAGATATGAGAAACACCGTTCACCTAGTAAACATCAAAACCATACATTTTTTTCTATATCCATCTTCTTGATCTATCCATGTGATTAGTTTTGACTCCGGATATTGATGTCCATAGTGCGACTATCTGAGTAGAGCTCTGTCACTTCATATGAATTTTAGTATGCTTGAGTGCAAACTCGTGTACAACAATTGGAATTTCGCATCAGGGTACTTCCTCCTGTAGTCAATAAGTATGCCAACCAAGGAGATTCTTTAGTGCCTTCCAAGGTTCTGTGTAGATAGCTAGGGTCTGGAGTAAAAAGGTTTTGTGGGTATACCTATGGAAAGCCCTCCGGAGACAACACTCCGTCACTAGGGACACCTAGGGGTTTAAAGGCTTATTGCATACGCTAAATGCAATCGACGATGCCTGCGACAGTGAGTTAGGATTTTATTTCTATTTTAATTTTGCTCGAGGACTAGCAAATACTAGGTTTGGGGGTATTTGATAGACACATTTTTGTGTCTGATATAATCTCAATTGTATATATTGTTAGTGCTCGATTTTGTATTTATTTTGGCTTTTTATATCTTTGTAGGTGTTTTTGGAAAAATAAGATTTTGCAGCGAAATTGGCTCGAAAAGTGTTTTTTGCGTTCATGGGAGGACATTTGCTATTCGGACCCTCACTTTGGATAAGGGGTAATCTAATTACTAAGGGCATCCCATTTCCAGGCATCTGCTAATCGCACCCCTACTCTGGATAAGGGGCAACCATCTTCAACATTCAAAAACCAGAAAATTGGCGGGAAAATAGTGCATTAAAGAACAGTTTTGGTGATCAAGATTTGGAGGAGTTTGAGGTCGATTAAACCTCTGATTTTCATAGGATAGACTCCTTATGGGTCTAGGAATCTGATATGGGTGTTTAAATCGATTAGATTGGGCTCAATCGACGGATTTTTCTCATAACAAGAAAATATGGAAAGTCACGTGTGTGGTCTGTTTTAGGGAATTTTAGAGTGATTAAAACGCTGTAAACCTTCCCAAAGATTCGTATCTATCTAGGGAAGAGTTTAGAATAAAAAGGAAAGCTCAGAAACGCGTAGAAATCCTAAAACAAGAAATTGTCGCAACTTGGCCGTGAAGAGAAGGAAAGAGATTTTGGAAGATTTAGGAGAGATTTAATCAGTATTTTTGATATAAATAGATATCTTGGATCATATAGAAGAGGTTTCGAGAGTTTGGGAACCTAAGGAGAGCCAGAGAAGAAAAATCAGAGCTTTACCAAACTCTGTTTTTGCTGCTGCTGTTGTTGAAGAAGAAGAACAGCTGAAGAACATTGACCCTCGGTAGACAGTCGCAGAAAATTGTCGCTGTTTAACAGTTGAAGAACATTAAGCTGTTCAGGGCAGTCTTAAATCAACGACAAAGCAACAGTTTTTCTGTAACAGTTCCATTGTAACAATTATTTTGCAACACCAATACACTGTTGCAAACAGTCTGTGTTATTACTTTTCACTCTTTTAATCATCTTTTGAGCAACAAACACATATTTTGAGATCATGATTAATATGAGGAGCTAAACCCCAACACTGGGATGACGGAGGAAGTCATATTTCATACGTGTGGTAATTATATTTAATTCTTTTTATGACTTTTTGCATTAATTTAATCGTTTTATGATTTTTCTTAATTAGTTGTGAAGTCGTATGATGATGTATGCTTGGTCTAAGTGCTTTTGATGCATCATGCTAGTGATTTACAGTTAATCTTTTTAAAATCTACCCTGGCAAAGAATTAGAGTCAATAAACAAGAGTTATAATTGTCTAAGAATTGATTTTTGAACCACATGGTATGAGGTTTGGTGGAATCCTGAGTCTCAGTAATCTCTCGACATTGTGACAAACCTTGTGTATATATTTTCTTTATTTTTATTGTTTTTTATTATTAAGTCTGAAATTGAGTCTACACAAGTCCGAGTTGAACGAACTTTATTTACCACTTAAAAAACTACATCAATTTTTGGCGCCGCTGCCGGGGATTTGTATATAGATCTGTTTTAGGTTTATTTTTATTTTTATTTTTATTTTTATTATTTTTTGTTCTTTTTTACGCGTTTTGGTATTTTTCGATTCTTTTCAGATTTGGAGCGAAGCTACAAGGAAAGAAAAATTGCTATAAAAGGAAAGCATCGCCAAAGAAGGAAAGAAAAGAGGAATCCGAAAGGAGTGAAGAAGAAGATTTTGTATATAGTTATTTTGTTTATTTTTAGAAACTGTAAATAGGATTTTATTTTTGTAATTTTTCTTTTCCTTTTTGGACATTTTTATTTTTGGACATTATTTTTGGACTGGACATTATTATTATTTTGAAACCCTAAGGAAGGGTTAAAAATTAAATATAAACTGTTTGCAGGGAAGGACGACAGTTATGATACTGTCTCGGCCCCTCGGGTTCATACACTGACATTGGAGTCGGTGGCCTGAGTCGACTTCAACGGTTCATCGCCCGTCTGGTACGGGAGGTAAGACTCTATCCACCCATGAATCCCCTGTCAGTGGGTTTTATTTTGTGTGACAACTCACACCCCTGCAGTAGAATGTCGAACTGGTATTACAATAGCCAACACAACGAATATCCGACTGAGTTTCAAAATGGACGTTACTACTTTGACTATAGTGTGAATAGTGGTTGGGAACATCAGCCTTTTGAATATTATGGTCCATACCATGGTGAGCCCAATTACTATCCACATACGCACCGGTCATATGAGCAAAATTCTTATATTTCTCCTTTAGAAGAGTCTCTCAGGAAATTAGAAGAGTCGACACGTAGGATAGCTGAGATGAATAACTTAGTTTATGACGAAAGAAAACTTTCTTTAGAGGAATCCCTCAAGCTGATAGCTGAGACGAACGAAAGAATTTCTCGAAATAATCTTAATTTTCAATATAGTGTCTCCAATAATACTCTTGAAAATGAGGATAGTTATTTGCATAAACAGGATGACGAGGATAAAATTGGTTACACTACTTGTTTAGATGAGGTTCAACCTTTTTCATGTTATTATAATGATTATGATGAGGATAGTATTGATGAAGAATTTGAAATAAATAGGCATAGTGATCAGGAATTTGTTACTCCAACTGAGCTTAATAATAATATTATTTCTAGTTCAAATCCAAATAATTTTAATAATTATTCACCTATTCAAAAGAACGAGGATTTGACTAGAGATACCCCCGTTTTAGACGATGTAGTATTTCCTGTTTACGAAGTCGATAATGGTTTAGAGGAACGAGTTTATTCTGAGAATACTGTTTTAGAGTCCCATGACTTAGAAACATTAGTCTTAGACGAAGAAGATGAACTAGTACAACTTTTAAATATGAGTGAGGATGCATCACCTGAGTATAATCTACACGAAGAAATTGACCATTTTTAGGTTTCTGATGATCTAGAAATTTGGGAAATTGTAGCTAGTCTATCTAGAGACACCCAAAACTCTAAGTTTGGGGGTGATTATCATTCTCCTTGTGCCTTAACTTTAGCTCTTACATAGATCCCTCACTTGGGACTTGACATATGTGACTCAACCATTTTACAATATTATCTTCATACACGTTTTCCTGAACCTAGTGATGTCCACAAGAAATTTCAGTTATTAGAAACCCATCCTCTGGTTGATGTGGTTTACCCAGGATATGATACCCAGATTGACTTTGTTTTCCCACCAAATATCTTTCTTCCAAATGTGGGAATGTTTGATTTTCAAATGAGTCGAATATTAAGTTTTGAAACTAAACCTAATTACTTTAGGAGATTAGAGTCGACATACTTGTTTAAGGAAGATCACCACTCTCATTGTGGTCAGCTGTGTAAGTCAAATCTGATTGACTTAGAGGATCCTCAATTATTCAGGTTATTATTATGTGCTTCTAAGTTTTTATTTGAGTTTTTCCAGACTCTAGAACCTGAACATTTGGATCTAACCTTTGAGGAAACGCAACCCATGAAAATATTTTATTTGGACCCAGTTATAGATCCTGAACCTGAACCACAACTAGATGTAGTTGTCTTAAACAGGAAACTAGACAAGGGTGTGCTTTATTTGTTCATATTCTTGGCATGTTGCAGATTCCTTTTACTTGTGATAGATCTATTTGGTTTTGATGACCCACAGATATTTCGGCTATTACTTTATGATTTTATAAGGTGACTAGTCCTTTCTTAGTCTGG